>NC_033796.1:98854238-98868329 GCF_001876935.1 Asparagus officinalis
TCTTACATTATAGATTTGTGGTTAATTTTGATGATCAAGATATCTAATCTTAGCTTTTCGGTTATAATGAACATAATGACGAGCTCTTTCGTATCACATTAATTATGTTTTTCTCAATACTATCTAATTTTCTCATATCCGTTTTGTATCCGCATGCATATTGTCTTATATATATGTATATGTATGTATGTATGCATGTGTATATATATATACATGCATACATATACACACATATGTATATATATGTATATATATATGTGTGTGTATATGTATGTATGTATGTACACACACACACACATACATACATACATACATACATATACACATATATGTGTGTGTATATATATATATGTACGTATGTGTATATGTATGTATATATATGTATATATATATGTATATATGTGTGTGTATATAAATACACACACACACATATATATATATATACATATATACACACACACACACACAGCAGGTGATTTAACAGAAACACAAATAAGACAAGAAAGACTTCGATGAGTCGACTCGTGCTCAGTTATGAGTCAACTCATGTCTCATGGGTCGACTCATGATCTGTTACGAGTCGACTCAGCAGAAAACATATGATAACAGGAAATGACTTCGTGAGTCGACTCATGGTTAGTTATGAGTCGACTCATGACTTATGGGTCGATTCGTATACTGACGAGTCGACTCAGCAGAAGTAAAAAGGCAACACAACTAGACTTCGTGAGTCGACTCATGACAGTCATGGGTCGACTCAACCTGATGAGTCGACTCGTGATGAGTCGTGAGTCGACTTACGGGCTGAAATCTGCATATATCACAACTGCAACTCGTCCATCTCGATCCATACTTCCACTATACTGATCTACGCCTCCTTAACTATCAATTCTAAACTATGAGGCAGTGAAAGAATTCATACATAGCATGAGAAATGATTACTTGCATGTTAAACCTAACATTTAACCCCTAAACATGAAAAAGAGCATTTAATCAAAATAAAACTCATATTTTCATTTCTTTAAATAAATTCCCAGATCTGGGTTTTCATCAAAAACTTGTTGGTGGAAGTTTAAAAATCTGAAACATATGATCTTTAGCATTTACACTTATAAGAACATTGTTTTATATATTTGAAAATATGTCTTAGGCTCAATAAAACTCATGAAAAACGTTTATAAATTCGTAAAAGCATGGGAGAGAGATTGGGCGAGATGTTACTCGCCTCAGATGTGATGAAGAACGATTCCCTTCGCTGAAATCCAAAAGAAACTGCTGAAAAATCCCTTGAAACGTCCCAAAATCACCAAGAATACCTAGGGTTTGAGAGAGGAGAGAGGGGGACTAGGGTTTCTGGGGAGAACTGATGAAAATGAGGTATTTTCGGGTAGAGGAGCATATATATAAACAGTTAAAACCCGACTCGAAACCCAAACAAACCCGACCCAGAAAAACCAGAAAACCCTCGATGAGTCGACTCATGTTCAGTCGTGAGTCGACTCATGACTCATGGGTCGACTCATAAGATTATGAGTCGCCAGAAAACCCTCGATGAGTCGACTCATGACTGTCATGAGTCGACTCATGACTCATGGGTCGACTCATAAGATTATGAGTCGACTCAGCAGAGGCTTATGACAAAGGGAGATGATATCATGAGTCGACTCATGACAGTTATGGGTCGACTCATGAGCTGAAAACTGAGTTCTTCGACTCCGATGCTTATGATTTGCAAATTTGCAAACTCAACCTCATAACTAATCCATATATACATTCTCATAAGCTCAAAAATGCTAGATTTCATGCACAACCATGCCATGAAGATATTTTTCACATATTGAATATTGCGTTTCACTAATATCCACATGTATGAATTATCAAAATCAACGGGGTCTTACAATTCACCTTTAGGCTAGAACCCTCTAGGGAATCACTATTTTCTAAGAAGTGGGTTCAATTTTAGATTATCCATATCTATAATTGAATCCACCATCTTTAATTTCTTACATTTTCTTTCATTCTTGAATTTTATTTTTTATTCTTGATTTTTATTTGATTTTTCCTTCTTGCCTTATTAATCACATTTATTCTTTGTCACATCCACTCTCAGTTACATTTTTCGCCTATTTATACACCATTTTTACTCTCTTAATCTCTTCACAATCACATTCACTCATCACTCCTATTTTGTCACGCACACAACATAAGAACCAATTTTATATTTTCTTCTACAAAACACCTTTCTCGTGGGATCGATATCTTTATACTATAACTTGACACGGTTGTGCACTTGCAACTTTTTGGTATATGTTTATGCCGCATCAAGTTTTTGACGCCGTTGCCGGGGAAGGTGCTTAAGTAGGTTTTAATTATTTTGGTTCTTTAACTTGTGTGTTTATTGTGAAGGAAACGCTTGGAGCTTGAAGATCGCGGAGTGGAGAACTCGGATTTGAAGATTTGCTTTCGGGTAAGTCTTCTTTCTAGCGTTTTCAATTCCACCCCTTGTACTTAGCTTCACAATTAGAGACAATTAGGATTTAAAAAAAAATATTTTTATTTTTGTTGACCATAATAAAATCCATCTTTCACTTTGACATTTACTAACAAGATAATAAATTTAAATAATTTCCCCCTTCTCATTTGTTTGATTGTTAACCCTAATTAAAAAAAAGATTTTTTCTTTTCCATCCTTTTTAGTTGCTTTTAATTCATAGGGTTGCATTTCATATAGTTAGTAGGAATTCACCAAGTGATTTGAGCATCTTGATTTGGCACACACTTAAAAATATTTTTAAGGGCAAAACCCCATAATCAAGATAAGGTGAGGGATTTCATCACCCTTTCCTTAGCCCAAAAATCACTAATTCCTCACTACACCACCCAAGCCTAATAAAACTCATTAGACGTTGGCCCTAAGGATTCGAGCTCAATAAGGAACAAAGAATCCTTAAGTGAACCGGTTTAAGTTTTCTTGGATTAGTTGGTGTCTAAGGCAAGGTTTAGGGGTTGCGTAAAGCGCTCCGTAAGGAAAGAGGTACTTAATTGATCTTTGATCACCCTCTAGTACTATCCTTACCTGGCTAACTACCTGAGTAAAACTTTAATCATTTCACTGTAGGAGTTTTTGGTTAGGAGCTGGTCTAGTGAGTTAGGCTAAACCCTAGAATTAGAGTGATTGAAAAGTGATTGCTTTGATTTATTATAGTTAGGATTTTTCTTTATCCTTTTCTTCTCAGAAAAAAAACTAATTTTTTTTTCTTTATAAAAAAATAACAAAAAGAAATAGTTTTGGTGTATGCAACAGTGGATTAGAGATAATACACGTCGATTAATTCGCTTTGAACCAATCATAGAAATGGAGCATTCTAATCCACCCGTTCTTCATGATATGTGCTATTCCATTAGGAATGTAGTCCCCTCTTGCATTAGGCTCCCCGAAACAAATGGAATAAATTTTGAGCTTAGACCGCATTACATAAACATGCTTCCCAAATTCCTTAGAAATGAAACAGAAGATGCATATATTTTTATCTCGGAATTTGAGGAAGTGTGTATTATGATTAAAATAAGAGAATTAACAGAAGATGCGATCAAACTCAGATTTATTCTATTTGCTCTTAAAGACAAAGCAAAAAAATGGCTGTATAGCTTACCCGTAAATTCTATCACTACGTGGGAGGAATTTATCACCGTTTTTCTTAAGAAATTTTTTCCTATCCATAAAACGGTAAAGCTAAGAAACAGCATCATGAATTTTCAAATTGTCCCGGAAGAACCCTTTTGGAAGTATTTTAACCGATTTAAAGATCTTCTCATCCAATGTCTTCATCACGATTTAGAAAAATGGCGATTGTGCCAAATAATTTATGAAGGATTAGATTATTCTGCAAAAACTTCCTTAGAATCAATGTGCCACATGGATTTCATGAGGAAAAACGCTGATGAAGGTTGGGAGTTTTTAGAGAGTCTTTCTGAAAAAACCATGCAATGGGAACACTGTGATGACCGAGTGTCATCAGTTCCCCAACCCAAATCCAGTATCTGAAGCTAAGATGGCCACAATCATGCATAGGTTAGAAGTTTTAGAAATCAAGGAAAGAGCCCCGGCTCAAATCAATCAAGTTTCAGCCTCAGGATGTCACAACTGTTTGTCACCATCTCATATTTCAGAAGAATGTCCTCTCTTAGGAAATAATCAGCCATTATGACAGGTCAACGTTGCATTCCAGCGTTCCGCAAATGATCAATTCTCTCTAACCTACAATCCAGATTGGAGAAATCATCCCAACGTTGCATGGAATCAAGGAAATTCTCCCGGAACTCAAAACTTTACCCCCGCTTCGACCCAACATTTTCCTAGAGGAAACACAGTTCCTTTCAATTCTCATCCACAATATCAACAAACCAATCTGCCATATCAAAATCAGTCTCCTCTTCATCAAGCTGTAATTCAGACTCCTCACAATCCAGATCAGGATAAACGTCTCAATGTCTTGGAAAGGGGTTTGGAAACCATAATTAAGGCCTCCACTCAAACCACGAATATGTTGACTCAAACGTCCAGCACTCTGAATTCCTTCATACAATCAACTGGACAAATGCTCAACTCCAACACTCAAGCTATAGCTAGATTAGAATCCCAACTTGGTCAACTAGCTAGTGCCGTGAGTGAAAGAGAGAAAGGAAAATTTCCGAGTCAACCCGTGGTCAACCCTAATAACACAGGATGCAGTTCATCCTATGAAGCTCAAGTGAATGCAATCCATTCACTTCGGTCAGGTAGACAGGTCGATAATCAAGTGAGAACTCCTCCAAGTCAAACTCTTGATCCTGTACAAATTCCTTCTCCTTCTCCTTCTGATGAATCTATTCAACAATCACTCCCCTCAGATGACCAAGAACCTGAACCCGAACCTGAGCCTGCTTTTGATAGATTTAGACCGGTTGCTCCCTTTCCAGATAGACTCAGGTCTAGGAAACACTCTCCTCAGGAGGAGAAGATCCTAGAAACATTCAAGCAGGTTAAGGTTAATATTCCTCTCTTAGATGTAATTGAACAAATTCCATCTTATGCTAAATTTTTAAAAGAATTGTGCACTAAGAAGAGGAGAATAAATGTTCCAAAGAAAGTCTTTTTAGCCGCCAATATCAGTGAAATGCTGTCAAATCCCATACCTTTGAAACGTAAAGATCCAGGTTCCCCCATCATTTCATGTATCATTGGTAATACTCACATTGATAAGGCGCTTTTAGACTTAGGGGCTAGTGTCAATTTGCTTCCATATTCAGTCTACCAGCAATTGGGTCTAGGTGTACTGAACCTAACCAAATGCACCTTACAGTTGGCTGATAGATCTGTTAAGGTCCCTATGGGTGAGTTAGAGGATGTTCTGATTAAGGTTAGAGATTTTATTTTTCCAGTAGATTTTGTAGTCTTGGAAACACAACCTGTTTCCAATCCCAAAGGACAGACACCTGTCATCTTAGGACGACCTTTCTTAGCCACTTCTAATGCTCTCATCAACTATAGAACTGGTCAAATGAAGCTGTCCTTTGGGAATTTGACTACTGATCTTAACATTTTTAATCCAGAGGACCATCCAAATAATCAGCCTCTAGAAATAAATTACATTCAGGAAAGATCAGAAGAAGAAGAAGAAGAAGAGTCTGATTTGAGTTTTGAGGAAATTTTTGATAAAGAGTTAGAGTTTTTAGAAGAAGCAGATCAGGTCCTTGAGAATAATAAAACTGTGTTAAATATTTGCTGCTTTGAATTAAATTTTGAAGAACTCTTTCTTGATGAACTTAGATTCTTGGAGAATAATCAACAACCAAATTTTCAGAACTCTACAGAAGAATTGGTTGTTAGAAAACAAAACTTCACAGTACAAGAGTCTGAGTTCATTAAAAAATACAAAATGCATGACACCAATAATACATACCTTACTCTGTTACAAGAATTATTGAACACCCTGAAATGCTTGGAATTTCACATTATTGATTATATCATTCCGAATTTATTTAAAATTCGAGGAAGAATTTTCAACAATAAGGTAGGATTCAATGTAGAATACGAGCTCTTCGTGTTGAACACTTCATTCTACATTATTTGTTTTATTTATTACAGAATAATAAAAAAAAATTATTCTTCTCTCATTCGAGAGTTTCTTATTCAGTTGAAAAAAAAGAAAAAAAAGAAAAAAAGAAAAAAAAGAAAAAAAAGAAAGAAAAAAAAAGAAAAAAAAGAAGAGAATAATAAATTTTTGATTCTATCCTCCACAGACCAAAGGTAATTGCAGATTTTTATCAGCTGATCAAATATAAGTACTTCACTTCTTATCTGCTTTACTTTATGCATCATAGAGTTTGCATTGAGGACAATGCAAAATTTAGATGTGGGGGTGGGAATTAGTTAATTTTTCTCTTTGTTTTACATTTTTTGTTGTATTTTTATCATTTTTTCCTTTTCTAAAAAAATTATAAAAATATCGTCACTTGCTAAATCGATAGAGTTATGTAATAATTAATTTATTTGATAAATTTTAAATTTTCTAATCTGTTATTTACTCAAGTTCACCTTTTATAATAACTCTAAATAAAGTTCTTAAGAAATGATTTTCAAAGTAGTATACTTTACTTAAGCCTTAACTTAGATTTTTATTTAAAATAATGGAATGCATACTTAGCTTAGAGTTAAAAATAATTTTTCAAAGTGGCTTGACTTACATATTTTTTTCAGAATATATACACATATACATATAAAAAAAATTTTGCAAAAAGAAGAGTGCGAAAAATGGGCACCCAAAAAAAAACTCTTAAATTCAAGGTGATTCTATCTTATAAAGCCTAAGATGATCGAGTAATTAAGCCCAAGCAGTATTTCCATACTTAATGACCTAAGCCAAATTGGGTTAGGATCCATTGGCCCAAAACTCGTTAAATGGTCGCTTAGAAAGCCCGTTAAAGTAGGAAAAAAATCACCAAGGAAGAAAGAGTTAAAAATAATAATAATATAAAAAAATAATAAAAATAAAAATACTAATAAATGTTTTATATATAGTTATATTTGTATATATGGACTTGGAAAATATTTTAGATCAAGCAACTTGAGTATTATTTTAAACAAAGAGTTAGCATGTTCTTTTTAAAACTTTTAAATTAAATTTCTAAGTTTGACTTGGTTTTGTATTGCTATAATGAGAAGATTTTCTAGGAAATATACCTTAGAGTTATATATAAAAATATTTTCTTGAGTAATAACTAGCTTCAATTATCAAGTAAATTTAGTTATTTACTAACTTCCTTAATTTGGCAAGTTGACCGAATTTTGTGGGTATATTCACTGCAAACCCTCACGAGACTACAACTCGTCCACTAGGGTAACCTAGGGGTTTAAAGGCTTGTTGTATGCGCTTAATACAACCGCGATTCCTGCAAAAGTGAGTTAGGATTTTTTTTTTCTTTCTTTGCTAGAGGACTAGCAAAAGTTTAGGTGTGGGGGTATTTAATAATCATATTTTATTATAATTTTATACCCTCATTATCTATTTTATATGAATAAATATGCCACTAATAATTGTTTTTATCTTTAATTGCAGGTTAATGAAGAATAAATCTTAAAACCCCTTCTCTCAATAAAGCTCACGAATTAATGAAAAACATCAGCAACAGTTCAAAGAGGAAAATGATTTTAGAGTTGAAGCCAAAAGCAAATGAATCAAGCCATGAAGAAATAAAGCCCATGAAGCCAAATAAATTCTTTCAATATTTAATGAAGTGTAAGCCCAAAATGCTAAGAAAATGTCCAAGGCCCAAGCCCAAGAACAAACACAAGATGAAGCTTCGGACAACAATTGTAGCATACTGGGCATCGATGCCCGCATCGATGCTGGTATCGATGCCATCGTCATTCTGTTACGAATCTAAGGCTAAAATTCATGGTTTTTGGATAAGATTTCGATCCAAGTGCTCTCATTCACTGATGTTTACTATAAATAGGGGTAGAGAGTGAGGGGTTAGAGGTGTGAAAATTTTTGTAACTCCTTTTGGAGAGGAGGGCTACTCTTAATTGAGAAGGTCTTCTAAATTTATAACTTTTTGTTATAATTAATAATAATAATTTTTTTACCACTTTAAATATTTCTTCTCTTTGTTGGATGATGAAGATGGAGATGAAGAATTATTTAGAGGTTTGCATTTCTTTTCTCTTTATTGCTTATTAGTTTAGATTTATTTCTATGCTTATAATTAGATTTTATTTTCTTGTTAAATAGCCAAGAGGCTAGAACCCTCTTGCCTTAGATTTATTTCATGCTTATAGATTAGATTTATTTCATGCTTATAGAGTAGATTTATTTTCTTGCATTTAATTCTTGCAATTTATTTTGTAGTTTAGATTTTGTAATTTATTTTGTAGTTAGATTTTAATTTCTTATACTATTCACCATGAGGCTAGAACCTCTTGGGTTTAGTTTTTTTTGTTTATTTTTTATTTTGTTTGATTCGCCTTTAGGCTAGAACCCTCTAGGGAATCACCATTTTTTAAGAAGTGGGTTCAATTTTAGATTCCCCATATCTATAATTGAATCCACCATCTTTAATTTCTTACATTTTCTTTTATTCTTGAATTTTATTTTTTATTCTTGATTTTTATTTGATTTTTCCTTCTTGCCTTATTAATCACATTCATTCTTTGTCACATCCACTCTCACTTACATTTTTCGCCTATTTACACACCATTTTCACTCTCTCAATCTCTTCACAATCACATTCACTCATCACTCCTATTTTGTCATGCACACAACATAAGAACCGATTTTATATTTTCTCCTACAAAACACCTTTCTCGTGGGATCGATATCTTTATACTATAACTTGACACGGTTGTGCACTTGCAACTTTTTGGTATATGTTTATACCGCATCACATCTTTCTTCCATTTGTGTACAGCAATAGACTCCGACGAACCATGAAACTCTAGAGCCTTCAACTTATGGTATCTCTCTACCAGACGAAGCCAAGCCTCCTACTCAGTTGCTCCATCATTAACTGGTAGTGGTGGTGTATCTATCAATGTCTCCTCTGGTGTCACCTCCCAAACAGGTGTCTCCTCTCGAATGGGTGCCTCCTGCTGAGCCTGATTTGCTAACTGCTCCTCAATCGCTGTCAGTCGAGCTGCTAAAGGTGCTATGAGATCCACTAAGTACTGCGGAGCCTGCTGCGGCTCCGGCTCTCTATGATCTTGCTCAGCTCCCTAAGCACGAGTACCTTTGCATCCACGTCCTCTTCCTGACATCTATAAGTTTAGGGGTAGAGCTTGTTAAACACAGTAAATAGGATCTCAAGCATAAAGATAAAACTTATATCAATAGGAAAATAGTATCACTTATCATTCATCACATGCTTTATACTTTAAAGAAAATAGTTCATCATAAAATTTTTTGCGTATATATATAATACGTGCTCACTCATACTAGGAATTCCTAGTGGACTCTATACATGATTCCTAGGAATCTCTATCCTAGCTCTACAATATGACACATGGATGATCCTAAAGATATCAGAAGTAGAGCTCTGATACCAACTGTGATGCCCCAGGGTTCACACAAGGCTGCAATCCAAGGTGAAACCCGGATTGTCAAACCTGCCAAGCACCAATACCATGCTACGATATGTTTCACCATCATTGTTACTATCTCTCTAGTAAAATCAACATATAAGTGTAGTTGCAAACAGGCAAATAATAATGAAGTAGTATATGAACAGAACAATCACAGAAGAAGTATGAGAATAAACACCACATGAGCCCAAACGAAAATAATATACGAATATCTCTGAACTGTAACAAATATATCATGACTCCGGATAAAGAGTCAAAAGAAATCTCTCTAAGGCACTCAACCTCTACAAAATAAAATGCAAGTCTAGAGTCTAAAAATAAACAACTATATGTGGAGCTCTGATATAGCAACAATGTAAATAACTAGATGGAATCTAAAATAAAATCCATCAACCTATGACTTTCTGTGCGCAGGACTCGCTGCCTGAAAAGAGGGAAAATAATGAGCATCAATGAGCTAGCGAGATCATCTCTACCGCCCCTAAAGGGAAGGGGTAGCAGTATATAAGAAAATACTGGTTAGTACACCTAAATATAAAGTTATCAATATTGTGCTAAACGGAAATTAGTGTTTAGAGATTCATAACATGAGAATGGGTACGTCGAACGAAATAATCCAAACAAAGAAACCCTAATGTATATACCTCATATCCCAAATTATGAATCGCTAAATATCAATCTCAACTAAGAATAAAAATTCAAGTGAAATTAGTAACTAGAAATCCACAACTCGAGATTAGTACGTCGAGCAAAATAATCCAAACAAGGAAACCCTCATGTATATACCATACATCTCGAGTTATGAATCGCTAACTACTAACTTCATACCTATATATGAACAATCATCACATACAGAAATATTATAGCTTCTACCCTTATTCATAACAAAATAATTTGTCACAATCTCAGACTACCCTCAGGTAGCTGACAACATCATAAGGAAATACAATATACCATGTCATGTATGTCATATATCCAATGTATACCCTACTCATGGGTAAACTACATGGGATCATACTACAACTGTATATATGTTGTCATATATCCAATGTATACCCTACTCATGGGTAAACTACATGGGATCATACTACAACTGTATATATGTTTGCATCTCTACTTGTTATACCCTACTCATGGGTAAACTACATGGGATCATACTACAACTGTATATATGTTTGCATCTCTACTTGTGATAGCAATACTCTTGTAAGGTTCTTACTCAATCGCTCTGTGGTAATAGGTTTTATCTCGCTATTCCGGCTACATGAAATAACGATACTCTTGTAAGGTTCACACAATGACATGTAAGTTCAACTTCCTTATTCAATCATTCTACGGCAATAGATTTTATCTCCCTATTCCGAATATGCTTCTAGATAATCGTACAATGATGAATAGGCATATAAGCCCAACCCAGAAAAACACTGATCACCTTTGAGTATTTGGTACCACCAAGGTCTCATTATGGGAAAAATAACCAAAAACTCCTAGTGTGGTACAACCGACTTGCGAAACGACATAAGTCGACTTGTTATAAGTCGACATGCTATAATATATAAGTTGACTTGGCAGAGGCTAAATGCACTTTCTAGAGTAGTTCATAAGTCGACTTATCAAACCTGATAAGTCGACTTATGAACATGTACAGAGATTGTGCATGTCCAAAAATTGACTTTGAAACCTTATTTAAAAATAGCAAATAAAATCAGAAAAATGTAAAACTTTAAAAAATGATTGTAAACATGTTACAAAAAGAATTTTTAGAATTTCACTTCCCAATTGTAAAATCTCATCATTTTGTAAATATGTCCAAAACATAAAAAATACAAAACACTTGTTTTTGTCATTTTGACTTAAACAAACTTTTGAAACTTTATAAAATAATTTTATAAACTTGATAAAAGATATAAACTATTATTGTTAAGTCTATAAACTAAAAACTCAATATTATGCAAAAATTCAAACAGCAAATATGATTTCATTAAACTAAATAAACTTGATATTGATGAAATCATATATAAGCATATAAACATGAAACAAGTATGCATTTTCCAATTATATTCATTTGTTTCATATTTAAACTTGAAAACTATAAAACTAATATATATATATATATATATATATATATATAGAGAGAGAGAGTATATGAGATTAATGGGTATCATATGTCATATGAGAGGATTCTCTCATATACAATGATGTGGCACAATCTCCACCAAGTGTATTTATGAGGTATTCTCTCTCCTACTTTATTCACTTGGTGGAGATTGTGCCACATCTATTCCTTTATACAAATAGGAGGATCAGAGAATTACTGTTCATGCTACAGTAAATTGAACAGTCTCTCTCCTCCCACACCTATATCCCGTATCAGCTCAAAATTCAAATTTCAAAACACCCCCTATAATTCCACCTCTTCTCACCCCTATCCTCATTCACCAGAGATAAAAAAATCGCCTCAAGAAATCATCGAAGACGATCTCGGCCTTCCGATCCCCGAGGCTCGACAATCGCCGATCCCCAAACCTAAGCTCAAACCCCTCGATCCTCAGCTCCTCTCCTCTCTTCGGCATCGTCAACGGCCACCATCGTCGAGGCATGGAGACGTCAGAAGCGATTATACGCTGGAGCGCCTCCCCTCACACCTCGCCGACGCCCTATTCCGCCACCTCCGCCACCGCCACCTCCTCTATCCATCCCTCCTCGAGTCCGTTCAAAACCCTAACCCTAACTTTTTTTTATTTTGGGCCTTTGTGCAGTGTTTTCCAGCATTGCGTTGAAGAGGTTGATTTGAGTGGGGAGAGCAGCGTGGATGCTGAGTGATTTGAGGTTGATTTGCGTTGCAGGATTTGTTGAATTAACCTTCAAAGATTACCAATTTCATCCTTTCATGCTTTCAATTTTCCTTCTTTTTTTACTAATTGTTTCGATGATGTTTCAGTTAGGCTCGACTTGGTAAACTTGGATGAAGCTTGAACTTGAATCTTTTACTTGAATTGTATTGTTTCACTCTGATATTCCACCAACCTCCATTGGATATAATCGTTATGGCGCAATTCCATCCAACCTCCAACTCATTGTTTGCCTAGAATAAATAAAAAATTACAAACACTAGACAAACAATATTTGTTGTAAATTGTTTGTTAAAACATCATCAAAATAAAAAGGCCAATAAGATTTAGGTCTAATTTTGGGAAAAAGATGAAGAATATAAGGGAAGGATAGTTTGTAGATGGTTAAATATATTTCTACCTAGGCCAATGTTTAGCTTGGATCCAAGAAGTGAACATCCATGTGCTAAACACTTTGAATGGGCCAAAAGCCAAGCTCGCAACAAGCTGTAGTGAAGGTCGCTTAACAAAACATGCGAACTTTGCCACACAGCCATCTCAACTCAACTCAACCAAGTCAAGAGTGAGTCGACTACCAGTTCATGCCCTAGGCCGAGTCAAAAAATGTCATTAGTCGGCCAAATCACAAGTCGAATTTTATGGCAAATTTGAACTCACAAACAAAGCTTGCCAATCAGTGAACTTCTTCTATGGCAGCCCAAGCAGACCCAGCCATCCACGATTTTGAAGAAGAGTCACCCTCGTCTTCAACGAGCCTCGTCCATGTCTTTAGCAATCTTCGACCACGTCTTCAGTGAACTTTACCCACGTCTTTAGCAAACTTCTCTAAGTCAATGAACTTCACCCAAATGTCTTTAACGAACTGCGCCAAGTTAGCGAACTGCGCCAAGTCAGCGAACCCCGCCAAATAGCCGTTTGAGGGCTTTTTTAGGAAAAGAACCGCTTCCAACTATCTTCTATTTTGATGGCCACTTAATCCATAATTAAAAGCCATTAACTCTCTCTTCTAGCCTTTAAAAAGAGAGGAAATTACTCATTTTGAACCCCCAGACTGAAATAGAGGGAGATCAACTCACATGTAGGGAGAGATTTATTATGAAACTTGCAATTTTATTAAGTAGAAGTGTCAAGAGAAGACTGAGTTATCTTTCAAGTCACTAAACTCTTATCAACAGTACAAGACTCATCCTTTTAATTGGTGTGTCAACGAAATACAAGATAGACGTTCCATCAGCACATAGAAAAAACACTAGGAATGCAAATTTTTTCTTTGTTTCATCAAATTCTTTTTATTGTAATCTAAGCTAATTGCAAGACTAAAAAGACTCGAAATAGGATGTTGACTCTGTTAGGGACTCTGCTAGGCACATAGAAAATCGTGTCACACACCGACACTAAGACCCTCAGGCCTTTTGTTGAATCACTAGTCATTAAATTTTACTAAGCAAAATTTGAGGAATTCATTTCCATGAACTAATCTTCATCAATGGTGACATTACATAGTTGTCATAAAATTCATCATAGTGCAAATCTCGGGTCTAAACTGAACCCTTCGGGTGTAAAAGTGACCTTTTCCAAAGACAGTTTGAGCTTCACTAGAAGCTAAACGAGTTTCGCCAA
>NC_033796.1:98868352-98878668 GCF_001876935.1 Asparagus officinalis
AGGATGTTGATCTCAGACATCAGTCCACAACTTCTTTAGGAGTTCAATGTAAAGCATATTGCAATGCTCGCTATGCTTCCTCGATAGAAGCTAAGAATAGAGGTAATCCTTCATCTAAATTCCTACAAGGGAATAATGTCACACCCCGCTTCCCAAAATATCGGGAATCGGAACGTGAACAAGCCCGCTACGTATTAGATTATGGAGAATAAATAAAAATAAATATTTCTCCTCAACCTAATACGCTAAGCATCAAGAAATAAACAATGCGAAGTCACAGTTCCCCGATCACAGATAGCAAGAATATAATAGACAAACTCAGAACAAAATGATCCATTCAAGTGAATATTATCCAAGACATAATATTCGGGTCAACATGCTCGTATACATATCTGAACAAATGAATACTAAAAAAAATATGAAATACATTGTTCAACAGAAATAGAAGGGAAAAGACTACAAAAACAACTAGGATCATCAAATAAGACGAGATACTGAACTTCGGCCTATTCTTCAACTCTATCTGCAAGGCACTCCTACTGAGAATTTTCTGGCTCTGGCACATCTCCAAGCTAAACCTGTTCTTTCTCTAAGTCTGACGTACACCAAAGAATACGTCAGCATGCATGGCACACAACAAGACCCCACAAAAGAAAAGAACGAACTAAAACCCAATGCGAAAATCGATACAATAACAGAAATGATAAAGAAACGTGCAACTAGAAATCCAACAAAATCAATCAAGTAACAAGTCGATCATGCAGCTAGCGATCAGAATAATCATCCAAGTGATCCAACAAAATCAATCAAGTAACAAGTCGATCATGCAGCTAGCGATCAGAATAATCATCCAAGTGACAAGGTCATACAACTAGATGGAATTAATACTTGATCAGAATAATCATCCAAGTGACAAGGTCATACAACTAGATGGAATTAATACTTAAAAATCTATAACAAGAGACGTTGTACGTCGAGCGAAATATTCCAAACAAGGAAACTATCATGTATATACCATATGTCTCAAATTGTAGATAATTAAATATTAATCCTGTTCTATGTATGAAAAGAAAATATAATTGACCAACATCTCACACAAGAATCCATAATCACCTTAAGTAACAAGATCATTGTTTTCGTCGAAAGTCGGTTCCATTGATGATTCTATTAAACTTCGGTCGTTTACAATGAATTACAATGAAAAATTGAGAAAATTACAACTTTCGAGAAAATAACACAAAAATCATTTATCGATTCTTGTTTTGTGGGACTTTGCCTGTGCCGGGAGTGCTTTGACTCGTGGACCAGTGATTCACAGATTGTGAAGGGGTTTAGAGATTCTTCCTTCATTTATCGAAGTAGGAATTTGAAGCGAATATCTTATCGATGTAAGATGTTCACTCTTCCAAAGATCAAGTCTGAGCTTAGATCTCTAGGAATCACCAAACGCTGTTTATAAAAGGTGAAAACTCTCTATCTCTTCCTCAAAATTATCAAAAGCCCAAGTCTTTATGCTCCAATCTGCTCTCTGTCCTTTGTTTCGTGTTTAGGGAGGTATTTATAGGGATAGGAGTGCACAACAGTGGAAATGGGGGCAAAATAACTGACCAAGTGGATACTCTTTGGGCGCGTCAGTCTACACTGCCGCGGCTATTGGCGCGTCAGTATGGACTAGCGCGGCCAAAGAGGCCGTTACAGCCACGTTCCCATCGTGCTTGAAACCGTCCTCCCATGACTTTTAACCCCCTTTTTCATGGTTTAACTGCTTGTCCACGTCAGCACATGTTCTCTTTCTGATATGCCGCCACGTGGACCTTGAAAAATCATCGTATAACTATTTTGTAACCGCCGTGGCAGCTCCCTGTAGTTTGCGCGTCACCATAGACTGGCGCGCCATAGGCGTGTCACCATGGACTGCCACGCCTTAGGCGCGTCACCATGGGCTGCCGCGCCTTAGGCGCATCACCATGGGCTGCCGCGTCTAAGGCACGTCACCATAGGCTGCCACGCCTAAGGCGCGTCACCATGGGCTGTAGCGCCTTAGGCGCGTCATCATGGATTGCCTGTCGGTGTATTTTGTCGTTGGTGTGTACATTATTCTTCTATGTTGTTTCGCTTCCTTTGGATGATCCCCCTGACTAAGAACATGGCGTTTATCATCTTCTCTTTGCCTTGAGCAGTGTTTGGATGTCCGTAAGCATTTTTTGATACCTACAGATACCCCCTCCAAAGTATCTCAGACTCGTTCTTTTAGAGAGGAGTCTGGGACACTTTGGATATGATAATTTTTACTCACAATCTGTGAACAGCTTAAATTCCTGAACAGCTTCAATTCCTGACTTCTTCATCTTTTAATCTACTCAGTGCTTTGTAGAATAGCTAAAATTCTTCCGGTGCTGCGTTTATCACTTGACCGTTGTTGAAGTCTTGAATTAGAGCTGGCATTGAAGAACGGAGGAATAGTTTATACTCATATACCTTATTGGAGTGTTCGGGAAATAGTTTAACCTCGTATACCCATTGGGAGGTTCAGGGAGATGCAGTTTATACTCATATACTCATCGGAGTTCTTGGGTATGCATTCCACGTGCAATGAGAAGTATACATATGCAAATACACTTGTCAAATGAAGCACGTTAGCGCGTCAACGTTGACTGTCGCGCTCTAGCGCACCAGTGTCGACTGTCGCGCTATAACGTGCCAGTGTCGACTGCCGCGCTATAGCATGCCAGCGTCGACTGCCGCGCACGAGCGTTGGCCAGTCGGGTTTATAAGACCGACTCTGGGCCTTTTCGGGTCATTCTTTCCTGCTCTTCTAGGTTCGAAACCTTCTTCAAAACCCTATAAAAGGATTCTTAAGCCTTTTCCCCTCCTCACCTCTTCACATTTCAGTGATTATTGTGCAAACAAGATCTAGGGTTTCGTGTGTTCTTCTTGATTTTCAATCTTCTCTTTCGATTCTTCTACTCTCCAAACTCGGTTCTCTTTGACCTCTGGTAAGACCGAACCCATCTCCTATATTTTGGGTTTGTTTTGCCTTTTCAACTTAAGATCATACCCCGAAACCCTAATTTTACTGTTATTTGGATTAGTTTCACTATGTCTCCCAAGAAATCCAGAATCTCGAAGGGAAAATCTGCAGCCCCGGCATCTGAGGATGTCGAGACCACTGCTACGTTGTTTGGGGGTAATTTTTTAGCTTTTCTCTATCTAAAATTGATGACTTTATGCATATAACCTCGTTTGCCTCCTCTGAGAGTCATCCGGGAAGAGTTGACATCCTCCTTTGAGAGGATCGACGCTATAAAATACATATCTTATTCAATCAAGATATGTACCACAACCAAAATACGAGTTATCCCTGAACTCGTGGCTTTTCGAAGCCAACGGCCACTGCTCCGTTACCGCGACAGCACGTGCACGTGCTGCCGTGGCTAAGCGTGGCAGCATACACTGCCGCGGTAACACGCGACAGTAAACACTATCGCGGTTACTTAGAGTAGTGATTTATTACTTTTTTAGCCTCTCCTTCGTCCAACTGTGTCCAATTTTGTTTGCAGTACACTTCCCTTCCGTAGCCTTTTCTGATAGAGAAGATCTTGGCCAGAGTGGCAACCTCCATGCTTCTTTTAATGGTGATTTTCTGGTCAGAGAGGCCCATCAGTTTAACAAGGGTTGTGATGATAGTATTCCTAAACTGGTTCGTGAAGGAAGTCGTCGTACATTGCGCCAACTGTTGACCGACTCGCCTTTAACCTCAATTCGAGACTCCACTGAGCCGTTAAAGAAACCTGATTATTTGTTCGGGGATTCAATTGAAGATCCGGATAACCTTTGCTGTGGTCCCGAAGCTTGGTTGAATGAGCACGAAGGGGATTTTTCTGTTCCTTCCTCCATTCCCTCGACACTACTCGATTCTACAATTGAGGAATTTAGCCGTTTCGAGGAAGATGTCATGGCACTTGACAGATGACCATGAACGCATCCATTGTGGGTTCATTGGTAAGGATATCAGTGCTCCTGGCTCTAGTGGTCGGCATACTATTCGTGGTCTTCACCCAGGGGTACTTGGACCGAATAGTGGACCTCAAAATGAATTGATGATAAAGGCTAACACAGTAAAGAATCGGCTTGCTCGGGTCGGCAGAGAGTTCCCTCTCCCAAAGTTCAGATGTTATGGATAGGTCCATTCGCTCTCAGACAAATGGTGGTCTAGGATGACCAACTACGTACTTAATTGTTGGGGTCAAGAGTTAGCGAACTTGGGATTATACATTCCAATCCGAGCTAGTATGCATGGTGTCCTCATAAGCGTAGATCACTTTCTCGTTGTGTTCGAATCTTATAATCCGGATACCAATACATTCTTCACTAAGTACAGGGAATTAGGGCTTCCGCTCCATGAAATGATGAAAGTGTCAGGATTGCCACTGGGGAATACTCCTTACCAAGAATATTTTCCCACCAATTGTCAGCTCATAAGGATGAAGAAGGCTGGTTCTGTTGCTTACGACATTCTTTGGGAATTAACTTGTCATTACCAAATAGCAATAGCCAGGATCGAGGTAAAGAGTAAGAAGACAGCTCACGTTAGTCTGAAGTAGTTCGCCGATTAGTTGTTCCAGAATCTAGAAAGCTCGACTGGTGAAGCCGTTTGCGAATCACCTACTCTGACTCCTTCTGATGTTAACAAGTTAATCACAAAAATCAATGCTCAATCTTATACAACCGGCTCATCCGAAGGTGGTTTTCCGAAGGGGACCAAATTCAGAACTTTCTTGTGGGAAGCCACAAAGAGGATGAAGCCTGAGACTCTCCTCTCCGGCTATTTGGCCATATGGTTAAAGAGGTGCGTAGTGCCGCATCAATCTTCAGATGCTCTTCCTCTCGAGGTCCTCTTTCCAGCCGTGTAATTAGCCATCGGAGGTAGATTATCTTTACTCTCTGCTATGATTGCTGACATCCATAGCTGTCTGCACAACTTAGCCAACACCTTTACAAAAGTGGATGCTCAGCCTTCGATTAAAATTCCCATGTTAAGGGTTGAACTACCATACACATATCTGATAGCATGGTTGGTCCTCCATCGAGCCGACATGATGTCAGCTCCCGACGTATCTGATCCAGAAATTCCTCTGCTGTAGCTTTTAGAAGGATGTAAGTGGTTGAATCCTTCCCGACAATGGCCTGATAGGGTGAGGCAGTTTAGGAATGCTAAGTGCTGGGAATTTTATAAATATTTCCCTCGATTTTCTGGTGCGTATAATGGCACGCTCATTGATGAGGAAATGCCTGGAACCAACAGGACTTCTCTCAACATGGGCAGTTTTCATTGGCTTATGAACATTTGACCAGGCTATAATGTTTTTCGGTCAAGAAACATATGCAGAATCAAGCCTTACTTTCCTTGCCGATTTGCGCGACAATTCGGCTACGACCAACTATATATTGGGAATCCCAACAAATGGCTAATGACCTGCGGAGGTCTCATCGATAGAGTACGAGCCTGGTTTTGGAATGTTGTTGGCTACACAGGAGCTCAATTTAACTTACCCGTCGCTGAGCCCGATCTTCATATGACTTTTCTCTACTGCCGATGGATTTTAGCCGCCAACACACCCGTTACAAAGAAAAAGATTTCTGAACTAGAAGCGGAAGACGTAGTCCAAAGAGTTATACCTTCCAGGAGAGGAAAAGGGCCCGCTACTTCTTCCCAGAAAGGAAAACAAATAGCTGACTCAGAGGATAGCGACGAATTCGAAACGTCTAGTGAGGATGATAAGACTGGAGATGAAGTAGAAGCTGACATTCCTCATTCTCCTGTAGCTCACAGAACTCGTCGGGCTTCTTCACCCTAATCACCCGGTGCTCCTTCTAAGGTATTCAAATAAAGGAGAAGAATATTTCTTTATCATCTTCCAATAAGATGACCGTCAGATGGCCTGTCTTGGAAGAAGAAGAAGAAGAAGAAGACGAGGATGTTCAGTCACTTATTCGTAGGAAAAGACCCCGATCTCCCATTTCTTCTAAAGCTCAACCTCAACCTTCTCACGGAACTGAACTGCGTACGAAGTTTCATCATGAGAGTTCTGTGGTTCCCAGAGATATTCGTGTATCGAAGAGGATTAAGAAGACAGCCCATCGACAACGTAAACTTCCCCCATTGTTCGAAGAGGAGTTTACCTAAGATCTTCCGGTTGACGAGGGAGGTAAAATCTCATTTTCATCTCTTTTTCACTATCTTATCTTTGAATATAGAATCTTATTTATTCTTTGGCTATCGCAGGTGAGCAAGAAGAAGGAGAATTTCTGGCTGAACCCTCTTCCCCTGGCTTAATGAATGTTGATGAACCAAGCTTCACTCAACAAGTACACGGAGCGATGAGTGAAGAACCCGTCGGTATGGACACCACCACTCCTCCAGTTACCGCATCGACCTTGCCAACCACTAAGACAGGTACAAATGCTTTCTCCTTTGGAGGACAATTTTGGGAAATAAGTGAATCGGAACATGTTCCTCTTCTACTAACTTATGCGCTTTATCTTCTTTTAGTTAAACTAAAGGAGGTGGATGCTGTAGGCATCGAAAAATGCCTATAGGTATCCACACACAACTCGAGACGGAGAGAAGATGACGAACGTCGTTATCCAAATTATCTGACGCCGACCAATGCATGAAACAAAACGGCCAATGCTAGATGGCCCGCGTGCTCACCGGCCACCACCAAGTGGCCAACACGTTCACCATTCACCTCCAACTTAACAAAACTTATGATGCAAGTCGGTGAAGCGTACGAGTCAACGTAACACACGAAATAGCAAAAGACAACGCAGCTAGGAGTTGTGTTTCACCCAAAAGGGGCGAAACACCATGTGTGACTCGTACATATCATGTGTGGCTCGGCTATTGGAAGTTGTAGCTCTTTTCGTCAGCTTTCCAACGCATCTTGAATCACCTTATTCCGAGATCGGACGAGAGAGTTAGAGCCAAAACACCCGAGGTAGTACGAACTGCCACCCAAATCTGGGCCCAGATCTGAGCCCAGATCTGGTTTGAAGAGCCTATAAATAGACCCCTAGGCTTATTGTTTGAAGGTTGGACTTTAGAAAGGGGAAACTCTGCTGGATTAAAGACTCAAGACTAAAAAAAGATTGGAGCTTTGGAGCTTTGAGGACTCGGACTTTTCAGATCTGGTTCTTGGCGATCATCCACGCCAAATAAGGCAGGAGTTCGAGAGAGATCAGATCTGAGATCTACACGGTCATCCTCCAGATCAAAACTTGGTTTTTGATCCCGAGAAGAGTATTGATTTCGCTTGGTCAATTTCGATTACTTAGGGCTATTATTTCCTTGGTGAAATAATCCCCTCGGCTGTTATTTCCTTCGTAAAATAACACCCGTCATATCGTGTGGATCCGACCGGATCAAGATCGCGTGGTGGTCCACGGATTAACCCCTGCGCAGGCAAAGAACCCACACAAGCAAGAGACCGCAAAACAGGATCTTGCGATTTGTTCGAGAAAAGGAAAGTTGTAATTTTTCTTTTTTCTTTGATTTTGTTGTAACCGGATCTTATAAAAAGACCAGATCTTTTGAAACCGATAAACTGTTGCTTAAGAAAACAATGACGTCAATGAAAACGATTTTCCCCGCGAACAGAGTTGAGATATTTGTGATTGTGGTAGTATTCCAGGCTCGCACCGGTGAAGTTTGTGTAGTCACCGGGGTGGGTCTGAGGAGTTGAGATATTTATAATTGTGGTTGTATTCCAGGCTCGCGCTGGTGAAGTTTGTGTAGTCATCGGGGTTGGTCTGAGGAGATGAGATATTGTGATTGTTGATGCATATTCCGGGCTCGCGCCGGTGAAGTTTGTGTAGTCACCGGGATGGGTCAGAGGAGTTGAGATATTGTGATTGTGGTTGCTTTCCAGGCTCGCGCCAGCGCCTTGTGTCGGCTGGGGTGGGTCTGAGGTGCGGTGATATCGAGATTATTGATTATTTTTCAGGCTCGCGCCAGTGCCTTGTGTCGGCCTGGGGTGGGTCTGAGGAGCAGTGATATTACGATTGTTGATTATTTGAGATGAGTGATGGGATAGTTAGTTACATGACCTCGATTCTTGGCTAAGTATGATTCTTGTGAGATGTAGGCCGGTTGTACACTTCTTTTCACACATAGATCGGGATTAATATTTAATTATCTATAATTTGAGACATATGGTATATACATGAGGGTTTCCTTGTTTGGATTATTTCGCTCGACGTACTACGTCTCTTGTTGTAGATTTTTAAGTATTAATTCCATCTAGTGTATGCCCTTGTGACTTGGATGATTAGTCTGATCGCTAGTTGCATGACCTCGTTACCTGATCGATTTTGGATGCTTTATGTCTATCGTGTTTTAGTAGTGAATTTGTATGTTGATTTTGTTGGATTCCCAGTTGCACGTTTCTTTGTCATTTATGTTATCGTATCGCTTTCCGCTTGGGTTTTCGTTCGTTCTATTTTCTTTGTGGGGTCGGGTCTTGCCGTGTGCCATACACACTGACGTACACCTGTTTTCTCTGGTGTACGTCAGACTTAGAGGAAGAACAGGGTCAGCAGGAAGTGCCTAGCGGATGGAGCAGAAGAAGAAGCCGAAGCTTAGTCATTCCTTTCAGTTTGTTTTGTAGCACTTTCATATCCTTTTGTTCAGTGTATTATTATATTCTCCAGTATCTCATTCAGATAGTTTTTGTATAAGGGCACGTTTGACCCGAATATTATGTCTCAGATGTTATTCATTGTGATATGTATTATTTTATTCTGTGTTGTTCATTATATTCTTGCTGATTGTGATCGGGGACCTGTGCCTTTGCATTGTATTATTTCCAGAAGCTTAGCGTATTAGGTTGAGGAGAAATGTTTTTATTTACTCTCCTTGATCTAATACGTCGCGGGCTTGTTCACGTTCCGATTCCCGGGTATTTTGGGAAGTGGGGCGTGATAGGTTTTTTTGGTGGCCCATGCAGGTCACGGTCCCGAGTTTTCACTAGTAAGAATATAGTGGATAATTTAGATGCATATCATATTTCATCCGTAAGACTATAGCTAGCCCCTACCTAATCTCTTTTGACTCCGGATCTTCCTATTGTTTCTTGTCTCTTGACTTTTCACTGTTTCTTGTTTCTTGTCTCGTCTTCTAATGGATATCTATCCATATCTGTTATTGGGTTCTTTTAATTCCGAGGACAGAATTTATTTTAAGAGGGGTAGAATATAAGGACCATGAATTTTGATACTATTTAAAATAATTTTCTAGTATTTTAAAATATTTAATTATGATTTTAAAAGAGTATTTATATTTTTCTCGAATTTCTATAATTTTATTTAATTATGATTTTAAAAGAGTATTTATATTTTTCTCGAATTTCTATAATTTTCTATGATTTAAAGTCCAAGTTTTATAATTATTTAAATGTTTTAGATATTTATAAATTTATTTTGTGTTTCTATGATTTAAAGTCCAAGTTTTATAATTATTTAAATGTTTTAGATATTTATAAATTTATTTTGTGCGGTAAAAAATTTCTGGAATTAATTTGTTGTGTTATCGGTACTATTACATATTATTTTAAATAATATGTTGTACTATTAATATTATTACATAATATTTCGTATAATACTTTGTATTATTAATTACGTATTTTTGGTATAATTGATTGTATTATTTCTATTGTTACATATTATCTGTCGTATTAGTATAACTAGTACGTTTTACTGTGTACGTAATTGTCCCATAATTATTTGATTTTAAATTTAAGTAGAAATATTTTTATTATTAATTATTATTGTTTAATTATACAATATGAGTATATTTCAACTGTTTCGTATCAACTGTTGTGATAACACAACATGTACGTTTTTATTTGTAGATAATTATTATGTAATTAGTTTAATTTTTAAATACCCGTAACTATTTATTTTAATTATTTTTGTTTAATTCCCTAAACCCTAACCCTAATATTATATATATATATATTTCATATGTATCTCTCTCTCCTGTTCATAAGAAAACCCGCCGCCTCCTGTATATCTCTCTCCTCTCTCTCTCCGTTCTCTCTCGCTCTCGTCCTCCGCTTAAACCACCGCCACCAGGCCGCGACCACCACCTCCGCCTTCACCACGAACTCCACCACCTCCTCCCCAACTCCGACCAGCCTCGACGTCGACAACCCTACCCAGACCCGCACCGAAACCGCAGCCCCTGCTCCTCCACCATCATCGTCTCCACCTCCCCACGCACTGCCTCCACCGCCAAACCCCGACCTGGCCGTCAC
>NC_033796.1:98879668-98888254 GCF_001876935.1 Asparagus officinalis
GATTCCGGTTGGTGTTGTTGAGCCTGCAAATCTCGCATCTGCTGCATTGTCAACTCCATTTCGGTTTTGATTTCGGCTCTAATTTTCTCACGTTGTTTAGCCAATGCTTCCTACAGTATCTGAGCTAGTTGATCCGGCGTGATTGCAAATGATTCTCTGACTTGCCCAACACTGCACGTGGTATCGTCCTATGCAACAGCAGAAAAAGTATCTGACAGTTCCTCATCTGAAGATAACCCCTCGTGCATTCTCTTGTAGTCTCGACGTCGGTTGGCTCTTCGTTGTAACCGCGACATCCTTTGAGAGAGACCCCGCTCAACTCTCCCTCCCGGAGAGAAATCAGGGTCAGGGTTGACTAATTGTTACTTTCCTCTGCCGGTCATATTAATAGTGACCTCTGGAAATTCATCTTGTTGAATCGCAGGTTTCTTCTTGTTGAAACGCCTTATTTTGGGTTTTGACGTTTCGGTAGAAAGTCTTTGAAATACGGATACTCGTGTTGGTTTAGTTTTGGAGCAACCACATTCTGTCAATACTGCCTTAATGAGCCTCTCGCAGGCGCAATGAGACTCATCTTCTCGGGCAATTCTTTTTCGTGGGTTATTGTTTTGATAGTATAGCTCATCATTATTGTGATTTGAGCAACCTATCTTTTGCTTTGGAACCTTGTTAATATGCACAGGACGACTAGTTGTCGCCTCTGGGCGATCCAAGGTTGAACTCTTAAATCCACCCCTTTGCGGGCATGGAGTCTTCATAGGTCCTAAACGAGAACGAATTGGTATTTTCTCGTTTTGGACTTGTGCAATTCTGACAGGGGGATATTTACGACCCCCTGCATAAGAAACCACTAAAGGTTTATTTGCTGGATTCGAGTATTCTTTGATTGGGGTTTTGCCTCGATCATTAGCCAAAGGACCGAGGCGATCCGCCATTGTAATTTTGAATTTTGATAAGTTTGGACTAACCCAGGGTTTTGCAGTAGATGGGCCCAGAATGGATGTTTGCGGCGTCTTCGGCATCCAAACTCTATGGTTCTTTGGTGGCTTTTTAGACACCATCTCCTTCTTGATTCCTTGTGCTTGTTGATGAAGAGCGCGAGCATGGGCGGCCTTCATCTGACGCCTCTGTATACGTTCCTTAAGGGTTGAACGAGCCCTTTTGACGAGGGTCCATTCCTCCGTCATAAGCTGTGCAGAAACATGATTATTTTACCGTTGAGGCAACTGAACCACTTTTCATCTTCTCGACTTTAGGTCCGCATAGTAATGGACCCCGTCGGTTTGTTGTAAGGCCTTAGCCAATTGACGAGCCTGACGCTGATGTTGTCTCTAACAAGCTCTTTTCGTCGGTGCCGGCGGGCTATAAATCAACGACTCTTTAATTGGTGTAGAGTCATTTGGAGCAAAGATGTTGTAGGCAGATTCCTTAGCAACGATCGGGCAAGAACTTTCACATGCGGTCTTCATCGGAATTGAAGACTTAAAAACTTTCTTGGAAGAGGAAATCTTCCTGCACTTGCGAGGCGAAGAGGATTTTGAGGATGAGGACGACAGATATTCCTCGAATTTTGCTTGATCGAATTCATATTCGATCTCTTTATTGATCACGATCTTGATCGGTTGCGACACGACGGTCTCGGCAGGGAGACCGTTGGCTCCCACTGTGGGCGCCAGGTTGTTCAAAAGAAATAGCCTTTTTATAAGACTTCTCTTACACAACAAAAAGAAAATTATAACTCTCTAGAAAATAACACAAAAATCGTTTATCGATTCTTGTTTTGTGGGACTTTGCCTGTGCCGGGAGTGCTTTGGCTCGTGGACCACCGATTCACAGATTGTGAAGGGGTTTAGAGATTCTTCCTTCGTTTATCGAAGTAGGAATTTGAAGCGAATATCTTATCGATGTAAGATGTTCACTCTTCCAAAGATCAAGTCTGAGCTTAGATCTCTAGGAATCACCAAACACTGTTTATGAAAGATGAAGACTCTCTCTCTCTTCCTCAAAATCACCAAAAGCCCAAGTCTCTATGCTCCAATCTGCTCTCTCTGCCTGGCTCCCTATCAATGATAGCCCTAGGGGGGGGGTATTTATAGCCTCCTTGGATGATAACTGAAGAATTAGATGCTCTTTGGGCGCGTCAGTCTACACTGCCGCGGCTATTGGCGCGTCAGTATGGACTGGCGCGGCCAAAGAGGCCGTTACAGCCACGTTCCCATCGTGCTTGAAACCGTCCTCCCACGATTTTTAACCCCCTTTTTCGTGGTTTAACTGCTTGTCCACGTCAGCACACGTTCTCTTTCTGATATGCCGCCACGTGGACCTTGAAAAATCATCGTATAACTGTTTTATAACCGCCGCGGTAGCTCCCTGTAGTTAGCGCGTCACCATAGACTGGCGCGCCATAGGCGCGTCACCATGGGCTGCCGCGCCTAAGGCACGTCACCATGGGCTATCGCGCCTAAGGCGCGTCACCATGGGTTGCCTGTCGGTGTATTTTGTCGTTGGTGTGTACATTGTTCTTCTATGTTGTTTCGCTTCCTTTGGATGATCCCTCCTGACTAAGAACATGGCGTTTATCGTCTTCTCTTTGCCTTGAGCAGTGTTTGGATATCCGTAAGCATTTTTTGACACCTACAATCATGTAACTAGTCATTCTATAACAGGTTACTGGTCTACATCTCACACAGAGTCAACGCTCATATCATCGGATAACTGACTGTTCACAAATCCTCTACGTGCATCCAATACCGTTACACAAACTCAGTCAGAGGACTATACACAATCCATTTTTAGCCTGGTCTAGACTCAAGCTAAACTTTGATGAATATCAAATTTACGGACCAAAGTAGCGATACCGATCTACTTTGACCCAACAAACCAACCCCAGTTGCGACACCGATCCACTGGTGCGAGCCTGGAAGATACATCAACAGTCACATCCGATCACATGAACAAAGACTTCTCCATCCCAACTCTTCTCGTTTTTCTAAGTCAAACATAATCCACACTATCTCTGGTTCACCACCTAAATTCAGTCAACACATCCACACATGTCACTAGATCTGTTCATGACGCACAATGCCACTAGTCATGAACTACTAACATTCTCAATCATAACATGAAACAACAAGTAATTAAGACTAATACAATAAAATAAAGATTATGAAACATGGTTAGAAACTATGAACAATACGTTATGCATGAATAGTATAAGAGGGATCACAATTAGTAGTTATTATACACATGAAATGTCAACATTACTCCCAATAAAATCCTACGACTTGTCGGGCCGGGTCTCACCGCCCTTCGAGTTGACTTATGGCGTTGACTCGAAGATTGGTCGTCGCACTCCGTCTTTCGTGTTGACTCACGTGTGTCGACATGTCAGGTCGGGTCAAATCAGGCACTGTCCAAATGATATTCTTTCCTAATCATGTTATTCTTTTTCTATTCTTTCTTTTTCTCTGATCATGTTTTATATTATTAGTTTCAGTAATCAAATAATTTCACATATATCCCAGTAAATAATCAAAACAATTCATCATAGATATAAATATTAAGTTGACGAGGTGAAGAGCAAGATGGATCTTGCCTCGGGTACATTGTCAAACATATCGACGGTGTCGGTGCGTCGATGCTGAAGGCGACAGATCTAAACAGCAACGTCGGCGAGGATCTCGATGATGTAGCGGACGGAGGTTCATATCTGAGAGGCAATGGGGCTGAGCGTCGACAGGCCTGCGGCAGTGACAACTCTGGGGCTCGACGGCGTCCGGCTAGCAGTCTGTCCACGGCTGGTAACAGGCGGGACGATGGTGATGGGCCGAGCACTGGTGAGCGGTGGCTGCTGGAGGTGAGATGGCAGTCCTGGCTGCTGCTGTTGGTCGATGCTTGGAAAACAAGAAGAGAGAGGCGGAGAGAGTTTAGTGCTGGGTGACCCGCGTTGAAGAGGAGGAGCTGGCTTAGACGATGCGCCGGGCAACGGTCGAAGTGGAGAGACGGGGATGCACTGTCGGGTCTGAGCGAGGATACGCCGGTTCGACAAGTGTTCGGAGAAGCTGGTGAGACCGGCCGTCTGTAGCGTGACGGAGTTGACAGCAGGGCACGTTGCGATCTGTTTGTGGGCTGGCTCGCAGCGGCGGCGGCGTTGGCGAGGTCCAGGGCGTTTGGCTGGAGGCATAGTCAGCGGACGGTCGTGCGACGCCGGCTTTAGTTGCTGCGGGAGGTCGAAGCGTCAGGGGTTTGGACGTGGAACGGTGAATGGCGGGGAGGAGGACGATTGGTGGTGCGGTCGGAGTTCGTCGGCGTGAGGCGGAGCCGGCCGACGTGAGAGATTCTTCGGGAGAGAGAAAACGAAAAGAGAGAGAAGTAGGGTGCAGGTGGCCGCGTGAAACATGAGAAGAGAGAGGAGAGGGTGTATATATATATATCTATACCATATAATATCTATCCCTACCTACTAACCTATATATATACTCTATATATATACTCTATACCCTACCTATATACTATATATCATATATCTCTATATATATATATATATTATATATATATATATAATATATAGGAGTTAGGATTACGGAATTAAAAAAAATTTAATTAAAATAAATAATTACTGGTATTTAAAAATCAAAATAATTACGGAATAATTATCTACAAGTAAAAAACGTACTTGTTGTGCTAATACAACAGTTGATAAAGAATAGTCGAAATATACACATATTGTACAATTAAACGAGAATAATTAATAATAAAAATATATTTACTCATATTTAAAATCAAAAAATTATAAGATAATTATATACATAGTAAAATGTACCAGTTGTGCTAATACGACAGTTGATATGTAATTATAAAAAAATACAACAAATTATACAAAATAATAATATAACGTATTATACGAAATTATAAATAATAATAATAAAAATAATAATACCATATATTATTCAAAATGATACGTAATAGTATCGGTAACACAACGGATAAATTCCAGAAATTTTTACTATACTAAATAAATTTATAAATATTTAAATCATTTAAATAAATATAAAACTTAGACTTAAATCATAGAAAATTGTAGAAATTCGAGAAAAATATAAATACTCTTTTAAAAATCATAATTATATATTGTAAAATACTAAAAAGTTATTTTAACTAGTATCAAAATTCATGGTTCTTACATTCTACCCCCCTTAAAATAAATTCCGCCCTTAGAATTAAAATAAGATATGCACGATATCATATAGTAATATGTAAACAAAAAATAATACATATAATAGCTGATAATAGAAAGTAAAAAACATATCAATAATATACGTAGATAAAAGACATAAAAATATATGCAACAATCATGTAATTATGTATTCATAACATTCACACAACGAACATAATATCAAAATATACCAATAACCATTATATCATTATACCTGTTAGAATAACCAAATATGATACAACACTATAAACCCAATATACATAAAGAATAAACATAATACAACATATGAACTATCATGTATTAATATCCAAAACAATAATCAAATATGGACATGAACAGTTAACTAAAATAGTAATGCAAAGACTTTTGTATATGAAAAATTGATAAATACAGTAATTGAAATAATTAATGAATAGATAATAAAATATAATATTAAAGTAAAATATACACAACCTAACAAAAGAAAAACACATAATAAACAAAACAAAATATCTACAATATGCAAAATCTGTAACCAAGTTGTATAAACTCATAACACTCATTCCACATCCTAAATAAACTATGAAATTACTGATGAAACGTAAAAGAAATAACTATGTTAACTAATAAACAATATAACCCAAATAACAAAAATAAACTAATAAATTAATAAAATTAAAGACAACATATAAACACATACAAGAAAAACATCTAACTTGATAAATAACCAAACAATAATGATAACAAAACAAGTACATGAAAGGTAAAATGTGACCAAAATTATGTGGTAACACACATAGCAAACATGTATAAGTAATATGTACACTACGTAGGATTAATAAAACAAATGTAACACAAAATAAAAACAACTACACCATAACGTGACTACTAACAAAAATTGTAGCAAAAACATAATAAATACACCATAACGTGACTACTAACAAAAATTGTAGCAAAAACATAATAAATACTAAATCACAATAAGTATAGCAATACACAAATTTTGTAGCAAAAACATAATAAATACTAAATCACAATAAGTATAGCAATACACAAATTGAAACGTGAAAAAATATGAGCAAGAATACACTGCATAAAATATAAAACTCACTAACTACAAAATATTTCGACTAAATACGTAACCATAATACAATATGTAAAAACATAAAAATCAAAGCTAAACAAACACGCACATTGTAACAACCTTTAATAACCCTATACACAAATTATAAAGCCATAACACCACACACTCACACTAAAAATAACAACTCCTATTCAAAGGAAAAATATAAGAATAAAACGATATTGATATAATATGATTTACGAAAAATACAAAAATAAGAGAAACAAAATAGAAAAGTAACATGATGTAAAATAACACAAGTCAAAATAATAAAAAATACCAATCTGACAAAGAAAAACATAATTAAAGGACTCAATGCATTCAAATAAGTAAATAACAAATTGACAGTATAAAACTCAAAATAAATTAATACATACAAAAATCATAGAATACACTGAAACATAAATGCTTACTAACAATACTGACACTCACAAACATACTACTAGATAAAGAAGTATAATATATAAAAACAAAAACTATAAAAGGTAAAATAGGTATATAAGTAAATGAAAACACAAGAAGAGCATAATTCTGTATAATAAAAACACCGATATATTTTAGATAAACATGGTTACACAGTTGATACTAGAAATAATGAATGCCTATAAATCAATAAAAATATACATCGTAAATATAATAATCTACATGAATATACTATAATAAAAAGAGAGTAGTAATTATAAAAGAATGAAAAAGTAAAACATAACACAAGTAACGAAAATAATGAATAGAGAATGAACAACAACGATGACACAATAAAAGACATAAATATCTAAAAATACCATAAAATAAACACTAAAAAATAACATGCGTATACAATGTATATTGTTACAATGACAAAACAATACGTATCGAAAACGAAGCAAACAAATAACAAATATGCAAATACACTATAAACAAACGATGAATAAATACTATACATACCCACAAACGCATATTAGAATTACCTCTTATATTAATTATAAAAGGATAATAATTAATGTAACAAAATAACTATATATTTAGTAACTCAACTCTATACTTAACAATATAAATAATGCTAATAATTAATGTAACAAAATAACTATATATTTAGTAACTCAACTCTATACTTAACAATATAAATAATGCCCGAATATCAAAATAGAAATACATCGCTCTTAGAAATAACGAAACCAAAGTGAACATACTAAAACAATCTAACAAGACAAAACTAACTGATAAAAAGTATATACTAAAAATGTAAAGGATAAGAATATACTGCATATATAGAATATTAAAATCATGAACTTATTAAAAATACGAACAATATATTAGACTAGAACATAAGTAAATGACAAATAACATAACAGAAAAGTGCACACATACACCATATAGATATGTCAAAGTATATTTTAAATACAAGAAAATAATCTGAATATCAGATATGCTATGTAATGTATATGTGGAGTCTACAGCAATGCAAAACACTTAATAACATGATTTGAATAATTGAAAATATATAAGTAATTTAATATATATTTTTAATGAAAACACACAATATAACACTGTGTATGATACATAAAATAATATAATAAATAATAAAAAAATTAATACAATCAACGATATATAAGTCAAATCAAAGAAAATACAGTTGTAAAATAATAACATATAAAATAATGACCGACACGAGGATAGAGGAGCTATATAAAGAGAGGGTAATCGCGAAGCGATGGAACAAGAACCATGGAAAACACCAGAGTCAAAAAGTGATAAGATAGGGACGAAACGAAATCTATCAAGAAAATAGGATAAGGACTCAAGAATAATCTCACGGATGAAATCATGAAATGTATCTAAATTGTCCATTATATTCTCACTAGTAGGAACTCGGGACCGTGACTTGCATGGGCAAAATACCAAATGTTATTTTTCTAGTCAGACTAGGTTTTCTGGTTCGGGTCAAATAGGTTTGTTTCGGATTTACTTTCATAAATACCTGTGTTTTTCACAAAAATTCTCTATTTTTATCAAATCTCTGAACCCTAGTAGCCACCCTCTCTCCTCAAAAATCCTAGATCACTTTTTGGTGAATTTTGAGAGCTTTGTGAAGCAAATACCGAGAAGAGGGCGAGTTTGTCGGCTTTTGGCGATGGAAAACTTGTTCTCTTGTATCGTTGAGTTTTTATAGCAGCATTTGAGGCAAGATCATCTTTCTCCAAACCCTTCCCTTAGTAAAGATTAATGTTTTATTAATTATAATGATGAATCTCAAGAAGTGGACACTCATGGGACAATGTTTATCCTGGGG
>NC_033796.1:98888264-98956223 GCF_001876935.1 Asparagus officinalis
TTGTAGGACAATGTTTATCTTGGACCCAAGAAGTGGAGACTCATGGGCTAAACCCTTCGAATTGGTCCAAAGACAAGCCCAAAACAAGTTGTAGCCAAGGTCACTCAACAAACCACACGAACCTCGCCATGCAGCCAATCTCAACTTGACTCAACCAAGTTAAGAGAGAGTCAACTCCCAGTTCATGCCCTAGGCTGAGTCAAAAGATTTCATTAGTCGGCCAAATTGCAAGTCGAATTTTGTACCAAATTCAAACTCATAGACAAAGTTAGCCGGCTAGCAAACTTCATTTATTGCAACCCAAGTGATACGAGTCGCCGTGTGAGCACCTTTGATCACAGAATTATCAAAGGTGGGTTTGAGAAGAAAACAGCAAAAACACATAAGACAATTCAATTGACGAAGGAAAATACCTTCCCTAGATTATGAAGAATAGAAGGTTACAAAATCTCTCTCTCACAATCTCTCTAGAATAAAGAATAATCGCTCTATTCTCTCTAAATCCTAATCTCTTGATTAGAATCTCTCTTCTATTAATCTGATGTTTAGAAACCCTAAACAATTTTATAGGGTAAACAACATGGATGGCAAAATCCTAAATAACCAAGTGAAAACCTAATCAGGATTCATCTCAAAACAGAGTCCAACTTGTCCCAGGAAACTGATCTGGTCAACCGATGTACCAATATCGGTCGACCGACAAGTGTGTCTCGGTCGATCAACTAGAGAACACGTTTCTTGTCCTGTAGTGTACACTTCGGTCGACCGGTGCTGAGTGTTCGGTCGAACGACCAGAGACTTGTCGCCAGATTCCTGATTTCACCGTTTTCCTACTTTTGACCACTTTCGTCACCACCAACAGCTCTACCCACGCCTCTATTCTTAAACTCCCATGAGAATCATCTATCCTCAAGCTCACATGAGGATCGCTAAGCTCCCGAAGCAAGGAAGAAGATACGCCCGTATCATGGCTCCCCCCTTTAGGAACTTTAAGTCACGTTCAAGTTAGAACTTCAGCTGAGGAAACTCTCGAGCTCCTCTTTCTTTGTTGAACCACCTAGCCTTGCTTGGAACCTGTCTTTGACGTCCAACCAGAAATAACTCCTTTGTCCCCCCGTCTAATCGTAGTCACCTTCTGCTCCGATATGCAATCCTCTTTTAGTGGATCATCAAAAGACCTAATGAACACCGAGACAAACTTTTTACTTACATTCACTAGCCTTTTCGCTCGGTTCATCATCACCAAGTTTGTTTCCTTCGAAAGAGATGTTGAATGAAATATGAACTTCTCACCATCTTTGGTGAATGTGAACTTCTGAGCCTGCCTTTCGTAGATTGCGTATCTATCCCACAAATATGGATTGCCCAGTATAACCTGACAAACATCCAATAGAACTACATCGCATGTGACCTCATTAATATACAACTCGTGAAGTGCAAATCTGAATGTGCATTGATTAACTACACTCAGTCCCGTCTCCTTCTGAATCCACCCTAATGGATAGGGCTTTGGATGCTTGATTGTCTTCTGACCTAGCTTCTGAACCAAGACCTCGGATATCAAATTCTTCTTGCTACCTGGATCAACTATGACATCTACCAAATTGGTCTTCACCTGTAACTTAAGAACAAAGAGCTGCTCTCTGGGGTCTTCATCCTCCTTCACGGCCTGCTTCCCTACCATAAGGTTGAGACTGCTATTGGGCTCCGTCATCCTAGGAACTTCTTTCAGACCTTGTGCTATCACGTATGCCTTTTTCTCCTCCTTCTTTTTCAACCCCTTTGGCTTGAGATGATGATACTTCTCCCAGCATCGATCAGCTATATGTCCTGTCTTCTCGTAATAATTACAAATCAGTCATGCTTTCCCTGGATCACCCTTCTTTTTCTCCTTCTTAGGTTGGGAACCATTAGACTCGCCTCCAGCTTGCTTAGCATCTCCCTTCGTCTCGTTGCTCTTCTTTTGTTTGCCCTTAATGGTAATAGCCTTCACGCTCGCCTCTGTAATTGACTCAATTGTCAATAGCTTCATCTCCTTCCGGATATATTCGTTCAAACCCGCCATATACTTCATGAAAACAAAATACTCCTCTATCGCAATGTTGAGGGCCATCGCCTGCTACTGGAACTCTATTGTGTATTCTTAAACGGTCTGGTTAAACCTTTGGCGCAAGATGTACCACTTGTACTAACGCTCTTTAAGGAATCCCACCGGGTAGAACTCCTTTCTTAGCAACTCCTTAAACTTGTTTCATGACACCGCTTTTTCTCCTGCTTGCAATAGGATTTCCATCATGTCAACGCGTGTCCGAATAGGTTCAATGTCGCAAAAACAATCTTCTCCTTTAACGAATAGCCATAAAGAGTGAAATAGGTCTCTATACGTTCGATCCAATCATCAAGCCTCTCAACGTCAACACTCCCATCATAAATAGGAATCTCAACTCTAAAATCAATTTTCAGATTCTGGTAAGAACCCTTACCCCCTTGATGCGGAACAGTGTTGACAGCGTCGACCTCTTTGTTAGAATTTGAATTCTCACTACCTCCATTAGATTCTATAGGTTTCTTTTTGGACCCCGCTGAAGATTCACCTTTCTTTTCGCCTCTATGGATGAGATCGACGAGCTTCATGAGAGTCTAACTAATTGTCTCGATTTGTTTTTCCATCGCATCAAGCCTTAATGAATTGTCTCTTTTGGTCATCTTCTTCTTCCTTGATTTCAAGACTTCTTCCAAAGACACAAGGATCTCATCTAGCTTCTTGTATTGCGATTGAGTAAGGACTGTATACAGGATACCCCTTCATAGGATCTGATTGCTCTGATACCAACTTGATACGAGTTGTCGTGCGAGCACCTTTGATCGCAGAATTATCAAAGGTGGGTTTGAGAAGAAAACAGCAAAAACACACAAGACAATTTAATTGGTGAAGGAAAATACCTTCTCTAGATTATGAAGAATAGAAAGATTATAAAATTTCTCTCTCACAATCTCTTTAGAATAAAGAACAACCTCTCTATTCTCTCTAAACCCTAATATCTTGATTAGAATCTCTCTTCTATCAATTTGATGTTTAGAAACCCTAAACAATCCCTATTATAGGGTAAGCAATGTGGATGACAAAATCATAAATAACCAAGTCAAATCCTAATCAGGATTCGTCTCAAAACAGGGTCCAACTTGGCCTAGAAAACTGATTCGCTCGACCGATGTACTAATACCGGTCGACCGACAAATGTGTCTCGGTCGACCGACCAGAGAACACGTTTCTCGTCTTGTAGTGTGCACTAATTTGGTCGACCGATGCTGAGTGTTCGATCGACTAGCCAGAGACTTGTCGCCAGATTCCTGATTTTATCGTTTTCCTGCTTTGACCGCTTTCGCCACCACCAACGGCTCCACCCATGCCTCTATTCTCAAACTCTCATAAGAATCATCTATCCTCAAGCTCCCATGAGGATCATTAAGCTCCCAAAATAAGGAAGAAGATACACCCGTATCACCAAGTGGACACAGTCATCCATGGTTCTGGGGAAGACTCACCCACGTCTTCAGCGAGCCTCACTCATGTTTTGCACCGAGCCTTGCCCATGTCTTAAGTGACCCTCACCTACATCTTCAGTGAACTTCACCTACGTCTTTAGCAAACTTCGACCAGTTAGCGAACTTTGCCCAAACGTCTTTGACGAACTTCGCCAAGTCAGCAAACCCTGTTAAATAGCTATTTAAGGGATATTTTCAAGGGAATAACCGCTTCCCACTATCTCATATTTTAATGGTTACTTAATCCACAATTAAAGACCATTAACTCTCTCTTTTAGCTTAGAAAAGGAGAGGAGATTGCTCATTTTGAGCCCCCTCGACCGAAATAGAGGGAAATCAACTCACACACAAAGAGAGAGATTTTTATTTTGGCACTTGAAATTTAATTAAGTAGAAGTGCCAAGAGAAGACTAAGTTATCTTCCAAGTTACAAAATTCTCATTAATAGCAAAAGACTCATTGTCTTAATCGGTGCGTTAATGGAATACAAGATCGATGTTGCACCGGAATACAGAAAAGAACCACGGGAATATAAATTTTTCTTTGTTTCATCAAATTCTTTTTATTGTAACCCTCCTCTCCAAATGGAGTTTTATAAAAAAAATCACACCCTAAACCTTTACTATCTATCCCTATTTATAGGGTATTATAATCAATATTAGCCCTTAAATTAAACTTAATCTCCAAGTTACACAATTTTTAGCTTTTAATTTGTAATTGTATACTAGGTATCGATACTAGTATCACTAGTAGTATCGATACTTGTATTGATACTCATATCGATACTTCGTCAGCTTCTCCTCCTTTGAGCGAATTTCCCTTGTGTGGGCTCGGGGCTTCGACAAAGATTGAGAGATGAGATATTTGAGTTGTTTTTGGTCTCTTATTCTTTGATCTTTTATTCCTTATAAAATTAAGATAAAATGCTTATTAGTAGATATTTTATTCTAAATATCGTAGGGAATAAGGGTATAAAAGTACTATAAAATATAATGATCAAATACCCCCACACCTAAACTTTTGGTAGTCCTCTAGCAGAGAAAGAAAATAAAAAGAAAGAAAAAAATCCTAACTCAATTTTGTAGTAACCTTAGTTGTATTTAGCACATACAAAAAGATTTTAAACCTTATGTTTTCATAGTGGAAGAGTTATAGTCTCATGATATTTTACAGTGAACATACCCATAAAATTCGGTCAACTTGCCAATTAAAAGGTCGATGTAGAATTAATTCACTTGATACCTTTAAACAATCTAATTATAGCTAGTTTTTACTCAAGAGAATATTTTTTTTATGTATAACTCTAAATTAAATATCTTAGAAAATCTTTTCATTATAGTTGTACAAAACCAAGTTCAACTTAGAAATTTTAATTAAAAGTCTTGAAAAGAACATGCTAACTCTTTGTTTCAAATAATTTTCAAGTCACTTCATCAGTTTATTTTTCAAAAATATGTATACAAATATAATCATATATATGTATAAAAAAAATTTTGTTTGTATGTATGTGTGTGTATGTGTGTGTGTGTGTGTGTGTGTATGTGTGTGTGTGTGTGTTAACACTCTTTATTCCTTGGTGATTTTGTTCTACTTTATCGGGTTTTCTAGGTGACCATTTAAAGAAATTTAGGCCAATGGATCCCATTGGGCTTAGGTCATTAAGTATGAAAATACTCACTCTTTATTCCTTGGTAATTTTGTTCTACTTTATCGGCCTTTCTAAGTGACCATTTAAAAAAATTTGGGCCATTAGATCTCAATCCAATTGGGTAGGTCATTAAGTATGGAAATACTCGTCGAGCTTAATTACTCCGTCAACTTTGTCTTAGTAAGAGAGAGAAGTATTACCAAAGCACATAGCCGTATAACCTTTGTTAGGACTGGATATAAGGAGGTGAGGATGATCCTTGCTTCCTTGCTATGTGAGCACTTATAGATGGCCACCAGTGATGGAGGGTAGTCACTGTACTCTTAGAGACACTAGGATGTCTGAAAAAGTTGTTATGAGTTACTTCTACTTTGGTTGTTGTTTCTAGCTGTGGTGAGTTAATACAACATTTACGAGGCAGTGACAAGAAAGTAGGTGATTAACACGCTCTACTATTCAAGGCTAGAGGAAGATTTGGGGACAAGTAATTGTTAGACCCTAGAGGGGGTGAATAGGGTCGATGTTAATCTAATTCTGATTTTATGCTAATTAAAAACTTTATTGATTAATTAATTCTTGCAAAAGATATATGAGTGAGTTATGAGCAAGAACGTAAAATACAAGCATAGAATAAATATACACAAAGTAACCTTAAATACAAAAATATGATCACGGAGTTCGGACCTTCCGTCCTACATCTCCGCTCTCCACTCCCGGGGAGAATCTCCACTATCTCGACACACCCGGTTTGGAAGCTAGAACTTCTCTACATACTCGGTTTTCTAGTTCACCAAAAACTCTACAAATCTCTTACAATGTACATACACAAACTACAACCTCAAGTGTTGGTCCTCACGTGTCGCCTCTCTCAAGTGCTCGGCTTTACTACCTCTCACTAGGATTTAGTACTGACACCACTCCTCTTGGTATCAACTACGTCCTCACCACACACTCCTCTCGGTGTAAATGTGTACTAAAAGATGATTCTCACAAATGAAGCTCAAGTACAATGATTTGTTCTCTAACAATGAATGAGAACACTATGAAGCCCACTCTCACTAAATCAGTCACCACTATCCAACAATATATTGAATGAATAATATTAAAAGCTCAATTGAGGTGTGAGTGATAAATGAGAACAATAAAATTCTAACTCAAATAGAACTAGCTAAGATATGAATATGAAAATCAAATAATAAATAACCTAGATAAAAGAGTTAGAAAAATTCTCTATAAACACAACGAGTTGTAGAAATGATGATGAGGAAGAATTCCTCAATTGAAATTAAGAGCCTCCTCCTTGTGAAAAATTTATCTTTTGAAACAAAACTTAAAACAAGACTAAAACATCTCTTAAACACTTGTAAAACTTGATTAAACAATATTCTTAGTAGTTGAGAAACTTGAATGCAATGGGTTATTTATAGAAACCCAAAACATTAGTAAAAACTCAAGTAAAAAGACCAAAAACCCATTAGAAAATAAAACAGGGAACTAGTCGTTACTGTGCAACGGCTATCTTGGTGGTCGACCGCAGAGCCATTGTCGGTCGACTGTGACAGGCTGAAGAACATAGCAAAGTCTCTGGACTTCAGGCGGTCGATCGTCGTGACCACTCCGGTCGACCGCGGACGGATATTTCAGATACACAGATTTAAAACTGAAATGTTGATTTTTAAACTTGATTATAAAATAGCAAATAAATTCTAAAAAATATAAAACTATGGGAAATACTTGTAAACATAAAAATAAACATGTTACAAAATCTGGTTTTCAAATAGCACCTCCCATTTGTGAAATCTCATCATTTTTTAAAATCACATAAGTATGAACATGTTGAAAAACTTGATTTTGCCAAAATGACTTATACAACACTTTGAAATACTTTAGAATGAATTTATAGACTTATACAAGATATGAAAATAGTGTAAACAAGTCCCCAATCCATAAACATAATATTTTGCAAATTCAATGGAATATAAAACATATAGATATTCTATGTGGATAAGTTACAAAATGAATAAACCAAAAATGATAAATATGAAACATGTATGTATGTATATAAATATCTTAACAATTTATAAAAACTTTTGTGGATAAAACAAAACCACATAAACCATTAAAGTAAGTGTGTGTGTGTGTGTGTGTGTGTGTGTGTGTGTATGTTTATATTGAGCTTGAAATATATTCACATAATATACATTACAAAACTACTGATATACCTAAGTGATTGCACACACAGCTTGATCTTGAATCTTTAACTCTGGTATGAATGGATTTACATCATATAGATATCCTGTAAAAAGAAACAAGCCACAACCACTAGGAAACAAATTAGCTATAAATTGTTTGGCAAATCATCATCAAAACAAAAGGGTCAACAGTAATCTCTAACTAAGAAATTCATATATTTCTATTTTATTATAAATAATTTACAAAGATAATAAATTCAAACAGAAGCTCTCTTTCTCTCTTCACATTTGTTTGTTTGTTGACCTTAATTAAAAAGATTTAATTAGAAATAACTGCTTAAAGCATCCACTTGTAGTTGCTTTTATTTGTTTTGCATATAGTTAGTAGGTATTCACCAAAGTGATTTGAGTATTTGATTTGAGCACACACTTGAAAGTACTTCCAAATTAGGATAAGGTGAGTCATTTCATCACTGTTTCCTTAGCATGAACTGGCTTATATCCTTGCCACAGAATGCTTAAGCCTTAAAAGTTATTAGATGTTGGCGACTAAAGCTTTAAACTCACTAGGAAATAAGAAATTCTTAAGTGAATTAGTTTACGTTTATTTGACTCCATTAGTGTCTAAGACAAGGTTTAGAGAGTGCGTATGACACCTCGCAAGGAAAAAAAAGGAGTTTAATTAGTCACTGACTTCCCTCTAGTACTATCCTTCCCTGGCTAACTAATCAAGTAAACTTGAATCTTTTCACTAAAGAAATTTTTGTTTAGGAGCTAGTTTAGTGGAGTTTAGGATTAACCGTAGAAATGAAGAGTGATTATTCAAGTGACTGCTTATTTATTTGTTTAGTTGGGTTTTTCTTTTCTCTTAGATCCTTAGGTTTTCTAAGTAAATTATTTTTTTCTTTAGATTTTCTCATAAAAATTAAAAAAATTAAAAAGTTTGTGCTACAATATGTCATTTTCTTTGATGAGTTTAAGCTTTGAGGGTTTAGACAAGATCAACATTAGTTTTGAGGATTTTTTTGTTGATGAGCTCAACTTATTACAAGAGTTAGGATAACCTTTCGATTATGTGTAACCTGAGTCCTAATTCGAGCCTGACTTTTTAGTTGAGCACCACCAGATCATGATGCTATTTGAGTCCATTCTAACTGAAGAGAAAGAGAAAAATAAGTTTGATTAGATGAATTACCCTCCACAAACCTACTATCAAATGCTCCATAAATTACTGAAGACCTTAGAGAGTACAAAATTTACGCACAACCTAGAGTTTATTATTTTAAACTTCTTTAAAAATTGACGTAAATTTTTTAGCAATAAGGTAGGAACTAATATAAGAATGTGAGATTTTAATTTTTAATATTTTATTCTGCATCTTTATTTTGAGTTACATCAAGAATAATAAAGAATTTGGTTTTCTCTTGTTTGGAGAGCTTCTTTTTCTTTCATTCAAAAAATAAATGAAAAGAAATTTTTTTGGCTACACCCTCCTCTTATCCATCAAAATTGAAGGTAATTGTGAATTTTTAATTCTATCATTGTTCAAGGTCGACCGAACAAATGTAAGTGCTTTATTTATTATCTGTTTTAATTTTCGTATTGTATAATTTACATTGAGAACAATATAAAATTTAGGTGTAGGGGGTGGGAATAGTCATCTTTTCGTCTTTTCTCTTTATATTATCCTTTCTTTTTTTTCCTTAAAAAATTATCACTTTGCCAACTTGATAAAGTTAATTAATAATTAATTTTCTTGATGAATTTTTAAATTTCCTAATTCTTAGTTAGTTATATACTCAAGTTAGGCTTTTATGATTAGGGGCTGTTTGGTTCGCTATTATAAGGGGTGGAAAACTCAGAAAACCCCTCCATGTCAGATTTTTAGCTCTCCACGTCAGATTTTTTGTTTCCGTCCATTTCTTTGTGCCGCTTTGGTTTGCTCGAATGGAAGAGGGAAAACTCTGCTGAAATCGCCACCAACTAAGATTTTTTTCCCTCTCCGATTTCCTTCCCCAACCAAGTGAAATTGATGAAAACTCTGCCACGTTAGATTTTTTTCCTTCTCTGCTTTGTTTACAAAAGTTTTTCTTTTTTTTCTATGCGAACCAAACACAAGAAAAATAAATACATTGGTTTCCCACCATTTTTTATGTGCGAACCAAAGCAAAACAATCTATTTCTTGGAAAAGTTTGGAAAACTCAAAACTTGTGTTTCTTTACATGAAATTGTATTTCTCTATATCAAGGAAACGAACCAAACAGCCCCTTACTCTAAAGAATTAAAAAATTCAAAGTAGTGTACTTCATTATAGCTCTGACTTATTGCCTTCCGATTTTCTTTGCAATTATATCTTTCTTGATGTTGGAAGGTTTGGTTTTGGTGCTGATCTAATTGTTCGGAGAGTAGAATTCATTCTCGAATCTGACAAAAGAAGTCATCTTGTGGACCTTCTCCATGCGCAAAGAGCAAATGGAACTCATGGGAAGGTTCAGGTTATGCTCCATGATGGTGGAGCTATTCCAGTTTGAACTTCGTCTATGTTTAGATTGTGGATTGGAAGTATTTGACTTCTTCCTTCTTGAATTTGTCTTTGCATATTTGTAATATGTAGACTGATATTCTTGCTTTGGTCTTGCAGCAAGCTCTAACGTTGCTCTTCGTAGAGACTAAAAGAGGAGCTGATGCATTAGAATACTCTGGCTATGTCAAAATTAGTTTCCAACGACTAGCATTCACGGTGATAGATCCCAACATGGAAAGAAAAAAGCAAACACAATAATGGACCGTTGCACACACATTCTTCTTATACAAAAGTCTATAATTGTGCTTGTTTTGATGGTTCGCCATCGTCCCAATATTCTGATTAAAAGTCTTAAGAGTGTATGATGTAATGCAGCCATGATGCTTTTTAATGATAGGTTTCCCAATTTACTATACTGGTTGCACACTAAGGCGGGTTGCGCACAGTAAGGTTGCAATTTGACTTTGTCTCTGAAGTATGACCTGCTGAGCTATGAAAGTAGTCCGGTTTATCGATGATCACCATTTTCATTTGCTGTTTGTTTTGATGAATCATATGTATTTTCAATAATAAGCCAATTATTTTTTCCTTAACTTGTAGGAGCTAGAATAAGCCCTTCAACCCCAATATTAGTAATAGTAGCCACAGATGTGGCAGCCCTTGGCCTTGACATTCCCCATGTGGCGCACGTCATCAGCTTTGATCTCCCCAATGACATCGACAACTACGTCCACAGTAAAGTTGCATTTAATGATGAACATTTCAGCGTCCATACTCCGCCGCCTAGTCACCATCGCATTTAATGTATGGCTAAACATCATGATGACTCCCCAACAATGGTGCCTACAATCCCACTATTCTATCACAATTATCACATTAAATGCTGTGAGTACAGTTCACTACCTCCTACCAACCCGTTGCGAACATATGTAAAGTGACGACACAGTGTCATATCAGCTAATCGGTTAATTACTAGACAATCACCAATAACTTCCTGTAAATAGCATCATCTTTGCTATTCCAAGGTACGCACAAAAAACCTTAAAGACTACATTCTGCTTTTCTCTTTAGATTAACAGATTAGTCATTAACTTGAGTGTTGAAGGATACACCGAAGGAAACAACCTCTGGGGGCTCTAACCTTTGTTATTCTATGTAGATCTCTATAGCGCAATATGCTTCAAGATAATCAGCCATTAGAGGAGATTAAGGGCCTGTAAAATCATCCTTACTTCTCCTGAACCATACATTAACTTCCTCACATCAACTGTATAGCCCCACTATAGGGCCACTTCTTCTTCTCTTGAGATAATGGCTGATCCAAATAGCCACATATTCCAAAATTCACTCAAGGAGAATCTTTCAATTTGGGCTACATCACTCAAGCCTAACTGGATGAAATCTCATGGAGGATATCAATGTTGTTCCAGCATCAGTTCAACGCATTCGCGATCAAACTTCTTAGTTGCTTCCAACTCCATTCTCCATTGCCTTTCACCCTGCTTCTAGAGGAGCAACTCCGGCAACATGAGGAGGGAGATCGGGTCAGGGAAATGAAACCTCAGTAGCCGCAAATCAAGCCTATTTCGTGATTAATCTACAACAGATTCCAACAATAAGAAGGGTTGTGTAAAAGCTCGAGCCGTGATCCTCATCGTACTCCTTGCCAATCGTTGCAAGGTTGTAGTACACTTGCGTAACCCAAACTCCTATCAACAAAGTGAACTCTTTGGTAGTCAGCAAGATCTTTGCTTATGATCAAACTTTGAACCAAGTGGACGAAGCCATTGGGGGAACAACCCCCTAACCGATGATATCACCAGTGCATCCTGATTGAAGTTCAAGATGCTAAGCATTGAAACATACAAAAGAGAAAGCAACCGGGAAAAGGATACATAAAATTTCTTTAACCTAATGAGCATGCAACATGTATCTAAGCCAGTCATATGTAAGGTTTCCTAATCATGCTCAATAATGAGGCCAAGATGTGAAATTCTTTGCCAAAAAGATCCTTCAGCAACTGTAAGAAGCTCACAACTCGATGCAAAGCATGTCAGCATTTCTTAAATATTTTGTGAGTGCCAGCGATCAAGCTCACACCTTTGGTCAATCTAATTCCTTTCACTCAGTGAAAATTCCTTGTGGTGGCCATCGACTACTTCACCAAATAGATAGAAGCAGAGCCCCTTAGCAAGAATTAGTGAGAAAGACACCCACAATTTCATCTGGAGGTTGGTCATTAGTTGATTCGATGTACCAATGGTCATCATCATCGAAAATGACACACAATTCGATAGCAAAGGATTTCGTAACTTTGTCATGAGTAGGCATTTCACTTTAAGTTTGCATCAGTAGTACACCCCAGATGTAACGGGTTGGCAAAAGCCGCAAATAAGTGCATACTGCAAGAACTAAAGAAAAGACTGGGAGAAGTGAAGGGTGCATGGGTCGATGAGTTTCCAAGCATCCTATGGTCATACAGAATGACCCACGAGAACTTCACAAGGAAGACGCTATTTTGACTGGCTTATAGAGTAGAGGCAGTCATCCTAGTTGAAGTGGATATGTCAATCCTGCGCTTGTAGCACTTTGATGAAAGAATATTATCAAATCGAACTTAGAAGCAGATTTGACCTTGTAGATGAAGTGAGAGAGCAACCACTCTGATCCTTGGCCATCAACCATCAATGCATGATATTCAAGCCCGGAGATCTGGTCTATCGCAAGGCAGCTTTCAACAAAGAGGTCAACTACAGGAAGTTCATTGGAAACTAGGAAGGGCCCTACAAGGTCATGAAAGAAGTCTTCCCGGGAATTTATTGGCTACAGAACCAAAATCGAGAAGTCTTGAAGCATCCCTGGGAAGTAGAACACCTAAAAAGGTATTTTTAGTAGATGTAATTTTAAGGCTCCTTATCAATGAAAAACATTTCACCTTTTGCTGAATTTGTGTGCAACTCGAGTAGAGACCTTGATATCTTATCGAATTAAAACCAAGGCACAGAGGAAACCCTTTCGACTCGGTCTTCATTGACTCATCCAAGGTAAGAAAGACCTTGGTATCTTTTCAGAGTAACACAAAGGCATGGAGGAGATTCTTGCGGCTCAGTCTTCACCGACTCATCGAAGGCACGAAAGACCTTGGTATCTTTTTAGAGTAAAACCAAAGCACGAAGGAAACCCTTATGACTTGGTCTTCACTGACTCGTCCAAGACACGAAAGACCTTAGTATCTTTTCAAAGTAAAACCAATGCATGGAGAAAAATCCTTGAGAATTAGTCTTCACCGATTAGTCCAAGGTAGGAAAGACCTCAGTATCTTTTCATAGTAAAACCAAGGCACGGAGGAAGCCCTTGCTAGTTGGTCCTCACCAACTCATCCAAGGCACAAAAGAGCTTGGTATCTTTTTAGAGCAAGGCACAGAGGAAGCCCTTGCGACTCGGTCTTTGCCGACTCATCCAAGGCATGAAAGACATTGGTATCTTTTCAAAATAAAACTAAGGCATGGAAAACCCACTGTGATTTGGCCTTCATCGACTTGTCCAAAGAACAAAAGATATTTTTAGAGTAAAACCAAAGCACAAACAAAGCGGAGACATGAGGCAAAACCCCTCTTTCAGTCATCACCAACTCAACCAAATTGAAAGTGCAAAGTATAATGAAGTGTGCAAAGCTTAAGTCAATAAATAAAGCCCTTTAACTATATTTATTTATCAAAAAATATTACAGAACTCTTTACACGACTCAATAAAATGAAAGAAAAAAGAGAAAAGATACAGCAGCAAACTCCCCTAAAGAGTAGCAAACTCCCCTAAGGAGCAGCATTCGTAGTAGGAGATGGAGGGGGCCCTAATCCTCATCCAACACCCCAGAAGCATATTCATCCTCATCCTCCTCCGACAAAGCAGATCCTCCTCCCACCATCTTGATGTACTTTAAAGCATTGAGGTTGTCACTGACCCAGAAAGGACACCTAAAGTGGTCAGAAGGGCTCTAAAGCTTAGAAGGAAACTGCCACATCAGATAATCAAAGCTCACCTTGCAAGCGAGAGTGACTTATACCTTATCCGGAGTACTATTCAATATTCCTAGACCACCACAATTTGGTGGGCCTCTAACTCTAAGAATAACACTCGGCTCTGCAACATTTGGATTTGAGCAAGCAATGAGTCATGTGTTGGACCCTAGAGGGAGGGGTGATTAGGGTCACGAGGCTATAATTGTGCAATAAAATTAAGACAAGCAAAACACAATATCCAAATGCAATCAAAATAGAGAAGATAGGGTTAGGAATCGTTATCCTGTGACGCGCGATGTGTTAACGAGGTTTGGTCCGCTGACCTACGTCCCCGCTCCCCACTCTCGAGGAGAAATCCACTACACAACCCGGTTTGGAAGCCGGAACTTCGTCTACACAGCGATCCCCTCACGATCTCACACTACACAATTGATCTCACTAGATCACACTCCCACACAATTGATCTACACAAGATCAAGCTCTCAAAATAGTAGAAATGGTGTACGAATCCTCTCTTTACAATGTTCCTATGGCAAAGAGAAGATACCACTGAAGCTGGGATGTGAAACACAAAAACTCAGAAGAAACTGGTTTGAAAATGAAGCTCTGTTAAAAAAACGTTCTCTGAAAATATCTGAAAGAACTGGGACAAAGAGGAAGAAGAAGAAGATAGGTTTTTATAGAAAATCACAGCTGTTTGAAACCCATATCCAATCCCCCAAAACCTGGAAACATAACAGCGCCAGATCGTGTGAAATCGGCACTGAAGATTTGTACAAAATTACCGTTTGAAATATTCGGCGATCGACCGTGATTTTTTCGCGGTCGACCGCGAGGCAGTTCAGAAACTTACTAAAAGTCCAGAGACTTTCGTGGTCGACCATGGCGGTCGAACTTGGGAAATTTTTTACTCACGGTCAACCGCGGCGGTCGACCGTGAAAGTTTCTGCTGCCCATTGACGAGTGAGCTCAGGCGCGGTTGACCGTGGCGGTCGACCGCAATCTAACACACTCAAAAAACTAATTTTTGACTCGCTTAAAATATTTGTAAAATATTCATTTGATGTCTGAAAATTATGAACCTTTGTAAAAAGTTTTTAATACCAAAAACAAACTGTTTGGAAAAGGAATTTTACAAATAGGTCCTCATACTTGTGAAAAATAGTATTTTGTGAAATACGTTCAAAACTATAAGTATGAAAATGTGTGTGTTGATATCCCAATAGCTTCAGATGAAATCTAAACTATTTGCCTATATTCTAGCACTAGAGAGAAAATAAAACCTAGCTAATATCCTCACGAGAATACAATTCTTGAGTCTTGATATAGCTTGAGTTTGGATGAAGCTTCTAATTAAATTTGGTGTTCTTGAGATAACGTTGCTTCATCAATATGTCTCCTCCTCCTTAGGATATCATCATTGTAGCGCATATTCCATCCAATCCTCCATTTGTGGCACTAAGATGCTTGATATATGTATTCACTATATTTTTACTCAATAAGCAATTAGTACCGATAATGGTGGTTGTAAAACATCATCAAAACATAAGGGCTAACAATTTCCCCTTTTTTGATGATGACAACCAACTATTATATAAGAGCAAATAAATATAGCTTATAGATAGGTGCTCCCCCTATCTATGAGCTCCCCCTAAATATATGCAACAAATGAGGAGATTTCTCTCCCCCTTTGTCACCATCAAAAATAGGGTAAAGAGAAATGCATGCAAAAATGTAACTAAACAAGCAAGCAAATAGAACTTTCACATATTGCATAAGCCCAAACCATTTCTTATGCGACAAAAATCATCCTCACCAAGAGGCTTAGTAAATATATCCGCTAATTGAGATTTTGTGTCAACAAACACTAGGGATACATCTTGTCTTTCTACATGATCGCGTAAGAAATGATGGCGTACATCAATATGCTTGGTTCTAGAGTGCAAAACCGAATTTTTGGAAATATTTATAGCAATAGTATTATCACAAAAGATTTTTATATTTTGAAAATTCAAATCATAGTCAACCAAGCTTTGTTTCATCCACAAAACTTGAGCACAACATAAGCCGGCGGTAATGTATTCCGCTTCCGTAGTGGACAATGCAACACAATTTTGTTTCTTGGAAGCCCAAGAAACAAGTAAATTTCCTAAGAATTGGCATATTCCACTCGTACTCTTGGGATCTACCTTACATCCGGCAAAGTCGGCATCACAAAAACCATATAAATCAAAAGAGGTGCTCTTTGGATAAAATAAACTAAGATTAAATGTTCCATTAACATACTTAATGATCCTTTTAACCGTAATTAAATGAGATGCTTTAGGAGAAGCTTGAAAACGTGCACATACACATACACTAAACATGATATCGGGTCTACTAGCGTTGAGATAAAGACAAGCTTAACACTTGTACTCATGGGAGTAGGCGCATGCTTAGAATTCTCCAAATTGAATTTCTTCACCAATTCCTTAGCATACTTGCTTTGAGAAATGAATATCTCATCCTTAGTTTGCTTGACTTGGAGCCCGAGAAAGAATATAAGCTCTCCCATCATACTCATCTCAAAATGATCTTGTATAACCTTAGAAAATTCCTTGCACAAAGATTCATTAGTAGCACCGAAAATGATATCATCAATATATATTTGAACTAAAATGAAATTATTTTTCATTTTTCTCACAAAAAGAGTGTTATCAATTGTTCCTTTTAAAAAATCATTTTCAACAAGAAAACTAGAGAGGCGAGCATACCAAGCTCTAGGAGCTTGTTTCAACCCATATAAAGCTTTTTGAACCCGGTAAACATGATTAGGAAAAGCATGATCTATGAAACCGGGGGGTTGCTCAACATATACTTCCTCTTCTATAAAACCATTTAAGAAGGCACTTTTAACATCCATTTGAAAAAGTTTGAAATTTTTAAAGCTAGCAAATGCCAAAAACATCCTAATAGATTCCAACCTTGCAACCGGTGCAAAGGTTTCATCATAGTCTATGCCCTCCTCTTGATTGTATCCTTGGGCAACCAAACGAGCTTTATTTCTAGTTACAATGCCATGTTCATCAAGTTTGTTTCTAAAAACCCATTTAGTACCAATAACACTAGCATTGTTAGGTCTAGGAACTAACTTCCAAACTTCATTTCTTTGAAAATTGTTTAATTCTTCATGCATAGCCAAAACCCAAAACTCATCATTTAAAGCATCATTAACCTTTTTAGGTTCTAGTTGAGATAGAAATGCAACATTACCACATTCACTCAAGGCTTTTGAGCGAGTTATAAAAACATTTACAACCAAAGATACGAAAATAACCAATGAAAGGAGTTTTTCCATAATAAAGTTCATAAGGGGTTTTCTTAAGCTTTGGTCTAATCAAAACACGATTTAAAACATGGCAAGCCGTGTTGACGGCTTCCGCCCAAAAATATTTTGGCAAATCAAAAGAATTAAGCATAGTGCGTGCCATCTCTTGTATGGTGCGATTTTTCCGTTCAACAACACCATTTTGTTGTGGTGTTCTAGGAGCGGAAAACATGTGAGTTATACCATGATGAGCACAAAAATCATAGAAAAAATTATTTTAAAATTCACCTCCATGATCACTTCTTATTTTAACAACTTTCAAATCTTTTTCATTTTCAATTCTTTTGACATGATTAGAAAATTCTTCAAAACAATCATTTTTATTTGCAAGAAATATAGTCTATGTAAACCGAGAAAAATTATCAATAATCACAAATACATAGTGTTTGCCTCCAAGAGAGATAACACGCATAGGACCAAATAAATCAAGATGAAATAATTAAAAAGGTTTAGAAATCGATACCTCATTGATGGATTTGAAAGAAGATTTTGTTTGTTTACCTTTGGCATAATCTTCACATATGGTATCTTTGATGAAGTGCAATTTAGGTAACCCTTTTACAAGATTTCTCTTAGACAATTTTGATATCAAATCCATGTTTGCATGTCCAAACCTCTTATGCCAAATTCAAGGGTTTTCATCAATTGCCGCAAGGCACTTCACATCTTGATTCACTAATTCATTCATCTCAAAAATGTACACATTAGATTTGCGATTAGCAACAAAAATGATTTTTCCATTCATACTAATAATGCATTTGTCCGGTTTAAAGGAAATATCAAAACCTTTATCACTCAATTGGCTAATACTAAGAAGATTATGATTCAAATCATTAACCAAATAAACATCTTCTATAACGGGTGGGGGTTTCTTACCAATAGAACCAATACCTACGATTTTACCTTTCTCACCACCACCGAAGGAGACGCTACCTCCTTCAATCCTTGATAGGGTTGCAAATAACTCTTTGTTGCCCGTCATATGATGAGAGCAACCACTATCAAGGTACCACATCTCTCAACGTCGTTGCAGTGATGTTCCCTACAAGAGAAGAAGGTGTAATAACTTTAGGTACCCAAAACTTGGGTCCTTGGTGGTTAGTAAACTTGGTACCTTTGGGTACCCATGTCAATCCATAAAATTCATAAATATCTTTAATTCTACATTGAGTAGAAATATGACCATGTTTCATGCAATATGTGCACACAAAATTTCTTTTGTATGTATGAGTATGAGAACCATGAAACCTATTTCTACCATGGTGATGATGATTAGCATAAGCATGAGTGGGTCTAATCCTACCACTCTCAATTTCTAGTTTTTCAATCTTGGATCTTAATTGCTTATTCTCAAAATCGAGATCTCCTAGCAATTCATCTTTTAGAGCAAGAGAGGTTTCTAGTTGTTCTAATTTCACATCACAAGAAGTATGTAACTTTTTAAAAGAAGAAAATTCCTTTGACATTCTTTTAAATTCAGTATTCAATTCTTCTAGAGCCATAGCTAGATCACATTGCATGTAAAAGGATTCACTCTCGGTGTCGGATATTACCTCATGTTCAAGGGCCATGAAGCAAACGTTGGGATCATGAAGAGCAAGTTTAGCTCCTTCTTCATTACTATCCGAATCACTTGGTTTGGATTCCTCCCATCCAGCATACATAGCCTTCTTCTTGTTGTATTTCATATACTTCTCCTTGAGCCTTGGGCAATCCTTAGCGATATGGCCTGGTTCATTGCATTCAAAACATTTTCCTACACGTGAAGGAAATTTGTTGTTAGATCGTGGGTTAAATTTCTTGTTCATTTTTATGAGTCTAGAAATTCTTCTAGAGAGATGAGCCACTTCTCTAGAAAAATCAACTTCACTATCAGATGACGAAGAGGAGTTATCACTAGCTCCTTTAAGAGCTATGGTCTTCAACTTTGGTGATGGCTCCTCAACATACCGTGAGGGCACTTCCTCCTTCTCCTTCCCCTTGAGCTTCTTCTCATGCACTTTGAGCTTTCCGATGAGACTATCAAGAGCTACTTTCTCCATCGGTCATAGTCCCGACTTTGGGCTTTTCTACATATTTCTTTTCTATGAGTTCTAGGATGTCAAGGTCAATGCAACGAAGGTAAATCCTCATCCTAGCCTTCCAATAAGCAAAGTTACTATCGGTGAAGAGTGGTGGATTGTCCCTCTAGCATATGCACATTCATTGAAGCCTCCATAAGATCTTTTCTCTAAGGTGATTAAAACCAAAACTAATATAAAGACCAAGCTCTGATACCAATTGTTGGACCCTAGAGGGGGGTGATTAGGGTCACGAGGCTATAATTGTGCAATAAAATTAAGACAAGCAAAATACAATATCCAAATGCAATCAAAATAGAGAAGATAGGGTTAGGAATCGTTATCATGTGACGCGCGATGTGTTAACTGTAACGCCCCGCCCCGGAATCCCGGAGTCGGTACGCTATTAGATCTGATGGACTGGCCTCACAAACCACCACATGTCTTTTTTAGCACGTTTTGTCCTCACTTACGTGCTCCCTGGAAAACTTCCCAGGGGGTCACCCATCCTAGAATTTCTCCAGGTCAAGCACGCTTAACTTTGGAGTTTCTAAGACTTTAGTTCCCGAAAAGAAGATGCATCTTGGTGGTATGAGTATTCCAATCAAATCTATCAATACTAATCACATCACCCTCTCAAGGGTTGGGGTATTACATTCTCCCCCCCGTACCATCCGTGTGAGATTCTAGAGGTGGCTCCTACGGCCTCAAGAGGTGGCTCCCGCCCTCTCGACGTAGCACTTTACGCCGCATAGCACTTAGCTCTCACAATTCCGGTTGGCTTTGCTCTGATACCATTTGTAACGCCCCGCCCCGGAATCCCAGAGTCGGTACGCTATTAGATCTGATGGACTGGCCTCACAAACTACCACATGTCTTTTTTAGCACGTTTTGTCCTCACTTACGTGCTCCCTGGAAAATTTCCCAGGGGGTCACCCATCCTAGAATTTCTCCAGGCCAAGCACGCTTAACTTTGGAGTTTCTAAGACTTGGGTTCCCGAAAAGAAGATGCATCTTGGTGGTATGAGTATTCCAATCAAATTTATCAATACTAATCACATCACCCTCTCAAGGGTTGGGGTATTACATTAACGAGGTTTAGTTTGCTGACCTACGTCCCCGCTCCCCACTCTCGAGGAGAAATCCACTACACAACCCAGTTTGCAAGCCGAAACTTCGTCTACACAGCGATCCCCTCACGATCTCATACTACACAATTGATCTCACTAGATCACACTCCCACACAATTGATCTACACAAGATCAAGCTCTCAAAATAGTAGAAATGATGTAAAAACCCTCTCTTTACAATATCCCTATGGCAAAGAGAAGATAACACTGAAGCTGGGATGTGAAACACAAAAACTCAGAAGAAACAGGTTTGAAAATGAAGCTCTGTTAAAAAAACGTTCTCTGAAAATATCTGAAAGAACTGGGACAAAGAGGAAGAAGAAGAAGATAGGTTTTTATAGAAAATCACAGCTGTTTGAAACCCATATCCAATCCCCCAAAACCTGGAAACAGAACAACGCCAGATCGTATGAAATCGGCGCTGAAGATTTGTACAAAATTATCGTTTGAAATATTCGGCGGTCGACCGTGATTTTTTCGTGGTCGACCGCGAGGCAGTTCAGAAACTTACTAAAAGTCCAGAGACTTTCGCGGTCGACCGTGACGGTCGACCGTGGGAATTTTTTTGCTCACGGTCGACCACGTCGGTCGACCGTGAAAGTTTCTGCTGCCCACTGACGAGTGAGCTCAGGCGCGGTCGACCGTGGCGGTCGACCGCAATCTGACACACTCAAAAAACTAATTTTTGACTCACTTAAAATATTTGTAAAATATTCATTTGATGTCTAAAAATTATGAACCTTTGTAAAAAGTTTTTAATACCAAAAACAAACTGTTTGGAAAAGGAATTTTGCAAATAGGTCCTCGTACTTGTGAAAAATAGTATTTTGTGAAATACGTTCAAAACTATAAGTATGAAAATGTGTGTGTTGATATCCCAATAGCTTCAGATGAAATCTAAACTCTTTGCCTACATTCTAGCACTAGAGAGAAAATAAAACCTAGCTAATATCCTCACAAGAATACAATTCTTGAGTCTTGATATAGCTTGAGTTTGGATGAAGCTTCTAATTGAATTTGGTGTTCTTGAGATAACGTTGCTTCATCAATATGTCTCCTCCTCCTTAGGATATCATCGTTGTAGCGCATATTCCATCCAATCCTCCATTTGTGGCACTAACATGCTTGATATATGTTAGCGCATATTCCATCCAATCCTCCATTTGTGGCACTAACATGCTTGATATATGTATTCACTACATTTTCACTCAATAAGCATTGTGGCACTAACATGCTTGATATATGTATTCACTACATTTTCACTCAATAAGCAATTAGTACCGATAATTGTGGTTGTAAAACATCATCAAAATATAAGGGCTAACATCATGCAGCTGCTCGGCCTCCCAAGCTATCTGAGTCGCCTCCTGCCAAAGCGATTCTTGCTGAGCCATCTCATCCTACAGCCTAGCCTTCAGCTCCTTGACATTAAGATGTGTCATTCGAGCCCTCTCGAAGGCATAATTCCTCTTCCTCTTCTTAACTCGTACCTCTGATTAGCGATTCTTGACTCGTTCCTCAGCAAGGGCCCTAGTTATGTCTAAGATAGGAGCAATCTTTCTGGAGGATCTTTATATCCTCTTAAGCTTCAATAAGCCGAGTTATCTTTTATCAAGAAGAATTGATCAGTCCCCTGATCTTTACTCTCAAGCAATTAGGTCACGGTCCTATCTCGCCTGACCCCTCTAAAGCACAACAAGCTCAGATTCCCTAGTGGCCTCTAGTAGCTCGGTTGCCTTACAGCCTTCTTATGAACCTCACCTCATCCTGAAGCCTATGAAAGAGCAACCGAGAGTCCTCAAGTTGACGGAACAATTAAAACTTAAGAAGAGCTCCTCTAATAAGGTTACTCTGGAAGGCTTGATGAAGACTGGTGTTAGACACGCTTCTCAAAAATGTCATATCGGCTGGCAAAAAGAACTGGTAGGTAGCTTTTGCTTGATCAGCCTTAAATTCTAGCACCAACCCTCTAGAGCCCATCCGACCAAGGGCAACAAAGATGCGCTCCTCCGACAACTCCTCCTCCTCTTGAAGAGCATGAGCACTAATGGATCCCATCAAAACCTTCCTTATCCTATCCCAAGTAGGGGAAGGAATCTAATCGATATGATGGGCAGAGGGCCACTATTATCGACCCTCTTGAGAAATGACTTGAGAGTTCGACTCCTCTCTAGCAGCAGGCCTCTCTTAGATGGTCGGTTCCTTAATCATGGGCTCCTTTACTCGCCTCTAGGAAGAGTCTGAACTTCTTGCTAGTTCGACTGACATGCCCGCATCGTCCTCTCCCCTAATCGGGATCTCAACCCTCGTCAATTTTAAAATAGGGACTCTCCACCAATAGCCTCCTACTCGATCATTGCGGGTTAGTGTGTTAGTCCCTAATGCCACTAGGAAAGAACCCTAGAGGGAGGTGAATATGGTTTATGCTAATCTAATCCGATTTAATACCAATAAAAATTTATTAACAAATATCCTACCAAATTAGATTTGCAACACTTAATATGCAAGGATATGAAACTAAGGGTGATATAAACACAAAGTAGTATAAACAAGATAGTGGACAAAATAAACAAAGAGCAATTGACAATGGCGACAAGAATGTAATGAACACTAAACACAAATAAAACGCCAAAGCAAACTCAAACACAATCAAATGATCATGGAGTTCGGACCTTTCATCCTACGTCTCTACTCCCCACTCCCGGGGAGAAATCTACTACACAATCGGGTTTTCAATGCTCACCCGAATAACGTTTATACCTCACACTCAATTTTCTAGCTCACTAAAAATTTTACAATTAACACTCTCGCAATCCCACTCTACACCCTCTAAGTGTTGGTCTCTAGCCCGTGTCTCCCTCAAGTACCCTGATTTACAACCTCTCCCTAGGCTTTACTACTGATGCCACTCCTCTTGGGATGATCCTGTCTCTCACCACACACTCCTCTCTATGTACAAGTATATTACAAAGTGTATCTCACAATTAAGGCTCACAAATACAAATGTTTGTTCTCTACTATGGATGAGAACTCAATGTAGACTCACACTCAATTGTTACAACTCTCACAACCCTAAATATACTATGTATAAAAATACTTAAGCTCAAGTGGGTGTGTGTAAATAATGAGTGAAATCAATACGAAACTCAAATATGAAATCTAGCTTAAAAACAATGATAATCAAACAAGTATATAAATGTAAAGCTAGAGTGAAACTCAAATATGAAATCTAGCTTAAAAACAATGATAATCAAACAAGTATATAAATGTAAAGCTAGAGTTTGAGTTTAGAAACTTAAAAACAATGATAATCAAACAAGTATATAAATGTAAAGCTAGAGTTTGAGTTTAGAAAACTTCTCTAATGAATAACAAAAGAGAGAGAGATGAGTTGAAGCTCAAATATCAAAGGATGATCTCTTCTAGCTCTTGTGAAAATTTATTCACAAACTAAACTTTTAAACACACTTAAACAAAAAACTTAAACACCCTTAAACTTCTTTTTAAAATACTCTTGGTTGGTTTTAGGTCTGAGGTATGAGGGGTATTTATAGAGATCTCAAAAAACAAGAAAAACAAAACAAAAAGATCAAAAAACCAAAATAGGACAAAGCTGGAAAAACTAGCCGTTACAGGCTATTAGTCGGCTGACGGGTTCCGTCAGTCGACTGATGAGATGACCGTTATAGGTCAATCTTAGCTCATCAGTCGACTGAAGCTCTTATCAGTCGACCGATAAACTCATCAGTAGACTGATGGATCATCAGTCATAAAAACAAAAACTTTGTTTATTCTAAGCGAGTTCATCAGTCGACTGAACAACTTCATCAGTCGACTGATAACAAGTTATTAGCCTGTTTTAAATAGTAAACTTGATTTTTAAAGTATTTTTAAAAATAGCAAATAAATTCTAAAAATTATAAAATTTTGGGAAATGATTGTAAATATGTAAATGAACATGTTACAAAAAGAATTTTTAGAATTGCACTTATCAATAGTAAAATCTCATCATTTTTCAAAACTAGTCCAAAACATGAAAATGAACGTACTTGAAATTTGATACTTTGGCTAAACCATGTTTTGAAACTTTATAAAATGATTATATAGACTTAATAAAACATGTATATAATGATTGTTAAGTCCATAAACAAATAACTTAATATTTTTACAAATTTATATTTATATAAACTTGAAAACTAAAACATGTATGTATGTATGTATATATATATATATATAGAAATCAATAAAATATGTGTGTATATGATATTGAGCTTAAAGTATCTAACACTATATATATATAGAAATCAATAAAATATGTGTGTATATGATATTGAGCTTAAAGTATCTAACACACATAATATAAAATCCTAAACTAGATTACCCAAGCTATAAGTCTTCAATAAGCTCGACTTGGTACACTTACAGATGAAGCTTGAACTTGAATCTTAACTTGAATTGTATTGCTTCACTCTACTATTCCGCCAACCTTCATTGAATATGATCGTTGAAATACGATTCTATCCAACCTTCAACGCATTGTTTGCCTAGAATGAATAAGAAAACATAAACACTAGACAAATAATATTAGTTGTAAATTGTTTGTTAAAACATCATCAAAATATAAAGGCCAAGATGAGGATCATCCTCCACCTTAATAACTTTGGTTGGAGGATTCGAAAGAGCTTGCAAGGCCAGAGCCCCACTAGTTTGGCCGACAACGGCTTCAACTTGCAACTGCTCCTTGTTTCCTCCTCATCTAATGCAAGAAGTCCTGGAGTTCTTTCATATAGACGAGGTCATTTTGGAGCTAGCTTCTTCCTCTTCTTCTCAACCCTTTTAGCCTGGACAGTAGTTGTGACCCTAGACCCTTCAATCAGGCAGCGATCTGGGTTGCCTTTGCATGGATAGCTAGAACTTCCTCCTTCGCTAACTCAACACGGGGATGTTTCTTAGGACCTATGGCTAGACCAACCAGAGGAGCTCTGTCTGACTCTAAGGGTAGCAAAGCAGCCCGTGCTATATCTGCCTTGGTAGCTGGGATGAGAGATGCTAGCAGTTCGTAGCACAATATTGTCAAACAAGTTCTTGCTATGTTGATAACATGGATAAGCCCGAATCTTCTTCAGCCCAAACCTCTCAATCTCCAGGAGCTGCGCCACCTTTAAAGCCTCTTTTTTTTATCTCTGGCCATGCAGAACATACCATAATCTGGTCAACATCAAAGACAAAAAAGAAATCTTTCCCTCCGTCGTTTATTTATATCAGGATTGTTGGAGACTAAGCAGTGACCAACCATGATCTGAAGATAATAATGGCCCTCAATTTTGCTGGACTTGATGCATAACAGATGCCTCAAGATCCCCATTATGGACTCCCTATGAACTGTGTGATAAATAGTGAGGAAGGTGATGAGGGAATCGATGGAATCGGGTTTCAACTACGCTAGTGAATCCCCTAATGCTCTGAACACCTGATGAAGGAATGGATGTAGTGGAAAATAAAGGCCAAACTCCATGTGGTGGAGGTATACCGACATCTAATCATTCCTATGGTGGCTTACAATGAGCTCCTAAGCCAGAACAGACAAGATGAAGCCGTCGGGGATGTTGAAGTCTTTGGCGATCTGTTCGATGCTAGATTGCTCGACCTTCTAATGGAACTCTTATAGCAGAACAATCCTAGCCTCATTACAAACCATTGCGGATTGGGTACTTAATACCATCGGAACAGTCGAAGATGCAGAATGAAGAGTGCTAAGGGAAAATTTTAAGAAGAAAGATAAGATATTGCCGCTAATGCTGAACTTCTATGGTTTGGTAACAAAAAGGCTGAATATAAATGGACAGGAGTGATTGCCACATGACAATGTTCGAATGGCTGATGCGGTTATCGAGGAACCACTGACAGTTTTCAAAAGATGAAACATCGCTTCAACCGAAGTGAAACTCTAGTCCACAATCTTTGCTTACATCAGATAAACAAATGACTTCTGATAAAGGTGATCAAGATTCTCATAACAACAAAAATATGGAACAATTTGATTTCCTTACACTTGAATACCCCAACCCAAGCGAAATAGGGCTTATGTTATACCCTGCAAATTACCATGTCTTTAAACTAGACACGTGGCATATGTGGCAGGATCGGACAAATGATCGACATAAGCTCAAGTCGCCAACTTAACTGACCAGTATGTGCAACCCGACTCCGAGACGAAAGGCGTCATCAAGTCAATCTCCATAATAGAGCCTAGGTCGTATCGAAGAGAGTCTTTGAGTCGTAAACATTGTATGATCAGCGGTCTCATCAATAATATTTACATTTAATGATGAATAGTTCGAAGCGCATACTTCGCCGCCTAGTCGCCATCGCATTTAATATATGGCTAAGCTTCATGATGGCTCCCTAACAACGATGCACACAATCCCGCCACTCTATCACCATCATATTAAATACTGTAAGTACAATTTATATCTTTGACTAATTTTCTGCAGAGACGTGTAAAGTGACGTCACAGTGTCAGATCAGCCAATCAGTTTATTGCCAGAATATCGCCAATAACTTCCTATGATAACATCATCTGCGCTATTCTAAGGTACGCACAACAAACCTTAAATACTATATTCTATTTTTTTTCTTCAGATTAACAGACTAGTCATTGACTTGAGCGTCAGAGGGTATACTGGAGGAAACAACCTTCGATGCCTCTAAACTTTGTTATTCTGTGCAGATCTCTGTAGCACAATACACTTCAAGATAATCAGCCATCAAAGGAGATTAAGGACCCCAAAATCATCCTTCTCCCAAACCATACATTAACCTCCTCACGTTAACAATTATTGATATCTTTTAGACAAACGCCTACATCCATTTTCTATTTTCTTTGTCATAGAAAATTAATTTTTGGTATAATTTTATTTTTTGTGCCTTTGTTCTCTATATGTCCAGCCTGCAATATTCTGACAGGTTGGTTCCTCACTGTCGAGCCTGGTGGAGGAGTAGGCTAACAAAAGTAGGGTCTGAGGTTTTGTTATTCATTTCTTTTTCTCTCTTATCAATGTTTTTTAGCGTAATTTTAGCTGCAGTGTTGTAGAATAATTTATGTGTGAGGTTTTGTTTTCTTAAAAATGCCTGTTTGTTTTGTCTCAAAAGCGTATTTTTTCTCAGCCATATTGGATTGAAGGGAGGGGGAACCACCAGCTTCAAGCGTGTTTGGGAGCTTTAGAATATAGCCTACTTTAATTATAACCTAAATGGATTATAATCTGCAGATGGATTATTATTAATTATAATCCAAATATATTATTATTCAAGTGGATTATAATTTAGCGTGTTTAATAAATTTAATGAATTATAACTAATTTTAAATAAAAGAGTTTGACAAATAGGTGACTTATAATCCATTATTATTATCAAAATGATCAAAAAGAATATAGGGTTGCGTGAGTTATTAAAGAAGTTTTGAATTTATGAAATTATATAGGGTATAATTGTTTTCTAATTGATCGAATCTCATAGGTTATAATCCATCAGGAAATAAGCCAACATTGGCCATTACTTTTTCTTTGGTCTATTTTGAATGGGATGACCTTGAATTTCAAAGTGGGGGCCGTTATTTAGATATCAGTCCTTCGAATTTTGAATAATTTCATATTAGTCCCTCAAAACTTTGAAATTGCTATACACCTCTCAAAATTTAAGGGGATCCCTCAATGAAGGAAACATAGCTCATGAACTAGAAAAGGAAACAAAATGGAAAAATCCTCTTCCAATTTGACACTTTAATTAATCTAATTTAATTAGATTAAGAAACAAGATAATAAGTGTAAGTAAGTTATCAATAATGATAATCTAATAGGTGTAATGAAACATCTAATTCTAACTTAAGAATTTATGGGAGAATGATCATTTGGACGGACATGATTTTCACGCGCACTAGATATAACAGGTAGGAAAATTATCTAAAAAAAAAAATTCAAGAGAGTTAAGTGACATTTTTAATCAGGTTGCTCATCTCAGAATCGGTCAAACTTAATAATAAAGGATTTTATGAAAATTTTAAAGTTAAAGGATTGTCTCAAACATGACAAAATAATACTCTCAAGGAGAATCTTTTAAAATTCTCTCTTATGTTCTTTTTCAACGGATGTCTAATTGTACTGATGCTCAATTTATTGAATATTGGGATCATCTTCTAATAAATAGTGCTCCTAATATCTTCTAATAAAGAGATCTTCGCCTTTGATTTATCAATCAAAAATCAAAGGCCATGATCTCCTCATGAGAAAAAGTAGAAGGAGGTGAATGGGATCCTGACCTTTGATTGATAAATCAAAGGTCAAGATCTCATTAGGAAATCTTAGGAAGCCTCTCATTAGGAGAGGATCCCAATCCGTTTATTGAACCGTTAATGACAGAGAGAGGTGGCATTCGTTGAAAACAGCGTTCAGTTCATCTGAACCGTCCATAAGGAAGACACCGTTCAGCTCATCAGAACCGTCCATGGCCATCGACATGAACGGTCATGATCGACTACACCAGAAGCTTCTCGACTCGTGAAAAGAATCTTTTCCAACCGATTATAGTACTTCTCGTTAAAAAAAAATCCCCCTCTGCTCTCTCAATCTCCAGGGTTTCTTCGGTAAGCTCTTTAAACTTCACCAGTTTTAATTTTTAATCTCATTCTGTATTTTTATTCGATTACATCAGTTGCAAAAATCGCTGATTGGTTTCTTTAGCTTTTAAGATTATCGATATTCCTTTGATTGTTTGATGCGTTTGTGTCAAGCCTCCAACTTTTTTCATTCTCGTTTGAGATGGAGTTGACTGTAGCAGAAAAGTTTGAATTTTGGAATGATTTTTTTTTAAAATTTTGTGGACAAACAAGCAAATCCCTTTCCTAATTACGTTAATAATCGCATTAGTTGAGTTTTTGTTGTTTGATAGGGAATCTTGAGCAGCTAAGTTTATATTTTTTAAATCAACGAACTAGCTGAAAGGTGAAAAATTGACATATTGGTTTGAAATTGATAGGCCAGTGTAGAGTACCTCAAAATTAGAAACCCAAAACAATTTTTTTTATTTGAAAATCCACTCTACGGCTAATTTACATAGCAGTCAGATGAGGAAAAGCGTCCTCTATTTATATTGATGAGTATCTTCGTTGAAAATCGTGGTGGCCTATTGGGAAGAACGACCCTTTCCATTTCTATACTGGGCCTCTCTTTTGTTTAGAGGAAACCATTGTTACTCACATGCAATGATAAATTTCCTGCGAACTACATTTAAGGCTCGGGTTTAAGAAGAGAAAACCTTTGGCTATTTTCAATTTGGAACTTATTAATTTCTGATACCACATACATTGGTTATAAGCTTTTATTCTTTTTGAAGGAATTGAAGTGCTGTGTTTCAGATTTCTTTAGTCTCATATAAAAGTTGGACATTTGCATGCAAGCTTAAGAAGCATGGTGCTTAAGTCTTAGATGAGTTCACAACAACGATACTTCTAGGTTGGAAAAATTTGTAAGTTCACAGACCAGAGCTTCCGAATGAACCCGTTGTGTCTTCCTTCTATGCAAGTCATTTAGGCAAAAATGTTATAGTGATCTTTATGGAATATGGATTTTGTCATTAGTTCTAGATTTATTTTTAAAGAAAAGGTAGTTCTAGATTTGTTTTTAAAGGAAAGGTAAATTTTTTATATGATTGGACAAGATTTAGGCTTGTTTGGCAAAATGTAGAAAACTAGGCTAAGGTTGGTCCTGACCCAGTTTTAAGCTACAATGGTTCTATTTTTGAAGAGGGGGAAGGTGGTTCAAAATAGAACTAGTTCAAACCCCCTTTTTTGGGTTAAAGCTTTGGCCTAGTTTTTCCTGATCAGAATTTTTCTCAAATTGGACCAGGTTTGAACCTGGTCCAATTTCGAGTGATTGCCAAGTAGGCCCTTAGCTTTCTAGCTGGTGGCCCATGGCTACATGGAAACTCTATTTATTAGGTAAATGGTTTGAGCATAACATATGAGGGTAAATTTTACAAATCTACCATAAACTATTAAGAGGTGTTGCATATAACCATCGTAAATTATTTTTATTTGAGAAATACCGCAAACGTCCAAATGAAAGGCTGCATATTATCAAAAAACTATATGCTAGTTTTATGATGTACTTGTAAGTTTGTGATTGTTATTTGGTAGTAACATAAAGTTTTATGGCTGTTTAGTGGTTTTATCTAAAAATTCATGGCAATTTTGTGAAATATCATAAAAATTTTAATATTTAGTTATGAGTAGTTCTATGGTAGTATGCGGTGTTTTCAAATTGATTTGAAAGTAGTCTAGTATATTTCTCTTATACAGTTTACCATACTTTGGTATAAAGCTCGGAAGAGTACATAATAGTTATGTGAAATTTATCCTGCATATAATGAACTACGCCTCTAGTTCCGTCTGTTAACCTCATGGTTATGAGCCTACTCCCTAATCTTGTTTTGATGATTACAAATAATTCCTAATATTGTGCGTCGAGTGCTTGCATTTGTTTTGTTAGATAATTTACACAAATATCGAAGTTGGAGGTTGGATGGAATTGCGTCATAACGATCATATCAAATGGAGGTTGGCGGAAATAATGGATTGAAGCCATTTGCAATTCAAGTCATATACAAGATCAAACTTCGTCCATGTTACCAAGATCGAGCGTCATGAAGATCAAGCTTGGATAAATTAGTTTAGGGTTTATACGATGTGTGTAGATACTTTAAGCTCAATCATATACACACATACACGTTTTAGTTTTATAGTTTTCAAGTTTATATAAATATGAAACAAATATACTTATTTATATACATACATACATGTTTCATATTTATCATTTTTGGTTTCGGTAAACAATTTGTTTAGCCACATAAACATGAAAACTTAACAACACGTATATAAATATACTTTTATGTTTTGAATAGTTTACAAAATAAATGACATCTAACAAATGGGAAATGCAATTTGAGAAATTTTTTTCTAACATATTCTATTACATGTTTATAACCATTTTTCAAAATTTTATAATTTTTGGAATTGATTTACTATGCTGAATTGATTTTACAAAATCGGGTGTTTTAGTAGTTTTCAAAATCTGAAATATCTGTGTTCAAATATTTATTTCTCACAAATGGAACGTGATATTTTAGAAATACTTTCTCTAACATGTTTACCTACATGTTTAGAAACACCCCTCAAAATTTCATGATTTTTACAGTTGATTTACTATTTTTTATTGATTTTACAAAGTCAGATACGTAAAAATTCTAGAATCTGCCAAAATCTAGAACTGTCTGTTGACGTTATTAGTCGACCGATTAACGTCAACCGATAGATTCTATCAGTCGACTGATGATCTCTTTTCAGCCTATAACAGCTAGTTTTCCAGATTTGATGTTTTTTTATCTTTTTGCTTGTTTTCTCTTGTTTTTTGGGATTGTTTCATGAGCCTATATATACCCCATGTCCTCATATTTCTAAGATATCTAAGAAAGAGTTTTACAAGTGTTTAAAGTGTGTTTAAGTTTGTTTACAAGTTTGTTTTGTGAAGAAAGTTTTACAAGAGCAAGAGGAGATCATCAATTCCTTGTTTGGGCTTTAACTTCATCTTTCCTACTCTTGTTATATAGAGAAGTTTTTCTAAACTCTATTTTTAGCTATTTATTGTTTTAATTATAACCTTCATTAGCTAGAATTACATTGAGTTAAGTTTTGATTTATCTCTTTGTTTACACACACAACTATTGAGCTTATTATATTTGTATACATAGTATAAATTGGGTTGTGGAAGTGTGACTTAGAGAGTGAGCCTACATTGTGTTCTCATCTATTGTAGAGAATAATTTATTTGTATTGTGAGCTTAATTATGTAGATCACTTTGTAATACACTTGTACACCGAGAGGAATGTATGGTGAGAGACGGAGTTGTCCTAAAAGGAGTGACGTCAGTAGTAAAGCCTAGAGGTAGGTCGTAATTTTGAACACTTGAGGGAGACACGGACTAGAGACCAACATTTAGAGGGTGTAGAGTGTGATTGTAAGAGTGTAAGATTGTAAAATTTTTGGTGAACTAGAAAACCGAGTGTGAGGTGTAAATATTATTTGGGTGAGCGTAAAAAATCCGATTGTGATAGTGGAGATCTCCTCGAGGTGAGGAGCGGAGACGTAGGTCAAGGGTTGACCGAACTCTGTGATCATATCGCTCGTTTGTGTTTGTCATTGGCGCACTTATTTTTGTGTTCATCTTATATCGTCTTTGTCAATTGCTTTTTGTTTATATTGCCCACAATCTTGTTTATCTTGTTTATGTTTATTTGACCCTTGTATTAATTGCTTATCCTTGCATATACTTGTTGTATATCATACTTGCTAGGATAAAATTGTTAATAAGTTTTTAATTTGCATTAATATCAGATTAGATTAGCATAAATCCTATTCACCTCCCTCTAGGGTACTTTCACCGTCCTCTATCCATATCTAGAAACTAAACGTATGTCTTATTTTTTTCCTTTCTTTATGGATTCTTTACATATCCAGAGCGAAGAACATATTTTCTATTGGATTATAGTAAGAACTCTGTATTATATCAATATATTGCTCTCAAGATGGTAATTCCAAGAAGAGTGCACCCCTCCTCGAAGTACTACGCGACTGCCTACCATCCTTCCCTCAACTCCTCTCTTACGCCCTTATTCTTTGCCATCTTGTCCCTAAGCGACCTCTACTTAATCTCTTTAAAACCATTCGCTTCTCTTGGGCCCTTAAATACCTAAACATTTCCAAATCTTATTTATTACGCCCAAGAGATCATGCAATTCTTGATTTTTTTCATTCATTTTGCAAGGGAAAAATAGGTGATGTGGAGAGAAGGAAAGGGTAGTGGAAACAGTGAGGTTGATCATGGGGAAGTTGTTGATGAGCTAAAAGGTATCTAGGTTCCATCGACAAAGATGTCAAAGATTTAAAAATAGAAGGTGGCAGAAGAGGATGACTGTGCAAAGATAGGAGGGTGAAACATTGACAAAGGGGGAAGAAGGGGGGTGAGGAAGACAGAATGGAGGAACTTGTTGTGAATTGGCTTTTAGAAAATAACCTCCAAGATCAAATTGAGATATATTCGTCCTTGATCAATGTTAGATTTGAAATAAAAGTGAGAAAATTGAGGAAGAGAGATTGAGGTTGAGTGGATACAAGTGAAAGGGGTTATGGTTTCCTCAAATCATCCACCACCTCTTCTTTCTCATCGTCAACGCTATCTCCATTGACAAAACCCTAGGTTAAGGAACAACTCAGTAGAAATCACAATCTCACATGTAAAACCTTCCCCTTCCCTCCAACTCGTATGTTTTCCCCTTGCCATTGACACAACTATGAGATGGTTTATAGAGATTGTATCTCTTCTTTGATGCAATGAATAGAGCTTGGAATTGTTAGGTAAGCAATTTGGGGAGCTTAGAGGCTAATGAGTTGTTTTCAATTTGGGGAGCTTAGAGGCTAATGAGTTGTTTTTTTGGGAGGATGTCAAGAGAGATTTATAAAGAGGGTTTATGGAGTGAGCAATGGTGAATAAAACTATGAGAGGAGAGGACGGAGATGTGCGGTGGTGAGTATAATATGTGCTTTAACATAATTTACAAAACCAGTTGGTCATAAAAGCAGCTTGCTTTGTTTTTAGCTATTTCTGTCTTTATAGAAAATCATAGTGCTTTACACGCTATAGCTTAACTGCTTAAGTTAACGTAAATAGTTATACATGGATGAATTCTTGCAGAAAGGAATGATTACTAAGCCACATGTAAGATTAAAATTGCGCGCAGCTATGTTCAAGGTTTGGGTTTTAGGATAGATACATTTGCCTATTTTTAGCTTGGAACTATTTCATGTGTAGTATATGTTGATCACAAGCTTTTATCTTCTTTCATATGTCCTTAACGACCTGAAGGGGTGTATTTTTGAATTGCGTGTCACTGAACTAGTCGGTGCTTTTAGGCCTTTACCCCCTAGTACTTTGTTTTCCCCACTCAACTCCTAAAGCTTTTCCCACCTAACTTCTCAATTCTCACAACTGCAAAACTTTCAATTTCCACAAATTCTTGTAATGATGTTGATGTGTGCTATAAAAAGTTAAAACCATTTGTTTATTGTTAACTATCTAATTATTAAATTAATTTAGTTAACTAATTAACTCTCTAACTAATGCTATTCACCTAGTCCTCTCCCTAATTAGAATGGAGAGGCTAGTCACCACGAGTATGCTGGTTGACAAAGCAGAGGAGAATGTGGGGAAGAAAATAGGTTGTGACTTATGTTTAGGCTAGGGGTTAGGGGAGGGACGACTATTTGATGAAAGAGGGGCTTAGGAGGTGAGGGGAGAGGAGGCTATTTAGGGAGGTTAGATGGGAGGATGTAATTCTTATAGGGACATTCGACTAGTTTATTTTGATGTAGGACAGATAATAAATAAATTCATGGAGCAGTGGGCATGGGCGGATCTAGAAACTTTGATATCTATGGGCTAGACTATAAGCTACAAGTACAATGACTATATGGTTTTCCCCTAAATATAACAACAAAATCAAATAAAACATATATATGTACTAACAATATATCATTAGAGGTAGCTTATTAGAAATATATCTCTTTCAATATAAGTTATTCATGAGTAGAGCATTTTTACGAAAGGTGATCGGAGGAGAATGAGATTGGCGCTTTGCGATTTAATGGAGGTGAGTCATGAGCGGAATTTTTTTTTAGAATTGGAGAATAAAGAATTTGGGGGTTATAGTTTTTTAGATTTGGGAAAAGGGTTTTGAGTAAACAGGTTAGGTTTGACTTGTTTTACTACTTATATTGAAAATTTTGGGGCTTAAGGTCAATGGGTCTAATAACATGTGGCCAATTGTTAAATGGGCTTTGTGCTCCATCAATTTTGTGGGGAATAGTGGAGGCAACTACCCTTATTGTCCCAATGATAAATCTGCTAATAGCAGTGAGACCATCACGAGCTAATCATAGATACAAACACGTTGTTGACTTGCCAGCAAAGAGACAACTATATTTTCTATAAGAAAGGCGGATTTTAACATATTATGTATAAAAGTCGCTTATCTTGATCGAGTTCTCGAAACTTTATTAGCAGTACCTTTTTTTGGCAGAACTCTTAATAATCTACTTTTAGTTTATTAGCAAACTGTATCTTCTAATATGAAAGGTGGATTCTAACATACTATGTGTAAAAGTCGCTTATCTCGATCAAGTTCTCGAAACTTCATTAGCAGTACCCTTTTTTGGTAGAACGCTTAATAATTTGCTTTTAGTTTATTTTTAGTAATCATGTTAGGATTCTATTTAGGTTGAGAAACAAACTCAATTTTGATTTAGATAAGATTGATTTATTTTCTCTTTTATAGGGAGTCTTTTAGGGAAATTTGGAGAATTTCTTTTTTTTTTGGGGGAATATTTTCCCTATTAGGATTAGGCTATGTTTTCTATTTAAGAGGAAAGATTATACATCTCATGGGAAATATCACTTTTACCAATAAAATCCCTGTTATAATATTTTCTTCGTAGATTTGAATTCTTCGTGGAAGTCGAAGATCGCTTTTTGTAGATTCGCCTAATTAGAAAGGCAGATTCTAACATATTATATGTGAAAGTTGCTTATTTCGATGAGCTGGAGTGAACTAGGTTAGCAAGTTCTTGAAATTTCATCAGCAGTACCTTTTTTTGGTAAAACTCATAAAACAATTAGCTTTTAGTTTATTTTTAGTAATAATGTTAGTAGCTTACTTAGGTTGGAAACAAACTCAATTTTGATTTAGATAAAGACTGATTTGTTTCTTGTATTATATGAAGTCTTAAAAGGGAATTTTTGAAATTGTCTTTTTTTCATTTTGGAATTTTGTTCCTATTAGAATTAGGCTATGTTTTTCTATTTAAGAGCAAGGATTATGGATCTCATGAAAAATATCACTTTGTTATCAATAAAATCCCTATTATAATATTTTCGTTATGGATTTGAAGTTCTCCTTGTAACCAAAGATCGATCTTTGTGGTTTCAAAAGACACCCTTACTTAATTTCGATGTTATCACTTTTTGCACTATGTTACCTCAGCAGTCCAATCAAGGAAATTCCCGGCATGTAGATTCTATTGAAGGATGGTAATTTGACTCCTCCAGCGTCATAGTTCTCCCATACGATAGCCTCATGATTATTGATGTTGGATTTGTTTTGCGGAGTTTGGATCTCATCTTTAGCGACTATCAACGCGATCTACATGATCTAGATGCTATACTGTCAATGCAAGTCCGTCCATGAAAGTTTTAATTTGATTAACCTTGGTTTTCAACTCATCAAATTCAATGCAGAGCTCATTAAACTTAGTTTGGGTAATAGGGCTACGTTGCTTGCCATTGGGTCAGAGAAACAAGGTTGTGATACCAATTAACGCAGTGCAAAAGTAATACCTAACATTGATCGTCTTCATTTGTTATTTTACCTTCTTAGTTTGGACTTTTTTGAAGCAAACTATTTCGAAGAAAACTTGTGTAAATCTTCTGCACATTATGTGTATGTGACTGGCAACACGTGTATCTACAGTTGACTTGGATAGCTATTCCAAATCTTTTTCTTGTTGGTTTTCATATTCTAATGCTTGAAGTATCAACCTTCTTTTCTAAAGAAATATCTCACTGTCTCTAGACTCTGCACCTAAAAAGTTGCACGTATGATCAATCGCCTATTCTACCCTTCTCTATTGGGACACTAGCATCCAGTGTAATATCACACATAAGAGCTTTGGGACTATCATACGCAATATTCATCTTCACTAACATATTGCGATTAACTTGAGGAATCTCATGCACAACGAGAGTTTGCACCTTAGTGAGAATCTTGTTAGCGGTAGAATTTCTTTCCGTTCACAACTTGTGCGTAAACCTCTTTTGTGTTTTTTAGATCTGCATATGTTTTGTTCTTCACTTTGTCCTCTACAGTCTCTATGTTGGATGACCTCGGTTTAGTGATTGGCATAATTGATGTAGTCCTTCCGGCTTCTTTGGTGCTCTCCACAACTACTCCACAACTATAAAGTCTTGCTCAACGGTGGATTCCGATTTCTTAATCTCGCTATGGTCATAACTAGTGTGAGCATTTTGAAAATATTCATGAGAAAGGTTGTTATTTTGTCTAAGTTGTAGCACCACTTTCTTCATTAGATTGACTGTATTGGCTAAGGTAAAAGTCTTTTGCAAAGACATGATATTGTAACATAAAGGCAAAAATGGTCTTTCAATAATTACTTCAACTTTGTCCACATTCGAAATGGATTCTTTAATCGATCAACACTAATCATCCATACGACGTCCTACCATGTAGACGCTTCCCCATAAGTCGGCTGACCACTAACTTAATCTTCCCATCAGAGAATGAGATAAGTGAAACACTTCTTTCAAGACAAAAAAAAGACCTATAGGAGTGGTTGGTTACGCCTTTTGTCCATTCCAATGCCTCTATCCATGATGCCCCTAGCACGTGCATGTTGCTGATGAATCGGGTATTAAAACCTTTCATTGGGAAGCTCGTTGCACTTTATTTCAATGATATCCTGATTCACAGCTAGAACGAGTCCATTCATTTGGAGTGCTTGAGGGAGGTATTAAACGACTTTGCTAGAGAACGAGTTGTACATCAATCTAAAAAAGTGAAACTTCATGACTAGTGTCCTGTTATTCTTGGGCTTTATGGTTAGTGCTAAGGGTATCCATGTTGATGAGGAGAAGATACGTGCTATTCGAGATTGACCCGATCAAACTGTCAGTGAAGTTTGTAGCTTTCATGACCTACATGAGATTTGTAAGGAATTTTAGCTCACTCGTCACACCCATCATAGAGTGCATGAGAAGGGTAATTTTAATTGCGATGCAATTGCAGGTTTGCACTCATTAGATAGGTGCTAGCATTTTCAGATTTCATCCGTCATAGGTATTAGTGTTCTCTCCTCAGAGGGGCGTATGATTGCTTTCTTCAACAAGAAGCTTAGTGAAGCTGGACAGGGCTCTACCATGCAGAAGTTGGAGTTGTATATCATAGTCTAGTCCTTGAAGCATTGGGAGCATTACTGGATCTGTGGGAGTTTTTGCTTAACACCGATCATTTGTCCTTTTAAGTCTAACGGTTAGACTATCATTAATTGTATGTGTGTTCGTTGGATAGCATTTCTGCAACGTTTGACCATTGTTTTGAAGCACAAGTCTAGGCAACAGAAATAGGGTTGTATGCAAAGAGCTATTTTGTTGGTAACATTGCAAGCTAAGATGACCAGATTTGATTACCTAAGGGAGTTCTATGTAGAAGATGAAGGCATCAAGGAGGCGTGGGACAACTATCTGAAAAATTAACCAGCTAGAGGTTTTCATATTTAGGAGGGTTATTTATTACGTAGAGATCAATTGTGCGGACCTTAGAGTTCATTCAGAGAGACTTTCGTGGTGGTAGATTAGGACATCTAAGTCGTGATGAGACAATTGCTTCCATTGAGAAGCAATACTACTAACGTCAGCTGGAGCAAACCAAAAAGCACATGTGACGTTCAATTTGTTAAGTCAATAAGGGATCGTTCCTAAGCATGGGATCATACACGCCTACACCAATTCCTGATATGTTGTGGCATGATATCTCGATGGATTTTGGGTAGAACTGAATGCACTATGGTTTTTGTTTTTGTTGTGGTTGATAGCTTATCAAAGATGCTATACTTCATCTTGTGAAAAAAAAACACACACACACACAACATATGCTAGCAAAATTGCTAAGCTTTTCTTTTGGAAGATAGTAAATTGATGAGGAACAGAAACAACAATGAAGAAGAAACAAAAATAAGAGGACTGTTTTGACTGGACAACAACTAGTTATTGTTAATGGATGTGATTGACACTCATTTAGGGCTGTTTGAGAGGTTTCGGTGTTGATCATGATAATATGCAGCAAAGAGGATGCTGGTTGTTTGTAAGCTGCAAAATTGCAAAGAGGTAGGGCAAAGAGACGGCATTGTTTGGGATCTACCGTGGTTACAGAAAGCAAGAAAGAGGAAAAAGGGGAACAAAAGAATTAAACTAAAATTATAAATAAAATTTGGGCTTCACCCCCTACGTAACTCACATACCTACACCAAAGCAATTCTCATGCTTATACAGAGTCTAACTTAAGATTTTATTCATCAATGTCTATCTTTAAAATAGAGAAATACATGCTAGTTATAAATAAACTTGACAATGGAAAATAAACCAATCCTTGCCACAAATCACAGGTAATGAAACAAACAAATCAACTAATGAAATAGAAAATCAACTAATTAATTATCTAACAAAAATATCAAACAAAAATCCAACAATATATTCGAATGCTAACCATAGTTAGTTTAGATCCTCTTAAGTTGTTATGCATCATTAATCATAGTGTCAAGGTCTACCAGACTCAAAAATTCTTGTCCTACTACTGGAGGACGTTGTGGCAGCGATTCAAAGTTGGCTCAAATTCACTATCGTTTACCACTCTCAAATGGACGACCAGATTGAAGTGGTAAATCGCACTCTTGGTAACCTTATCAGATCCATTTTTGGTGATCTTCTAATAATGGGATCTTCCTTTAGAGTCGGCTGAATTGTTAGAGTCCGAAGACTTTGCCATCTCTCCTAGTTTCAATGTTGCGGATCTTTTTGAGTACTAATTAGAGGGAGCAAATGTTCATGCAAGCATAAGCTTAGGGTCAAGCTCTTTTCAAGCAAGAGAGACTGATGTAAAATGTGTTGCAGATGAGTTCATGAAGGAAATAGACCGTCAGAGGCCCAAATGGGGGTTTGACAGAGGATATTGACTTGCATTGAAGACCAATCTGTATCTCCCAAACCATATGCTAGAATTGGACAAATAATATATGAAAATTGCATATTTATTTGAAAAGGGAGTCAATCAAATTGACTGTGTTTGGTTTATTGCCATCCATTTCGCTAAATCCCCCCCCCCCGCCCTCCCCCCCCCTAAAAAAAGACTGAGCGCACGGCTCTTTTTGTTAATTTTTTTACTATTTTGGGTAATAATTAGGAGACCGTTTTGATTAGGAAATAAATCCGATTTTATTTCAAATTTGAACGATTAATTTCCTCAATCGCAGTGAGTCTTTTAAGGATCTTTTTGTTATTTTCTATGTTTAGTAGACTTCGGGTCCTAGAAGGAGTTTACTTTGTTTTATACTTAAGCAAAGGATTGTAGGCCTAGAGGCATTACTTCACCTTTTTATGAATACAATTCCTCTTATAATGTTTTCTTTGTGGATTCATTGCACATCTTGTGAAGAATGTTGTAGGGAACATCTAATCACAAAAAGAGTATTTTAGTCACTTGTACTCTTATACTTTTGCGAAGGTGGGTTTAAAATTAACGGTGCTAAGTTGTGTGTTAAGTGGAAAAGCAAATTAATGGGGGTTATTGTGGGAAATGCCCCAAAGTATTGTAGGGGGCTTGTGAAATTTAACCTTCTAAGTTTCTTTGGTCCAGTGTGAAAGTTGTAACTGTTGCATACAGAGTTTCCTGCAAGCTGAAGAAGCATGGGGTTTAGGTGAGTTCATTGCAGCAGTAAAGAGTTTCCTGCAAGCTGAAGGAGCATGGGGTTTCTGTCTTAGCTGAGTTCACGGCAACATTACTTCTAGGCTTAAACGAATAGTATGCTAGTTCAAAGATTAAGCCTTCAAAATGCACCCATAGTATCTTGTTATCCTATGCAAGACGGGATCAATGTGTCATAGTGATCATTTCCTGGTTAAGCGGTTTGCCTGGTTATGATCCCTACCTCTAATCCCAAAATACATGATGATTATTCATCAGGTTCAGATCAACCCTCCGGGTTGGGTCAATATTGCACCCTTGTTATACGATTGACAATTGTCATGTTGCTAAACAAGGCTTCAGTGATAATTTCCCAGAAAAGGAAGCCTTGTAGAAGTTTCACATACTATATTTATATAGTTTCTTCATTTTATGTATTCTCCGTTGAAAACAGAGGAATTTGTGCAAATGTTCATTTATCCTCTTTTGCTTTCTTTTTTAATTACTCTCCTTTTGAATGGGAGAAGCAACATAGTTTTTAAGTCTAGGATCTCTTATAAGACACACTGTAGCTTTAGCCCTCAAGAAGGCATCAGTGGCAATTTATCAGTGTTTTCGGTTCTAATATTGGCAGTAATATGCACTTTGTAGCCTTCTGAAGGAACAGTGATACGTCAAACTATGATTATATTCTTGAAAAGATTAAGACAGTTTCTAGAATAACATCACATCCTTCATAATTAATAATATTTCTGATAATTGGAGGCTAATGCAACCCCTATTGGTTGTCCTGTGATTATTCATATCAGCTTTTTGATTAATAAATGAATCTTCCAATTTTGCTAATCATTTGAACTGCACAAATAGAAGGGTTCGGTTGGGGCTTTTGCCAGCCTGCACAGATGGAAGTAGTCTGAACCCTTTAATTTATGTTTGTCTTCTGTATGTTTATTCCTCCTGTAACAAACTTTTTATGCCAGTTCACTGCAACTGCAAGCAACATTTAATATGATTTCTATACAGTTACTGACGTTTCTCTTCTATTTTAAAACTTCTTGCAGATTGGTTATGGTGCTTCATGATGAGGGGAAGAAGTTACAGGGAAAGGAGTTACAGTTATAGTCCTTCTCCACCAAGAGGTTATGGGAGACGAGGACGGAGCCCAAGCCCAAGAGGTCGCCATGGTGGTCACAGGAGGGATCTTCCAACTAGCCTTCTAGTTCGGAACCTTCATCGTGATTGTAGGTATGTTTACATGAACTACTTATTTGCGTCCATGATATTGTGCAAGACAAATTTATATTTTCCTGCTATTACGGACATTGATGTATCTGACATCCTTCTCAGCACTTTCTTGGTTTTAAACTTAGGACATGCAAATAATGTGAGAGGTAGGCTTAGGAATGATTGTTGTTCTCGTTATCATTTTGCTAAGTTTTCATGTCTCAATGTTGAGACTCGTGGAATATATTCCTTGAAAAATTGTCGCCTGGATGTACCAATCAGAAACATGAAAGATAGTCATATTTGTGCATGAGCATATGGTTCGGAAACCAGAAGCATGTCACATTTATGCATGAGCATATAATTCTGAAACCAGATCCAAGTACATAGCCTAAAGTAGTTGTTGCACTACCTGTTATCAAGGAAACTAGGGGTTTGGCGGGAAGAAAAAAATGGGAAGAAAACAGTGAATGAAAAAGCACTCAAAATAGGGGGTTACAATAGAGTGTTGGTTCAAAAAAGAGAAGTGTTTTGTCTTGGAGCTGCACCAGGGAACAAAGAACGATTGTCTTATATGTTACTTGCATTATGACTGTTGAAGTTGACAATGAAAGACGTACAGTGGTTGTCTATCTTGAGACAGACATTTGGGATATGTAAAGACTGGTACTTGCTCGTTGCCTCTTTGCAACAACCCTTGTTTGACTGGTTGTTTCAAATTTAGTTGTAGTCAATAACCACAGTTTTTTTCATTCCATTAAGTAAAACAAATATCTTGTTCCTCTTTCATCCCTCCTTTTCCTGCTAGGAAACGACTAAACTTCCAGTCTCTTGGGCACGCTACAATGTTACCAAGCGGGGAACGTAAGGGAGGCTCTTTGACCACAGATTCTTAGAACCAGATGCATTAATATTGAGCTAGGTGGTTGACAATTCCTTCTCTATGATTCTTAATTCACTGGTTAGTCATAATAGGAGAACCCAGTAAAGGATAGAGTTTGGGAATATTATGATTGATCATCCAACAAACAACCAAAAATGGTCGAGAAATTTCCCACTCCACAAAACTGACAGATCATTCAAAAATACCATATGAATATTACTGTTACCAATCTATTATACGTTGCGCAAATTGTTTTGCCATAAGGCTTGTCAGAACAGGATATCGTAAGCTGTGCAAATTGTTATGCCACAAGGCTTGCCAGAACAGGATAATTGTGTAAGCTTAAGATGTTCAGATTATGGGAGGTTTCTAGCTTGGGGTGTATGTTCATAGATTGGGAAATGATTTTCGTACTTTGGCACAAGCATGGGTTGTCACGCAGGAATCCCCACCATCCTTACATGAGGACATGACTAGAATTTATGTTCTTTAATATATATATATATACATCATATACGTACAAACATTGCTGATTTTAGTGGCTGAGATTGGCATGCTATTAGAGCTTAACATGTTACACTTATCATCCTATGAATTGTTCTCTGTTAGCGTGCTCCTTTCCCTAAAACGTGTTTCCAACTGTATATGAAAATGGAAAATGTCAGAACCTGAATTCGCTGGCCATTTGATAAAGATCACTCTAGCAGTTGGCCCTTTTAGGTCAAAATTTTAACTATATACTCTTCATTACCGCGTATAAGATTATTGACAGTAGGGTTGAACTATACGGAGGGGTAGAACCTTCATTTACTGACACTAGACAGTTCTGTTGGCCTTGGAATGACATTGCTTTTTTGTCTCATATTTATTGTCTGTTTCCTCCTCCAGTATTACATGGCATCTGCATGATCTTGTCTCATCAAATTTATTATGTTTTATGATTGCAGACCTGAGGATCTTCGTAGGCCATTTGGACAGTTTGGTCCTCTGAAGGACATCTATTTACCACACGATTACTACACAGGGTAAGCTAGCACTTGAGTTCTGTTTCATAACTTTCAAACCTATTTATGTGTTTAAGGCATGAGAAACTGTTGGCATACATAAAATCTCTGAAGCACAGATTCGTCCCCGGAGGCCACGAATCCGTGTCCGACTCGAATCGGACATGGATTCGTTACGACACGTGCGCAACACGTGTCGGACACGGTCAATCCGTGTCCGACACGGGTCAACGGTCAAATTAGGCTCGGACACGGTCAAATGAGCTCGGACACGACTCGGATTCGCCGAAGGCCGATTCATTCGGGTTGCGGGTTTGGTTGTTAAAATCCAATCCGAACCGTTCGATTAAAAAACCCATCCTTATTTCTCAAATCTCCCGTTCGATTCGATCCTCAGCTGACTCAAACGAAAGAAAAAACCCTAACCCTAATCCTCTCTGTCAATCTCTCAGCGCACTCCCGTTCGATTCGATTAATCGAACGCCTCCGCTGTTCCAACCCGATCCCGCCGACCGACTCCTCAAGTCCACCCCCAATTCCTATTTTATAAAGTTTTCTATATATAATAATAATTTAAAAAAATTCCTTGCCGTATCCCCGTATCCTATTTTTTTGGATTTTTCCATATCCGTGTCCGTGTCGTATCCGTGTCCCGTATCCGTATCCGTGCATCATAGCATAAAATACACTTATACACGTATATGACACATGTGCCCATGTGAGCATAAACATCGGGACTCATTGGCCTTTTCCCTAGGTACAGACTTAATGTTTGGCTAGCTATGTTGCAGGTAATGCAGTTCAGTGAATTTCATAAATTGCATCGTGATCTACATGTCATAAAATTCCTGCATATGGAAACTTGTGTTTGTAGTTATCTACATCTAATTGTAGATTGCAACTAAATGCTGGAGGCCATTCAGTCATAAAATCTTCAGAAAAGAAAACATAGTATCTATTTATGTATGCTTTATCATGTGTAGATTGAGGTGAACTTTGTTCAGCCACCTGTTGGCACTTTCACAGTTTAATTGTTGGAGCAGACTTCAAATTTGTACTTGGATAGTAATCTAGCCTTGTTATTTACAAAAAATATGCAGTGACAAGCTATTCTCTCTAGAGTGTGGCAAGCTTTTATGGGAAGACTGTACTGTGGCTATGTAAATTGTATGCTTCCAAACATAGAATAGATATTTCTGGTGGAGACTGTACAATTCATCTAGTATACTTTCGTAATTGATCATTAAGCATTTTTATCAAGGCTGTTGGGATTTAACAGTGAAAATAAAGTTTGAAGATGTCAATCAAGTCTTAAAGAGTCCTGATAATGACTGGTGGATGGGGAAGGGATGATGTTTGAAGTTATGCATTATGACGATATTCAATTGAAGAATTTGAAGTCAACTTTATACGCATCCAGAAGGCAAGATCAGCAACCAAGTGAAGTATAAACATTATTTTCTTGCATGTAGGGTTCTCAATAGAATTTAGCCATAGCTTTCTGACAGTCCCACTGGATGTTAGTTTGCTGGAGCTAGTAAGTTGACATACGGACCTGCATTTGATTTTGCCATTTGTTGCAGAGAGCCTCGGGGGTTTGGTTTTGTCCAATTTGTGGACCCTGCAGATGCTGCGGATGCCAAGTATGAAATGGATGGACGGATTCTTTTAGGCAGGGAGTTGACTGTTGTATTTGCTGAAGAGAACAGAAAGAAACCGTCTGAGATGAGGGCTAGGGACAGGCTAAGGTATGTGTGTGCTATGTTATGTTTCTGATGATTAAGCGTAGTAATTTGTACAAATTTTTTAATAGGAAGGATTATGTTTTATTGTACTTATGGGTTTAGAATCTGTTGGATTTTCGATCTTATTTTGGTACCGAGGGACTGTCTCAAACTATTCCTTGTGTTGTAGACGCTCGTCAACTATTTATATTCCTAATTCAAAATGTGTACTACATTTTCATAGGAGTCGATCATATGATTACCGGTCTCCGCCTAGATATTCCCGTTCGTGTTATTCCAGATCCCCATCTCCCCGATATTCTCGTTCTTTGCGGTACAGCAGGTCGCACTCCCCGAGCCATGGTTATTATTCGCCATCATCAAGGAGGGGCTATTCAAGGTATCATTTTGTATTATTGGTATATAATATTTGTCTACATACTGCACAGATAATATATTTTTTTTTTCGTGTAGTGTGTGTGTGTGTATATATATATATACATGCATATTTATATGTATTATACATACATACACGTGTTTGTGTCTCTATTACACACTACATACAGATATGTGCGTGCGTGCATGTGTATATATGCATGTATATTTATATGTACTATACATACAGACACATGTTTTTGTGTATTATGTGCACGCGCTACATATAGATATGTATATAAGTGTGTCGGAGAGGCGGTATAATGTATGAGGTGGAGGGTTCATTTTGATTTGAGCTACCAAGAGATGGATTCTCTTGGCATGTGGTGAGGCGAACCCTACTTGACACGTTAGTCACATCGGATGGGTGCGCCTTCAACCTTTTCTCTCTTGGTAGCTCGTTTAACAAAGTTAGCGACCACATCACAGCCATCGAACTATATATAATATGTAAGGTTTGTGCACCCGACTTTTTAACCATTGGATGAGCATGATTGATCAAGATCTCTCGCTCTACTGCCATTGAATAATAGCAACTCACACCTAATTAAATATTGATCCAATGGTTAAAAAGTTTGATGTACAAATATTATATTAACTTTTTAACAGATACTAGCTCAACACCCTTTTTGTCTCTTCCTTTATACGATACGTGCGCACACACACGCGCTCTTCTTGCGCCCTTCCCAACACACAATGATATGAGTTGTATCTCATTGCAAATTGAACAAACAAAGGATAAGAGTGGTGAGTTCCACCCATTTCAATGTAAGTAGTAGGGTTTGTTTAACAGATACTAATCTATCACTTGGATAGCTCATCCAATAAAATAAATGGTCACGTCAGTCTTTACCTTTTCATATTAATACACATCCAGATATGTTTTAAAGATCTTCACAAGTCCACATTTGTATTGTTTTGAATCCTTTCACAGGTCTATTTCACCTCGAGGTAGAAGCTACTATCGTGGTCGGTCATATTCTCGTTCTCCATCCGACAGCAGGTCAAGGAGCAGGAGTGAAGACTAATCAAGAAAGCCATCTCACAGAGATAGGTCTTTATCTGTGAGCCAGTAAGCTGGCAGCTGGATAGATAATCTAGTCGCTTATTGCTCTCTCAGCCTTGGGAGCTTTAGTGGATTTTATTCATATCTAAGTTTGGTATTGCTTGAGTACAATGTTTTCTAATGAGTATATGTGGTTTTATTACACATCAAAGGGTGGTTCTACCTACCTAATGTAAGGTTGTAGTGATGGAGGTTGGGAAGTGTGCTATCTTGATTTTTAGATTTTGAACCATCGCAATTTTTCAGTACGTGACACCGACTTACAACTGAATTGTTGCTCATTGAAGTGTGGTTACGTTAGTTTTCTTTAGGCTTTGGGTGTCAAATGTCAGTCGATGAATATTGGGCAATTTTCACGGCCCGAGTCCTGGTTATCGACGCTTGGACTTCGTTTGGGTGTTGGTGCCTTTGCGTTTTCTTTGTTGTTGCAGTGTTAGGTTGCGAATAACTACTGGTGAATGTCTTTATTGTGTGTATCATTGAATCCACAAGATGACTTTTGCTTTAATAATATTTGGGAAAACAACCGTCTATGTTTGGGTTAAAAGTGGGGGGTCAAAAGTTGATGTTTTCATTGTCATCAAATCTATTACAACTTTGGTCGTTATAATAAACTCAAATAAACGAGAAAAATAGATTTTTATAAGATTGACTTATACAATAAAAATATAAAATAATATAATTTTTGTCAAACAGCGCAATAGATGTTTATCACCCGCTATTTGTGTGGGAACTTCGTCTGTACCGGGGATGTTAATATTCGTGGAACGTTGCGGATCAAATACAGTTGACAGATTAAGTTAATCAAAATTCTTACTTCACGAAGGAAGTAATCGCTGTAGCGATAATCCCGACCAAGCGAGATTACGGCTCTTCTCGAGATTATGACTAAGCTTAAATCCGGAGGAATAGGGGACGGGTATCAGATCTCTCGAACTTCACTCTTTATGCACAGGAACTCGCTAAGATCTGCTAACATTTGCTGTAAATTTGTGGCTTCACTCTCTAATTCGGCAGCGTTTCGCCCTCTTGATCTTCGCTTTGTGAAATGAGCCCCTAGCCCTGTATTTATAGGCTTCGGTTGGAGGGTATTTGGATAAGAATAAATGATTTGGTCTTATCTTCAGTCAATAACGGCCTAACTACGTTTGTGGATGATATCAAGTTAGTTGGGAACCCTTGGAACAGGTAAATCCCGAGAAAACCGCTTAAAACCGTCGAAAACGCGTTTGGGGATCAAAACAGCGCGATGGGCCCTGCTGACCCACGGGGGGCGCGGGTCGGCTCGTGCTGTGACTTGTACGCTTCGCTAACTTGATTCATGCACTCGTTAGCTTCTTTACGGTATTCGAAGCTGACCGACAAGCGCGTCGGGCACTTTGGATCTGACCGACAAGCGCGGCGGGCACTTTGGATGTGACCGACAAGCACGGCGGACACTTTGGATCTGACTGATGTGTGCGAGCTGACTGACAAGCGCGCGTTGACTGACGTGCGCGAGCTAACTGACTCGCGCGTACCGACCGACATGTGTGACGGCCAATTGGAGGTGGCCGGTGAGCGCACGAGACACAGTTGGTTCGTCATTCCGGTTCATGCACTTGTCAGCATCAGATAATCCTCTTAGACTCGGATAATGACGTTCGTCATCTTCTCTCCGTCTCGAGCTGTATGTGGACACTTATAGGTATTTTTAGACATCTACAGATATCCCCTCCAAAGTATTTCAGACTCATTCTTTTATAGAAGAGTCTGAAATGCTTTGGATAAGATAGGCCATTTTCTCAATCTCGTAGAGGGACCTGTGAACTGCTTCAAATTTTGACTTCTTCAGCTTTCAGTCTATTCAGTGTTTTGTCGAATAAATAAAGTTCTTCCGGCGCTACGTTTATCGTCTGACTGTTGTCGAAATCTTGAACTGAAGTTGATGTGTAAATTTAGCTCACGACATTGAGCTGACTTTGAACTGATCATCTTCGTCAGAAATTCATATCTGAATGTGATTGAACTCACAGGAATCATCCTTTGCCTTATTTTGGCGAAGTTGCTGATACGTTGACCGGCATCGACCTTTGCGTTGATCGGCGTTAACCTTTGCTGTAACGCACTGACCGGCGTTAACACAGTTTATACTCGTACGTTTGCTGGAGTTTATACAGTTTAAGCTCTTAAGGTATTGGAGCGCGGAGGTCCCAAATATTAGGGCTGCAGGATCAACTGTTAAAGCTGATTCATCTGCATGTATGGCTCTTATTCTGAAGTTGTTGGATGTTTAAGTCATGAGACCAACTAATGGGGCTGGTGCGTCAATGACTCTTACATTTATAGAATTTTTTTAGCAAATTATCAGCCATCAACGGGTTTGATTAGCCTTTACTGACTACCGTTTAAGTCGTGCTAGCATGCAGATTGTTTAAATCCGTTCTGCACGTAACGTTGTGCTAAAAGAGTTAACTCTTTTAGTGCTACAATATTGAATACGTAGACTTCGTCTTTCTCCTGTGAAAAGACTAAAAAGCTACGTGTATCACACGTAGACTTAGGATTTTTGGCAAACCCTCATCCTTCAACGGATTTGATATGCCTTTACCGATTACCGTTTGAATCGGGCTTACATGCGGATTGTTTAAGTCCGTTTCGTATATGACGTTGTGCTAAGAGAGTCAACTCTCTTAGTGCTACGATATTGAATACGTAGACTTCGTCTTTCTTACGGGAATAGACTACCCGGCAACGCGTATTAGGCGCTGACTTATCCCTACTTAGGCTTTGGGATAAAAGTTCCCAGACTTGGATTCTGGTGTCTTCTTCAATCGGTGAAAGACTAAACCGGCAACGCATATTAGGCGTTGACTTATCCCTACTTAGGATTCGGGATAAAATTCCTCGTGCGTGTAAGGCACGGATTATGGTGTTATTAATAACAACCCGTCACAATGTCGAATATGTGGGTTTTTATCCTTTTCACGGCAAAAGACTAATCGACAACGCGTGTTAGGCACTGCCTTATCCCTACTCAGGCTTCGGGATAAAAGTCCCCAGACTGGGATTCTGGTGTTTTCTTCAATCGGTAAAAGACTAAACCAGCAACGCGTGTTAGGCGCTGACTTATCCCTACTTAGGATTCGGGATAAAATTCCCCGTACGTGTAAGGCACGGATTATGGTGTTATTAATAACAACCTGCCACAATGTTGAATATGTGAGTTTTTGTCCTTTTCACGACAAAAGACTAATCGACAACGCGTGTTAGGCGCTGATTTATCCTTACTTAGGCTTCGGGATAAAAGTACCCATGCGTGTGAAGCATGGATTTTGGAGTTGAAAGATGATGTCTTCTCTTGGGACAAAGACGAACCCGATGCTGAAGAGGAAGAATTTTATATTCTTTTTCCAGGTCTTCTTTTGGGGTAAAGATAAACCCAATGCGGGAGAGGAAGAATTTTATATTCTATATCCCAAAACTGAAGAAGAAGAATTTTATATTCTATCTCCAGTTGCAAAGGAAACTTAAGATAGGATCTCCACTTCAAGAATCAGGGAAGGTGAAATTAAGAGTAGGATCTCCACTCTGACTCTCTGAGAATCGAAAAGATTCAGATAATCCTAACTGTCGGAAGGTTTGATTACCGAACTAAAGATGAGTTTCTCGTTTATCGAGAGTGAATTGCGGTTTTGGCTCTAACTGTAGGAAGGTTTAACCAGGTGGGAGGTTTGAGACGATCCTAACTGTAGGAAGGTTTGATTGCTCGATTTGTGGACCTCTCGTTCATTGGGGGAATTGAGAGGGGATTTTGGTGTTGTGGTCTTAATTGTAGGAAGGTTTGACCAAGTGAACAGTGAGAGTGAGAGTACAAATTACAGCGGGAGTGTTGATTCGTACGAGTCACTCAAAGAGGGTTCCTAGTGTTAAGTAACAAATACTTATGGTGTTATTAATAACAACCTGCCACAATGTTGAATATGTGAGTTTTTGTCCTTTTCACGACAAAAGACTAATCGACAACGCGTGTTAGGCGCTGATTTATCCTTACTTAGGCTTCGGGATAAAAGTACCCATGCGTGTGAAGCATGGATTTTGGAGTTGAAAGATGATGTCTTCTCTTGGGACAAAGACGAACCCGATGCTGAAGAGGAAGAATTTTATATTCTTTTTCCAGGTCTTCTTTTGGGGTAAAGATAAACCCAATGCGGGAGAGGAAGAATTTTATATTCTATATCCCAAAACTGAAGAAGAAGAATTTTATATTCTATCTCCAGTTGCAAAGGAAACTTAAGATAGGATCTCCACTTCAAGAATCAGGGAAGGTGAAATTAAGAGTAGGATCTCCACTCTGACTCTCTGAGAATCGAAAAGATTCAGATAATCCTAACTGTCGGAAGGTTTGATTACCGAACTAAAGATGAGTTTCTCGTTTATCGAGAGTGAATTGCGGTTTTGGCTCTAACTGTAGGAAGGTTTAACCAGGTGGGAGGTTTGAGACGATCCTAACTGTAGGAAGGTTTGATTGCTCGATTTGTGGACCTCTCGTTCATTGGGGGAATTGAGAGGGGATTTTGGTGTTGTGGTCTTAATTGTAGGAAGGTTTGACCAAGTGAACAGTGAGAGTGAGAGTACAAATTACAGCGGGAGTGTTGATTCGTACGAGTCACTCAAAGAGGGTTCCTAGTGTTAAGTAACAAATACTTAACACGAAGGGGTTTGACAATTGTTAATAATCAGGAGATTAAACTTCCGAATACTATGTCCAGACTCTAACAATGGGAGTGTTGAGTGCACAGACGTAGCGGGAGTTTGGATGGATTAAACCAGAAAGAATTTTAGTGGTCTAACTGTCAATTAATTTGATCAGTGAGGGACTTTGTGGTGGAGAATTATGAATCGTCAACACCAGTGGGAGTTTTTTATGAGGAAAGATTCATCCAACGAAGTGATCAAATCTTGTCTCAATAAAAGAGTGGTTGGAAGATTCAAAGTCCGAGTGGGAGTTTCTCATTTATCATTTCTTTGTAATGACCGGGTTATCCCTAAGAATACATCCTATAACATTCTTTTGGGAACTTCCTGTTACATGAATCATCCACCCCTAGCTTTCTCTGTAAAACCGAGTCTAACATTATACTTAGTTGGATGACCGGGTTATCTTTAAGAATACCAGGATTGACACTCTCCAGGAACTTCCCGTGAAAGAAAGGAAATAGTTTAGACTCATATACCTGTTGGAGTATTAGAGAGCAGTTTAACCTCATATACTGATTGGAGGATTGAGAAGCAGTTTATACTCGTATACTCTTCGGAGTGTCAGAAGGAGCTGTTTATACTCTTATACTTGTCGGAGTCTTCATTCGAGTCAATTGAGCGTTATGACGCCGACTTCAATCAATGTTTGGATGCTATTCTTGAGAGCGAAGTAAGCCTTGGTAGGATGAAGGATCCTCCTATGGTACGCATAGTACTTCGGATCCGTAGTATTGTCAGCTTCCTCTGATTTCTCTTGATCTTCGATAGGTGGTAGCTTGATCTTGTTATTTTCGAGGAGGGACTCGAAGATGGATGGAACTTCTTCGTCCTTGACGGAGTACTCTTTTTGGAGTCTCAGATTCGAAGTCTTTTGCTGTCTTCGGGGTTATTGTTGCGATGTCTGATTAACGTCAATAACTGCTGCAGGTGCCTTCCTCTTACCACGGGAGATGAAGCTTGAGTTCGAAGGGTTAGCCATCGGTTGGCTTCTCTCGGCTTACTTCCTTCTGAGGAAGCGTTCAGCCCACTCTCCACGCATCTTCAACTCTTTCCAGGTATTAGAGTGTGCTACTCCCATAACTTCCAACACGTCCAAAGAGAGGTTATTGTGACAGGTTTGGAGGATGGAGTACTCTATGATCGGATCTCGGCAGTTTATCGCCTTATTCCGAAAGCGCTTGACGAAGTCGTCGGCTGTCTTATCGTCTTCTTGTTTCTTATCGAAGAGTGTACTGTTTGGCACCTCGGCGTCATCATCAAAGAAGTGAGCGAGGAACAGGCTCTCCAGGTCTTCCCAGTTGTTAATGTTTCCAGGCTTGAGACGGCGGTACCAATCGAAGGTAGGCCCACGAAGGATGCTAACGAATGACCGAACCATCAATGCCTCATTGCCAGAGATCATGCCCAAGTGAGACTTGAAGTAGATCAGATGCTGAGTGGGCGAACCCTTCCTGTCGAACGACATGAAGTTGATCAGGTTGAACTTCGCCGGGTATGTTATTGAGTCCCACTCTCTTGGGTAAGGACACGGAATACCGGTTTTCTTCACCTCTCGAGCAGACATCAGAGCATTGATTTTGCTCTCTAGATCTTTCATCTTCTCATCCTTATCTGTATCATGCTTTGGACGATTTCTGAGAGGAACAATGTGGCCACCCTTGATATTATCATCTTTGGTGGGACCACCCCAGTGTCGTTATCTTTAGTGGGGCCGCCCCCAGCGTTCTGATCAACGGGAGGGTTATCAGCATCGAATTGTTCGTCCACGTCTGAATTGCTACCTGCTTGGTTAGCAATGTTGCGACGGCTGGATTCAGCAAGTTGATTGGATAGAGCCCGAATCTGTTGGTGATGCTCTTCCTTCATCCGCATCATGGTCATTTCCAATTCGATTTTGAATGCTTCTTTCTGCTTGGCTAGAGCATTTTCAACCATTTTGGTTACTTCCTCGGTGATAATCATAAACACTTCGCGGGATTGTCCTGGACTCGATACCGTTTTGTCAGAAGCGACTACAGAGTTAGCATCTGATGCTTCGTCATCCGAGGATAATCCCCTCTGCATTCTTTGATAATCCCTACGTCTAGTAGTTCCTACACGTAGCCGAGTTAGATGATGCGATACGAGGGGGTCAGAACTAAAAGGTCAAGCCGACTTTTCTTTATCAACCATGTTAATTATGACTTCTGGAAGTTCGTCATCTTGAACGGCCGATCGTTTCTTACGAAAACGTTTTGGCTTGGACTTAGTCGTTCCGTTAGAGATCCTCTCAAATACAGAGACCCTCTGCGGAGCGGTCTTGGGGCAGCTACACGCTGATAACACTGCCCTGATTATCTTAGTACATGGACAATGAAAGTCCATCTCCCGGGAATCTCTCTTTCGAGGTCTGTTCGTACCCCCAGCTCGATAGTACAACTCATCGGCATGATGACCGAAGCAATCTATCGGGTGATGGCACGACTTCTCAGGTATAACGTCGTCGTCTGATGAACACGTTTCCTTCTTAGGACTTGTTGCCTTGATGGTGTTCTCAAGAGTCACACGTTTGGAGCCACACTCTCGGGAGCGTGAGACCTCAACATGCTCTTGGAAAATAGCTCGTAGTCCGAGGCGGTTAGTTATAGGAGTTTTCCTATTATAGAAAGGCTCCGACTTGTTGCGAGGGTGCGTACGACCCCCAGCTCGAGTAGTTGCTCGGGATTCAGTCACTGGACCCAAGCGTTTTTAGATCAGAACTTTACCTCGATCCTCGTGCAAAGAACCCATGCGATCTACAATCCTCATCTTGAATCGGGACAAATCCACGCTGTCGCGGGCTCCACCGGAGGTTCTGGATCAATTGAAGTAGGGGTGGAACTCGATGGAATCGGAAAAACAGGTGCAGAATGTCTCCTGTCTTAGCCCTGGCGCGGGTCAGACCTTGGTGACCCGCGGTTGGGAGGGTCAGACTTGAGTGACCCACGGCTTGGAGGGTCAGACTTGAGTGACCCACGACTTGGAGGGTCAGATTTAAGTGACCCGCGGCTTGGAGGGTCAGACCTGAGTGACCCACGGGCTGGAGGGTCAGACTTGGGTGACCCGTGGGCTAGAGGGTCAGACTTGAGTGACCCACGGGCTGGAGGGTCAGATTTGAGTGACTCGCGGGCTGGAGGGTCAGATTTGAGTGACCCGTGGGCTGGAAGGTCAGATTTGAGTGACCCGTGGGCTGGAGGGTCAGACTTGAGTGACCCGCGGCTTGGAGGGTCAGACTTGAGTGATCTATATTTTTCGATCTTTTCGGCTGCCGTCTTAGACTTTGGCCTCCATACTTTATGCAGTCTTGGTGGCTTCTTTTCCACTTCTTCCTTCTGTAATTTTTTGGCTTCTTGCACAAGAATTCTTGCATGTGCAAGCAATGCACGACGTTTCTGAATCCGCTCCTGAAGAGTCAATCGGGTCCTTTTGACGTGGATCCATTCGTTCCTCGTTGGTTTGAAGGAGGAGGGGTTGTCCACTCGCTGTTGTGACGGTTGGTGCCTCCTGGACTTCAGATCCGCTTCATAGTGGATTCCATCAATTGGCTCTAAGGCTTTGGCCAGCTGGGGTGCGAGGCGTTATCGTTGTATCTGACGTGCTCTCTTTGATAGAGTAGGCATGTAATCAGCAGTCAACCCCTTGCTCAAGGGGTTCAGATCTGCGGTTTTAGCCTCATCGGATGCCGGCGGGGCGTTGTCCACTCGCTGTTGTGACGGTTGGTGCCTCCTGGACTTCAGATCCGCTTCATAGTGGATTCCATCAATTGGCTCTAAGGCTTTGGCCAGCTGGGGTGCGAGGCGTTATCGTTGTATCTGACGTGCTCTCTTTGATAGAGTAGGCATGTAATCAGCAGTCAACCCCTTGCTCAAGGGGTTCAGATCTGCGGTTTTAGCCTCATCGGATGCCGGCGGGGCGTTGTGCTCATAAGAGGAGAGGGCAGCTGTATCCTTAGTGAGATCACTGGTAGGAAGTGGTTGAGTTGGAGGTTTTGAGATGTCATTGATGTGTCCCCAAAGCCCACGACTACGAAAGATGACTCGAAGGGAGTAGGACCAGAGACAGTAGTTATCACCGTCAAGTTTTACATCGATTGATTGTTGATGGAAGTGCATTTCTGGTGTCTTCATAACAGCTTATCGCTTATATGAAGGATATTACTCCGTGATTAGTTTAAAATCTAGGGAGATCTAATTGATAAAGCTAAGGATCAATGAAGATCTAGTTTGTAGGCAAAATAATTGGCACATGATCTAGTTGGTAAGTCAAATGATTGACACGGGATCTATGAAGATTTGGATGATAAGTCGAATGATCAGTGTAAAATCTATGAAGATCTCATTGGTAAGCCAAATGATTGACACAAGATCTATGAAGATGTGGTTGATGAGCCAAGTGATTGACATAAGATCTATGAAGATCTGGTGCATGTGGTACAGTTTTGGCTCTGTTGTCGAGCTTTGGTGCAGAACTGGTGCACGGTGTGCGCATCTGGTGCACGGTGGTACAGATCTGGTGCACGTTGGTGTATGGTGGTGCATATTAGATTTGTGGGGTTGGGATTTAAGGAGGGAATTGGTTGAATGGCTCTGATACCATATTAGAAGCAAAGCAAATCAAGAGAAAAAGGATATGTGTAATCATTGGTATTGTGGTCTATATGTACGATGTGAGTAGTATTATTTTATTATTCTACCCGATGTGGGACTAAACAAAAGAGCCTATCTATACAATATTTAACAGTACGTAAGTATTTTTCTCCAAAGGTGTGACCAAGTCAAAATAGTGTAGATAAGGGAGAGTTAGAGGGGGAAGAGAAAGTGGTCAGAAGAGAACAACTGTTAGCTGTGGTTGAAGGGCTGAATTTGCCCATTGTTTATCCACCCTCCAATCTTTTTGACAGTTTCAAAGTTTAATTGCTCCTTTAATTGTGTTTTGTTTCGTTTTAGAAATATATTAGATTGTTAATGAAGGTATGGAGCATGCGTTTTCTATTCTAGTTGTTAACCTATATGAGCATTGTCAATAACTGAAAGTTGTTCTACCATAAATGCAGCTACTTTATTAAATAAATAAACAAATAATAGAACTCATTGAATAATGCTAATGCTAGTAATATTAGATTATGCATGGAGCTAATTGAGAAATGCTACTCATATTGGTTAAGTATGAATCTAACGTAACCGTCATAATCTATTGCTCTTTCTATTTGAAATTGTATGAATAAAAGTGATGGGGTCTATATGACATAAGCAGTAAAATTTGTTAGACAAAATCTAATAACTGTATCTGTTTGTAGAATCATAAAAGAAAGCATATGGGAGTTTGTGAATCAAAGCATGTCTAGGCCTGGGTTTATGTAAACCTACAGAATTTGAATATTAGTGTACCAGGGTGTATTTTTACCTCTTGATGTAACAATAAGCTGATAACCAGTGATCACCGGATAGCTTTACAGGTCACTAAAGAATGTTGCGCGCAGCGGAAATTTCGGCAGCACAACAAGAGAGTCAGATCGCAATAAGAATTCCCGTCTCACCAAGGAAACAAGAATCTGAAGCGAATATCTCAACAAAGTGAGATATCGGCTCTTCCTCTCATCAGTTCTAGGACTGACCTGTCGAGGGATCCTAAAAAGCTATTACAAATCACACAAAAACGATACAACCAATTTTTACGTGGTTCGGCAAATTGCCTATGTCCACGGGGCAAGGAGAGGGAGATCTACTATTAGAGGGAGAGATTATAACTAGGGTTTACAATCACTCACAACCTAAACCCTCAAACAAACTCTCAAATCCCTCACAATATCTCTCTACAAAAGGATGCACAAAACCCTAGAGAAGGACTACTCAAACACAAAGAAACAAAACAGAAAAAGCCGACTCTGTTCCTTCTTTGCTGCAGCCGCCTAACAAATCTCTTGCACAGAAATCTCCTGCAGCCGTTCTCTCCCCTTTGTCTTCACAACTTTGCAGCCGCCAATAAAAAAAAAAGGTCTCCTTGCACTAACTTTCACGAAAACCTAGGTATACATATATAAGGGATGTATTCAGGTGAATGTTGAATCGGGTGGGCCGGCCTCTGCAAAACATCTTCACGCGTGAAATCTTCACGCGGTTTGCATCACATGGGTGGCCCCCATGTCTCCTGTTCACAATTCTCCATCTCGGTGAAGTTTTCCCAAAACTGAGCCGACACCAAAGCATCCAAATGTCCCACTTGTCGTGTCCAGTACGAACTCAATCCACAACAAGTCGAGAACCTGAACGAGAGTCCCAACAATCTCACCCCCATCAAAATCAACTAATCCAAAACCGGCTGCATCTGAAAGACTGCCTACGTATCCTCTTGTCCAAGGAATCAAGCCGAACGTAGTTCATGCAAATGGCCGCCAACGACCTCAACAATCACGAATGTGCAACAAGTTTTGACAATGATCAAACTTGTTGCTCGGAACCACCTTAGTGAGCATATCCGCCGGATTATCCTTCGTGTGGACTTTCATAATCTCCACATCGCCATCTTCAAGAACATCTCGAACGAAGTGATAACGAACATTAATGTGCTTTGTCCGCGCATGAAAAACATGATTCTTTGCCAAATAGATAGCACTCATGCTATCACAATGAATAGTGACGGACCTCTGCGATATACCAAGTTCCTCCAAAAGTCCTCGAAGCCAAATAGCCTCCTTCACAGCCTCCGTAACCGCCATATACTCTGCCTCCGACTCATGCTATCACAATGAATAGTGACGGACCTCTGCGATATACCAAGTTCCTCCAAAAGTCCTCGAAGCCAAATAGCCTCCTTCACAGCCTCCGTAACTGCCATATACTCTGCCTCCGTCGTAGACAAAGCCACCGTCGACTGTAAGGTGCATCTCCAACACACCGGCGCACGGGTCAAGGTGAACACATACCCCGTCGTAGACCGGCGCTTATCCAAATCCCCGGCATAATCCGAATCAACATAGCCAATGCATAGCTGCCCACCTGTAGTGCCCCGCTCATAAACTAAACCAACATTAAGCGTACCTCGAATGTACCTCAAAATCCATTTCACGGCGTCCCAATGACCCACTCCTGGATCGTGCATGTATCTCGATACCATGCTTACCGCCTGTGACAAATCTGGCCTCGTATATACCATCGCGTACATCAAGCTCCCAACCGTACTCGCATATGGAGTCTTCGACATCAACTCTCTATCTTCAACTGACTTCGGTGAAAGACCAGTTGAAAGCTTCGAATGGGCTCCCAATGGTACACTAACTGGCTTCGTATCCATGCTAACATGGAATCGCTGTAGAACCTTCTTCAAATAAGCCACCTGTGTCAAACAAATTCTGCCCTTCTTCTTGTCTCTGCCGATCTCCATCCCTAGAATGCGCTTCGCCTTACCCAAGTCTTTCATCTCAAACTCATTTGATAGCTGAACTTTCAATTCATCTATAGCCGACCTGGAAATAGAGGCAACCAACATGTCATCGACATAGAGCAACAAATAAACATACGCACCTCCTTTCAACTTGTGAAAATATACGCAAGGATCAAACTGGCTCCGAGTATACGAATGACCAAGCATAAAACCATCAAATCGCCTATACCACTGTCGAGGAGATTGTTTCAAACCGTATAGCGATTTCTTCAATCTGCAAACTAATTTTTTCTTCCCTGCAATTCGGAATCCCAATGGCTGAGTCATATATATTTCTTCATCAAGATCACCATGAAGAAATGCTGTCTTCACATCCAACTGATCTAACTCCAAACCATACTGTGCCACTGTTTGTTGGAAAATTTGATGTAAAAAGAAATGAAAGAAAAATTGATTTGTATTCTCTCAAAATGAATTATAATTTGGATTCCGATTACAAAAGAGAGGAGAATGAATTTGATTCTCCCCTTTGTTTAAAACTGGGTTCTTCTTGGTAGCGATGGAGTGCCTCCCTCGATTGCTCGCGTCGAGTTTGCTCTCCGTTGACGATCCGAACGTCTTGATTCACTGGAACAATATCTTCTTCTCACGATTTGACGCTGTGGAGAACTTGCGTGACAAGTTTTAAAGAACTCTGAACGAGTTGATAACTCTAAACGAGTTTGAAACTCTATGAAAGAGTTGATTTAAACCGAAAGTTTGGTTAATAAGCCAAGGATGAAGGAACTCACGTGGCCGATCTCCAAAGCTCCAAGAACTTTTTTGTTGCCAAGCCGAAAGACCAAAAAGAAGGCTGAATCCGAGAGCCAAATCTCCAGCCAAAAAGCTCCAGCCCAGATCCTCAAAAGCCAGCCCGAACTCCATTGAGTTTACCCCTATTTATAGGGGATTTAGGGGTATAACCGCCCCCTTAAATCTCTCCTTAATGAGGGTTTAATGGGGTGTAACTGACCCCCATGAATCTCTCCATGATAGGGTAGTGATCCCCTCAAATTGTGGGGAGAAAACGGTTCTGGAACCGTTCAAATCGTGCTTGAACAAGTCAAACTCTGAAAACAGCGTTCTGGGCCCGAACTGTGCGTTTCTGGACCTAAAACGCACAGTTGGGCCTATTTTAGGCTGAAAACGCACTGTTGGGCTTATTTCAGGCTAAAAACGCACAGTTGGCCTGTTTCAGGCTGAAAACGCACAGTTAGGCCTGTTTCAGGCTGAAAACGCACAGTTGGGCCTGTTTTAGGCTGAAAATGCACAGTTGGCCCGCGTAGAGATGAACTCTGCGTTTTGGACCTGGGACACAGAGTTGAGCTCTGCATGAACTCTGCGTTTTGATGTCATATCACAAGGATGACCTCTGCGTTTTGAGGTTATAACGCAGGTCCGACCCGTGCGTTTTGATGTTACAAAGCTAGCAGAATCCGAATCGAAGAGTGCTTCACCACCGGAGAGAAAACCTCATTATAGTCAATACCTTCCTCCTGTGCATAGCCCTTCACAACCAACCTAGCTTTGAACCTCAATGGAGTGCCCTCAATGCCCTCCTTCTTTGTGTATACCCACTTGCAACCAATTGCCTTCCGCCCATTTGAAAGCTCAACAAGCTCCTATGTATCGTTCTTATGAAGAGACTTCATCTCCTCCTACATAGCCACCTGCCACGAATCAGCCTCCGAACTCTGTTCGGCCTCTCTGAATGTAGTAGGCACCATTTCATCGATACTCTCCACCGGAAGTGCATACGCAACTGTGTCGGCATACCGTGCCGGCATCTGTATGTTTCTTCTCTGTCTCCGAACCGCAATTGAATTCTGAACCTGAGCCGTCGATTCCTGATCCTGCACATTTGTACTCGTATCCTTCGTGTCACCGTCGTGCTCGCCTGGCGTCACCTCAGTCGACACCTGCATGGATACTGTACCATCTGGACAATGTGGAGTTGCATCGATCTCCACCACCTACGATATCTTCTCTGTCGGGTCGCTCTCCACCTGATGAGAGCTGGGAAGCTTCAAGATAGAAGCTTCATCAAACGTGACGTCCCTACTCAGCACAATCTTCTTATCAACTGGATCTCAAAGCTTGTATCCCTTGACACCACACTTGAATCCCACAAATATGACCTTCCTAGCTCGAGGTTCCAATTTATCAGTTCTAACATGATAATATGCAGGGCACCCGAATACCTTGAGCTGGTCATAGTCATGTGCTGGCTTTCCCGACCACATCTCCATAGGGGTTTTCCCCTCAATCGTAGATGAAGGCAGCCTATTAATAAGGTGGCTCGCATATGTAAGTGCCTCAGCCCAAAAGATCTTCTCCAAACCACTCTGCAACAATAAGCATCGGATCTTCTCCAGTAAAGACCGATTCAACCTCTCTGCCACCCCATTTTGCTGCGGTGTATGACTAACCGTGAAGTGCCTTTCTATGCCCTCGTCTCGACATAGCTGTAAAAAGGGGTCTGAAGTATATTCACCACCGTTGTCGGATCTCAACGTCTTGATCTTTCTCCCAGTCTGCAGTTCTAATCCCTTCTTCCACTCCACGAATATATCTAGGACTTCACTCTTCTTCGTCATGGTGTACACCCAACAACACCTAGAATAGTCATCTACAAAAGTGACGAACCAAAGTCTACCACCAAGTGATGTAGTCTTGGTAGGACCCCAAACGTCTGTGTGCACGTAGTCTAGGATGCCCCTCGTCTGATGAATGGCAGTCCCGAACTTCACCTTCGTCTTCTTTCCAAGAACACAGTGCTCACAGAACTCAATCTTCCCACTCTTGGCTCCCTTCAATAGCCCCTGCTTGCATAATGCCTGCAGTGACTTTTTACCTGTGTGCCCCAACCTATAGTGCCAAAGTCTGCTCATGTCCGCTTCTGAAATAGCCGAAGCAACCTGGCCAATCTCGGTGCTTCCTTTCAGATAATACAAATTCTGATTGCGGACTCCCTTCATCACCACCAATGATCCTTTAGTAACCTTTGCTACAGCGTTTTTGAAAGTCACATTGAATCCCTTTGCCTCCAAAGCTCCAACTGAGATAAGATTTTTCTTCAGTTGAGGAACAAATCTCACCTCCTTCAACTCACGGACTACTCCATCATGTATCCTAATCCGCACTGTACCTATCCCACAAACACCACAGGATTGATCATTTCCCATGACAACAACACCCTCATCGAGTCTCTCGAACGATGCAAACCACTCTCGCTTAGGGGTCACATGATAAGTAGTGTCGGAATCAAGCATCCAATCTGATGCATCCACATGGTTCACCTCCGGAGTAATCAATAGAGAAAAGCACGAATCATCAGAATCATCGTCTTTTGCAACGTTCACCTCATTGGCCTTCGGGCCCTTTTTCTTGCCATTCTCCTTCTCTTTGAGCTTCGGGCAGTCTCTCTTCTAATGTCCCTGCTCCTTGCAGAATGCACATTGGTTCTTTGTTAATTGGTGGCGGCGTCTAGACTTTGACCTTCCTCTATTACCACCTTTCGGATATGGGCTTCTACCTCTCGTCGACAAGGCCTCGCCTGAAGTGCTAGCACGGGAAGTCTCCTTGTCCTTCATCCTCAAATCATAATTGGTCAAAGCGTTAGTTACTTCACTATAGCTGATAGAAGATCTCCCATTTAACAAAGTGAGCACAAAGGTATCATACTCCTCATCCGATAAGGATCCCAACAAAATAATCGCCTTGTACTCATCCGATATCTTCTCATCAACATTCGCCAAGTCTGACAACAACTTAGTGTAGTTGTTCACATGAGCCGCAAGCGAGGTGCCTCTGGACATCTGAAATCTGAAGAGTCTTCGCAACAAGTGCAACATATTCTCAACACTCTTTGTGAGATACTTATTGTTGAGAATTTTCCACATCTTCATTGCAGACGTCATCCCAATCACATTATATTTCAGCTCCTGTTCCAAACAGGACCTGATCACCCCACAAGCATTCCTATTCATCTTCTCCCATACCGCCTCTTCATATTTAGGTGGCCTCTCGTGGACCATGATGGTCTCTTCCAGATTCTGAGCATTGAGTGCATCCTGTACGTCGCTCATCCACAAACCAAAGTTGATTTTGCCATCATACTTCACCACACTAATCTTAGTGTTCTGAAAACCAACTTGTATTGTACTCGCCATCGACTTGCTGCTTTCACCTTCTTCTCCCATTACAAACTGACTCCAAATTGTAGAGAAAGAACAAATTTGATAGAAATTAGGAACCATCTAACTGAACCCTAGATCGGATTCCAAATAGATCTCCTATCCACACGAGCAAAGCGAAATCTCCAACGGCAACTCCTAATGCTATCTCCACCGAAGCCTAGAACTCCAAGAACCAAGCTTCACACAAAAAACTTTCTCCACCAAATCCAAAACACCCTAGATCTGAAATATGGGCTCTGATACCACTTGTTGCGTGCAACGGAAATTTCGGCAGCACTTCGACAGCACAACAAGAGAGTCAGATCGCAATAAGAATTCCCGTCTCACCAAGGAAATAAGAATCTGAAGCGAATATCTCAACAAAGTGAGATATCGGCTCTTCCTCTCATCAGTTCTAGGACTGACCTGTCGAGGGATCCTAAAAAGCTATTACAAAACACACAAAAGCGATACAACTAATTTTTACGTGGTTCGGCAAATTGCCTACGTCCACGGGGCAAGGAGGGGGAGATCTACTATTAGAGGGAGAGATTATAACTAGGGTTTATAATTACTCACAACCTAAACCCTCAAACAAACTCTTAAATCCCTCACACTATCTCTCTACAAAAGGATGCACAAAACCCTAGAGAAGGACTACTCAAACACAAAGAAACAAAACAGAAAAAGCCGACTCTGTTCCTTCTTTGCTGCAGCCGCCTAACAAATCTCCTACAACAGAAAATCTCCTGCAACGTTCTTCACTCCCCTCTGTCCTTCACACAATTTGAGCCGCCAATAAAAAAAAAGGACTCCTTGGCACTAAACTTTCAACGGAAAATCATATATATATATATATATATATATATATATATATATATAGGGGATGTATTCGGGTGAATGTTGAATCGGGTGGGCCGGCCTCTGCAAAACATCTTCACGCGTGAAATCTTCACGCGGTTTGCATCACATGGGTGGCCCCCATGTCTCCTGTTCACAAAGAATATTCATGATTATTTTGGGTTTTTAACACTACTATCATGGCGTCATATGAATCAATTTTAGGATGTGTTTGGTTAGCGGGTGTTGAAATTATAAATATTCTCGCAGGATCATGGATGTGTTTGGATTGATGCAGTTGGAACATCATAATTTTCTAAATACATTTATGGGTGTTTTTTAGATGTAATTGCAACACGAAAATATTGTTGCAATATTCAAATTAATATGCTAAAAATGAGTGCGTCACATCCACACTCAAATTTTAGAGTGTTGCAACAACATGTGAGTTACAACATATGTGAATGCAACAACTTGAATTGCAACTACTACTTGCAGTTAGAACTATATCCACGGATATGAATATGGTTTTGTAGCATTGTGAATCAAACAAAATTTTTAGTTTTGAAAATTTTTCAAGTTTTCTTTATTTATGATAGTATCAAAATTTCAAAACTGAATTCTTAAAAACCAATGAAACCCATACATAAAAGGGTTTTCTTAAACATACATTAGTCCCTTAAATTATTATTTTTCTAGTCCCTCAAATCACTAAAAATGCTATTGTGTCCTTTAATTCTTATAAGTTATTTCAGAATTAGTCCTTCAAATCATTCAAATTGCTATTATAAGGTCTCAGAAGTCTTATAATTTACTTAATTCTTTCAATTATGAGTAGTAACAATAAGAAGCAAGACTCGGTTAATTTAATAGAGATGTCAAAGATACGTGGACTAATTCCAAAATATCAAAGATTTAAAGACTAATATCAACAAAGAAAAACTTCAGGGCATGCATGCTCCATTTGACTTTCAGGTAAGCTCCCGTGGGAGGCTAATGATTGAGCTTAACATGCTATCTACAACTTGCTCCTCACTAAAATTTTACAAAACCCCCAAAATTTTACAACTTGCCCTGTAAAGTTTGTTTTCCACTAACCCCTCCCCCCACCCCAACCACCACAACAAAAAACCCATGAAATTAATCCTCAAAAGTGTTTTTTTTTAACAAGGTGAATATTGGTTAGGGGATTTCTACTCTCGAGGGGGAGCTCAAGTTCAAACCCTTGCACTATTAGGTGGACTCAATCCTTTTGAAGAAAAAAAAAATTCAAGGAATTGGTTCTCGTCTAAAATCTTATGGTGTAACCATGAATTTTGTCAAGGGGATCCAAAAAATAATTAAACCCTTACCCACATGGTAGAAGATACTCAACCTCTTTCTAAAAAAAATTGTTTAATAATTGAGTCATTGTATTAGTTCCTTAAATCTTTCATATTTTGAATTAGTCCCTCAAATCATGGAAAATGCTACTAGGTCACCAAATTATTGACTCATTTTGAAATTAGTCCCTCCACTTAAGAATATAAATATCTATTGGAGGAGTTAATAGTCCACAAAAATAGATTTTACTTGGTAACCTCTCTAATTGCTACTTTTACTCTTGATTGGAGGGGCCAATTTCGAAACGAGTTAAGAATTGAGGGACCATATATAGCAACATTTGAGGGACTAATTTCAAAATAATCTAAGAACTAAAGAGCCTAATAGCAATTTCCATAACTTAAGGGACTAATTTCGAAATATGAAAGAGTAAAGGGACTAAAATTGAAAAACCCTAATACCTATTGTTTGCTTTTTCCAATATTCATGAGCCAGGGCCTTGTTAATCGACCCTACATGGCTCCGCCTCTTTCCAAATCCATTCAAATTCTAAGAAAAGTGAGCAAGATAATCAAATTTGAGGCTATTGAATAGGAAGCATACCCACCCAATAAACCAAAGTCAAAACACTCCGTACCTCCTCTCTCTCTCTCTCTCTCTCTCTCTCTCTCCCTCTCTCTAGATGACGGCCTTCCAACTGTTTGTTTGTCGGTCAACTTAATTACCATGCTAGCTGTAACACAGTGAAATGCCAGCAAGAGCTCCTAACACATGTGCGTTAACCCGTAGTACGGAAAAGGTACAGTTGGTACGGCTATTTTGCATCCCATGCATTGAGACGCAGAAAGGAAAGTTGCAGTTGGCGGTGTGCATTGACTGCATAAACCGCGGAGAACTTAGTAAAAGATTCGAAAGTTTATTAACCAGGGTTATTGGTTGGTATTATTTTGGGGTAAGCGAGATAATTTTTGGGACTTTACTTTATTGTGTTATTCATTAGGATAATGAAATTAAGATTTCACTTTAAGGTGTTATTCATTGGGGCAATGAGGTTGAGACAACTACGTATCCTCATTTTTTCCAAAATTATCTCACTTCTATACAAACTTTTTGTCCCAATCTCAAAAAATTACTCCATTATTAACTTTGGGACAATCATGAGGAAACTGGATAATTTTAAAGCACTAATTTATTAAATATTTAATATATGTTAATTGTATTATAATATATAATATATCTTAATTATATTATTATATATCATTACTACATATTGGTTAATAATATTTTATATATTATAATATTAGTATTATATTATTACAATATTACTTTATATTATTTAGTATATATTTTATTAGTTAGAATAAAATATTATTGTAGTATTTTTATGATATAAAATTTTGTATTATAATATAGTATTTATATATTTAATATAATAATATATTAATTATATTATAATATAATTTATTATATAATAATTTACTATTTTCTATTATACTTTATTATATTAATTAATAGTCTTAAATATATTGTTAATATTGTGGTAGTTATAATATTAAATAATATATTATTACTACAATAAAAAATATAATCAATTACTATATATTAAAGTATGATAATATATATAAAATTAATATAATATATTATATTATTTAATAATAGTTTTTTAATTAATAAATTGAACATATTAATAGTATATTGTCTCCATGTCTTGCTCGCCACCACTCTCCTATCGCCGTTGTTAGAGGACCCAAGCTCCTCCGTCAGACTGGGTCCTACCTCATGGTCAATGCCTACCCGTTCTTCACCTACGAGGCCAATGCCGACGTCATCTCCCTCGACTACGCCCTCTTTCGGCCTAACACCGGCATCGCCAATGTCGGCAATGGCCTGTAGTACTAGACCTCCTCGACGCCCAGATCAACGCGGTCTTCGTCGCGATGATGGTGCTCAAGTATGACAACATCAAGATGGTGGTCTAGGAAA
>NC_033796.1:98956658-98982655 GCF_001876935.1 Asparagus officinalis
GGGAGGTGAGTGAGGAGAGAGAGATAGGCAAGTGAGTGAGGAGAGAGAGATAGGCAGTGAGTGTGGTTGTTTTCAAAAATTTGTCCAACATATTAACAGTATATTATAATTATTATAAATATTATATTTTAATAAGGAGCCATGTCATCAATTATTCTATTTAAATTATATTAGTTATCATAAAATAAAATAAAATGTTATATTTTAATAATAATTTAATATTTTAAATAATATTATATTGAATTAAACAAAATATTACAATATTTGATTAAATATTATATTATTGAAATATTATATTAAAATATTATTTGTATATTCTATCAATTAATATTTAATATATCATATTATTATAATATATTATATTAAATTAATTAATAACATTAAATATAGTTATAATTAATTAGTAATTATAATATAATATATTATAGTTTAGTATAAAGTAAAATAATGTATTACATTATAATAACATAACTGTTATGGTCAGTCACCATACTAAGATAGAAATATCGGGAGAATGTCTGCATGAGCCCAAGAGAGCTATGGTCCAAATCAACTTAGAGGCTCAACAGCCCAGTCAAGACCAAGTCCCTCGACCAGACGAGCAAACAAGCCATATTTCGATCAACAGGTCATCGTGCGCCTCTATTAAAGGAATAAGAACCGACCAAGTTCACTTCAGATGTCAATCGACACAACAGTACTGATTAGTCCTATCAAGATCTCTATTCTAACAACCCTCGTGCCCCAGCCGCTTATTTGGCTTGCAAGTCATTTCCTAGAAGATTGTCATGATGCTTTCCTGTGCACAAATGACTTCTCCTCCAATCGCCAGCCGCCACCAGGAGAGAGAAGGATGGCCACGTAGCCGACCTATCCTACGCCCTGCCACTTCTGACAAACCCAGGGTACGGAGAAGACAATTCTCTCCTGTATTCGAATGACTTCCCTTCCAATCGCCAACCGACATCTAGAAGGAGAAGGATGACTCAGCAGTCTATCTGCCCGCCCTGCAACCGCCCTTCTATGCAAGAGAAAAAGCCAAAAATCTCAAAGGCTATGGAATATATAAAGAAGGTAGAGAGTGTTAGACCCTAGAGGGGGGGGGGGGGGGTTGTATAGTATGTGATATTTGTTAGACCCTAGAGGGGGGTGATTAGGGTCTTATGCTAATCTAATCTGATTTTATGTCAATTAAAACTAATTAATAAATTATTCTTGTAAGATAAATATACAATATGTTATGAGCAAGAATATGCAATATGAATAAAGAGATATATCCTATATGGTGAAATATATGCAAGGATATATAAACAACACAAGGGTAAACAATCTAAACTAAAGATACAATTGTGATAGGGCAATATAAACAATGCAAACACACAATATGATCACGGAGTTCGGACCTTCCGTCCTACATCTCCGCTCCCCACTCTCGGGGAGAAATCCACTATCACAACCGGGTTTTTTACGCTAACCTGAATAACGTTTACACCTCACACTCGGTTTTCTAGCTAACTGAAAACTTTACAATCTCACACTCTTGTAATCTTACTTTACACCCTCATAAGTGTTGGTATCTAGTCCGTGTCTCCCTCAAGTGTTAGGAATTATAACCTCTCTCTAGACATTACCACCTACTGCACTCCTCTTGGGACGACCCCGTCTCTCACCACACACTTCTCTTGGTGTACAAGTGTATTACAAAGTGATCTTCACAAATAGGCTCACAATACAACAAATGATTTGTTCTCTATAATAGATGAGAACATAATTAAGCTCACTCTCAATGTCACAAACCCACAACCCAAATTATACTATGAATGTAGATACAATAAGCTCAATAGGTTGTGTGTAAACAATGAGTAAAATTAAATCAACTAAACTCAAATATAAATACTAGCTTAATAGAATGATAATCAAACAATATAAAAGTAAAGCTAGATTGAGTTTAGAAAACTTCTCCAATAAATGACAAGAGTGAGAGAGAGATGATTTGAAGCTCAAACACCAAGTGATGATATCTTCTAGCTCTTGTGAAATTGATTTTAAAAAATTAAACTCTTAATTGCTTAAAAGCTTTTAAACCAAACTTAAACCAAACATAAACCCTTGTTTAAAACTTTCTTAAACTTGTTTAAAACACTCTTATTGTTAGTAGGAGAGCTGAAGGCAATGGGGTATTTATACCCACTCAAAACTTTAGCAAAACCCCCACAAAATTGACCAAAAAGCCCGCAGAAAAATACAGCTGGAACTAGCCGTCGGAGTGCAACGGTCAGATCGGCGGTCGACCGTGGAAAACTCGCGGTCGATCGCGAGCAGCAAAAAGGCCAGGGTTTGGCTCTGGACAACAGACGGTCGACCATGACGGTCGACTGTGAGAACATATGAAATTTCAGATTTGAAAACTGTTTTCTGATTTTAAAACCCTGTTTAAAAATATCAAACAAATTCAAAAAAGTATAAAACTTTGGGAAATGATTGTAGACATGATAATACACATGTTACAAAAACTAGTTTTCAAAAAAAATCTTCCAAATGAAATATATCATCATTTTGCAAAATAGTCCAAAACATGAAAATGTGAACATATGAGTTTTGACATTTTAGCTTAACCATGTTTTAAAACAATACAAAATAATTTTATAGACTTGAAGAAAGATGTAAACTATTGTTATGAAGTCTATAAACAATGAATATAGTATTTTATCAAAATACACATATAATGCACTAAAACATGATTTCATTGAACTAAATAAAATTGATATTGATGAAATCATATATATGCATGTAAGTGTGAAATAAAAATATGTTTTCTAATTATATACAATTGTTTCATATTTAAACTTGAAAAACTAAAACAATAAATATGAAGGATGTAATTTCATATTTATATATACTTGGAAACCAAAACATATATGTATATATACGACTATATATATACATAGAAAAACCAAAACTTGTATGTGTGTGTATGATTGAGCTTAAAGTACCAACACACATAATATAACACCTAAATTAAATGTTACTCAAGCAATCTTGACCTTCAATAAGCTTGACTTGATACACTTGCGATGAAGCTTGAACTTGGATCTTCAACTTGAATTGTACATAGCTTCACCTACTATTCCGCCAACTTCCATTGGATATGATCGTGAATACGTAATTCTATCCATCCTCTAACTCATTGTTTGTCTATATGTAATGACCGTGAAATTTTGATATTAATTAAAATAATTTTCTAGCATTTTAAAATATTTAATTTTGATTTTTAAAAGAGTAATTGTATTTTTCTTGATTTTCTATAATTTTCTATGATTTAAAAATCTGATTATATAGTTATTTAAATGGTTTTGATATTTATAAATTTATTTTTTTCGAGTAAAAATTTCAGAAATTAATTTATTATGTTATCGGTACTATTATGTATTATTCTATATAATACGTTGTATTATTGTACCATTACGTATTATTTCGTGTATTATGATTATATTATTTATTTACGTATTATTTGTGTAATTTATAGTATTATTTCTTCTGTTACGTATTAACTATTGTATTAATACAACTAGTACGTTTTATTGTATAGATAATTATCCCATAATTATTTGAGTTTAAATGTAAGTAAATATATTTTTGTTATTAATTATTCTTGTTTAATTATACAATATGGGTATATTTCGACTATTTCGTATCAACTGTTGTATTAGCTTAACATGTACGTTTTTATTTGTAGATAATTATTATGTAATTAGTTTAATTTTTAGGTACCCGTAATTATTTTATTTTAATTAATTGTCATTAAACCCTAACCCTAATTACTAATACGTGTATATATATATATATATATATATATATATATATGACCCTCTCTCTCTCTCTACTGTTCATGCATCACCCCGCCGGCTCTGTATCCTCTTCTTCCCCCACGACCCTTCTTCCGACGCCGCTTCACCAGCTTACGACCACTGCCCTGTGCCCTTGCTAGCCTCATCCAGCCTCCCTCAGGACGCCGCGACTCCTTCAAGCTCCGCCTCCAGCGCTCTGTGTCGAGCCCGACCCGTCGACCTCCAAGCACCTCCGCTCCAAGCCACCACCTTTGCCCAGATTTTGCGCCAGCCTCCACGCCCGCTCGCCTCCGCCTGTGCGCCTGCTCCGCCCCTGTTCGACGCCCCGCGCTACCCCATATCAACGACCCGCTCGCCTGCAAGACCCGCCAGCCGTCGCTCCGACCGCGCTCACCTTCATAGTCGCCTCCCCACATCGCCACAGCCAGGCCAGCATCGTCCACAACTCCTCTCCCCGTCGGCCAACCTGACCAGCAGCCCCGTCGACCTGAGCTCGCCCCACCGCTGTCCGCGTCGAGCCCGCTGCCGCCACCTCGTCGTCACCATCCAGATCCGTCGCCAAATCCTCCACTCGTCGCTGTTGTCGCTGCCGTCGACAGCCCCGCCAACCCGAGCACGCCGTCGCCTTCCCCACTGCCCTCCCTTTAGATCCGTCGGACGACACCCGCATCGGCGCCGTCGCATCGTCGACAAGCCCCATTGGCCTCGCAGTCAAGATCCCTCTTGCTCGTTGTCTCGTTAGTTTATATTTTTATCGCAATTATGAATTTATTACGTGCGTGCGTAGATTAGTTGTGCTGATATGATATTAATTGTGTGGTTGTTGATAATTTTACGGTGAATATATTCTGCGAAACGATGAATAAGTATGTCAAAAATATAGTTTATGGTTAATTTCATGTTGTTTGAAAGGAAGAATATATTTATAGAGTATTTTTAGAATTATTTATAATGAGGAAAATATTTTAAAAGAAATTATTTCGAGAAAATAATTTATTTTGGATAAGGAGTATTTTGAATAATTGTTATGACTAAAAGAATTTTATTTTAAGAAAAAAAGTATTTTAGATTATTTTATAAAATATCATAGAAATTATTTATAAATTAAAAAGTATTACTGTTCATAAATAATAAGAGAATATATTTTAAGAAGATCATTTTAGAATTTTATAATGAGAGATAATTTTTTAAAGGAAATTATTCTTGGAATTAATAAATGAGATTTTGATTTTCGTGTGTAAAACATATGTTAATGGTAGTTTCATCTTGCATTGTTAATAGTAGCTTTGTTCTCGTATGTTTCTTGCATGTGATCACGACCTCTGTTCACACTTCATGACTTTGACACTTAGCGTAATTACATTTATTATTCTATGTTAAGAATCATGAGAAGTACATGACTATAGTGACCTGTATGACACAGTTAGGATCTAGAATCTCGTGTGTAGTTGACCTGGAATTACGAGAATTAGGATGAAAAGTCTTGGTCCATGTGAGCGGTTGGGATTGTTGATGTATATTCCGGGCTCGCGCCGGTGAAGTTTGTGTAGTCACTGGGGTGGGTCCGAGGAGTTGTGATATGTGATTGTTGATGTATATTCCGGGCTCGCGCTGGTGAAGTTTGTGTAGTCACCAGGGTGGGTCCAAGGAGTTGTGATATGTGATTGTTGATGTATATTCCGGGCTCACGCTGGTAAAGTTTGTGTAGTCACCGGGGTGGGTCCGAGGAGTTGTGATATGTGATTGTTGATGTATATTCCGGGCTCACGCTGGTGAAGTTTGTGTAGTCACCGGGGTGGGTCCGAGGAGTTGTGATATCGAGATTATTGATTATTTCCAGGCTCACGCCGGTGAAGTTTGTGTAGTCACCGGGGTGGGTCTGAGGAGTTGAGCTATTGTGATTGTGATCTATCAGTTATCCGATAATATGAGCCAGTGACCTGTTGTAGGATGTCTAGTTACATGACTTAGATTCTTGGCTAAGTATGATTCTTGTGAGACGTAGATCGGTTGTATTTCTTTCCATACATAGATCAGGGTTAATATTTAATTATTTACAATTCGAGACATATGATATATACATGAGGGTTTCCTTGTTTGGATTATTTCGCTCGACGTACTACGTCTCTTGTTGTAGATTTTTAAGTATTAATTCCATCTATTGTATGATTTTGTTGCTTGGATGGTTTCTGATCGCTACCTGCATGATCTTGTTACTTGGTTGGTTTTTGGATTCTTCTGATTATTAGTATTCCAGTTGCATGCCTCTAACATTATTACTATCATCACATGTTCTATTTCTATTTTTGTTATAGCATTGACCACGCATATATTATCATTACTGTTATTGTATTTGTTCCTGCCTTGGGGGATCTTGCCGTGTGTTCCACACGCTGACGTACTCCTATTTTCTGGGTGTACGTCAGATTTAGGAGATGAGCAGCCTCAGTTCGGGATAGTACAGGAGCCAGAAGATTCTTAGCAGTGGTGTCTTGCAGAAGGAGTAGAAGAATCAACTGAAGCGTAGTGATTTTCTTCTGTAGTAGTAGTTGGATATTAAAACTCTTTTACCGCACTTTTCTTTAGTTTGATGATAGATTTAGTTATTTTATTTCCTTTTATTATGGACTATGTATTTCTTATTTTCTAGTTGAACTGTTGTTGTAATAAGGGTACGTTTGACCCATATTTTATGTCTGGGATGATTTACCATTGATGATATGTCTATTTTTATTCTGGGTTGTCTTTATATTCTTGCTATGTGTGATCGGGGACCTGTGACTTCGTATTGTACTTATTTCCAGATGCTTAGCGTATTGGATTGAGAAGAAAAGAAAAGAGAAAAAAAAAGTAGAGTATATTTCTTCTCAATCTAATACGTCGCGGGCTTGTTCACGTTCCGGTTCCCGTGTATTTTGGGAAGCGGGGCGTGACACTATAATAAATAGAAATATACAAATACTAGACAAATAATATTAGTGGTAAATTTTTTGTTAAACATCATCAAAACAAAGAGGCCAACAAAGAGGGTAAGGGCGGGAGTTGGCTCTCTGCTTCTTCTTACATCTTAGCTTTACTCCCATTTGGGATCTTCTTTTTATATAAATTGCGTTTAATAACTCTTAGGGAGGAACCCCTTGCAAGGACCTCAATGGCCCAGAGACCTCTCAAAAAACCCTCCTCAAGTTCACCAACTGACTTGACCGTCGGAGGTACCACGAGGGAAACTAGCTCCCTATTCCTACGATTCTTGCATGTGCAGGCTATCAGTCCACCCCGCACGCTCAGAATCGGGCATAAAGTCAGAGGAGGAGTCGGCCCCAACATTCATCCCCTCCTTCCCCATCGTTGCCAGGATTGAAACTGCATCCGACTGCGAGAAACCCCCATCGATTGTTTGTTCACGAACATCAATAGTTTGGTGCCCACCGTGGGGCCTACTTTCTTCTCTGAGAAGAAATACCCAATTCTAAGTCGGGGCCTGATATTGTTCATTCTTGAAGAGCACCGGAATTACACCATTCAAGTTAAACAAACCCTGGAATCGCATCATTCAAGCTAAAGAGGATTAGCCTATGGCTATGAGGAGATAATGTAGGTGTAGCCCTTGAGGGCTCCAGCAGCTTTCTAGGGGGTATTTACTAAGTAGAACCCCAAAAGTCCTCCGTCGACAGTGGCTCACCCAAGCAAGGAGCAGCGATCAAGTCTGTGGTAGGCTCCTCGGACAACCACCACCTCCAAAGGAGAGTCCTTCCTCACCAAAAGATGGGATTGCGGGGAAAACTCAAGGGCTCGTCATCTGGTCTTCTCAGGAAGATTAACAGCTTTGGCCCCCAGTCGCTGTTCGAACCACCTAAAGACAAAGTAAGAACTGGTGGTCGAAACATGCGACTCACATCCTCCCAACAAAGGAAGGCTCCTCCATTTATAGGATGGTCCGACCGTCGTTATCCCTGGAAACCCCCAGGGGAAGTCATGATCCCATCAAATTCCAGGGAACGAAGCGTCGGCGCATGGGGTTCTCACCAACAAGAAGCCTCCATCACAAGAGTTTCCTGGGCCTCTTCCTATTGAGCACTATCCTCTAAAAGCTCAATCAGTAGGACTCTGGCCACATAACACAACCAACAGTGGACAAGCAAGATCGGTTGAAAATCACCACGTCCACCGTTGACCTGCAAGGATCTCAATAAAAACTCCAAGCAGGTCCTTAGCTAATGAGATGGCAAATATGCCAACAACTCAACAACATCTAAAAAACCAAACAGCTCACCATCAAGAGAAAGAGCAACCCCTGATCCCGGGCGTTCCTCAGTTTGGCAACAAAGACGGCCAATGAAGCAACGAATCGTTTTCATCAAAACTGGAATGATCTCCTGCAAAAAGAAACAGCCAAGGAAGCTCCGTCTCGGCGACATTGTCCCCAACCAAAAGCCATCTTCAATATGCACATGGGCAAGAAATACGAATTCGACGTGGCTCGATGGAATAAATGTGAATGAGTTGTACTCTATCATGTATGAATTCCAATAATTAATGGAAATGTCAAAAATGAAAAGAAAGACATCAAAGACCTAATCAGCTGGGCACTTAGCTAAGTCGATAAAAGTCCTTAGTACCTCCTCAGGGTAAAACCAAGACATAATCCTTTTTTGCCGATTCCCACAGTCGACTCTCGGCCCTAGGGGAAAATGCAAGTCCTTGGCAACTTCTTAGGATAAAACCAAGGCGCAACGACTCCTTAGTCGGCATAAAGTCCTTGGCTCCTAATCTGGGTAAGCCCAAGGCACAACGACTCCTTAGTCGATATAAAGTCCTTGGCTCCTAATCTAGGTAAGCCCAAGGCACAACGACTCCTTAGTCGGTATAAAGTCCTTGGCTCCTAATCTGGGTAAGCTCAAGGCATAACGACTCCTTAGTCGGCATAAAGTCCTTAGCTCCTAATCTGGGTAAGCCTGAGGCGCAATGACTCCTCAGTCGGTCATAAGACCTTGGTACCTTCTCAGGATAAAACCAAGGCACAATGACTTCTCAGTCGGAACAAAGCCATTGGCTTTTCTTAAAGGTAAGCCCAAGGCACAACACATGGTTCGATTCCTTCTGCTCTTATCATCCATAGTGGTCAGGACCTTGGTACCTTCTCAGGATAAAACCAAGGCGCAATGACTTCTCAGTCGGAACAAAGCCCTTGGCTCTTCTTAAAGGTAAGCCCAAGGCACAACACATGGTTCGATTCCTTCTGCTCTTATCGTCCATAGTGGTCAAGTCCTTGGTACCTAATCTGGGTAAAACCAAAGCAAAACGACTTCTCAGTCGGCATGAAGACCTAGTCACCTAGGCATAACGACTTCTCAGTTGGAATAAAGACCTTGGTACCTAATCTGGATAAAACAAGGCAAAACAACTTCTCAGTCGGTATAAAACCCTTGGTACCGAATCTGGATAAAACCAAGGCAAAATGACTTCTCAGTCAGCACCAAGATCTAGTCACCTAGGCGTAACGACTTCTCAGTCGGAATAAAGCCCTTGGTACCGAATCTGGGTAAAACCAAGGCAAAACTACTTCTTAGTCGGCACCAAGACCTAGTCACCTAGGTGCAATGACTTCTCAGTCGGAACAAAGCCCTTGACTCTTCCTAAAGAATAAGTCCAAGGCAAAACGACTTCTCAGTCGGAATAAAGCCCTTGGCTCTTCCTAAAGAATAAGTCCAAGGTAAAATGACTTCTCAGTTGGAACAAAGCACTTGTCTCCCGATCGGGAGTAACCTAAAGTACAAAGGCTCTACAATTCAGTAATCAAGTATACGGTCCCCACCTAGATAAACCGAAGACAACCCCAGAGTCGACTCTTTGAGTTATCTCCTAACCAAACAAGAAAAACAAAGACGTCGCCACCTATCCCGCGTAGGGTATCAAACCTACAAGGATCAACACTCTTCTCAAAAAGAAAAATGGAGCCACAACATGAATCAGTTATTCTATCAAACATTTGCAGTTATCAAAAGAAGAAGATAGAAGAAATCACTTCTCATTCAGAAAAGAGTTTTTGTACATTCTTTACCAAAAGGCCTAACCAAGCTTACAAAAAAAAAAGAGAGAGAAAGAGAAAAGAAGAAATTCTTCTAAGGCTCAGCGCCATTGTCCCCATGGTCCTTCCTCATCTTCTTCGAAGGCCTCCTGGAAGAACTTGGTCTCTCCAAGTCAGCCCCTCTTTTACAGACCTCCATTGGTGGAGGAAGGGTCATCGCTTCAGAATCTAAGGAGGACGAAGAGGACCACCCCATCACAGGAGACTCCTCTCTATCCAGAGTTTTGGTCTCCTGAAGACTGAGCGACACCGGAGCTACTCAAGATCTCCAGTCGTGAGATCACTAAGGGCCCTTGGCTCCAACACATTATCCTGCACCTCAGGCCAACCCAAACAGGATAGTATGTTGTCGGCACCGAACACCCAGACGAAGAACTTCTTTCATTCTTCGTCTAGATTAGTAAGATCGGAGTCCAAGCAAAAATTGCTTCGACAGCGGAAAAAATAGTGTGGGTCACCCTCAGCAGACCCCACACTAACCACGTGCCCAAGCAAATTGAGGCTGGGTACCACGTCTGCCTCGGAGCAGATATCTATAAACACCATCAAGATATGGATAGCATGGGGATGGAACTGGTAGGGGGAAACCCCTAAAGCCGTAAAGACTTCCCTTACAAAGGGATGCAATGGCAGGCGCAGCCCATATTACAGATGCGCCCAACAAAGAGGTACTCGGTCCTCACCGTGCATATGCACCAGAGTCGAGCTGTCCGGAACCCCTATGGTCATCGTCGCACGAGAAATACCATACTAGTCATGCAACTAGCTGGCCTCATCCAGAGTCATCCTCGACCTAGATAGAGACAAGACCCTGAGTTTCTTCTCGAGGTCATTCTGTGGAAGAGCCATGATAAATCTCTTAAGGAGTCAAGGGATCGAGTGTTCTCTTAAAACAGCACCAGAGACTATTTATAAGCTTCTATAGAAACATGCAGAGCCCAAAAGGCGCGGCCGTAGAGCAATCAAGGAAGATTCACTTTGAGAATCGGAACAGATTGCTCAAAACATCAATCGTCGCTCTTAATTCACGCTAATAAATCGTCAAGAGAGGCACTATTTACTCTGCCCATGACACCTCGTTTTCTCTAGAAATTCGGTTCCTAAAACTGACAGCATCAGTCTACAAAAGATTGACGGTTAAGCGCATCCCACGCCACATTTCTAAGCCACGATCAACTGGATAGAAAATCTCAAACACGCTGAGCAAACTTATTTCTATTTCACTCGGACCCGACCAAAGTCAACTCCGAGTGAAAGGGGCCAACTGTTATGGTCAGTCACCATACTAAGATAGAAATATTGGGAGAATGTCTGCATGAGCCCAAGAGAGCTATGGTCCAAATCAACTTAGAGGCTCAAAAGTCCAGTCAAGGCCAAGTCCCTCGACCAGACGAGCAAACAAACCATATTTCGATCAACAAGTCATCTTGATCGACTCGAAGTGCGTGATAAGTTACCCCCTCATAATTAAGATGACTCCTCGAGCAGATGACTCGGTTATACACCCGACCCGAAGCCCACTCGACTATCGGGTCGCCAAATCATAATGATGGCTCGCAAATCAACCCGCCTCAACTAAAGGGATAAGAACTGACCAAGTTCACTTCAGATGTCAATCGACACAACATTATTGATTAGTCCCGTCAAGATCTCTATTCTGACAACCCTCATGCCCTAGGCGCTTATTCGGCTTGCAAGTAATTTCCTAGAAGATTTCTATGATGCTTTCCTATGCACAAATGACTTCTCCTCCAATCGCCATCCGCCACCTGGAGAGAGAAGGACGGCCACGTAGCCGACCTATCCTACGCCCTGCCACTTCTGATAAACCCAGGGTACCGAGAAGATAATTCTCTCCTGTATTCAAATGACTTCTCTTCCAATCGCCAGCTGACATCTGGAAGGAGAATGATGACTCAGCAGTCTATCTGCTTACCCTGCAACCGCCCTTCTATGCAAGAGAAAAAACCAAAAATCTCAGAAGCTATGGAATATATAAAGAAGGTAGGGAGGGTAAGGGCGGGAGGCGGCTCTATGCTTCTTCTTACACCTTAGCTTTACTCCCATTTGGGATCTTCTTTTTACATAAAGTGCGTTTAATAACTCTTAGGGAGGAACCCCCTGCAAGGACCTTAATGGCCCAGGGACCTCTCAAAAAACCCTCCTCAAGTTCACCAACTGACTTGATCGTCGGAGGTACCACGAGGGAAACTAGCCTCGTATTCGTGCGATTCTTGCATGTGTAGGCTATCAGTCTACCCCGCGCACTCAGAATCGAGCATAAAGTCGGAGGAGGAGTTGGCCCCAATATTCATCCTCTCCTTCTTCCCCACCGTTGCCAAGATCGAAACTGCATCCGACTGCGAGAAACCCCCATCGATTGTTTGTTCACAAGCATCAACAATACCAAATAATATGTTAAACCAATTAGGTAAATTAATTTAGACTTAATTGATAGATAAATATTATACTTTAATAAGGTGTCACATCATCAATTATCCCATATGAATTATCAAATCAAAGCTTTAAATTGTCTCATTATCCTAAATTATCCTACTTTACACTACTCAAAATATTCCAAAGGGATAAAATTATTTCAATGGGACAATTATCTTATTTACCCCCAACTTGTCCTAACCAATAACCCCCCCTAAAGGCAGTGGTGGAGCTCTCATCATGGAAACAAGTGAGAATGGGATAATCATTTCCACTTTGTATTAGTATAATATTTCTTTTTTTGGTAAATAGGTAGAAGAGCAGACCTTTATCGTCACTCTACATAGCGGGGGATGAACCAAATAAAGCACTCGTAGATTTCAGATAAAGCTATACATGAGGAGAAGTAAATGGACAATCAAAATGAAGTAATTACAGATAACATCTATGTGTGATTTCGATGTATACCCTCAGTAGGTAGAAGAGCAGACCTTTATCGTCACTCTACATAGCGGGGGATGAACCAAATAAAGCACTCGTAGATATCAGATAAATCTATACATGAGGAGAAGTAAATGGACAATCAGTATATAAGAGGTACCAAAATAAACTATTCGAATAAAAGTTTTTCTTCATTCTAAAAGCTATAGAGGGGCAGCTGTCTAAGGGTTTCCTACATCATCATTGTTATTTTCACTGGAAGAGAGGAGCTCGGAGATACCCTTCTCTCGAACGAGTGCTTTCAGTTTTTGGACCCTTGTGGAGGCTGGAGAACCTGTCCAGAAAAGGAGAAAGCGAGCAATCATGGAAGCTAACTTGAGAGCTTAAGGTATTTTCCCTTAGAAGATGAGGTCGTTACGAGCTCTCCACAATGACCAATAGATAGTAGGAAAGCAAACGACCACAAATTCTGAGTCTTACTGTCAGTAGATGTACCAGAGCAGATGGTAAAACACCAATTAATGTTTGAGGCAATGAGGGAACACCAATCTTAGGAAGAAAAATGTTCCAGACTCTCTTAGCAAAAGAGCATTGAAGGAAGAGGTGATCAGGAGTTTCTAGATCATGGTTGCATAGAGAGCAGGAAGGGTCGTCTAACCAGCCTTTGGTGATGAGCCTATCCTTAGTATTCTATTTGTGCAGGGATAAAAGCCATAAAAAAACTTGACTTTGCTAGGAAAAGAATTATTCCATATAATTGAGTAATAAGGGGTATGAGTACCACTATCATATGTAAATGAGTAAAGAGATTTGACAGAGAAGACCCTAGAATTATGTATCGGCCATGACACCTGATCTAGCTCTGAGGATGGGAAAAGATGAGAAGAGGACAAGAGGTGTTCAGTGCTTCAACTTGCAAACGATCTTGTTCTCCGATAGGCCTCCTGATAATAGGACTCTAACGATAGTTTACACAATTGTGCCTCCCCTGAGACTTGATATTAACTTGCTTAGAGAAAATGAGATTATAAGCTAGAGGAAATAAGTTGGCAAGTGAATTCTCGCTAATCCATTTGTCTTCCCAAAACCGAATCCTAAGTCCATTACCCAGACGCCATTTAAATATAGCTGAAAAATATTGGTAAATAGAAGATATATCCTTCCAAAATTTAGAACAGTTACCTCTAAAGTGGTGTGCTAGGGAGGTTGGATGGGTAAATGGATTGAAGGACCTGGCCGACATGATTGACATTTGATAGGTATTTCCATAGCCACTTAGCAAGAAGAGAGGAGTTATGAGCAAACATAGCCCTAATTAACTAATGCTTTGATAGCCATTCTGTGTGCCCCCCCCCTCCCCCAAACAAGAAGTTATGTCTGATCTTGTCCATTACCTTAATGAGCCATCTGGAAATTTTAAAGAAGGACATGTAGTAGAGGGGGAGGGATGAGAGGATAGAGCTAAGGAGTACTAGATGGCCACCTGTCACGCCCCGCTTTCCAAAATACCGGGGAATCGGAACGTGAACAAGCTCTTGACGTATTAGACTGAGAAGAAATAAGTACTAGACCCTTTCTTCTCAATCTAATATGCTAAGCGTCAAGCAAAATACAACACGAAGTTATAGGTCCCCGATCATAATTAGCAAGAATATAATGAACAACACAGAATATAATAATACATATCACAAATGGAATAACATCCGAGACACAAAGTTTGGATCAAACATGCCCTTATTACAAAACTATACAACTGAATGCTGAAGAGATATAGAATACATTGATAAAAAAAAGAACTACAAAAGCAACTAGGACCATCAACTATGAAAAGATAACTGAGCTTCGGCCTATTCTTCAACTCTGTCTGCAAGGCACTCCTACTGAGAATACTCAGGCTCCGGTGTATCTCCAAGCTGGACCTGTCCGTCCTCTAAATCTGACATACACCAGAGAAAGCAGGTGTACATCAGCGTACATGGCACACGATAAGACCTCACAAAAGAAAATAGAATGTTCGAATGACCAATACAATAACAGTAACAATAATAATAGAGCATGCAACTAGAATACTAATAATCTAAATGAAATCCACCACTAGAATATAATAATCAGAAGAATCCAAAAAAATCAACCAAGTAACAAGATCATGAAGCTAGCTATCCTATAATCGTCCACGTAACAAGTTCATACAACTAGATGGGATTAATACTTAAAAATCTTCAACATGAGACGTAGTTCGTCGAGTAAAATAATCCAAATAAGGAAACCCTCATGTATATACACCATATGTCTCAAATTGTAGATAATTAAATATTAATCCCGATCTATGTATGAAAAGAAAATACAACTGGTTAGTATCTCACAAAATTCATAATCATCTAAATAACGAGGTCATGTAATTAGTCATTCTATAACAAGTCACTGGTTCACATCTCACACAGAGTCAACATTTATTTTATCGGATAACTAACTGTTCACAAATCCCCTACATGCATCCAGTAGGACTACACGCAATCCGACTCCGGCTTGGTCCGAACTCAAGCCGACTCAGGTGAATATCAAATTCACGGACCAAAGTAGCGACACCGATCTACTTTGACCCAACAAACCAACCCCAGTGGCGACACCGATCCACTGGTGCGAGCCTAGAAGATATATCAATAGCCTTATCCGATTACATGAACAGAGACTTTTCCACCCATCATCTCTTGTATTTCTAAGTCAACACACACAAGCCTCTAGGTCTTATTCATATCACACATGTCACTATAGTCATAAACTCCTAACGATTCTCAATCACAACAAGGAACAATCAATGCAACTAATCATGTGCAATAATATCATGGCATATCATGTAATCAAAATTAAGAGTCATAAATTTATGAACAACCAATTATGTAATTCAAAAAATATTTTTTTTACATGACAATTTATTTTAAATTATTTCTCGTTATAATTAATCTAAAATAATTCCTTTTCAAAATAAATTCCTTTAAATTTATTTCTCGTAGTAATTATTCTAAAAATACTCTTTAAAAATATTCTCTTTCTTTTTCTTTTCTATATGATCAGTAACCATTTCTATTTTTAAAAATATTTCTTATTATTTAATATCATTCATCAACAATCCCACGCAGGTTGTCACAATATTCACATTTTAACTAATCTATGCACGTCATTAATTAACAGTATATCAAAAATTATAAAGACGAGTCAATGAGTAATGGGATCTTGCCTCGGGTTCGTGGGTGTGAATAGAGCAGCGGGGGATAGCGGCGAGGGGCTGTTGCGGCTGGTCGGCGTGGGTTGTCGACCTGTCAGCCGATTGGGCGTTTGGAGTGCGGCGCGTTGCTGTGGTTCAGAGGGCTACAGAGGCGTCGTGAGGGGAGAGACGACGGTGACGATGAAGAGGCGGGCTGCTTGGCCGTCGGCGAGTTGAGGGTGGATCTAAACGGTGGCAGGAGGCGGAGCTGCGGCCGAGGGCGGCACTAGTGGAAGAGCTGCCTGGGCAGATCTAGGCAGCATTCAGAGGGCAGAGATAAGCGAACTCAGGGCGGAAGAGCCGTGCGGCTGGACTTGGTGGCTGAGCCGGCGGCTAGAGCGGCGGTTGATCGCGAGTGTCTCGGGTTACGGACAGGGATGGATCTGCGGAGAGTGCTTTGGGAGGCGTGGTGGGTTGTGCGTCGTAGGTTGCTACCTGGGCGACGGTGCGGAGGAAGGGCGGCGCGAGTTGGGCGCAGTACGATGGTGAGGGTCTAGCGGAGAAGGGAGAAGAGGAAGGAGAGCGGGGGCTAGGTGAAGGAGAAGATGACGGACGGGTGTAGAGGAGGTGGATGGTGATGGGGAGGCACAGAGGCGAGTGGACGAACGAGAGGAGAGGGTGGGGGCTTGTGTGTTGCTTGAGGCGGAGGAAAGAGAGAGAGGGGGTGGGGGGAGAGAGAGAGTTTATATATATTTAGGGTTAGGGTTTAAACATATTTTTAAATACAATTAATAATAATTAAGTACTAAATTAAATAATTATAGAAAAATTATTTACAAAATAATACATACTAGTAACATTAACACAACTGATTATACAAAATAATATGAAATAGTAATAATAATCACACAACGGATTATACAAAATAATACGTACTAATAATAATAACACAACAGATTAATTCAAAAGTTTTTACTATACTAAGTTAATTTATAATATCAAAATCATTTAATTAAATATAAAATAGGATTTGTAAATCATAGAAAATTTTAGAAAATCGAGAAAATACAAATACTCTTTTAAAAATAATAATTTAATATTTTAAAATACCAAAAAATTATTTTAACTAGTATCAAAAATTCACGATCATTACATTCTATCCCCTTAAAACAAATTCTACCCTTAGAATTAAAATAAGAAAGAACCCAAGGACAGAGATATGGAATGAGACTCAACTCAACGCATATAGAGAAGAATTCAAAATAAATTGCATATCCATAAGTAGAGCGTGAGAAAAACACAAGTTAAAATGTAGACACACAAACACTAAGTCATCACAATATAAATATACAATTCGTTATAATAAAAGCACTAGGGATATATGAATATAAAATATATAATTCACTAGTATCGAAAATTCACAGTCATTATACCACCAAAAGGGAGATGCTTGCCTTTTGATAAGGAGAGTTTTATGAAAGGAATCTATTAGTGTTTGCTAATCTGATTTAGAGAGAGATCCTTTCTTAAGAGAAAGGCCCAGATACTTGAAAGGTGGGTAGGCAAAGGAGCGGTTAAGAAGTTGGCCACGAATGGCCCTCGATTGACAATTTTGCCACTATAGTAGAGGTTGGATTTAGAGAAGTTGATTCCCAAACCTAATACATCTTCAAAGAGATAGAGAATGGACTTAAGAGTGGAAATGTTGTTCTTGTCAACTTTACAAAAGATCAAAGTATCATTAGTAAATTGTAGTGATCTAATATCATTTGATTTTGCCTTTAAAGGTGGAGTTCAGAGAGATCCCCATGGCTCGTGCTAGTGGATAGCATTTTGTTAAGGACGTCCACTACAATAATGAAGAGAATATGGGATAAGGGATCCCCTTGCTTGAGACCCCTATAACAGTTAAATATGTTGGTGGGTGAACCATTAACAATGACTGAAGATTTGGATGAGGATATAACATTGTGAACCCACATGTACCAACGTGGCCCGAACCCCCTATCTCTGAGAAGGGTGAGAATGAACTTCTAGCTGACGCAATCAAAGACTTTCTTAAAATCTATCTTAATGATGCATGCTTCTTTCTTCTTGGAGAAACAAAATGAAGCATTTCATGACCCAGAACAATCGGATCCACAGTGGATTTCCCTAATTGGAAAGCAAATTAGGTGTTATATACTAGAGAAGGCAGATACACCCGAAGTCTAATATCTAAAACCTTGGTAAAGATTTTAAACAGACCATTAAGCAGGCTAACGGGTCTAAAGTCATTGACACTGTAGGGGTGATCTGATTTTGGAATGAGGGACATGAATGAGAAATTGATTTTTTGGAGGAGGGTTGCATCAATATAAAGGTGGGAGAAGAAAGCTAGAAGCTCCTATTTAGTGGTCTCCCAAAAAGTTTGATAGAATAGGATGGGGAATCCATCAGGCCCTAGAGCCTTCTCTAGATGGAGGCCAAAGACTGTTATCTTGATCTTATCAACAGAGAAGAAGGAGTCCAAGGGTGGGAGGCCTAGGGTAGGAGAGGAGTAGAGGTGGTCCCAATCCAGCTGAAAAGAAGAGGGGGTTTTCTTTGAAGAGGCTATAAAAGCAAATAAAGAAGGCTTGACGTTTGTTAGCCTTAGAACATAGGAGGGAGTCATTGTGGACCAGGTGAGGGATGTAGTTTTTTCTCCTATGGTGAGATGAAATTTTATCGAAGAAGGAGGAATTAGAGTCCCCGCCCTAAGCTAGAGCACTTTGGACCTCTGCTTCCAGTAAATTTCCTCCAACTTAATTAAGTCAAAGAGAGAATCTACAAGGGAGTGTCTGAGAAGGATTTCAGAATCTAGGAGAGGGCAAGATTCTTCAAAGGTGTGAAGGGAGTGGATATTCTCTATGATTTGAGCTTTGTTGTGTTGTAGAGAGCTAAAAGTATTTTTTTTCCCACAATGTGAGTCTTCTCTTGAAGAGTTTGAGCTTAGTGTAGAAAGAGTCAACCGAGGAACTAGGGCATGTGAAATTAAGCCAACAATGAATTGTGAAAGACTTGAAGGAGGAGTGCGAGACCCAAACTTTCTCAAACTTGAAAATAGACTTAGGAGATGGGCCGGAAGTGTTGAGGATGATGAGTGAGTGGTCTGAACAGGAGGAAGGGTAAGAAAATTGAACAAGAGAAGGGATTTGGGTTTCAAAATCTGAGAGCATCCAATGCAAAGTGACCTTTTATTCCCTTGTTTTGTCATGGCATAAAGAATCTATCGAGCCTAGCCATGACAAGGGTGGATCTCATTTTAGACCAAGTGAATTTCCTGCCATTAAGAGGGAGGTCCATCAAGAAGAGGGAGTCGATAAAACATTTGAAGAGGTTCATATTCCTAGTAGAACCAAACTTGCCACTTCTTTCGTGAGCAAATAAGGTGATGTTGAAATCCCCAAAGTGGGACCAAGACAAAGGGAACATATGACGAACTCTCTTGAGTTCCGACCAATAGACATCTCTCTCTTCCCTATCACGCATATACAGAAGTGACAACAAATTTCTAGTTAAGATTTCTACGAAGAAGCATGACTAAGATAGAGAAAATGCCAATGTAGGAGTCTAGACAGTCAAACAGATAGTCATTTCAACCTAATAGCACACCACCTCTAGAGTCAATCGCATCTAAATGAAGCCAGGAGCTGATTCTATGACCACTAATCTTTTTCAGAGCTAAAGGTCTAAAGGCACTAAGCTTGGACTCTTGGATACCTATGATATTAACTGTAGAGAATTGGATGCCATCTTTAACCAGTCTTCTCTTGGCAGGGCCATTGAGCCCTCTAACATTCCATGTACCAAGTTTCATACGATAAAGGACAACACAACACCCACTAGGGAAGAAGGTGGGGGAGTCAAGATGTGGTCCCTGCTCGTTCCGACTTTAGAGCTCTAAGGTGAGCCAGACCCTCAAGGTGGATAAGCTCCTTAGCTCCACAGTTAGGTAAAATAGAAGCTAAAGCTATGTCATCCTTGTGATTTAGTGACAAAGAGATAGAAACATAAGAAGAGGACTTACCTCGCTTGGAGGAAGAGGAAAGAGATCTTGCTGTAGCCAGGTGTCGCAAATAAGTTTTGCGGGCCATGGCCTTTGCATCACTCTGGCCTTACTAACAATCCTCTTCTTGCGTCTCTCGGTAATGTGCTCAAACCCAAGCGGGACAGAGGAGGACTTAGCCTTGGATGACCCACATGGGGAATCAGACAAAGAGTCAGCAAGAGGTTAAGGATGACCTGGCGGTAGGTTAGAGCCCCCTACCCCCTGAGCTTGCATGAAGCAAATCTACTGATCACGCTCTACTATCATGTTGTGGCCATTCCAAGTCACCTCAATCAACTCTGATTCAGTAAAAATATACTACGCCATCTGAAGCCCCAAGTTGATGCGATTTGACCTAGGAATTGGGGCTACCTCCGCAAGACTCTGAATTAGCCCCGAAAATCCTACCACTTTTGAATTTGAAAGTGAAAGGACCAAATTAGCCTTCCCCTTCTCCTTATCCTGAAGCTTCTCTGGTGATCTCCACCTAACCTATCTGGTCAAGACTAATTGACCTCTACATTATGGGTCCCCTATAAACCTAGCCTCACTCTGAGGAAGTATTACCCTTCCATTTGGCCTGGTGCTCTTGGACTTTGGGATTTTCGAAAGCCCTCTTAGAGATCTTGTTGCCGATAACCTAGTCATTGTATAGCCTTCCATGAGGTTGTTGTCTACTGGAGAGACATAGCACCTGATCCTCTTGGGGATATCGGAGAGGTCCCTGACTTTGATGAGGACCTTACAGTCTCTGAAGCTTTCATGGAAAGCAACATCTTTGGAGCTCATGATACACTCCCCCACGTCCTTGAGAAGAGCTTAGAGAAAATCCCAATCCCACAGGTGGTATGGCAGACGATAAAGGAGGATCCATGTGAGGAATAGCTTAGGGAGGACGGTGAGGCTGAGGTCCTCTAGTCATCTGAGAAACCTACCCTTGAAAGAGCCTATATCTGTTAGGTTGGGGGTGGATACCAACCTACGACGGCGGAGGAGCTCCGACAAGCTCCAGGAAGACACAGACGAACTCGAGCAGTTGAGCTCGATTGGCGAACGCGATGGTGACAGAGCGAACGCGACCCTCGACAGAGCGAACGCGACCCTCGGTGTTTGGAGCTCCGACCTCCGCGTTCAGCGCCCACGCTCGTGTTTCTGGACTCCGACCCTCGCGTCCGTTCGTGCGCTGGCGACAGGCTGTCACCATCCCATCAATGTTTCGGTTATAAAAAGCCCCTTTGATGCCCTAGGGTGCTTTGCTCCTCCTCCCCGAATTTTTCTCTGGCGGCGGATGCCTTAACGCAGCAGCGTTCCCATTCGGTCCTCTTTTGAAATCGCAGCAGCGATTTTACTTTTGATCTCCAGCTCTCAAATAGTGTTTTGAGGGGAGATTAAGAAAGGATTTAAGAAGAGAGAGAAAACAAAAGAGGGGATTTTATTGTGGGTATTAACACTGTAGCTACAGTGTTTGTTTGAGGAATCTCAGTTTAGAGATTTGCTCTTGATTTGTAATTTCTTGTTAGATTAAATAAGAAATTGACTGTGTGGCTCCCGAGGACGTAGGCAGTTGCCGAACCTCGTAAATCTTGGTGTACTGTTCTCTATACTGCGTTTCTGTTGCATTAGGGGTTTCAGCGTTAAATTCCTAACAACTGGTATCAGAGCGTGAAACGATCTAGAGGAAGTCAGATTCAAGTGGGAGCCATGGCCGTAGATGAGGGAAAGGCAAAAATGAGACTTGAGAAATTTGATGGAACAGATTTTGGATTCTGGAAAATGCAGATAGAGGATTATCTGTATCAGAAAAATCTGTATCAACCTCTCTCGGGGAAGAAGCCGGAGGGTATGAAGGAAGAAGATTGGAATCTTCTGGACAGAAAAGCCCTCGGAGTTATCAGATTGACATTAACTCGCAATGTTGCGTTCAACATAGCGAAGGAGAAGACCACGGCGGGTCTTATGGCAGCACTCTTAAATATGTATGAGAAGCCATCAGCCTCAAATAAAGTCCATTTGATGAGGCGTTTGTTTCAGATGATAGGAGATCCAAATCCAGAAATCCCAACAGTTCGAAGGCTATCGAGTGTTGGAAGTGCGGGAAAACCGGGCACTACAAGAATCAGTGCAGGAGTGCACGGGAGGAGTGGGAGGCAAATGCAGATGTGAACGTTGCCTCCACCTCAGGAGGAGATGATGCGCTGATATGCTCTTTGGAGAGCAAGGAGGAGTCTTGGGTGTTGGACTCGGGAGCATCATTCCATGCTACTTCTCAGAAAGAATTCCTCGAGAAGTATATCCCCGGAAACCTTGGAAATGTATATCTTGGTGACGATCAAGCATGTGCCATTATTGGCAAAGGTGTAGTGAAGATTAAGCTGAATGGGTCAGTATGGGAGCTGAAGGATGTCAGGTATATTCCCGACCTGAAGAGGAACTTAATCTCAGTAAGCCAGCTGGCTAGTGAAGGCTACACGATGACTTTCCATGGCGATGACTGGAGGATTTCGAAAGGCGCAATGACGATTGCCAGGGGCAGGAAGACTGGTACCCTGTATATGACAGCGGGTGCACGTTGTTCGATCTCAGTTGCGGCAGGCAATGAGACTTCAAAGCTGTGGCACCAGAGACTCGGTCATATGAGTGAAAAGGGGATGAAGGTTATGCACACAAAGAGAAAACTTCCAGGTTTACAATCAGTAGAGATTGATGTGTGTGAAGAATGCATACTTGGAAAGCAGAAGAGAGTTAGCTTTCAGACAAGTAGCAGACCCCCCAGGAAGCAGAAGCTAAAGCTTGTTCACTCAGATGTTTGGGGACCAACAACCACCGCGTCGATTGGTGGGAAACACTACTTCGTGACTTTTATTGATGATCACTCTCGGAAAGTATGTGTCTACTTTCTGAAGAAAAAGTCAGAAGTGTTTGAGGCTTTCAGAAGATGGAAAGCCATGGTCAAGAATGAGACCGGTTTGAGGGTAAAGAAACTCAGAACAGACAATGGTGGTGAGTATGAAGACACAAGATTCAAGAAGTTCTGCTATGAGCACGGTATCAGAATGGAGAGGACCGTGCCCGGCACGCCTCAGCATAATGGTGTGGCTGAGCGCATGAATAGAACGTTGACAGAGAGAGCCAGAAGCATTCGGATGCAGTCAGGTCTACCGAAGCAGTTCTGGGCAGAAGCAGTCAACACAGCAGCTTACTTGATCAACCGAGGTCCATCGGTTCCATTGGAGCACAGAATACCAGAAGAGGTATGGTGCAGAAAGGAGGTAACCCTCTCACATCTCAAAGTTTTCGGTTGTGTAGCTTATGTGCATATAAGTGATCAAGGCAGGAATGAGCCTGATCCCAAGTCTAAGAAGTGCACATTCATCGGGTATGGTGAAGACGAGTTCGGCTACCGCATTTGGGACAACGAAAATAAGAAGGTGATCAGGTGCAGAGATGTGACTTTCAACGAGAAGGTGATGTATAAGGACATGCACAAGACAGATTCCAGTGACTCAGAGAGCGAGTCAACATTTGTAGATGCAGATGATGTCCCAGATAACCTCTCGGAAGAACCCAATGCAGAAGGTCCTCAGCCAGAAGAGCCTGTTGGACAGATTGGTGCACAGAAGCCCGACGCACCAGCTCCGATATTGAGGAGAACTACTCGTCCTCCTGTGCCTAACAGCAGATACATGAATTATATGTTGCTGACAAATGGAGGAGAGTCTGAAAGCTTTGATGAAGCTTGTCAGAGTGGAGATGCGAGCAAGTGAGAGTTTGCTGCGAAAGAAGAGAAAAAATCTCTGATCTCCAACCAGTCATGGGGACTAGCTGAGTTTCTCATGGGGAAGAAGGCACGTCACAACAAGTTGGTGTATCAGGTGAAAAAGGAGCAGAATGGCTCCAGAAGATACAGAGCCCGACAAGTTGTCAAAGGATTTCAACAGATTATCCAAGGAAGAAAGGATCCAGCGGATATGTTGACACCGACGAGTTGTCAAAGGATTTCAACAGAATATCCAAGGAAGAAAGGATCCAGCGGATATGTTGACGAAGGCAGCGACCTTTCAGAAACTGAAGTTGTGTGCAACTTCAGTTGGCCTTCATGCATAGATGATGAAGGCGGAGCCACACAGGAGAGGAGCTTGGTGAGATAGCCCGTTGCCGTCGGTTTGGTCTCCAAGTGGGGAGATTGTTAGGTTGGGGGTGGATACCAACCTACGACGGCGGAGGAGCTCCGACGAGCTCCAGGAAGACGCAGACGAACTCGAGCAGTTGAGCTCGATTGGCGAACGCGATGGTGACAGAGCGAACGCGACCCTCGACAGAGCGAACGCGACCCTCGGTGTTTGGAGCTCCGACCTCCGCGTTCAGCGCCCACGCTCGCATTTCTGGCCTCCGACCCTCGTGTCCGTTCGTGCGCTGGCGACAAGCTGTCGCCAGCCCATCAATGTTTCGGCTATAAAAAGCCCCTTTGATGCCCTAGGGTGCTTTGCTCCTCCTCCCCGAATTTTTCTCTGGTGGCGGATGCCTTAACGCAGCAGCGTTCCCATTCGGTCCTCTTTTGAAATCGCAGCAGCGATTTTACTTTTGATCTCCAGCTCTCAAATAGTGTTTTGAGGGGAGATTAAGAAAGGATTTAAGAAGAGAGAGAAAACAGAAGAGGGGATTTTATTGTGGGTATTAACACTATAGCTACAGTGTTTGTTTGAGGAATCTCAGTTTAGAGATTTGCTCTTGATTTGTAATTTCTTGTTAGATTAAATAAGAAATTGACTGTGTGTCTCCCGAGGACGTAGGCAGTTGCCGAACCTCGTAAATCTTGGTGTACTGTTCTCTATACTACGTTTCTATTGCATTAGGGGTTTCAGCGTTAAATTCCCAACAATATCTATGAGCTTCAGGCCCACAGCTTGGTCTAGGAGATCATCAGAGGGGAATTGCACCATAAAGTGGTTTCTAGTGGTCCTCGCGATCTTGTGCAGCCAGTTCTTCAGGTTGAAACAGTAGGCAAGCATTTCACTAAGCTCAGGGATGGATAGGTGCCCAACGGCTAGGTGGAAGATAACATAGGAGGTAAGCTCCTTTATAGTGGTTAGGGTTTTTAGGGGAAGCTCCAGCACCGGAGGGGAAGTGCTGGATTTCGAAGTGAGAGGGTAATCTGTGGAGATATAGTCCTTGTCGTGGTAGAGAAAGCAGACGAAGTCACCTTCAGGGTAGTCCCTGGCCATATGGGGATGTTTGTGACAGAAGAAGCACTTCGAAAGCTAGGGTTGTGGAGGAGGAAACTACAACCTAGAGGTGCGGCGCAGTCTCTTACGATTGATCACTGTAGTTCAACCGGCTGCTTGATCTGGGGATGGGGAAAAGTATAGAAGTGGGATGATACCTTTTTGTGAAGCTGAAAGGTTGGCATGTAGATGATGACTCTGGGCATTTTTTGAGAAGAGGGATGAGAAAGGTTTTAGAAAAGAGGGGATTCTTAGTCGGTTGTGCATGCTTGGGAACACGCGGGGGAACAGGGGATTGAGGTTGGGGTTAGTGGGTGTAGAGCCATTAATGTACACTAGTAGAAAAACTAGCAACCTAGACGGAACAACCTAGACGGAATATTTTTCCGTCTAGTTTGATTCAAACTAGACGGAATGAATTCCGTCTAGTTTGTTCCGTCTAGGTTGACACAAACTAGACGGAATGTTCCGTCTAGTTTGTTAATCTAGACGGACAGATCAACCTAGACGGAATTTCCGTCTAGGTTTACTCAACCTAGACGGAAATTTCCGTCTAGGTTGATAGGTCAACCTAGACGGAATTTCCGTCTAGGTTGATCTGTCAACCTAGACGGAAATTCCGTCTAGGTTGAGGCAACCTAGACGGAAATTCCGTCTAGGTTGCTAGGGCAAATTAAACCCCTCTTCAGCC
>NC_033796.1:98982942-98987048 GCF_001876935.1 Asparagus officinalis
CCCCTCCCGACCCCCCCTCCTCCGGAACCTCCCGACCCCCCCTCCTTCGGCGGTGTCCGTTGCGGAAATCAGTTTAAAAGGTATGATTTTTCTACTGAGCTTTAGAAATTTCAATTTTATTATTAATTATTGTTGAATTTGGTTAAAAACCCTAATTATGTTGAAAAATAAACGAGTTCAATTCTGAAAATCCTAACTTAATTAAATACATGTTAATTCATTTGAACAACACTAGTTATCATTATTGAGTTTTAAACACTTATAAACCCTAACTCATTTAAGTTTCATTCGTGCTATAAGTATGTGTGATTATTTAAGTTTGTGATGTGAAAATATGTGAAATAATTTTTTGTAAAAAATAGAGTGATATATAACACATTATAAATTTTTATAATGTGTTATAATCCAATTTAGGTGAATAAAAAAATAACGTTATCCCTAGACTTCCGTCCAATAATTACATCCAATTATTTGGACTTATAATATATGATATACGACTCAGATTTGGGTAGGAGACGAAGTTTTCTCCCAAAAATGAGCGTTTATTTTATATTATAGGAATAAAAAATTGGTACTGAAATTCGTAATTATTGGATCTGTCCTTCTCGGACGGGTTAGGAATATAGTAGTGCATACATCCAACTTTGTATACTTTGTATATTTTCATTCTTGAAAGTTTTGACAGCACGTAGTCGTTGTTCTCCGTGTACAATAAGCGTATGTTGTACAAGAAGCTGCATGACCACCACTTGGGCTCACACTCCTATGCCAATATGGAGGATGTTTATTGTCAGGATACGGTAGATTTTCGTCTAAAGTTTTGATGAATTTAATGATTAGTATGATTATGAGTGTGATAATATATAATATGACAGGGAAAATCATTAATGCCAATACACTTGAGGGCGAAAGCGGCGTATGGCATTTTCCGTGATAGATATAGGGGTGATGAGAAGAATCGAGATAAGATCAAGGCAAATCTCGAGTTGGTGGTGAGAGTTATACATATCTTGTGTAGTATTATTAATTCTATTTTGTTGTTAATATTATGAGGAAATGAGAACACAAATAACATTGTCTTTACCATGAATTAATTATATATTTGTGCTTTAGGAGGGATTTGAGGCTGCATCCAAGGAGGCTGCAACTGTGTATATGTCGCAGCAGGAGGAACAATCTGAGCCGGACCCTCACATGCTTTCTGCAGAGGACAACATTACTCTCACACAGCATTTGATGGGTCATAATAGGTATGGATGTAGAAAATTTGAATCAATTTGAATACTACATTCCTATTTATATTTTTTTATCATTATTGAATTCGAGATTAAAATTTAATATTTGTTTCTCCCTAAACATAGGAGAGGGAGATATCCTCTGTATGGTGTTGGAGCTTCACCCGGCGTAAGCATGAGGTCATCCACAGCATCCTCCACAGCATTTACATCCATGAGAGCAGCCCCGCCTCGGTTCCAGGCTATGCCATTTGTCGCACGTATCTCTGCATATTTGCTTGACAAGATTGACTCGGAGCTACATATCCAGGTGACTAATGAGATGACAAGAGTTGCGCTGACGGCGAACTCGATGGATGATCTCCTGGGGTATGTCATGCAATATTTAAGCGGTGTGATTCCTCATGGCGCGTATGGTGGTGTTATACGGATTATAAGCTCGCTTGGCGATAATTCCGGTGCTGGTCAGAGCAGCACTCAGGTACCTTATTTTTTTCTTAAAATAATAAATTCATTTATATTTAATATGTATTAAACACCCCTTAATGATTATTCAATTGACCATTCAGAGTGGAGATATTGGAGGGAGCAGCACACGTTCTCGTAACCAGGATAGAGATACTGCCGACGACGACGACCGATGAGGTTTATGAGGTTTTTTGTGGATTTTTAATGCAATGAACAGCTTTATCTGTTATAACAATACTTATATGCGTGTTGGATGTTATAACAATACTTATATGCGTGTTGGATGTTATAACAATACTTATATGCGTGTTGGATTTGTTTATTACGCTGGAATTGATTATATTATGGCTGGATCTGTGCATTATGTTGGATTTGTATATTTTTGGGTTTGAATGGAATTGTCTAAAATCTTGATTATATTTGGATGGTTGGATGTATTCATATATACAGTATTTATTGTATGTATTCATGTATTGGTGTAATTGTACAGGGAAATACAAATTGTAATATATTTTTTTTGCTGGAAAAAGATCAATCTAGACGGAATTCCGTCTAGTATGAACCAAACTAGACGGAAATTCCGTCTAGGTTGTAATAATCAACCTAGACGGACTTCCGTCTAGGTTGGTTCCTTATAGACGGAATTCCGTCTAGGGTCAACCTAGACGGCTTTCCGTCTAGGTTGACAACCTAGACGGATTTCCGTCTAGGTTGACAACCTAGACGGTTTTCCGTCTAGGTTGTTAACGTAGACGGATTTCCGTCTAGGTTAACAATCTAGACGGAAATATAACTTCCGTCTAGGTTGGTTTCCGTCTAGATTGATCAATTTAGACGAAAATCCGTCTAGTTTGATCCAAACTAGACGGTAACAGAATAAACCAATCTACCTAGACGGATTTCCGTCTAGATGATCCAACCTAGACGGATTGTAGACCAACCTAGACGGAAATTTCCGTCTAGGTTGGTCGTTTTTCTACTAGTGGTAATGTGGGTTGGTGGTTGCAAATTACCACTGCTTACCTTCAGGCTCAGCATGGAAGAGCCTACCGAATTGCCCTCCTAGACGCCCATTACGCCTCCTGTTGCTCTCCATCCTTTGTATTAGCTATCCCTAACTTTGAAAGTTTCAGTTTCGTCCTACAAATGAAGGGTTAACATAATATTATTTTGAAAACTATAATATTCATTCTTTTCGTTCAATCCTACTTTTCAATATGAATGCTTCTTCCTAAAGAATTGATAGGAAATTGATATTCCCACTTAAATGGGAATGAAAAATTTAAAATACACACCAAATATTCTTAAAATATTTATTAATGTAAATACGAAGTTTATAGAAAAAAAAAATTGCACCCCCGCTTCATTCTCTAATCACACCTAAATATGATAATGAAAATGAGCAATCCATTCTCAAACATTCTATTTAATTTTTTGTTTTATCAATTCTCGCATGATCTAATTCTTGTGTGCAAAACGATGTATTACATAGCAAAGTGTGGGCAAATGTCCCAACTGAAATTATCTTATTCTAAAAACTGAGGTTAAATATTATACAAATTCAATTTGCCAACCTAATTTTAATATCCCCGTTGTTAGTTATTGACCCGCCACTACCTCATATATAGGTGCGCTGTCATTGATTAAAGGTAAATTTCACAAAACTCTCGACCTGTTTTTAAGATAATCTCCTTATCTATTTTAATTTTACAAAACCTTCACTTTTGGGGTTTTGCACACGTATATAACCTCTTGAACTTCTTTCCTTTCACTAAACTCTTTTAAGATTTTTCACTTATTAAGAAAGCCCTATGAAGTATAGCAATGTCATGTGTCAAGCACGAGTCCAATATAGATGAAAATATCCCTCAATCGTTTAAAAGATAATAATGAAAATAAAAAAGAATAAAAGAGTGACCCTTAAGGTTTGTCCTTTTCATTATTTCCATAATTTTTTGGAATGATCACATAGAGCTTTGAAAGCCTCTTTTTTCGCTAATTAAAAATCTGCTTACAGGTTGATTAAGTATGCTCACTGATACAGGTTGCAACCTACTCTCCAAACTCATCCTCAAATTGACTATTTATTTATTTATATATATATATATTAGAACATATGGTATTAGAATATATGGTATAGATATATAAAGTACAGATATATATGGTATAGTTATGATTCCTTGAATCATGGTATATTAGTATTACTTCCTTGTATAGCTCTCTCCTCTCTCTATATAAGGACCATTGTATTCTTTTATTGGATTAAGAAAAATAACATATTCTTTTCCCAATATTCCTTCTCTATACTAATCAATATGGTATCAGAGACATACACAACCCAAAAACTCTAGCCGCCGTCACGACCTCCTCCTCCGGCCGAACAACCCCACCTGCTGCCCCCCT
>NC_033796.1:98987058-98989877 GCF_001876935.1 Asparagus officinalis
TGCCACAACCTGCTGCCGAACAACCCCAACCCGTTGCCGAACAACCCTGCTCGCTGCCCCCCTCCCCCCCCATTTGCATCCTCACAGTGTTGACTATTCCCTCGACATTTCAGTCCTCGAACTGATGAGAGGAAGAGTGTCTATCTCACATTGTTGAGATCTTTCACTTCTATTCTTGTTTCCTTCGAGAAACGAGAATTCCACTTCTATTCTTGTTTCCTTCGAGAAACGAGAATATAGACTTAAGCTTCTGTGCAATCTGAAGTCAGGGCTCTCATCCCAGTACTCCAGATTCTCGACCTTACACCCCTTCAATGGCTCTCAACCCCACAAACATGATTGTTGAGTCAGGGAAGGATTCTCATCTCATTATTCAGACTGAGGGCTCCTCATTCAACATTGGTCTTCTCCTGGACGAAACCAATTATGACATATGGTCTGATAAACACGTAAAATATGCATTATCTTAGTGTGTTTCAAGCATGATTTACGAGCGTTTGATGCATATTTTGTATTTAGATCGAGGATACTGCTGTTGTTTGTGTTCTTATATGTAGGTATTGGCTCAAGATTGAAAGATTTGATGATCGTTGGAAGTTTTACAAGAGTTTGAAGCAATAACAAGATTTTGAAGGCATGGTTCGTGAAGAAAATGGATGCACGAGTATGAGGAACTGGAATTTCGACCATGATGCAGTTTGAATCAAGAAAAACTCAAAAGATGAAAGTTGTAGATCTCTTCAACAAGATTCCAATGCAACTTGAATCACCTCATTCCGAGGTCGGACGTAAAAGTTATAGCCAAAATACCAAAAACTAAAGAAACAAGCACAAAATCAGCAAAACAGCCCCTACCACACCCTGGTGTGGTGCAGACCACACCGGTGGCGCGGGAATTAGTTATTTTCTAGATTTTTGGGAATATATAAATAGATGTTTTGACTTAGGGTTTTGGATATCTTTTGTTATGTTCTTTTAGCCATCAACTAGCAACTATTCTAGGGTTCAAGTATTGAAGGAAGACATTAATCGATTGTAGAAGATTGGATTGCAAGTTCTTATTTTGAAGATTTTAATTAAAAGACGGGTTAATTCTTTCCTCAAGCTACTAGAATCTGGGGTATTCTATCCTATTTTCTGATAGTGAATGGGTTATGCCCGGATTCATGTGGTTCCTAAAAAAGGGAGGTGTAACCGTAGTTAAGATGCACTAACGAACTTATCCCTACTAGGACTGGTTACGGGTTGGAGATGTGTATTGATTATAGGAAATTGAACAAGCGCAACCGCGCAAAGATCATTTTCCCACCTTCCCTTTAATAGACGCCAGATGTTTTGAAAAGGTTGGCTAGGCATTCATTTTTTGTTATTTAGATGGCTATTCAGGATTTTTCCAAACTTCCTATCCACATCCTAGTGACGCCAGGGAAAAAAGACCACTTTTACCTGTCCCTAATGGGAGCCTTTTGCTTATAGCCGCATGCCTTATTGGTCCTTTGCAATGGCCCCCCGGGCCACTTTTCAACGATGTATGATGGCCATTTTCTCTGATTTTATACGAGGATCATTATGGACGTGTTATGGTGATTCCTCCGTGTATGGGAACTACTTTTGATGGGTTTGCTTTATCTAACTTGTATCGAGTTTTGCAGCGTTCGAAGAAAGGTTAATTTAGTCCTAAAACTCGGGAGAAATGACCACTTTATGGCTAAGCGGATGAAAGTTTTAGGGCACAAGCGTGTCTGAGCGTGAATTGAGGTTGATCGACAAAAAGTGGAAAGTCATTGAAAAATTGCCTTCCACCGAACGGTCGGTTTAGGGGTAGTAAGAAGTTTCTTAGGGCAGGCCGGTTTCTATTGCGTTTCATCAGAAAGAATTTACTCAAAAATTTCACAAAAACCCTTAAGCTAACCTCTTGCTTAAAGAATGGCTACCTTTGATTCAGCTGATGAATGTCCCGATGGCTTTTGCGGGTTGAAAGAGCATTGATAACGAGCTCCTATTGATGCACCGCCGGATCTGGAATCTCCCTCATCTTGAAGTCATGACTGAATGCAAGTGATTATGCGGTTGGTCGCTGCTGATTGGGGCCAGAGGAAGAACGAGAGAATAGTGTCGATGCCAATTCTTATTATGCCTAGTGGACGCAGCCACGTCCTGGGATGAAGCCCAAGGTTAGACTACGCTAAGCGCAACTCCCGAAGAAGAGCTATTAGCAGTTGTATTTCGGGCTCCTTTGACAGTATCAGGTCGTTACTTAGTGGGGTCCAAAAGTCATCGTTTATCGACACGACCACGGTCGCCATCAACAATATATTTTGAGCCAAAGCAAGATGCCAGAGCCTAGGTTGAGTCGGATGGAACTGACTACTTTTTGCAAGAATTGACCTAGAGATCAAGGGGACAAGAAAGGGCGACGAAAAATTTGGTGATGGCAGAGCCATTTACTCAAGGATGAACGCAAGAGATCAATAGTAAAGGAGGCTGAGATGGAAACTACCACGATCGAATGACTACTTTCCCGAGTATGAAGCAATTGTTGAGCGACATAGCAAGAATTGGATGGCACCAATGAGTATGCGCGACTTATGGGTCGTCAATTAATAGTGTGTGGAGTCCTTACCTCCGGATCTGCGCTATCAACAGAAGAAGAAGTTCTTTAAGCTGACTGACTTGAAGTATTACTTTTTGGATGAACGCGTTGCTATACAAACGGTGTGTTGATTGGGAATGTTCAGAAAGTGTATTCCTGAAGATGAGGTTTTCCAGTATTCTGCCATCATTGCGCCATGCTTCCACGGGGGGAGCTGCAAGCAGCA
>NC_033796.1:98990824-99017181 GCF_001876935.1 Asparagus officinalis
GACTTCGTCAACTACATAGTGTGTGGAGTCTTACCTCCGGATCTGAGCTATCAACAGAAGAAGAAGTTCTTTACTGACTTGAAGTATTATTTTTGGGATGAACCGTTTCTATACAAACGGTGTGTTGATGGGATGTTCAGAAGGTGTATTCCTGAAGATGAGGTTTCCAGTATTCTCCATCATTGCCACTCATCTTCCTACGGGGGACATGCAAGCACTTCAAAGACAGCTGCAAAAGTTTTACAATCAGGTTTCTATTGGCCGAGTCTTTTCCGGGATGCAAGACAATTTGTGATATCTTGTGATAGTTGTCAGAGGACCGGGAACATTTCGAAGCGACATGAGATGCCTTTACACTCCATCTTGGAAATTGAGGTCTTTAATGTGTGGGGAATAGATTTCATGGGACCATTTCCGTCGTCGTGTAACAACAAGTTCATTTTAGTGGCGGGGGGGGACGTCTCCAAGTGGGTAGAAGCGATAGCATCCCCCACCAACGATGCTAAAGTTGTTGTGAAACTATTCAAAAACGTTATTTTTCTAAGATTTGGGGTGCCACGAACGGTGATCAGTGATGGAGGTTCACACTTCATTGAAAGAAAATTCGAAGCTCTCTTAAGACAATATAGGGTCACCCATAAGGTTGCCACGCCATATCATCCTCAAACTAGTGGTCAAGTGGAGGTTTCGAATCGTGAAATCAAGAGTATCTTGGAGAAAACAGTTAATCGTTCGAGAAAGGACTGGTCTATGAAACTTACGGATGCCTTATGGGCCTATCGAACTGCCTACAAAACACCCATAGGTATGACACCGTTCAAATTGGTATATGACAAATCGTGTCATCTCCCAGTTGAGTTAGAGCACAAGGCATATTGGGCTATCAAACTCCTAAATTTTGATATGAAGACCGCAGGTGAGAAAAGAAAGCTTCAACTTCATGAGCTAGATGAGCTACGATTAGATTCCTATGAGAATGCTCGCATTTATAAAGAAAAGACTAAACGATGGCACGATAAGAATATTCTTCGAAGAGAGTTTAATCAAGGAGATATGGTGCTACTTTTCAACTCTCGTTTGAAGCTTTTTCCGGGCAAGCTCAAGTCTAGGTGGTCCGGACCGTTTCAAATCCGCGAGGTTTTTCCTAGTGGAGTTGTTGAAGTTTGGAGTGAAACAACGGGATCTTTCAAGGTGAATGGGCAACGATTGAAGCACTACATTGTAGGTGAACAAAATGAGAAAGGGATCACTTATACCCTTTCCGATCCCCCTTCGTCGGAGAATTGAGCGCAAAAGGGGTCGAGCTCATGACCATAAACGAGCGCTTCTTGGGAGGCAACCCAAGTTTTCATCCATTTTATTTATCTTATTTTATTTTATTTTATTTTATTTTATTTTTTTAGGCAATTGGATCGGCATAAATTTAACTTATAACATTTTCAATCATGCAGGTGAGAAGAAGGAAAGAACCAAAAAAAAAAAGCACTCGCAGAAAAAGCGAGTCAAATGGAGGAGCGAGACTTACCAACCTTTTTCCTTGGCCAGATTGGATAATGATCTTGAACAAAATTCGGGTGTAGAATTTTTGTGAAAAGATCGCATTCTGAAATTAGAAGAGGTCTATGCCGCTGGTTCGACGAGAACAGCTCTTCCGAGAACAGACAATGACAAGCTGAGAAGATCACTACCGCTATAAATAGTCCGTATCCCCAATTGGCGAACTTGTGGAAAATAATCGGATCTGGGAAAGGACAAATGCATCTTACATCAAATCCTCGGCGGTTCATCTTCCAAAAATATCCTCCATGTTCTATCTATGGGGTAGGACACTCGAAAAAAGGGATGCTGTGAAAATCCATCCAAATAATTGGTGGAAGGATACTCACTACCGCCAGATAAATCAAACGCACAGATAGGCAGGGCACAAATAGGCCTCAGGATTACTCACCACCACAAATATACCTGGTAAAGCTTTACATTTTGTCTCTGTTTTGAATAATACATGGGTGATTGATTCTGGTGCCACTGATCATATGACATCTAATTCAAAAATGATTACTACTATTACACCATCATCTCAGACTTTTGTTTCCACAGCTAACGGTGCTCTGATTCCCGTTACGGGAAAAGGACCCGTTAATCTATCAAACACCATGAATCTTAATTCTGTCCTAGTAGTACCATCTTTAGAGTATAACCTATTATCTATTTCTCAAATAACTAAGGTTTTACATTGTGTTGTTATCTTCTGGCCTTCTCATTGTATTTTTAAGGATATACAGATGAAGAGGACGATTGGTTATGACGTTAGGCGTGGACAGTTGTACTACTTGGAACCGGAATTAAAAAACATAGCTCTGAACGCTAGTACCCCTAGGAAGAAGATTACAGATGATCTTTGGCTATGACATCAACGATTAGTTCATGTATCGTTTGGATACTTAAAGAAAGTTTTTTCCCGTTTATGTAATAAAGTTGATTGTTCCATTTTTCATTGTGAGATTTGTGAACTGTCTAAAAGTCATCGAACTTCCTTTAAACCTTCAATTAATAAAAATTTAGTTCCGTTTATGATTATTCATTCTGATGTATGGGGTCCCTCTCCCGTTTCATCTTTAAGTGGCATACGGTGGTTTGTTACATTTATTGATAATTGCACTCGAATGACATGGGTGTATCCTATGAAGTCCAAGGGTGAAGTTAGTAGTTTGTTTTAGAAATTTCATAAACAGATCAGTACACAGTATAACGCTACCATTCGAGTCCTTCACAGTGATAATGGAGGAGAATATATGGGTACCGAGTTACAGACATATTTCAAACTTCACGGCATTGTTCATCAGACTACCTGCACATATGCTCCTCAACAAAATAGGGTTGCCGAACGAAAAAATCGCCATTTGTTAGAAGTCGTTCGGGCATCACTAATCGGGGCAAAGACACCTGCATCTTATTGGTGTGAAGCCCTCTCCTCGGCAGTTTATTTGGTGAATCGGATCCCCTCCGCCACTCTTGACTTGCAGACACCCTTCAACGTCTTACCTAAACTTGCCGAAGCTCCTACCGTGCTAAATCTTCCTCCCCGGGTGTTCGGATGTGTTACATTTGTTCACTTACCAAAGGAGCAACGGAACAAGCTCGAACCTCGCGCCCTCAAGTGTATTTTTGTTGGGTATGCCTCATCCCAAAAAGGTTACCGGTGTTATCACCCCCCCACATAGAAAATGTTTGTCACTATGGATGTGACATTTCATGAAGATACTATGTACATTGAACGGGCTGAACTTCAGGGGGACCATTATAAGGAAGTTTAGTTATTTGGAAATACCAGTGAGGAAGAGATATGCTCAATAGAAGTGCTTTCGATGTTGACTTCAAGCCCAACACAGGCAACCGAGAAAACCGAAGTAACGCCAGTTCCTGATAATATAACAACAACAACAACCATGCCGGATGAAGTTGTGCAGCCCCTGCCTGACTCGAATAATCCTGAGGCCACTTCAGATATCCCTGAAACTGAGTCCTTCTAGATATCATCTTCTATTCCTAGAAAACAACTTCCCAACCGAGCAAATAGAGGTGTACCCAAATCCATATATGATCCAGACTTTACAAGTAAAGCTAAATATCCTATAAGTAATTATGTGTCTTATGATCAGTTAACTGCATCTAACAAATCTTTTGTGAATCAAATATCCTATGTATCTATTCCTAACAATGTGCAGGAAGCTGTATGTAATCCAAAATGGAAATCGGCAATGGACGAGGAGATGAAGTCATTATTAAAAAATAACACAAGGGAATTAACCGAGTTACTAGCAGGAAAGAAGAGGGTGGGATGCAAATGGGTGTACACTGTGAAATTCAAAGCAGATGGAACAATTGAAAGATTCAAAGCGAGATTAGTTGAAAAAAGCTATACACAAACACACGGGATTGATTATCTGGAGACATTCGCACCCGTGCTAAAGATTAATACCGTGCAGGTGTTACTCTCATTAGCTGCTAATTTGGACTGGCCTCTACAACAATTCAATGTAAAAAACACTTTCCTACATGGAGAGTTATAGGATGAGGTGTATATGGAGTTCCCACCTGGATATAAGATCCCGATTGAGCATACAAATAAAGTCTGCAAGTTAAAAAAATCCTTGTATGGACTAAAGCAATCCCATAGAGCCTGGTTTGGGAGATTCACGAGATCAATGCGAAAGTTCGAGTACAGTCAAAGTAATTATGATAATACTTTGTTTTTGAAGAAGAGTCATGGGAAAATTACGACACTTATCGTCTATGTCGATGACATAGTCCTCACAGGAAACGACCCTCATGAACAGCATGCATTGAAGAAGCACCTATCTCAGGAGTTCGAAATGAAAGACCTTGGGGACTTGAAGTATTTTCTGGGTATCGAGGTGTCTAGGTTATCGAAAGGCATATTCCTATCTCAGAGGAAATATACCCTAAATTTGCTAAATGAAACTGGGATGTCTGCTTGTCAACTATCAGAAATTCCAATGGAAGGAGTGAAGTTAGAAATTAAAACAGACCAAGTGCCCGTTGATAAAGGGCGCTATCAGAGATTGGTGGGAAAATTGATGTATCTGGCCAAGTGCCCGTTGATAAAGGGCGCTATCAGAGATTGGTGGGAAAATTGATGTATCTGGCACATACAAGGCCTGATATATCAGAGATTGGTGGGAAAATTGATGTATCTGGCACATACAAGGCCTGATATATCATATGCATTGAGTACCGCCAGTCAGTTCATGCATAATCCATGGTAGAAGCATATGCAAGAAGTTATGAAGATCATCAGCTATCTTAAAGCAGCCCCTGGAAAAGGAATATTGTTTCAAAGAAATAAGAACTTTCTAAAGGTTGAAGGATATACTGATGCTGATTGGGCAGGAAATATATATGACCTAAGGTCTACATCAGGGTACTTCACATTTGTAGGGGGAAACTTGGTCACTTGGAGGAGTTAGAAGCAAAATGTGGTATCCTGATCAAGCGCAAAAGCAGAATATCGAGGAATGGAAATCGGTATCCAAGAGTTATTATGGTTGAAATTATGACTGACAGATCTAGGTTTCCCTCCAAAAGAACCTATGATGCTATACTGTGATAACAAAGCAACATGCGATATTGCACATAATCCAGTTCAGCATGATAGGACAAAGCATGTAGAAGTAGACATATTCTTCATCAAAGAAAAGTTAGAAGAGAAAGTCATTTCCATCCTTCATGTACACTCGGAAGATCAGCTAGCTGACATACTCACCAAGGCAGTAACGAGGAAGATATTTGCCAAGTTAATTAGCAAGTTGGGCATGATTGACATATGTGTGCCAACTTGAGGGGAAGTATTAGAACATATGATATTAGAATGTATGGTATAGATATATATAGTATAGATATATATGGTATAGTTATGATTCCTTGAATCATGGTATATTAGTATTACTTCCTTGTATAGCTCTCTCCTCTCTCTATATAAGGACCATTGTATTCTTTCATTGGATTAAATAAAAATAACATATTCTTTTCCCAATATTCGTTCTTTATACTAATCAACAATATAGTGATTCAAGAAAGACTACAATCTTAGTAATAACATATTGCTTAAATTTTATTTAGGTTGTTAGTTGAGTAACCATCAAGAGCTCATTGTTAATTCAATCGTGAGCTTAAACTATCTCTTCTTTTTTTTTCTTAATCAAATTTTTAGATATACATGTCAATCTAATTTAGAAAAAAATAATAAATGCCTAACTAGCTATTGTGATACTAGATGATATTAATATACACATATGAACAACTCTTTTGTCATATCCCTATACTCAATAACTACTTTCTTTTTCAAGACTAATTCAAAAAGGCTGTCTTAATGATAATCTATTTGATTAACTTTTTATTAGTCTTTGTGACGCCCCTGGTTTCAACAAGGCTGTAGTCCAATGTGAAACCAAGAATGTCAAACCTGTCATGCACCATACCGTGCAATAACATGTTTCACCGTAACTGTAAATATCTATCTAGTGGAATCAATAACCGGTGTAGGTACAAAACAGGCAAAAGAAAAAATACAGAAGAAATATGAAACAACAGATACTCTGAAGAAAAGTCATCATCACTGACATAAATGAATAAATCTCTAAGAAGAAAACATCTGAACTGATACAACTGTCTCACAATATGAAATCAAATGAAGTATTACTAAGGCACATTCGCCTTTTTCAAAACCAGAAATAATATCTCAAAATATTTAATAAAATACATCTACTGTGGAGTTCTGACATAACTACTAACACTGTCTATAAATAATGACTAAAGCAAATCCATCAAGCTACGGCTCTCCGTGCACCTGACTCATTACCTGAAAGTGGGGGAAACAACGAGCGTCAAAGCGCTATAGCGAGTAACATCTCAACCAACCTCAGGGGAAGGTCTAGAGGGATATGAAAATAGCTGTTAATATATATATATATATATATATATATATATACTCAATCATAAACTCTGAAATAAAATAGGAGTTTGATATTTAGGATTTACAACATGTGCGTGGGTAACTCAACAATCCCATAAGCTGATATTGTAAATAGCTAAATGCCCAATCCAACAACTACATGGAGTAATAACTCCATCTCCAACCATACCATCAATAATCTATCATATGTCAAAAATATGTCAACCTGTATTACTTAAAGTCCAACACGAGGACTTTCATAGTTTATAGTCTGGCACAAGGACTTTAGTAGCTTATAGTACAACACGAGGACTTTAATAGTTTATAGTCCAACACAAGGACTCTGATGATTATAGTTCAACATGAGGACTCTCTTATAAATAATGTCTGAAACAACATCTAAACTGTTCACCCTCATGTCCCGGTGAATAAAACTAAGACTCATGTCTGTACTCAACTCATGTACACAATTCTCAGTGTATAGCAAACCCAAATAACCCAGATATTATGCCAGCCACACAAACCTAACACAACAGGACAAAACAGCAAAAATTCCCAGCGGTCGACTGCCACGGTCGACCGCGACTGGAGTAGAAGCTTACTGCTTCTATGCACGACATGTGGTCAACCGCTACAGTCAACTGCCATGGTCGACCATGTAAAAGCAGAAGCCCTAGTTTGGTTTCTGTTCTACGTGGGTTCGATCCAAAACTTCCGTGCGATAATTATAGGCATTATTAAACCTTCATAAATGATTTAGCATAACCAGAACATGTGATTTACAGACTCATCACTATAGATAAAACAAATCAAAACTTAAACATGTATATTTCGTGTCGAAACCTTCAAAAACAAATATTTTTCTTACAAAACTCTTATTAGAAGTATTTCCAGATCTAGATCTACATTAAGAAATTCGTGTGTGATCTTTATTAATTGAAAACTTATTCTTCTGCATCATAAAATAATAAGATCTATCTTTATACAAAGAAAATAGCATATTAGGCTCACAATCGCAAGAAAACATTAGAAAATAAATCTAAAAGCAGGGGTGTAGGGTTGAGCGAGATGAAACTCGCCTGAGGGGTGAAGAACAACTAAAAACGACGCTGGAAAAGATCCTCCTACGCTGAACGTCGCTGGACCTCACCAAAATTCTCCAAAACTCTCCAAGAAAGATCCAAAGAAAGAGCTAGGGTTTGCAAGAGAGAGGGAGGAGGCTGCTAGGGTTTTCTCAGGTGAAGAAAAAGGCTCTCACGAACTAAAACAATATATATGAGCCCACAAACCTGACCCAAAAATCCCAAACTAACCTGAAAAGAATAAAACTGGCAAAACTCCCAGCGGTCGACCACCACGATCGACCGCGCAAAAGACAGAGGCCTCCTGCCACTACTGCGTGCGCGACGGTCGACCGCCACGGTCGATCGCGTAGGCTTTCTCCTGTTTGTGCGTGTTGTGTGTGTGTTGGTCTTGACACTTGGTTTCTCTCATATAAAATATACTTGTTTGATCCCCAAACACTTGTTATCCCATTCATCTATGATATAAACATATATTTCATAATAAAAACTCATTTATAAAATTTCACAGGGTTTTACATTCTTTCCCCCTTAAAATAATTTCGTCCTCGAAATTCCGAAATTGCATCTCAAACATCAATAATCTGAGAAAATCACGACATCTCATAGCATAAATTTGTAGATAGTACTATTTAAAATTAACGAGTTAGAATGCAAATATTCGCACCTTAATCCTTAACTAATTGAAATTAGTACATCGAGTGAAATAATCCAAACAAGGAAACCCTCATATATATACCATATTTTTTCAAATGATTAAGGATCAGGTGACAATACCCCCATTCTAGTGTTAAAAATGAATATAACTATCCCAAAATCATCATAAATCATAAGAAAACAAAATTCAATCAATTTACCTGCTCAAACAGGTGTGGGTAGTCACGACACATATCCTCCTCGTACTCCCAAGAAATCTCCTCAGATCCTCTCCGGTTCCATTGGACTTCCACCAAAGGAATCACTTTATTTCTAAGCTTCTTGTCCTCTTTAGAAAGTATACAAACTGGAATCTAAATCATAGTCAAATCATCCTGAATCTCGATCTCCGGAGCATCCAACACTCGCTATCTCTCCTCATCATGAAGGTGCTTTCTGAGTATAGAGATGTGAAATACGTCGTACACACTAGACATCGATGCTGGAAGATCTAGTCTATAAGAAACAGCCCTAATACGCTCAACAATCCGAAAAGGGCCAATAAATCTCGGGGCAAGCTTTCCCTGTCTGCCAAATCGCTGCACACCATTCATCGATGATATCTTCAGCATAACATACTCTCCCACCTAAAACTCTAAAGGTCGCCGTCTATGATCTGCGTAGCTCTTCTGTCGACTCTGAGCTGTAAGAATACGCTCCCTAATTAATGCTACCTTTTCGGTAGTCTGCCTCACCAGCTCTGTTCCAAGTAACAAGCTATCCTCCGGCTCTACCCAACATATAGGGGATCTATAAGGCCTCCCGTATAGTGCCTCATACGGAGTCATACCAATCGTCGCTTGATAACTATTGTTATAAGCGAACTCTATCAACGGAATATGATCCTCCCAGCTGCCCTGGAAATCAATAACACAAGCCCGTAGCATATCCTCCAACTATCAACGGAATATGATCCTCCCAGCTGCCCTGGAAATCAATAACACAAGCCCGTAGCATATCCTCCAACACCTGGTTCACTCTCTCTGTCTGACCATCGGTCTGAGGGTGAAATACACTACTGTGCAATAATTTGCTGTCGAATGAATTCTAGAAACTCCTCCAAAATTACGAGGTGAATACTGATCCTCGATCTGACACAATCGTGTTTGGAACTCCATGCAGTCGAACTATCTCCCGAATAAATATCCTCACATATGTCTCGGCGGTATAAGTGGTCCTCACTGGAATAAAATGTGCCGACTTCGTCAACCGATCCACTATCACCCAAACTGAATTGTTCCCCTTCTTCGACTTCGGCAACCCCACAATGAAGTCCATAGAAATGTCCGTCCACTTCCACTCTGGAATGGGTAAATGCTGAAGTGTCCCTGCTCTTCTCTGGTGCTCTGTCTTCACTTGTTGATAGGTGAAACACTTAGCCACATAATCTGTAATGTCTCTACGTATACCACTCTACCAGAAATGTCTCCTCAAATTTTTGTACATCTTGGTGGTTCCTAGATGCATTGTATATCGGGTACTATGTGCTTCATCAAACAACTCCTTCTTCAGCATCACACTAGTTGGCATAACTAAGCGACCCTTTATTCGAAGGCCTCTATCTTCTCTAATGGTCCAATCATCCTTGGGCTCTTTGGAAATCTCCTCCTTCTAAATTTGAATCCAAGAGTCCTCTAAGTGAGCTCTGACTACTCTGTCCCTCCAAGATGGCTGCACTGATATAGCTCCCAAATATGCGCTGGTCCCGCCAAACTCTGGCCTAAAGTCGAACTGGCTAAGAGTGAGAATATCTCTATACAATGAGCACCTCAAAGTCGCAACTTGATGTTGACGCTTCCTACTCAAAGCATCTACTACGATGTTCGCCTTCTCCGGATGATACTGAATCGCGAACTCATAGTCCTTGATGAACTTAATCCATTGCCGCTGCCTCTGATTAAGTTCCTTCTGAGAGAAAAGGTACTTCAAACTCTGATGGTCCGTGAAAACCTTGAACTGCACTCCATATAAGTAGTGTCTCCACGTCTTCAGCGCGAATACAACCGCTGCTAACTCTAAATCATAAGTGGGGTAGTTCTTCTCATGAACTCTCAACTGTCATAAGATGTATACTACTACCTTCTGAGTCTGCATCAGAATACCTCCCAAACCTGCTAACAACACGTTCGTGTACACAACAAATGTCCTGTCACTGCTCAGAATAGTAAGAACTGGCGCCGTAGTCAACTTAGCCTTAAAGGTATCAAAAGCCTTCTGACACTCCATGCTCTAAGTAAACTGTACAACCTTCTTTGTAAGGCATGTAAGGGGCATCACAATCTTCGAGAAGTCCTGAATGAACTTCCTGTAATATCCGGCTAATCCTAAAAAGCTACGAATCTCGGTAACCATTTTTGGTGGTTCCCAATCAAGTACTGCTAAAACCTTAGCTGGGTCTACCGCTATGCCCTCTCTGCTGACAAGATGGCCAAGAAACCTGACCTTAGAAATCCAAAACTCACACTTGCTGAACTTAGCATATAGCTGATGTTCACGCAAGGTCTGCAAAGCCAAACGTAGATGTTGCTCGTGCTCCGACTACGATCTCGAATAGATAAGAATATCATCAATGAACACAATCACGAACTGGTCCAAAAATGGACGGAAGACCCGGTTCATCAAATTCATGAATACCACGGGTGCATTGGTCAACCCAAATGGCATAACCAAAAACTCGAAGGACCCATATCGAGTCAGAAAGGCGGTCTTGGGAATATCCATCTCCCGGACCCGTAACTGATGATAACCAGAATGAAGATCAATCTTCGAGAAATACTACGCTCCCTACAGCTGATCGAACAAGTCATCAATTCGAGGCAAAGGATAACCTTGTTCAACTCACGGTAGTCGATACACAATCGCATACTACCATCCTTCTTCTTCACGAAGAGGACCGATGCTCCCCATGGAGAATGACTCCGACGAATAAAGCCGTAAACTAACAACTCATCCAACTGGGTCTGTAGCTCCCTTATCTCAGCAGGTGCCATGTGATAGGGTACTCGGGATATCGGGGCTATGCCCAGCTATAACTCAATACAGAACTCAACCTCTCTCACAGGAGGTAACCCAGGTATGTCCTGAAAGACATCCTGAAAATCTGAAACAACTCTAGTCTCGCATATATCCACACTCTGATCCCAAAGCATCACCTCCTTGATGTACGCCAGTAATGACTCCGCAAACTGGTTCCCCTGAGAGGTTGCCACAACTAAATCGGACCCATCGGATGCTCGCAACTTGACTGTTTTTGCAAAATAGTCGATATTGACGTGGTAGGAAGATAGCCAATCCATATCAAGAATAACATCGAACTTTGACATGCTCAACACTATCAGGTCGATAACAAACTTAGACTCATCTAAACTGATGATACACTTCCTACAAATGCTCTTCAAGAGCGACATCTCACCTAGAGGGGTGGAAACTGATAAAGGAAAATCTAGAGGCTGAGCTACGAGCTGAAGTCTACTCATAAAAGCATAAGATATAAAAGAGTGAGAAGCTCCCGAATTGAAAAGAATACGGGCTGGAAAGGAGTTCACGGAGAATGTACCCTCCACTACGGCCCTGCTCGCACCATGATCGCGAGGAACTACTGCATACACTCTGCCCGTGGCTGGAAGCTGCTCTGCTGCTGGAGGTGGGGTATACTAGACTACCTGCCCCTGAAGGACCTCCTGAACTGTACGAACCTACCCCTCAATTATAGGAACTGCTGGTGGTGCCTCAAGTCTCGCCTACTGACCCTGACCTCGGCCCTAGAATCTACCCTGCTGCTGATTCTGCCGTCTCCCTTGTTGGGCTCCTGCTGGTGCACTGCGACACTCTGATGCTTTGTGGCCAGTCTTGTAATACTTAAAACAAGTGCCCTGGAACTTGCGCTGCTGAGGCGCTCTCTGCTCATTCTTGGGCCCTCTCCTATGAGGGTCTTGCTGCTGCTGCTGGGGTCCCGAGAAAGACCTCTTATTCTGCCCTTTTTCTTGCTGTTTCCCTCCTTGTCCTTCTGGAACATGGCTGACTCATTCTCCTGAGAGATGGCAGGATCCGCTACCTCTTGAACTGAATAAAACCTCCTAGAAATGAGGTATCGACGAAGGCTAGGGTGAAGTCCTGCTAGAAACATCTGAGCCTGGCACTCTCCGGTCTGCCACATGCCCATGAAATGAAGTAGGCTCATAAATCTGCTCTCAAAATCCGCTACTGATATGTCTCCTTGAGTCAATCTGGATAACTCAAGCTCTTTCCCGGCCCGTGCCGCGGAAGAGATAAACTACTCATCAAAGAAATAAGTGAAGTCTTCCCAGGTGAGTGTCATCCTCTGATCTGGAGTGAACTGCAACTGATACCATCTCCCTACATCTCCCTTGAGACTGTAAGATGTCAGCCTCTTCTTCTGAACCGATGTCACATTCAGTATCTCAAGAATGTTGCTCACATCCTCCTTCCACTTATGCGCTGTCAGTGAATCTGATGATCCCTGAAGCTCTGGTGCTCTCATCTTCTGGTATCTCTCCACCAGACGGAGCCAAGTCTCCTGCTCTGCTGCTCTATCCATAACTAACTGTGGGGGTAGGTGCTGGTGTGTTCCCCTGTAAACCCTCCGTAACTGGAAAAGCTGGTACAACCGGTGGTAGAACTACTAGTGATGGTGGGGTGATGTGACTCGTCACAAGCTCCTCAAGAGCTGCCATCCTAGCGGCTATGGGAGCCATCAGATCTATCAGGTATTGGTGAGCCTGTCAAGAGCTGCCATCCTAGCGGCTATGGGAGCCATCAGATCTATCAGGTATTGGTGAGCCTGTTGCGGCTCGGATGGAGTATGTTGCGGTGCTGGTGGAGCCTGTTGTGGCTCTGCCTGACCAGCTCTCTGAGTGCGAGGTCTACCGCGTCCTGCCATCTGAGCACATAAAAGAAGGTTTATGAGTCCTCAAACAAAACGTATATGGATCTCATATAAATAGAGAGTTCATATCATATATCATTCATGCAAATACTTTTAATATCACAAAAAAAATATCCGTAATTTTTGAATACGCGTATATAACGTCCTCGCTCGTACTAGAAATTCTTAGCGGACTCTATACATGAATCCTAAGAAACTCTATTCAAACTCCACGACTCGATACAGGATGATTCTAAGGATTCTGAAACTAGAGCTCTGATATCAGCTGTGATGCCCCTGGTTTCAACAAGGCTGCAGTCCAAGGTGAAACCAATAATGTCAAACCTACCATGCACCACATCGTGTAATAACATGTTTCACCAACACAGTAAATATCTTTCTAGTGGAATCAATAACCGGTGTAGGTACAAAACAGGCAAAAGATAAAATACAGAAGAAATATGAAACAACAGATACTCTAAAGAAAAGTCATCATCACTGACATAAATGAATAAATCTCTGAGAAGGAAACATTTGAACTGATACAACTATCTCACAATATGAAATCAAATGAAGTATTACTAAGGCATATTCGCCTTTTTCAAAACTAGAAATAATATCTCAAAATATTTAACAAAATACATCTAATGTGGAGTTTTGACATAACTACTAATACTGTCTATAAATAATGACTAAAGCAAATCCATCAAGCTACGGCTCTCCGTGTACCTGGCTCGTTACCTGAAAGTGGGGGAAACAACGAGCGTCAAAGCGCTATAGCGAGTAACATCTTAACCAACCCCAGGGGAAGGGCTAGAGGGATATGAAAATAGCTGTTAATACATATAGATAATCAATCATAAACTCTGAAATAAAATAGGAGTTTGATATTTAGGAATTTACAACATGTGCGTGGGTAACTCAACAATCCCATAAGCTTAGGAATTTACAACATGTGCGTGGGTAACTCAACAATCCCATAAGCTCATATTGTAAATAGCTAAATGCCCAATCCAATAACTACGTGGAGTAATAACTCTATCTCCAACCATACCATCAATAATCCATCACATGTCAAAAATATGTCAATATGTATTACTTAAAGTCCAACACGAGGACTTTCGTAGTTTATAGTCTGGCAAAAGGACTTTAGTAGCTTATAGTCCAACATGAGGACTTTAATAGTTTATAGTCCAACACGAGAACCCTCATAACTCATAGTCCCTCATAAGGACTTCAATAGTTTATAGTCCAACATGAGGACTCTGATGATTATAGTCCAACACGAGGACTCTCATATAAATAATGTATGAAACAACATCTAAACTGTTCACCTGCATGTCCCGGTGAATAAAACTAAGACTCATGTCTGTACTCAACTCATGTACACAATTCTCAGTGTATAACAAACCCAAATAACCCAGATATTATTCCAGTCACACAAACCTAAACACAACAGGACAAAACAGCAAAAATTCCCAGCGGTCGACCTCCACGGTTGACCGTGACTGGAGCAGAAGCTTACTTCTTCTGTGCAAGGCACGCGGTCAACCGCCACGGTCAACTGCGTAAAAGCAGAAACCCTAGTTTGGTTTCTGTTCTACGTGGGTTCGATCCAAAACTTCCGTGCGATAATTATAGGTATTATTAAACCTTCATAAATGATTTAGCATAACCAGAACATGTGATTTACAGACTCATCACTATAGATAAAACAAATCAAAACTTAAACATGTATATTTCATGTCGAAACCTTCGAAAACAAATATTTTTCTTACAAAACTCTTGTTAGAAGTATTTCCAGATCTAGATCTACATTAAGAAATTCGTGTGTGATCTTTATTAACTGAAAACTTGTTCTTCTGCATCATAAAATAATAAGATCTATCTTTATACAAAGAAAATAACATATTAGGCTCACAAATCGCAAGAAAACATTAGAAAACAAATCTAAAAGTAGGGGTGTAGGGTTAAGCGAGATGAAACTCGCCTGAGGGGTGAAGAACAACTGAAAATGACGCTGGAAAAGATCCTCCTACGCTGAACGTTGCTAGAACTCACCAAAATTCTCCAAAACTCGCCAAGAAATGTCTAAAGAAAGAGCTAGGATTTGCAAGAGAGAGAGAAGAGGCTACTAGGGTTTTCTCAAGTGAAGAAAAAGGCTCTCACGAACTAAAACTATATATATGAGCCCACAAACCCGACCCAAAAACCCCAAACTGACCCGAAAAGAATAAAACTGGCAAAACTCCTAGTGGTCGACCGCGCAAGAGACAGAGGCCTACTATCACTGCTACGGCGCGGCGGTCGACCGCCACGGTCGACCGCTGGCAGGCTTTCTCTTGTTTGTGCATGTTGTGTGTGTGTTGGTCTTGACACTTGGTCTCTCTCATATAAAATATACTTGTTTGATCCCTAAACACTTGTTATCCCATTCATCTATGATATAAACATATATTTCATAATAAAAACTCATTTATCAAATTTCACAGGGTTTTACAGTCTTTTTTTTTTTTTTTCTTATTCATTTATATTTGGGAATAACCATTAAGAGATCATTTGTTCACTAAATTATATATGAGACCAAACTATGTGCCTTTTGTTTATTCTTCTATAGAGTAGCTAAATGTAACAAATCAAGCTAATTTAGGGTGTGTTTAGCAATCACTTAAAACTAGGTCAGATTCAATAATGGCACATTTCTTTCCTAAACCAGTTTAGAGTTGGAAAGTGGGTGCTAGTCCAACACTAAATTGGTTTTAAGGCTTTATTTTGGGCTAAGAAGAACTAGTCCAGAACCGCCCAGTTTTTGTCAATCACAAATTAACCCAAAACTAGGCAACGTTTGGTGCTAATCTAATTTCTAAGAGTTGCCAAACACTTCCTTAGATAAGCCAAATATATACATATATATGTTTAATTGGCTATTATGACGCCATATGATATGTCATAAACAGCTCCAGTCATGTCTCCAAATTATCGACTGCTGTAGAAGAAATCATACCGACACAATGATGAAATTGAATTTCAATCAAGCCTCAATTTGGGGGCCTCTCTCTCTCTCTCAAATTGTTGAGAATCAGTCATGTCACTTTATATTAGATAATTTCCTTTATTGTCAAATATACCTATTATTTTTGCATATGCATGTGTTTGTGTGTAGCTTATAAATAATCTTCAACGGTAGGTATATATAGGCCTGTTCAATCGGACTAGTCGGGCCCGGGCCCGGTTTACGACACAATGATGAGATTGAATTTCAATCAATCCTCAATTTGGGGGCCTCTCTCTCTCTCTCTCAAATTGTTAAGAATCAGTCATGTTACTTTATATTAGATAATTTCCTTTTTTGTAAAATATACCTATTATTTTCGCATATGTATGTGTTTGTGTGTGGCTTATAATTAATCTTCAATGGTAGGTATATATAGGCATATTCAATCGGGCTAGCCCGGACCGGCCCGGCCTAGTAAACTGGGCTCGGGCTGGGCAAAACCCGTTGCCCAGGCCCGAGCGGGCCGGGCACCGGGCTGACTTAGTCATTTTCTCTTTTTTTTTACTTTTTTTCTTTTTTTTTTGCTTAAATTTTTTTTTTGTTAAAAAAAATTAAGAGTAAATAACAATAAATTAAGCAAAATTTTGATAAAAAATCAATCTTATTATTAGTCACTTGTAATTATATAATTTACAGATACAAAAAATCATAGAAAGTAATAAAAATAAATTCTTTATTAATAATTACTAACAATTACAAATTTATTTTAGAATTTGTCGCATCATAATAGATGAATATATCCTAACTAGGTTGGCATCTACTTATCTATATCACTACAATTTGTAACTCTTACCAAAATAATTTATCATAAATTTTCAACTAAGAAATAAGAATTACAAAATTATGAGTATTTCTACATTTCTACTCTTTATCTCTATCTCCTATTACCAACTCATCAATTTTATCTTCAATACTAGCCATCCGATCGATGCCTTGAGTTCTCTTCTCATACCTCCACCAATCTTGTAGGCACATTACCGCCTGTACGGTAGATAGATCTAGCAATGTCCTATGGTCGTTGTCACGCCCTACTTCCTAAAATACTCAGGAATCGAGACGCGAACAAGACCATGACGTATTAGACTGAGAAAAAAATAAGTACTAGACTTTCTACTCAATCTAATATGCTAAACATCAAGCAATATAAAACAAAGGTACAGGTCCCCAATCACAGTAGCGAGAATACAATAAACAACTCAGAATAAAATGGTACATATCACAACTAAAATATCATCTCAGACATAATATTCGGGCCAAACATGCTACAAAGGTAAACAAGGACCATTGAACAACTAAAGGAAATAACTAAGCTTCAGCTTCTTCTTCTCCTCTGTCTGCAAAGCACTCCTGCTGAGAATACTCTGGCTCATACCAAACCTGTCCGTCCTCCAAATCTGACGTACAACCTGAAAGAACAGGAGTACGTCAGCGTGTGTGGCACACGACAAGATCCCAAAAGGAAGAATGGAAACGGTCGAACGACCAATGCAATAACAATAATAATGAATAGAAACTTGCAGTTGGAATACTAACAAGCTAGATGCAATCCACCACTAGAGTATAACAATCAGAAGAATTCATAAACATCCGTGTAACAAGATCATACAATTAAATGGAATTAATTCTTAAAAATCTACAACACGAGACGTAGTACGCCGTGCGAAATAATCCAAACAAGGAAACTCTCATGTATATACCATATGTCTCAAATTATAGATAATTAAATATTATAATCCAAACAAGGAAACTCTCATGTATATACCATATGTCTCAAATTATAGATAATTAAATATTAATCACGATCTATGTATGAAAAGAATATACCATATGTCTCAAATTATAGATAATTAAATATTAATCACGATCTATGTATGAAAAGAAATATAACTAGTCCGCATCTCATAAGAATCCATAATCATCTAAGGTGATAACCTATATAATGTGATAATAAAGGAAATTTCTAAGCGTAGATATTAAACAAAGCCTACCATAGGACACACAAGCATATTATGCTTATTTTACATGTTATTTAAATTAGAGAAGAATATTTTCATATATATAATCGGGTCCCCGTAAACCTGTCCGGGGGCCACACCTTCAATTCAAGTATTGGCCCTTTGGCCCATGTATATATATAACTCGCGATATCAGGAAAGCGCATGTACCAGTTTATATACATGTTATATTCTCCGTCTAATTCTCCTTTATAAACCCCATGTTTGTTAGTTTAATTTAAGTAACTGTGCATGAAATATTGTGCACTAGCCATGGAGTTACCGTGGAATGATTTCTGTAAAATTATGAAAATAACCGTGACCCATAACATGTCCGATCAAGAGTGCATCGTCTAGTCGATGCTATAATAGTAATAAACAAGGAAACCTCCTATCGGGATATCAATATCAAGGGGACTCGGAACTCCTCACATCGGGATATCGATGTCGAGGCGAGTATAGCCATGCTTTGAAGCACGTTTATAAATCATATTTTTAACATGAGTCGTCTTTATGTATAGTCTCTCCTATTGGATAACAACTAGGTGATAAAGTAACAAATTTCCATGCAGTCATTCATCAAACAAATCCCACACATATAATAACATATCACAATCTAATCTATGTATGTAATTCATAACAGATCTAAATATTAAAAGACGAGTCAATGAGCAAAAGGGATCTTGCTACTATTATCTATTCTAAAATAATCCTTTAAAAATAATAAACTTATTAATTCAGATAATCCTTTTCCAAAAAATATTCTTTAAAATTGTTTCTAATAATTAATAAGTAGTCTTCAAAAATCATAAAACTTATTTATCTAAAATAATCCCTTTACAAAATAATTTCTTTTAAATTAATTTTCATTATAATAATCTCAAATAGTCCTTTATTCCAAAATAAATTCTTTTAAACTGTTTCTCATTATACTAATTCAAAACTAGTCTTTAGGAATCATAAATATATTTATTTAAAATAATTCTTTTCTCATTATGGTAATTCTAAAAATAATCTTAAAATATTTTCTCTCAAAACATCTCGTAATTAATCATAAACTATTTTTGAACATATCCACTCATCATATATAGCACCACTTCACAAATATAACCACCGTAATATTATCAACAAATCCACACAGATAATAACATATCAGTCTAATCTATACAATTAATTAATATCAGATATAAATATTAAAATGACGAGTCAAAGAAAAGTGGGATCTTGCCTACGAGGTTTTTGTCGAATGGATCAACATTGACATACGAGACTACGGCCCAAAAGTAAGGCAGCGACGACGGTGAGATGGCGACGATGGCGCTGTTTGGGGACAGCAATGACAACAGAGTTCGTCCAATCTGGAGTACACCAGGTGGAAGAGGAGGTGGTGGTGATGGGGGAGGTTGTAGGGGTAGTTGACGGCCAGAGAGAGGAGAAGAGGCAGAGGTCACCACGGTGAGCGGAGGAGGCGGGCCTGCTGGACGACGTCGAGGCTGGGCTGTTTGGTGGGATGCTATCAAAAGGAGAGGGGAGGGTCAAAGTTTGGTGGGCGACGGTGAAGGAAGAGGGGAGGTAAAGAGGCTTGACGGGCTGCTGCGGCGTCGAGGTTGGTCATCGGAGTTCGGGGCTGAGGGAAGCTTGGCGAAGAGAGGCGGAGAGGAGTGGCAACGGTGGTTTGGTGGTGAAGGGGTGGTTAGAGGCATCGGCGGTGAGGAGCGAGGGCTTGAGAGGGGAGTAGGTTAGCACGGCGGGGTGAGCAAGTAGGGGCGAGCAAGGTAAGAGGAGGTGGTCAGAGGGTGGTGTGGAGAGGCGGAGGTTGGCTGTTTGTGGTGGTGATGGTGGAAGAGGAGAAAGATGAAGAGGGAGAGGCAGCAGCTGTTGAAGGCGGCTAGAGAGGGAGAGGGAGAGAGACTGAAAGCGAGAGGAGAGATCTGGAGGAACTGAGAGAGAGAGAGAGAGAGAAAGAGAAAAATATTTATATAGGAATATGGATTAGGGTTAAGGAGAAAATCAATATTAATAATTAATAACAATAATAATAATAATAACAATAATAAAAAATTAAATATTAATTTAAAGAGTTTTTTTTACCGTAATAATTAAATTTATAATTAACAAAACTATTAAAAGTAGATTTTTAAATCATAGAAAATTCTAGAAAATCGAGAAAATATAAATACTCTTTTAAAAATAATAATTTTAATATTTTAAAATACTAAAAAATATTTAAACTTGTATTAAAAATTTATGGTCATTATATTCTACCCCCCTTAAAACAAATTCCATCATCGGAATTAAAATAAGGATGATGCACAAAGAACCCGAGGGCAGATATGAAATGATATCCATAAATAGAGGAGAACGTAAAATAATAACAACACAAAATATAAGATGTGACAACTAAGATTCAGCATACATATAGCAGACCATAATAACAATATCATAACACACAGGAATCAATTTTTTCATAAAAGTGGATGGAAAATTACTTCAATTATTAAAATAACATAACATCAATTAAATAATATATACATGTCAAAGGATAAAATTATAATCTCCCAACTAGTTCATAATATCAATATAGTCATACATACTTAGAAAAATAAATTACAAAGTATTTATCAAAAGACGCAGCAATATATATATAACAATATAAAAATAAATATTTGTATACTAATATAAGGTGATATCAAGCAATTTAAAATTAATACCTAGAAGAACAATTAGTAGTGTATGAAAAATTTATGTCATAATAAATACAGTAGTATCACAATCATAAAATATGCTAATTTTTAGTACACATGAGACACAAAAGGTAACAATTACTTTAAAAGAAATACATAGAAAACATAAATATATGTATCATAATAACATGAATACATATACGTAATACACGAATCATTTAAAAGTATGGAACATATATCACGTACAACAAGATTATGATGATAAAAGATATAATGTAACTAAAAACAAAAAGAATTACAAATTGCGTAATTATCAATTAAGTAATGGGAGAAGGTATCAGTCAACATAATAAGAATAAATAAATATGTAAAGCAATAAGAAATCAATTGTATGAATTATGTAAAGTAAATTATTATCACACAAACATATATAAAATCAATAATCATGTTCAGTTGAAATCATGAATATTATTTGTCAAATTAACAAGAAGGCACATATAATCAAAGGAATTAAGATTTACACAATCAATAATAAGAGTATTAACGTAAATCATATATATGTATAAAATAAATCAAGTACATAAACTCAGAATAATAACATAACGAACAGAGTTACATAAATTAGTTAGAATGTAGAAAATGAACAAATCAAAATCATTTAACTAACAGTTAATAATGTTTGTAAAATCAAGGTAATTATTTTTAAAATGATCAAATAAGCATAGTAATACACACAAAACATACAACTAATAAAATTATATTAAAAATATAAGCATAAAAGATCCACACCAATAGAAATACATTGTAAGAGTAAAAGAAAAATAAAATAAAATACAACAATAGTAAAATCAATGCAAAATAGTAATATAAGGAATGCATTTCAACAAAAGGGAGTATATGCTTGAATAGAAAGTAATAACATTTCATAAAATCAGAAGTGAAGTAATACAAAATCATAGTATAATCAAAGTAAACAATAAACATGCACTTAACCACAACAAGCACGCAAGAATATAGTAAATACATAAACAGTATTAATAAATTCATCACCATACAGAGCAAATGTATGTATAGTAAAAAGGCTATCGTAAATTGAATCAATGCTAATAAAGGTAAAAATACATAGCTCAATGAAGTATATGCAAATCAGGCACGGGAAACATTTATACTATCACATACTAGTTAAACATAGTTGTATATAAACACAATATGATAAAATATGTTATAAAAGTGTGTGTAGTAACTGTATAAAACACAACAATTACAAAACAAACATGAATAAATAATAATTATAATAATCATTCGAATCAATAAATAATCATTATAATAATCGTTCGAATCAATAAAATAGACATAAGAGCAAACAAGTGATTCAAAATAGGCATATTATATAAAACATAATAAGGACATAATTATATATGTATTCAACAAATAATATAATAAATAAAAAATATTAGTAAAATTTATAAGGTAAAATAATAAATATAAATAGGATACAACAATAATAATTATTACTGTATAATATTAATTTAGATGTAGCATATATGGCATAGTAGTCAAAATCACATAAATATAATCAGCATAAATATACATAAATAAAGATGTATAATACATAAAACGTGAAGTATGTAAGATAAAATAGATATATAAACAAATAAAAACATAAGAAGAACATAAATTTGTATAATAAAACACCGATATATTGTAGATAAACATACCATGAATGATTAATGAACTTGTGAATATAAACACTGATAATACATGAAACAGAACACGATTAGACACAGTTGATACTAGAAATGATGAATGACTATAAATCAATAAAAAGTATACATCGTAAATATAATAATCTACGTGAATACACTATAATGAAAAGAGAATAGTAAGTATAAAAGAATAAAAAATTAAAACACAACACAAGTAAACAAAAATAATGAATAGAGAATAAACAACAAACAATAACATAAAAAAATCCATAAACACTATAAAATAAATACTGAAACAACATATGTATACAATGTATATTGCTCATGTATTTTTTTTGTCATTTGTGGTAACATACATGTCGATAACGAAGCAAACAAACAACAAATATGCAAATGCACTATAAACAACCCATGAGTAAATACCATACACACCCACAATGCTATTTAAAATTATCTTTTATATTAGTTATAAAAGATTAATAACTAACAATACGAGATAATGTAACAAAAACTATATAATTAGTAACTCAAACTCCAAATCTAACAATATGAATAAATGCTTAAATATCAAAATAGAAATACATTGTTATTAGAAATAACGAAACCAATGGGAATATACTAAAACAACCTAAAAAGACAAAACTGGCTAATAAAAACTATGTATTGAAAATGTTGTAAGTTGAATAATTTAAAGAATAAGAATGTAATGCATGTATAGAATATTAAAATCATGAATTTATTAGTGTCTATCACTAAAAATACGAACAATATATAATAATCTAGAATATAAGTAAATGATAGATGGTATGACAGAAAAAAACGTACACATACACAATGTATATATGCAAAAGTATAATTAAACACATGAAATAATCTAAATATTAGATATGTTATGTGATGTATATGTGAACCCTAGAGCAATGCGAAACACTTAATGAACATGATTTGAACAATTAAAAAATGTATAAATAATGGTTTTCATTAGACTATGTTACATGTACATTTTTAATAAAAAACATATAATATAACACTGTGTGTGATACATAAAATAATATAATAAATAATATAAAATTTAATGCAATCAAACGATACATAAGTCAAATCAAAGAAAACATAGTATAAAAATAATAACACATAAAATAATGACCGGTACGAGGAAAGAGAAGTTATACGAAGAGAGTATAGTCGGGAAGTGACGAGACAGGAAACAATGAGAAGTTTCGGAGTCAAAAGTGATAAGGTAGGGACTAAGACATAATTTTTCAAGAAACTAAGATAAGGGCTAAGTATAGTCTTACGTATGAAATATGATATACATCTAAATTATCTATTATATTTTTACTAGTGGGAATTCGGGACTGTGACCTGTATGGGCCACCATAAAAACCTGTCACGCCCCGTTTTCTAAAATACTCAGGAATCAGGATGCGAACAAGTCCGCGACGTATTAGCCTGAGGAGAAATAAGTACTAGACCTTCTACTTAATATAATACGCTAAGTGTCAAGTAATATAAAGTGAAGGCACATGTTCCCGATCACAGTAGTGAGAATATAATAAACAACTCAGAACAAAATGATACATATCACAACTGAAATATCATTCTAGACATAATATTCGGGCCAAACATGCCCTAATACAAAACAATCCAACTAAAATAATCGATCAAGAAGAAATGGAAGGTGCTACAAAGGTAAACAAGGACCATCGAACAACTAAAGGAAATAATTAAGCTTCAGCTTATTCTTCTCCTCTGTCTGCAAAGCACTCCTGCTGAGAATACTATGGCCCTTACTGAACCTATCCGTCCTCCAAATCTGACGTACAACCCAAGAGAATAGGAGTACGTTAGGGTGCGTGGTACACGGTAAGATCCTAAAAGGAAGAATGGAAACGGTCGAACGACCAATGCAATAACAATAATAATGAATAAAAACATGCAGCTGGAATACTAACAAGCTAGATGCAATCAACCACTACAGTACAACAGTCAGAAGAATTCATAAACATCCGTGTAACAAGGTCATACAACTAAATGGAATTAATTCTTAAAAGTCTACAACACGAGATGTAGTACGTCGAACGAAATAATCCAAACACGAAAACCCCCATGTATATACCATATGTCTCAATTTATAGATAATTATATATTAATTCCGATCTATGTATGAAAAGAAATATAACTCGTCCACATCTCACAAAAATCCATAATCATCTAAGGTGATAACCTATATAAGGTGATAATAAAGAAAATTTCTAATTGTAGATATCAAACAAAGCCTACCATAGGACACCCAAGCTTATTATTCTTATTTTACATGTTATTTGAATTGGAGAAGAATATTTTCATATATATAATCGGGTCCCTGTAAACCTGTCTGGGGGGCCATGCCTTCAAGTCAAGTATTGGTCATTTGGCCCATGTATATATATAACTCGCGATATCAGGAAAGTGCATGTGCCCGTTTATATACATGTTATATTCTCAGTCCAATTTCACTTTATAAACCTCATATTTATCAGTTTAATTTAATTGACTGTGTATGAAATATTGTGCACTAGCCACAGAGTTATCGTGGAACGACTTCTGTAAAACTATAAAAATAACCATAACTCATAACATGTCCGATCAAGTGTGCATCGTCTAGTCGATGCTATAATAGTAATAGTCAAGGAAACCTCATACCGGATATCAATATCAAGGGGACTCAGAACTCCTCACATCGGGATATCGATGTCGAGGTGAGTATAGTCATGCTTTGAAGCACGCTTATAAATCATATTTTAACAGGAGTCATCTTTATGTACAGTCTCTCCTATTAGATAACAACTAGGTGATAAAGTAACAAATTTCCATACAGTCATTCATCAAACAAATCCCACGCATGTAATAACATATCACAGTCTAATCTATGCATGTAATTCATAACAGATCTAAATATTGAAAGACGAGTCAATGAGCAAGAGGGATCTTGCTACTATTATCTATTCTAAAATAATCCTTTAAAAATAATAAACTTATTAATTTAGATAGTCCTTTTCCAAAATAAATTCTTTAAAATTATTTCTCATAATTAATAAGTAGTCTTCAAAAATCATAAACTTATTTATCTAAAGTATTCCTTTTACAAAATAATTTCCTCTAAGTGATTTCTAATCTTTTAAAATCATAAATCTATTTATTTGAAAGTCCTTTTACAAAATAATTTCTTTTAAATTAATTTTCATTATAATAATCTAAAATAGTCCTTTATTCCAAAATAAATTCTTTTAAACTGATTCTCATTATACTAATTCAAAACTAGTCTTTAGGAATCATAAATGTATTTATTTAAAATAATTCTTTTACAAAATAATTTTTTTTCTCATTATGGTAATTCTAAAAATAAGCTTAAAATATTTTCTTTCAAAACATCTTGTAATTAATCATAAACCATTTTTGAACATATCCACTCATCATATATAGCACCACTTCACAAAATATAACCACCGCAGTATTATCAACAAACCTACGCAGATAATAATATATCAGCCTAATCTATACAATTTAATTAATATCAGATATAAATATTAAAATGACGAGTCAAAGAGAAGCGGGATCTTGCCTACAAGGTTTTCGTCAAAGAGACTATGGCCCGCGAGTGAGGCAGCGGCGACGGTGAGTCGACGACGACGGTGCTGTTTGGGGATAGCAACGACGACGGAGTTCATTGGATCTAGAGTGTGTCGGGTGGAATAGGAGGTGGTGGTGATGGGGGAGGCTGCAGGGGCAGTAACAGCGGGG
>NC_033796.1:99018561-99167790 GCF_001876935.1 Asparagus officinalis
CTGAAAGAGGAGAGGGAGAGAGAGAGAGATGAGAACGAGAGAGAGAGAGAGAGAGAGCAAGAGAAAAATATTTATATAGGAATAGGGATTAGGGTTAAGGAGAAAATCAATATAAATAATTAATAACAATATTAATAATAATAACAATAATAAAAAATCAAATATTAATTTAAAGAGTTTTTTTACCGTAACAATTAAATTTATAATTAACAAAACTATTAAAACCCGATTTTTAAATCATAAAAAATTCTAGAAAATCGAAATAATATAAATACTCTTTTAAAAATAATAATTTTAATATTTCAAAATACTAAAAAATTATTTAAACTTGTATTAAAAATTCATGGTCATTACAGTCATCGATCAAACGTCGTAATGTGCTGAAGGTGGATTCTGAAGCTACCGTAAAAACCTGTACTGTTAGTAAGTCACGAACCTTGATGGAAAATATATGATATAAAACCGTTCCATATACTCTTTACCATTGCAAAATATTGAAACTATTATTTTGACTTTTAACTAAATATGCAGTTAAATATTGTTCAATTTTAGAAACTTTCATTGATGATCCAGATCCAAATCCACCAGTTAGTTGAGCTATAATTAATTCCCTATCAAAACTTTTACCTTTTCCCCGACTTGAACTCGTAGAAGCAGAAGCTATAGATTGCTGTGTACTTACACCATATCTAGCTGCATACTCATCATATAATCTTTGAAAATAAGCTCCAAGAGCATGATGATGAATAAGAGCAGTAATAGTTTGACCATCATTAATGTCTATTATCATGTTACCATACAAAAACTTTAACAAATTTTGAAGACCAACATCTTTCAAACATAGATCAATAAGAACCCCAAACAAAAAAATAATAGGAATATGCCTAAAGTACTTATTAAATTTACTTTCCTTTTAAAAAAACATATTTCCAAAATAATTATCCATACGATAATTATTAAAAAAAGTTTAAATATTTAAAACTTGTAAGCAGCTTGAATAATAGTAGGATAATAACAACCATAATAACATTATAACATCATAAAAAACTTATAGCATCTCTTTTACACTATATATAACTAATCATTCATCTTTAATTATTCCATACATACTACCAATGCTAGAACTGGAAGTATAGAAAGCAATAAAATCATTTATAATTTCTTTATACTCTATTGTTACGTTTAACATTACATATGTAGAATTCCACCTATGGTCAACATATTTCGGAATTAATCTGGGTTTTAAATTTTTTTCTTTTACACAATTTTTTCCAGCTTTTAAATCTTTGTTCAGAAGAAATATGAGCATAAGCTATTGTCCTAACCTTTTCTATCATGGATTAATTTTACTAAATACACTTTAAACAATTAAATTTAAAATATGACACATACATCTAATATGGAAAAATATCACAATGACATGACAATAGCAAAGATGATTTGATATGATCTGTAGCTATATTATTATTATTTGTATTATCTAGTGAAAGAGAAAATATTTTTTTGAAATTTTTAATTTTATAAGTTCTTCTATTATTAAATTTGCAATATTAATACCACTATATGAATCTTCAAATACAATAAAAGAAATAATTATTTTAAGCATTTGCTAATTATCATCAATCCAGTGTGTCATGATACATAAATAACTAGTTTGTGCTCTAGATGTCTAAATATCAGAAGTTAAAAAAATTTAGAGTTTAAATTTTGAAAATAAGAAATTATTTTTACTTGTTCCTCGTGATAATATTTCAAAATACCACGTTGATAAGATTGTCGAGAAAATTTTTAAATGCAGGATGAAAATCGTCTGTAATCATATCTTTAAATTCATCATATTCTACTAATTTAAAAGGAAGGTTTTTAAGAACAATAAACCTGATGACGCATTTTCTGACTTTAATTGCGTCATAGTTCCAACTACCGAGACTACCAGAGGATGATGATTGGGAGAGTAAAGATTATTGGATATCACCTTGAGGCATTGTCTGACCTCTGTTATGCTTTACTAAATGACGTTTGATGTGGTTGGTGCAACTTTTATGATGAGCTTGGAAAATATGGCTGCACAACACACATTTAGCTTTCTGGGTGAGAAGTCTACCATGTTGATCCCTGGTGACTTCTATCTTCTCGAAGAAGTACCACACATCAGATCTCAGCCTTTTAAGTGCCCTAGGTGCAAAATCATCGCCACTGGATTGGTGATCAACATCGGTAGGAGGAGTAACTGTAGCTCCTATAGTAGAATTATTAGGACTCATTTCAACATCAGGAGTTGAGATTTGCCCTTCATAATCGGAGGAGGAAGCCATTTGATTGAAGAATTAGAGAGTAAAAGCGAGAATAAGAAAGTATTAGAGAGAAGTAGACAAGTTTTGGATGAGAAAAATAATTAAAACCTCCCTCTATTTATGGAGTCAGCCCTTAGCCAAATAACCAAAATATCCTAAAAATTAGCCTTTTTTTGATCGTTCTTGGGGTTATTTTGGTCAAAAGCCAAAAAATGGCCATTATAGCCGTTCGGACCAAATCGGGCTCGGGCCCAGCGCCGCAACCGTGCGCCATTGTCGGGCGCGGGCTCGGGCCTCGGCCAGCAACGATCACATTCGTGACCGTTGTGGCCGGGCCGGGCTCGGGCCGACTCGGTCAGCCCGGCCAAAGGGTCACGAATGTGACCGTTGGACCACCGGGCCAGGACATTCCGGCCCGGCCTATTTTGCGCCGAGTCCGCGGGTCCGGATTTGGGGCCAGGCCCAGACTCGAGCTACCCCAGCCTGACCCTTTTGCTGGCCGGGCCAGATCGGGTGCAGTGCGAGCACCGATGCAAGATGACACGTGCCCGGATCGGAGCCCAGCTCGACGCAGATTTCCGACCATGCGGGCTTGGGCCCGGCCTGGGGTCTGATTCGGACACCGGGCCGGATGCCAAGCCTTGGGCCCAAATGGACACCCTTTGGTATATACCAAATTGGGGAATGAGTCCAACGTGGAGTGAAGTTATCAGCGTGAAGCTCGAAGACGTCACGAAATATTAAGACCTAATTAGTCCATTCATGATGGGCAGTCTTCTGGATATTATTGACCACTTTCCTATGTGCATGACTGTCGCTTTAGTCCAAAACCATGTTATAGAAGATAAATGGTGTCCGATACTGTCCACAAGAGCGATTATGATGTTTGGTTTGGCTACATATAATGAAAGACCATGTTGATGTTGGTAGTCGTGTTGCCACTTCATTGTTTCTAGTTTAAATCTATTTAATCAAGGGTCCATGGTTTACATAGATAATTGAATTATACTTACAAATGATGGAGGAGGCCATTGGAAATTTTTAAACCTAACTATGTTATAGGACAAGATTATAATCTTTTCCTTTTATTAAAAAAAGATGAGCAAAAAATATTTTTATTTTTATTTGCTTAGTCACATTTAAATATCCTACATTTCCCCTTCTTTGCTCTTAAACCTTCAATTATTTTCCGCAAACACTTTATATACGCTACAACTTTTAAACATTTGCACTTTAACACCCTTAGATATACAAACATGAGAATTTTCCTCCAAAACTTCTCACTCATATGCTAGTTTTGCAATATTTTAATTCTTAATATTTGTTAAATTTACTATTAAACCTATCAAATCCAATTTTAAATTAGAATAATGTAGACTTAAAATAGAATTATGGTAATTTTAACGGTAAAGTTAACGAAAGCTGTGATCTAAAAACTTCTAAAATTAGCATGTGAATATAATAGCAAAGTTATCGCGGGGAAATTCTGGTCGTTTGCATGACTATATACAAGTGCAAATTTTAACAATTTTGAAATATATAAGTACTAAAAAAATACGTATGGGTGAATGAGTGCAAAGTAGGGGAAACTAGAGGATGTTTTTCAGTGCAATTTTCATTTTTTTTAAAGTTCTGATGAAGGGTCTAAAGAAAATTTCCACTTCTGAAGTTAGAATTATGACGAAAAGAAAAGTTTCACTTCTGAAACTGGGGGGTGCTGCTCTGTACTTCCTGAACTCGACCTCCTACGTCCTATTTAAACACCACCGTTTAGAATTTGGGTTTTTGATAAAAACAGGGTACGGTTCTCTTCTCTTCCTTTTTATAGCCAAAGCCACCCTGTTCTCGCTCGCACCCATCCAATCCTCATTCCTTCTCCCTTTCTCTTTCTCTCTCCTCTTCTCCCATCATTCTCTCCCTCTCCTCCTCCTCCCTCCTTCATTTCCTCTCCCTCTCTTGGGTGGCCTCCAAAGGCTTGGGAGGCGAAGGTGAGATCCTTTCTCCTGTGATTTTGAGCTTCGTTTGCTCTAGAGATGGAATTATGTGGTGGGTTTGATCCTGTTCCTGGTTTGGAGTCCTCAATGGGTTTGGTTCCTCGGTGGGGTTCTCTTGGATCTTTGCTAGGAATGCGAGCTTTCGCTTGTTTGTTTATGTGTTTGATTTAGATTTTAATTTTTAATTTATGGGCATTTGTGGTAATTGAAATGTCGCCCATAAGATCATCCATCAATCAACAAACTCAGAAAAAAAAAATAATGATGTACAAAACACTGATCTCGTTCTCTCCTTCTCTGTACGCAGGAAAAGGGAGAGTTCAACCAAAATGGGGCCAACGCTATCATGTCCTGGTGGCAGCTTTGACTCCTTAGATGAGGGCCTTGATGCTCTCCTCAAATCTCTTAGCATAGGCAACGACTACGTAAAATCCTCCCTTAGATCAGTCAGTTTCAACGGCAGGGATTCTAGCAAGCTCATCATCACGGGATCTCTGAGCTTCGACAAGAGAGACAAGCAACCCTTCAACGTCGAGAACCAGAAGAGCTCAACTTCTCAGAAGGGGAACCGAAAGGTTACGAGGTTTGCTCCTTCGCCTGCAAAGATTATTGAAGCTGGCAGTGAAGATGAAGCTGCCCTCAAGTTGCAGAAGGTTTACAGGAGCTTTCGGACGAGGAGACAGCTTGCTGATTGTGCTGTTCTTGTTGAGCAAAGATGCAAGAGTGGAAGAAGTCCATTGTTGTTGCAGGCAGAACCCCCTGAAAATGGGTCGAAAAGCTTTCAGTCGGGGGGTCTGTCTGCAGCGACGGGACTACAAGGATAGTAAGTTCAACTTGGCGATAGGACGGGGAAACTATCCGCAATTAACCCCCATTTTAGAAGCCGTGTTTTCTCTCTGTGCAGTACTAATTAAGGAAAAGTCTTATTGATTTTGTGCTAACTCAATGGTGAATGTAGGTGGAAGTTGCTAGATTTTGCTATGCTAAAGAGGGACTCGGTGTCCTTTTTCGATATTAAGAAGACTGAGTCTGCTCTATCGAGATGGTCCAGGGCGAAATCTCGTGCAGCCAAGGTAAAACCTTTATGCGCGACGAAAAGTGAAAACTGTAGCCTCATCACGATTAGATGGAATTCTAGCTTATTGCTTTGATAATCCTCATACACAGGTAGGAAAAGGTCTATCAAAGGATGAAAAGGCTCGGAAACTAGCATTGCAGCATTGGCTCGAGGCAGTAAGTCTTGCAAGAATTACAAAATTCTATGCTATGTTGATTCTATGTATTGAGACGAGAAGATAAATCCTATTTTGTTGCTAGATTGACCCTCGCCATCGCTATGGTCACAATCTCCATTTCTACTATGACTGTTGGCTGCGCTGCAAGAGCAAGCAGCCCTTTTTCTACTGGTGAGTGATGATCATGTCCTGTATCATACATTTGAAGTTTCTAGTTCAATGCCTTTTTGAGAAAAGGATGTCTTCTAGTCTTACACTAGTTAGGATATAAACTATAAAAAGAAACCAAATAAAAAAGGTTACTCTGTATGAGGTCATTGACGAGTATCGTAGCCTGTACCAAATATCCATATCCAAAAAAAAAAGGTGGAAAAAAGAAGAAGTTATTGGATAGACTTATTCTTAAACACAAAAACCAGAAATCAGGACTGATAAGTTAAAAAAGAGCACTAGTTGCGGATAGACCCCTGTACTATTTGTCGAAGTGCAGATAGATCCCTCAGTGAATATTTTTTCCTTTTAAATGAGTAAAAACAAAAGTTAACTTAGAAGGCCTATCCACACCAATAGAACTACATGAGATCTATCCGCAGTTAACTATCAAAAACATCTTTTACGCTCAAGACCGTCATCATCGCTAGCATTCTTTTTCTAGATTAACTGGTTGGGGGTCTATCCGCAATTAACTCTAAAACAACATCATTTATCCTCATGGTGGTCATAATTGCTTGCACTCTTGTTCTAGATTAATTTGGTCTCAACTACTCGGGTTGATTTTTCTTCCAGGCTAGATGTTGGCGAAGGAAAAGAGGTCAACATTGATGAAATGTGCCCTCGATCAAAGCTTCAACAGCAGTGTATCAAGTATCTAGGACCCGTAAGCTTCTGAATCCCTTAAGCTCATCTTTGTTTACATATGATTACATTAATAACGTGTAATTTGATAATTTTCTTCATGTAGAAAGAAAGAGAGGTCTATGAAGTCATAATCGAAAATGGAAAATTAATCTACAAGAAGAGCGGGGAAATCCTTGACACTACTGAAAATTCTTCAGATGCAAAATGGATCTTTGTTCTCAGCACATCGAAGAACTTATATGTTGGTCAGGTGAATTTCTATATCCGTAAGTGTATCGTTACCCTTGAGGGTCAATGAGCTTTTACAAATAATTCATTTTCGGCTGATTGCAGAAGAAGAAAGGCATATTTCAGCACTCCAGTTTTCTTGCTGGAGGAGCTACATCAGCTGCTGGAAGATTAGAAGTACAAAATGGAATCCTTAAGGTAAAATTTATGTAGAACTTTTTAAATTTCAATTTTGGAGATATATGTCACATTCACAAATTTGTTTCTTGGCAATTCACATTTGTTTTTTTGGCAGGCTATATGGCCTCACAGTGGACATTACCGTCCAACTGAAGAGAATTTCCAAGAATTCATCGCCTATCTGGAATCAAAAAATGTGGATCTCGCTGATGTTAAGGTTAGTTGTAATATTTCAAAATCTCTTAACGGTAAATTAATTGAGCAAATAATTCATATGATCTATCTCTCCTTCAAATGACACAGAAAGCACCGCTAGAAGGGGAAGAAGAAACCTATACGTCACTTAGACCGAGCCGCTCTGAATTCGACTTGAGAAGAAAAGCTAAGGAAACCCAAGAACATGCATCTAATACTACTAGCAACCTGAAAATTAAAAATCTAAAACGGTCAAAATCATTTGATACATCGACAGATTCTGCAAGAGCCAAAGAAGAAAGGGAGAGGAACAACAGACTTATGAATGAAGAAGATTCAGAGGAGAGCGAAGAAGAGGAGGAAGAAGTTAATACAAAATCAAAGAACAGTCATTCTGATGAGACAATGAAGATCTCGAGGTTCAGGAAACAAAATCTTTTCATCGAGGAGAACGAGGGAGAGGACTCGACTATGCCAAGTGAACTCATTCTTCGAAGAATGAACTTTAGGACTGGAACACTGTCTCTTCAGTTAGGAAAGCAACTTCCTTGTAAATGGACTACTGGAGTGGGGCCTAGGATTCGATGTATAAGAGATTTCCCTTCAGAGCTTCGGTTTCGAGCTTTAGAGCAAGTGAATTTGTCTCCTAACAGTTATGGAGCTAATTGTAGAGGTTGGCATTGTCCTTGTGATTTGCCTAGTCCAATTCCAAGGGCAAGTGCATTTAGTAGTTCACTTAAACAGGCACAGAAGAGTTAATGTTTTACATAGATCCCTCAGAAAATAGATGAGAGGATGTGATTCTATTCATTTTGTAGATGTTTTAGACAAACACACACACACACACGGAGAGAAAGAGAGAGAGAGAGAGAGAGAGAGAGAGAGAGAGAGACCTGATGCAAATTGTAACAGATTTTCGCTGGGTCAATAGAAATCAATATATATCATTCTTTTAGAACTATGAGTTGTATGTCTCCTACATTTGAGAAGATGCATTTTGACAACGTGTACGAGTTGAATGTGTTTTATGTATTTGAAGAGGAGAAATCATATTTGCACAGATATTAGTGATGCCTCACTGACTAACCGGGTCTGGGCATTTGGGCAAAGCTCTTATAAGATTTGTTGTGTGGAAAACCTGGTCCGTGCAGTGTCCATGCAAATCTGCACACCATAGACAAAATGAAGGTCGTGTCTGTGATCGTTTGCCAGCATCAACCCTCCCATGCTTAAGTCAGTATCGTACTTGGATTACTGTCAATGTTTAGAGTAACGGTTCAGAGTTTGATTTTGTGAGTTGCTCTCTCTCTCTCTCTCTCTCAGCTCATACTTGGGGACGGATTCATATCAATACATGGTGATTTTCATTTTCATCATAGAAATTAACAAAATACTGCTAAGTCCTAACAATATTCTTTCCTTAGTGTTCTCTATGTTGCGCGCCGTGTGGTAGCGTGCTTAACAACCAAACGAGTAGGTGAGGGATGAGAGAAGAGAACCAAAATCAAACACGAGTGCAATTCACAATATAACGACCAAAATCACACACAAACACATGAATTTATGTGGTTCCGCAATTGCCTACGTCCACGGGGAGAGGATGAGAAGATTTTACTATATGGAGGAGAAATACAACGGGTTACAACTCACAAAATCACTCAAATATAACCCTAACCAAATCTTTCAACCCTCTCACAATATCTCCCTCTCAAAGTGCTCAAAACAATGCTAATACTCTTCTTTAGAAACCCTAGAAACGTGGTTCTATTTATAACAAAACACAATCCCAAACAGATTGGGATTCTAAAAACGAGTCTGCCATACCCTAGTGTGATACACACCACCCCCCTAAAAAACAGGATAGATTCTGTCACACCAGGGTGTGGCAGACACCACCAGTGTATAGTAGAGTCTTTCTTGCCACACCAGGGTGTAGCAGACACCACCAGGGTGTGGTGGAGTCTGTCTTGCTTATTCTTCATGTTTTTCTCAATTCCTTCGCCGTTTTCATAATTCTCCACCTCGGCGAAGTTTTTCCAAAATTAAGCCAACACCAAACAAAGAGCACCAATGCGTCATCTCTACAAACTCGGCTGCACCAATGTAGTTGCCTACGTACCCCCTCTCCCAAGGGATCAAGCCGTCTATAGTTCATCCAAATGACCGTCAACGGTTTCAACAATCACGAATGTGCAACAAGTTTCGACAATGATCAAATTTATTGCTCGGAACCACTTTAGTGAGCATATCCGTCGGATTATCCTTCGTGTGGATCTTCACAATCTCCACATCGTCATCTTCAAGATCATCTCTAACGAAGTGATAACGAAAGTCAATGTGCTTCGTCCTCGCATGAAAAACCTGATTCTTCGCCAAGTAGATAGCACTCATGCTATCACAATAAAGAGTGATGGACCGCTGCAATATACCAAGTTTCTCCAAAAGTCCTCGAAGCCAAATAGCCTCCTTAATAGCCTCTGTAATCGTCATATACTCTGCCTCCGTCATCGATAAAGCCACCGTAGACTGTAAGGTGCATCTCCAACACATCGGCGCACGAGTCAAAGTGAACACATACCCCGTCGTAGACCAGCGCTTATCCAAATCATCAGCATAATCCGAATCAACATAGCCAATGCACAACTGCTCATCTCTAGTGTCCCGCTCAAAAACTAAACTAACATTGATAGTACCTTGAATGTACCTCAAAATCCATCTCACGGCGTCCCAATGACCCACTCTTGGATCGTGCATGTATCTCGAAACTATGCTCATCGCCTGTGATAAATCTGGCCTCGTACATACCATCGCGTACATCAAGCTCCTAACCGCGCTCGCATATGGAGTCATTGACATTAACTCTCTATCTTCAACTGTCTTCGGTAAAAGATTAGCTAAAAGCTTCAAATGGGCTCCCAAAGGTACACTAACTGGCTTCGTATCCATGCTAACATAAAACCGCTGTAAAACATTCTTCAAATAAGCCACCTGTGTCAAACAAATTTTGCCCCTAACTTTGTCTCTGTCGATCTCCATCCCTAAAATACGCTTAGTCTCAACCAAATCCTTCATCTCAAACTCATTTGAAAGCTGAATCTTTAACTCATCTATAGCGGATCTGGAAATATAAACAACCAACATGTCACCAACATAAAGAAACAAATAAATATACGCACTTTCCTTCAACTTGCGAAACTACACGCAAGGATCAAACTAGGTCTGAGTATACGAATAACCGATCATAAATCCATCGAATCGCCTATACCGCTGTCGAGGAGACTGCTTCAAACCGTATAGCAATTTTTTCAACCTACAAACAAACTTATCCTTCTCTGCAGCTCGGAATCCCAATGGCTGAGTCATATATATTTCTTCATCAAGATCACCATGAAAAAATATCGTCTTTACATCCAACTGATCTCCAAACCATATTGTGCCACCAAAGCTAGCAAAATCCGAATCAAAGAGTGCTTCACCACCGGAGAGAAAACCTCATTATAATCTATACCTTCCTTTTGTGCATAGCCCTTCGCAACCAACCTAGCCTTGAATCTCACTGGAGTGCCTTCAATGCCCTCCTTCTTCGTGTATACCCACTTGTAACCAATCGCCTTGTACCCTTTTGGAAGTTTAACAAGCTTCCATGTATTGTTCTTATGAAGAGACTCCATCTCCGCCTATATAACTACCTGCCACGAATCAGCCTCCGAACTCTGCTCGGCATCTCTGAATATAGTAGACACCAACTCATCGATACTCTCCACCGGAAGTGTATATGCAACTACTGTGTCGGTATACCGTGTTGACATTCGTATGTCTCTCCTCTGTCTTCGAATCGTAATTGAATCCTGAAACTAAGCCGTCGGTGTCTAATCCTTCACAATTGTACCCGTATCCTCCTCGTCATCGCCGTGCTGGCCTGGCATCACCGCAGTCGGTACTCTAATGGATACTGTAACATCTGGATAATGTGAAACTGTATTAGTCTTCACCACCTGCGATATCTCCTCTATCGGGGTGCTCTCCACCTGATGAGAGCTGAGAAGCTTCAAGATAGAAGCCTCATTGAATGTGACGTCCCTACTCAGCACAATCTTCCTATCAACTAGATCCCATAGGTTGTATCCCTTGACAGCATGCTTGAATCTTATAAATATGATATTCCTAGCTCGGGGTACCAACTTATCATTCTTAACATGATAGTTTGCAGAGTACTCAAATATCTTGAGCTAGTCATAGTCGTGTGTTGGTTCTCCCGACCACATCTCCATAGGGGTCTTCCTCTCAATCGTAGATGAAAGCAACTTGTTAATGAGGTGGCTCACATATGAAAGTGCCTCAGCCCAAAAGATCTTCTCCAAACCACTATGCGCCAACAAACATCGGATCTTCTCCAGCAAAGACCAATTTACCTCTCTGCCACCCCTATTCTGCTGCGGTGTATGACTAACTGTGAAGTGTCTCTCTATGTCCTCATCTCAACATAACTGCTAAAAGGGGTATGATGTGTACTCACCACTGTTGTCGGATCGCAATATCATGATCTTTATCCCAGTCTGTAGTTTCACCTTCTTCTTCCACTCCACAAATATATCTAGAACTTCACTCTTCTTTACCATGGTGTACACCCAACAACGCCTAGAATAGTCATCAACGAACGTGACGAACCAATATCGACCACCAAGTGATGTCATCTTGGTGGGACCCCAAACATCTGTGTGCACATAATCCACAATGCCCCTCGTCCTATGAATGGCTATCCCAAACTTCACATTTATGTTCTTGCTAAGAACACAATACTCACAAAACTCAATCTTCCCATTCTTGGCTCCCTTCAATAGCCCCTGCTTGCACAAAGCCTACAGTGACTTTTCTCCAGTGTGTCCTAACCTGTAGTGCCAAAGTCTACTCATGTCCGCCTCTGAAATAACTGAAGCTATCTGGCCAACCTCGATACTCCCCTTCAGATAATATAAATTCTAACTGCGGACTTCATTCATCATCACCAATGATCACTTAGTAACCTTTGCTACAACGTCTTCAAAGGTTATCTTGAATCCCTTCGCCTCCAAAGCTCCAACTGAGATACGATTCTTCTTCAGCTGAGGAACGAATCTCACCTCCTTTAATTCACGGACTACTCCATCGTGCATCCGAATCCTACGGTACCTATCCTACAAATACCACATGATTAATCATTTTTCATGACAACAATACCCTCATCGAGTCTCTCAAATGATGTAAACCAATCTCGCCTGGAAGTCACATGATAAGTAGCGTCAGAATCAAACATTCAATCTGATGCATCCACATGGTCCACCTCCGGAGTAATCAAAAGAGAAAAACTCGAATCATCGGAATCATCGCCTTTCGTAACATTCACCTCATTGGCCTTCGGGCCCTTTTTCTTGCCATTCTCTTTCTCCTTAATCTTTGGACAGTCTTTCTTCCAATGTCCCTGCTCCTTGCAGAATGCACATTGGTTCTTTACTAACTGGTGACGACCTCTAGACTTTGACCTTCTCCTATTATCACCTCTCGGATATGGGCTTCTACCTCTCGTCGACAAGGCCTCTCCTGAAGTACTAGCGCGGGAAGTTTCCTTGTCCTTCCTCAAATCATAGTTCGTCAAAGCGTTAGTTACTTCACTATAGCTTATAGAAGATCTCTCATTCAACAAAGTAAGTATAAATGTATCATACTCCTCATCCGGTAAGGAGCCTAACAAAATAATCGCCTTGTACTCATCCGATATCTTTTCATCAACATTCGCCAAGTCCGACGACAACTTAGTATAGTTGTTCACATGAACCGTTAGCGAGGTGCCTCGGGACATCTGAAATCTGAACAATCTTCGTAGCAAGTACAAGCGATTCTCAACACTCTTCGTAAGGTACTTATTGTTGAGAATTTCCCACATCTTCATTGCAGACGTCACCTAAATCACATCATACTTCAACTCCTGTTCCAAACAGGACCTGATCACCCCACAAACGTTCCTATTCATCTTTTCTCATATCATCTCTTTATATTTTGGTGGCCTCTTATGGACCATAATGGTCTCCTCCAAATTTTGAGCATTATGCGCATCCTATACGTCACTCATCCACAAACCAAAGTTGATTTTACCGTCATATTTCACTACACTAATGTTAGTGTTCTGAAAACCAACTTGAACTATACCCGTCATCTTGCTGCTTTCATCAACTTCTTCACCCATAATCACTGACTCCAAATTGCAAAGAAAGATCCAAACTTTTGAAAGGATTGAGGAATTACCCAATTGAGCCCTAGATTGGATTCCAAATAGAACTCCTATTCACACGAGGAAAACGAGATCTTCAACGGCAACTCCAAACCCTATCTCCACCGAAGCCAAGAACTCTAGGAACCAAGCTTTCACGACGAATCTTCCTCCACCTAATACAAAAACCCTAGATCAATCTAAGCTCTGATATCAATTATTGTGCGCCGTACGAAAGCGTGCTCGACAACCAAACGAGTCGGTGAGCGATGAGAGAACCAAAAGCAAACACGAGTGCAATTCATAAAATAACGACCAAAATCACACACAAACACATGAATTTATGTGGTTCGGCAGTTGCCTACTTCCACTTGAAGAGGATGGGGAGATTTTACTATATGGAGGAGAAATACAACGAGTTACAACTCACAAAATCACTCAAATATAACCCTAATCAAAGCTCTCAACTCACTCACAATATCTCCCTCTTAAAGTACTCAAAACAATGCTAATTCTCTCATTTAGAAACCCTAAAAACATGATTCTATTTATAACAAAGCACAATCCCAAACAAATTAGGATTCTCAAAACGAGTCTGCCACACCCTGGTGTGGCACACACCACACTCTTAAAAAACAGGACAGATTTTGCCACACTAGGGTGTGGGAGACACCACTAGGGTGTGCTAGAGCCTATCTTGTCACACCAGGGTGTGGCAGACACCACAAGGGTGTGGTGGAGCCTGTCTTACTTATTCTTCACGTTTTTTTTCTCAATTCTTTCGCCGTTTTCACACTCTACATAAGGGAAGCACCAAATAAAAATTGTATGCGGGAACCAATCAAATTCACCTATCAAATTGTAGGGAGGCATGCGCTGCTATACACTCATATATACGTGCATTCGTCTGTTAATTGGGAGTGGATACAAACCTCCGACGGCGGAGGAGCTCCGACGAGCTCCAGGATGGCGCAGGCAAGCTTCGGTTGTCGCAGGCGAGCTCGAGCTCCGCGATCGAACGCCACCCTGACCTCGGCGTTTTTCGAGCTTGGCGTTTTTCGAGCTCAGTGTTTTTTCGACCTCAGCGTTTTTCGGGGTCTGACCTCTGCGTTGGCCCGACCTTGGCGTCCGTGGGCCGCTGGCGACAGGCTGTCGCCATCCCATCAATTCCGCCTATATATAAAACCCCATCGCCTAGGGTTTTGCCGCTGAAGCTTTCCCCCTTCTCCGATTTTTTCTCTCTAGCGGCGGCGGTCTGCCCCAAAAAATCTTTGCCGCTGAAGCTTTCCCCCTTCTCCGATTTTTTCTCTCTAGCGGCGGCGGTCTGCCCCAAAAAATCACAGCAGCGATTTCCCCTTTTTAATCTCAGTTTTCAACAGAAAGTTTGAGAGGAGATTTAAGAAGAGAGAGAGAGAATTAAAGAGGGTTTTATATTGAGGGGTATTCATTTATTCTCAAGTGAGAATTGAAAGGGTTCATACCCTTTAATTATTAACACTGTAGCTACAGTGTTCAATTGAGAGATCTCATTTTTGTTCTACTCTTATAATTGTAATTTCTTGTTTGATTAATAAGAAATTATCTGTGTGGCTCCCGAGGACGTAGGCAGTTGCCGAACCTTGTTAAAACTTGGTGTACTTTTTCTATACTGCGTTTCTGTTGCATTAGGGATTTCGGCCTTAAATTCCCAACAACTGGTATCAAAGCGTGAAACGATCTAGAGGAAGTCAGATTCAAGTGGGAGCCATAGCCGCAGATGAGGCAAAAATGAGACTTGAGAAATTTGATGGAACAGATTTCGGATTCTGGAAAATGCAGATAGAGGATTATCTGTATCAGAAAAATCTGTATCAACCACTATCGGGGAAGAAGCCAGATTCTATGAAGGCAGATGAGTGGAACCTTCTAGATAGACAAGCCCTCGGAGTTATCAGATTGACGTTGACTCGCAATGTTGCGTTCAACATAGCGAAGGAGAAGACCACGGCAGGTCTTATGGCAGCTCTCTCAAATATGTATGAGAAGCCATCAGTCGCGAACAAAGTTCATTTGATGTGACGGTTATTCAATCTGAAAATGGCGGAAGGCGCGTCAGTAGCACAACACCTCAATGAACTTAATACGGTTACAACCCAATTGAGTTCAGTTGAGATTGAGTTTGATGAGGAAGTTCGGACGTTGATACTTTTATCTTCCCTACCAGAAAGTTGGAACGCTACAGTCACGGCAGTGAGTAGCTCGTCGGGAAAGAAAAAGTTGAAGTTCGACGACGTTCGTGATTTGGTTCTCAGTGAGGAGATCCGACGGAGAGAGACGAGTGAAGCTACAACCTCTTCAGTATTGCATACAGAGTCAAGAGGTAGAAATTCAACCAGAGGAAACAGACGAGGAAAATCAAACTTCAGAGGTAGATCAAAGGACAGGAGGTCCAAATCAAGAAATCCAAGTAACAGCTCGAAGGCTATCGAGTGTTGGAATTGTGGAAAGACCGGGCATTACAAGAATCAGTGCAAGAGTGCACAGAAGGAGAAGGAGGCGAAGGCAGAGGTGAATGTCACCTCCACCTCAGGAGGAGACGACGCATTGATATGCTCTTTGGAGAGTAAGGAGGAATCTTGGGTGTTAGATTCAGGAGTGTCGTTCCATGCTACCTCTCAGAAAGAATTCTTCGAGAAGTATACCCCCGGAAATCTTGGATAGGTATATCTTGGTGATGATCAACTATGTGCTATTGTGGGCAAAGGCGTGGTAAAAATTAAGTTGAACGGGTCAGTATGGGAGCTGAAGGATGTCAGGCATATTCCCGACCTGAGAAAGAATTTAATATCCGTAGGCCAGTTGGCTGGCGAAGGATATACCACGACCTTCCATGGAGATGATTGGAAGATCTCAAAGGGCGCAATGACAATTGCCCGAGGCAAGAAGACTGGTACCCTGTATATGACAGCAGGTGCACGTTGTTCGATCTCAGTTGCAGCAGGCAATGAGACTTCAAAGCTGTGGCACCAGAGACTCGGTCATATGAGTGAGAAGGGGATGAAAATCATGCACACGAAGGGAAAACTCCCAGGACTGCAATCAGTGGAGATGGATATGTGTGAAGAATGCATACTTAGAAAGCAGAAGAGAGTCAGCTTTCAGACGAGTGGCAGAACCCCCAGGAAAGAGAAGCTAGAGCTTGTTCACTCAGATGTGTGGGGACCAACAACCATCGCGTCCATTGGTGGAAAACACTACTTCGTGACTTTTATCGATGATCACTCTCGGAAAGTGTGGGTCTACTTTCTGAAGCATAAGTCAGAAGTATTTGAGGCTTTCAGGAGATGGAAAGCTATGGTCGAGAATGAGACCGGTCTGAGAATAAAGAAGCTCAGGACCGACAATGGCGGTGAATATGAAGACACCGGATTCAAGAAGTTCTGCTATGAGCACGGGATCAGAATGGAGAGAACCGTGCCTGGCACGCCTCAGCAAAATGGTGTAGCTGAGCGGATGAACCGAATGCTGACGAAGAGAGCCAGAAGCATTCGGGTACAGTCAGGCCTACCAAAGCAGTTCTGGGCAGAAGCGGTCAACACATCAGCTTACTTGATCAACCGAGGTCCATCGGTTCCATTGGAGCACAGAATACCAGAGGAGGTATGGTGCGGAAAGGAGGTAAAACTCTCACATCTAAAAGTTTTCAGTTGTGTAGCTTACGTGCATATTAGTGATCAAGGCAGGAATAAGCTTGATCCCAAGTCAAAGAAATGCACTTTCATCGGCTATGGTGAAGATGAGTTCGGCTACCGCATTTGGGACAACGAAAACAAGAAGGTGATCCGGAGCAGAGATGTGATATTCAACGAGAAGGTGATGTACAAGGACATGCACAAGACAGATGACTCAGAGAGCGAGTCAATATTTGTAGATGCAGATGATGTCCCGAGTAACCTCTCGGAAGAACCCAATGCAGAGGGTCCTCAGCAAGAAGAGCCTGTTGGACAAGATGGTGCGCAGGAGCCCGACGCACCAGCTCCGATACTAAGAAGATCTTCTCGTCCTCCTGTACCCAACAGGAGATACATGAACTATCTGTTGTTGACAGATGGTGGGGAGCCTGAAAGCTTTGATGAAGCTTGTCAGTGTGGAGATGCGAGCAAGTGGGAGCTTGCAATGAAAGATGAGATGAAGTCTCTCATATCAAACCAGACGTGGGAACTAGCTGAGTTGCCCACGGGTAAGAAGGCACTCCACAACAAATGGGTGTACCGGGTGAAAGAGGAGCAGGATGGTTCCAGAAGATATAAAGCCCGGCTAGTTGTCAAAGGTTTCCAGCAGAAGGAAGGAATTGACTACACCGATATTTTCGCTCCCGTGGTGAAGCTAAATACTATCAGGACCGTGATGAGTATTGTAGCAATTGAAGATCTTCATCTCGAGCAGTTAGACGTGAAGACGGCGTTTCTTCACGGAGATCTAGAAGAGGAGATATACATGCACCAGCCAGAAGGTTTCTCAGAAGAAAAGAAGAAGAACCTGGTGTGCAGACTCAAGAAGAGCTTGTATGGCCTGAAACAAGCCCCAAGACAGTGGTACAAGAAGTTTGATGGCTTTATGCACAAGGAAGGTTTCCAGAAGTGCAACGCCGACCACTGTTGCTACTTCAAAAGATATCAGTCCAGTTATATCATCCTACTGCTGTATGTTGATGATATGTTGGTTGTAGGAGCAGATATGAAAGATATCAAGAGTTTGAAGCAGCAGCTATCAAAGGAGTTTAACATGAAGGACTTGGGTCTAGCGAAGAAGATCCTTGGAATGCAAATCACGAGAGACAAGAAGAAATGGTTCTTGTGGTTGTCTCAGATGGAGTACATCAACCGTGTTTTGCAAAGATTCAGCATGGACGACGCTAAGCCAGTGAGCACACCCTTGGCCAGCCATTTTCGTCTGTCGAAGGATCAGTCTCCTCAATCAGAAGAAGAGAAAGAGAGTATGGCTAAGGTTCCTTATGCCTCAGCTATCGGAAGCTTGATGTACGCTATGGTCTGTACGAGACCAGACATTGGCCATGCAGTGGGAGTGGTCAGCCGGTTTATGTCGAATCCAGGAAAAGCTCACTGGGAAGTGGTCAAGTGGATTCTGAGATATCTACGAGGCACCACACAGAAGTGTTTGCACTTTGGTAAGGGAGAGGTAGAAGTGCAAGGGTACGTAGATGCAGACTTCGGCGGCGAAGTTGATCACCGAAGAAGCACCACCGGCTATGTATTCACCGTTGGAACTACAGCTGTTAGTTGGATGTCACAGGTACAGAAGATCGTTACCCTATCCACTACAGAAGCTGAGTATGTTGCAGTGACTAAAGCCAGTAAAGAGATGATATGGCTTCAGGGTTTGTTAACAGAGCTGGGATTCAAACAGGAGAAGAATGTTTTGCACAGTGATAGTCAGAGTGCGATACACTTGGCGAAGAATTCAGCATTTCATTCTAGAACGAAGCATATTGCGCTTCGGTATCACTTCATCAGATCCATGTTGGAAGATGACGTGTTAAAATTGAAAAAGATTCCAGGAAGTAAGAATCCAGCAGATATGTTAACAAAGACGGTGACTGTTCAGAAACTGGAGTTGTGCGCAACTTCAATTGGCCTTCATGCATAGATAATGAGGGCGGAGCCACACATGAGAGAAGCTTGATGGGATAGCCTATTAGCGTCGGTTTGGTCTCCAAGTGGGAGATTGTTAATTGGGAGTGGATACAAACCTCCGACGGCGGAGGAGCTCCGACGAGCTCCAGGATGGCGCAGGCAAGCTTCTTTGCTGCTGAAGTTCTTCTCCTTCCCTCCTCCGATTTTCTTCTTCTGGCGGCGGCGGCTGCCCTAAAATCGCAGAAGCGATTTTTACATTTCCCCAATCTTCAACGGCAGTAGTTGAGGGGATTTAAGAAGAGAGAGAAGAAATTAAAGAGGGGTTTTAATTGTGGGGTATTTTTCTCAAGTGAGAATTGAAAGGGTTCATACCCTTTAATTATTAACACTGTAGCTACAGTGTTTATTTGAGAAATCTCAGTTTTGGGATTTCTCTTATAATTGTAATTTCTTGTTTGATTAATAAGAAATTATCTGTGTGGCTCCCGAGGACGTAGGCAGTTGCCGAACCTCGTTAAAACTTGGTGTACTTTTTCTATACTGCGTTTCTGTTGCATTAGGGATTTCGGCCTTAAATTCCCAACACCGTCCTTGTTCTCTTTCTGTTTTATAATTGCTTGGCCATATCCTGAGATTTTGCCATGTTTTTTTTGAGATGAAGGATTGTAGCACCAACCTGTCAGCATATAGTACGTTGATCAGCCTAATGTTTGTGCCAGCCACCCTTTGGAGGCGCATCATTTATGGCTCTGACACTCTCTATTTGACATTTTTTCCGTGTCTTGATCGCATATTGCTTCCAAGACTAGGGCTGCTCAGCCCTTGCTAGGCCTCCAGGGCACGGTTACTCTCGTTCTTTGGGTAAAATGTTCTCAAGGTCGTTTGTCTGTCATCCGCTGTTAGCAACAGGGCGGAACAATACCCAAGATCGAAGAAACAAAAGGAAAAGAAAACAAAGAATACACAAGCGCAGAGACACAAGAATCTATCCAGGTTCGAACATCAATGTGATTGTCCACATTCTTGGACTGTAACTAGCTTATGATTCCGCTATTAAGTAATAACTAACAAGGATTATAATTCATCTCTCAAATCCTCATCTCTCTTCCCTTCGTTATTTCTAATTTTCTCTCTTTTGGATACAACCTCACTTGGCGGTTGGAGATGGATATTTATAGCATAGGTTATCCGTCTATGGAGATGAAAATACAAACATCATGAAACATTTTAGATATTCAGGATTAGCAGAAGCTACTACTTTAAGGATGATTAGTAATAACCAACAAGGACTATGATTCATCTCTTAAACCCTAATCTCTCTTCCCTCTTTCGTTTCTTTATATTTTCCTCACTGTACAAGCAGTAAATTTTATTTTGCAACAATTAGCAACAATGTTTTGAATTGCGGGTGCCTAGCCTGCCTAGGCGCCCAAGCCTGCCTAGGCACCCACCTAGGCATCGACGGCACTTAGGCCATCCACCTAGCTCTTAGGAGCACCTAGAAGAGCGTGGGACACTTATGCGGATTGCACCACTTAGTTCCTGATCATGATTTCCTTTGTTTCAGCCTCTAGGCGCTCCGATCTCCTTTGAACTCCTCTGAATACCTCTACTAACTATAAACACCTACATCTCCAACATTTAGAAAATAGAATTTGGATCTTCTCCACTACAAAAAAGTAGTGAAGTGACCACTACATTTTATACTAGTTGTTGATTAATTTTTAAGTGATTAAGACCCATTTTTAACTTAGTACTCATCATATCCCCATGTATTACACCCTAATTTGCACTTAAAGACAAATCATAATCATCAATTAGCCAATTAATAACTCTGATAACGTATTGGTCTCTCCACTATTTTTTTATGGAGAGTATTTGAATCCCACGGAGCCTCTTCCACTACCACTTAAATAAAGAAGCAAGTCCTTGTAGGCGCAAACACGCTAGATTTCAATTTGGCACCTAGCGGTGCCTATCACTTTCTATAACATTGAACAGCAAAAACTCCTACTTTAAGCACGATTGTATCTAGATATTCTAGTTCCTTGATAAAACTTCATGAGTATTCCGTATTTAAAAGGTATGAAGTTTCAAAACATAGAGAGTTATAAGATGACATTATGAAGTGGAAACTGAACTTTGACTACAGTCAAGACATTTCCATGGTTCTTTCTTCAACTTATTCTGCCTGTCAAATGCTCTTTTCCTTTAAAAAAAATATATTTCTCTGATACAAAGCATTATTCAAATGTCTTGTTATTGAATGAGAAATTGTGAATTAAAAGTTACTAGAAGACCATATTAATTCATATTACAAGGATAAAGTTTAGCAGGGAAGATTTATTAGAGTTGAATTGAGAAAAAAGAAAAAGAAAAAAGAATTTAGCTCCCCCCCTAACACCTTTTTGATAAGGGGCTGTTTGGTTCGTTTCATAGATATAGTGAAATGTATTTCTATGTATAAAAACACAAGTTTTGAGTTTTCCAAACTTTTTTAAGAAATAGATTGTTACGCTTTGGTTCGCACAAAAAAAATGGTGGGAAACTAATGTATTTATTTTTCGTGTGTTTGGTTCGCATGGGAAAAAAGAAAAAACTTTTGTTTATATGGCAAAAAGCCGACTGGCTGCAGTTTTCGTCGATTTCACGAGGTTGAGGAAGGAATTGGGGGAGAGAAAAAAATCTGATGTGGCGGTGATTTTTATCGAGTTTTCCTTCTTCAACCCTAGCGAACCAAAGATGAGAAAAAAAACCGACGGAAAACTTATATTCTACGTGGCCACGAAAACTCTGATGTAAAGATGGTGTAAAACTTTTCCACCTAGTTAAAAAACGAACCAAACAACCCCTAAATAGAAAGAGTAGTCCTTATTGTTCCATAGCTTTGATATTTGAAAACTTTCTCCAAACTTAGTTATCTGTTGGGGATTCGAAACAATCAATCGAACCCGTGCCCTGCCGAACATTGTGGTAAGAGTTTAGTAAGTAGGAAAATCACCGTAAATAAAAAAAAATTACAGGAAAGATAAATAAGAAAGAACACATCAGATTTAACGAGTTTCGGTAACGTGCCTACGTCCTCGGGAGCCACACCACACAATTCTTTAATTAATTGAAGAAGATTGCAATGCCCATAAATAGGTTTTTATCACTTTGAGATCTCTCTGAAAGAATCATCTCAAAATCATCTTTTTCACATTTTCAAATAACCGTAAAATTGTTTAGGTATATATAGAATCTCAGCCCAAAACAGTTTCCAAAACGAATTAGGAAACTAGAAAAAACTAACTTCGGTCGACCCAGTATTTTTAAAGGCGCTCTCGGGCGCTCGCCTCGGGTGCAAGGCGCTGTGGCGTAGTGAAATAGCGCCCCGCCTGAGGTGCGGGGCGCTACACTTACGCCAAGCGCGTGCGTGCCCCAGAGCGCTCGAGAGCGCCTCGCTTGTGCAGAGAAGGCGATTGCCTCCATTTTTAGCGCGATTGGCTTAAGAAAATGCGGGCTATCAGGTAGAAACCCGACTCAAGCTTAAACCCAAAAAACCCAAAATAGATCTAACCTGTTACAGCAAAGAATTAGGGCTCGTGGTTCGTTTTTCAGCGTGATTGGCTTCTCCGAAAGTTCCTCGGGTCTTCGTTTTCGTGTTCGGTCTCTCCCTTTCGACTTCGTGCTCGGTCTCTCCCTTTCGATTCCAGTTCGGCAACATCCTGAGAGCGACGAGAAGCCAGCGACGAGCAACCGACGGTGAGAAGGAGACTGTAGCAGGTAATTTTTTCCTTTTTTTTTTTTCCTTTTTTTCCTTTTCTTTTCTTCGGTGACTTGGTCTTCCTTTTCTTCTTCTTTTTTGACTTGGGTCTTCCGTTCTCCTTTATCTTCGGTTCGCTTTTTTTTTCTTTTTTGGTTACCTGCTATAGTTTTTTTTCCTTTTTTTCTTCTTCTCACGTGAATGTTTGTCACTCTTTTTTTATTTTCTTGTTACCTGCTACAGTAAACTGATTTTTAATTGATAATAGGTAATTATTAAAGTTTGGTTTGTGGACTATTTTGATTAATAATAGGCTAATGATTAATTGATGTTTGATCACTTGATTAATAATAGGCTAATGATTAATAATAGGCTAATTGATATTACATAATTATTAAAGTTATGTTGACTGTTAAGAGTCTTAAGACGAGGTTGATCACTTGATTGATTGATTAAAGTTTGGTTGAAATGCGCAGTCATGAAATTATGAAAGTGCAACAACATCATTCTTATTAATACATATCAGTCATAATTGTTAAAAATGTGCTACAATTTGATTTCTTGTGCGAGACTGCGAGTATTAATTCTTGCTATTTGAGCTAGGTGTAGTGCTACTAGTTGACTTGAAAGTTGAAATTTAAAACTTGACTCGTCATTTGTAACCTGTAAAGAGGAAAATAAAATTTAGCAATATAATCGTTAGTGATGCAATATATTAGTATGAAAATTTGAATAATATGCAAGCTTGAATGAAAATTAACGTACATGTTTAATACTTTAATTCACTAAATCTATTTTCATTGTTTTGATGTAGATATGTCTTCATCAGCGGGTAGTGGAAGAAGACAAGATCCAACATGGAAATATACTTCATTGGTTGACGAAGGGAATGCCAATAAACATAAGTGCATATTTTGTAACAAAATCACAAATGGCGGCATATCTCGACAAAAGAGCATCTAATCAGGACGGATAGGAAACGCAAAAATGTGAGTCTTTGTCAAAAAGTCCCTCCCGATGTGGTTGAAGAGCTTAAAGATTATGAAGAAAGGCAAAAGATAGCTAAAAGACAACAAGCTATAGATGAATATCTCCCCGAACTTGGAGATGAGAATATGGTGGAAATTGATGATGAGGAGGATGAAGATGAACAAGTACAAGAACGTAGGGATAGAGGAAAAGGCCCGACAGTTCCTAGGTCATCTTCGGTAACGGCAAGAGGAAGAGGGAGTGTTGGCATGCACAGTGCAGGATCTTCTACAGGCCCAAAGAGGAAGGGGCCGATGGATGCATTTCTTACATTCGATCCCGCTCTAGAGGTCGCCAAGGATGAAAGAAGGCGCAAGTTGAGGCAATCGTGTATTGAAGAAAGCCTCAACAAAGATGCAGTAGCTAAAATGCATCAAGACATAGCTCGGTGGTGGTATCAAGCTGGCATTCCCTTTAATGCCGCTCGTCTTAGATCTTTCAAAATCATGTTAAAGTCCGTGGGGGCTTTTGGGCCTAACTTGCCTCCTCCGACATTACACCATTTGAGAGAACCTTTGCTTAGTAAGGAGAAAAAATACACTGATGATCTGATACAACCTCATAAAGAGGTGTGGGCCACAAAAGGTTGTTCTTTCATGTCAGATGGTTGGAGTGACAGAAACGGGAGGACATTGATCAACTTTCTTATGAACTCTCCTCATGGTACGGTGTTTCTTTCCTCTATTGATGCTTCTGATGAGATCAAGACGGGGGACAAAATGTTTGAGATACTTAGTGAGCAGATTAAGCTCATAGGACCTCAGAATGTGGTTTAGATCATCACGGATAACCATTCTAGTCCCAAATATGCAGGTAAATTTTAAGTAATTAATTTTATTTTGGCTATGAATCCTTTGCTAATGCTATGTTAGGATGCTCAAATATTGATCTTTTTTTATTCTTTTATTTATAGGAGTAGAATTGAAAAAAGAGTATCCTCATTTATATTGGACTCCTTGTGCTGCTCATTGTATTAATCTCATGCTCAAGGATATTGGTAAACTACCATCTGTGAAGCTAACATTGAGTCGAGCTATGGAGTTGACTGGATTCATCTACTCACATGCGTGGGTTTTGAAGCTGATGAGAGGTCAAACTAATGGCAGAGAGCTTCTTAGACCGGCGGTGACACGATTTGCCACATTATTTATGAATTTGTCAAGCATCCATCGACAGAAAAATAAACTCAGAAAGATGTTTAATTTAGAGACATGGAGGCAAAGTAAGTGAGCAAGAGATTCAAAGGGCAAATCAGCTGAAAGGATAGTTCATATGCCATCTTTTTGGAACAACATTGTTCGTATTCTCAAGCTGACGGCTCCTCTCATTGGTGTTCTGAAACTTGTTGATGGTGACAAGAAGCCTGCTATGGGATATATTTATGAGGCGATGGATAGTGACAAGAAGCCTGCTATGGGATATATTTATGAGGCGATGGATAGAGCTAAGGAGGTTATTGCTAAAGACTTTGGTGATGATTCAACAAAATATTCTGAGGTATTTGATATCATTGATAAGAGGTGGCAGGATCAGCTTCATCGGCCTTTACATGCTGCAGGATATTACCTCAATCCTGCATTTTTCTATGACCATCCAAACATCCAAGGGGATGACGAAGTTGTGAGAGGTCTTTATCAAGTCATTGAGAAGATGGTGCTCACACAAGACCAAGACAAGGTTGATAGACAGTTGGATATATACAGGCATGCTGGAGGTCTTTTTGGTATGGAGATAGCTAAGAAAAATAGAAGGAAGAAGTCTCCAGGTAAATATGCATAATATAAACCCTTAATTGACTAGATTTCTTATAAGAAATATACTACTAATCACAGTCTATTTAAATTAACAGCTAATTGGTGGGAATCTTATTGTGCATCTGCACCAGAGTTGCAGAAGCTTGTTGTTAGAGTCTTCAGCCTTACTTGTAGCTCCTTTGGCTGTGAAAGAAATTGGAATACTTTTGAGCAAGTATGATTAGTTTTATTTTATTCAACAAAATATATTTTATTCCCTTAGAGATATGAATATTGATTTGATTGATTTGTATAAAATTATAAATTACAGATACACACCAAGAAGAGGAATAAATTGGATCATAAAAGGTTGCAAGATCTAGTTTACTGCAAGTACAACCAAGCTTTGAAGGAGAGATATGACTGCAGAGATACTATTGATCCGATTAAACTGGATGATATAGATGAAAGCAATGAGTGGTTGTTATGGTAGTTCGGTGAAGGTGAAAATGCAGAGAATGACCTGGTGGAGGGCGAGGACAACCTTACATATAGTGTCGTAGGAGATGCGATGGGAGCTGAAGAAGATGATGCTATGTATCTAAGATCGACTAGTAGGTTTTGAGGATCTTCGAGTGGTATTGGTTCATCGTCGAGGAGGAGGGAGCCAGTTTCTAAGTCGGAAGATGAAGAGGAGTTTAATGATGAGGAGGAGACTGAAGAGGAGGATATACCCTTAGAAGAGGATGATGATGATGTTAATGAGGACGATTAGTCATTTGAGTCATTAGGCTATTATTTTGCTACTTATTTGCTTTGTTTAATTAGATTGCTTGCTTTGCTTTAATGTTAGTGAACTCCTTAAGTGTTCTAGTTGCTTTGTTTTTTTGTGTTGTTGGACAACTTGATTTGCTTCAATGATTAAAAATTTATCTTGTGATCTGGTATTACATATTTTATATATTTTGAGCCATTGACATTTTTTATGTGAAATTTCACAAATATATATATTTGTCATTCATTTTGTATATCTCAAAATTTCTGTGGTATGGACTGCATCTCGCTTCGCTCGGGCGCGCGCCTCGCATTGCGCCTTGCGCATGTGCGCGTAAACTTACTTCGCACCCCATATTGCGCCTCGCGCATTGAAAACACTGGGTCGACCGGACCATGCTAGTCGGTCAACCGGCCAGAGCGATAACTTCCTACAGGGTTTGTACACCTTTTCGGTCGACCTGACCATCACCTTCGGTCAACCGGATGACCATTCTCGGTCGACCGACACCAAGCTTTGGTCCACTGACCAGAGTGAGTTCCTAGGTTGTTTTTCTACAACTGATGCGGTTGACCGGAGTCATCATGTCGGTCGACCGACCCGAGAATTTCCAGACTCACAATTTTGTTTTAAGTTTCGGTCTTCACACTTCCAAAACCAACAATCTCCCACTTGGAGATGAAACCGCCATCAACTAGCTCTCCGAACTCATGCCATCTTCGCAAGCATCTTCTCCTCCCCAGATAAATCCATTCTTCAATCATCATCATCTCGGCCGCCCCCCCCGCCGATCCTCCTAGTGTGGCTCCGCCTTCGACTCCTATGCGTGAAGGCCAACTGAAGTTGCGCACAACTCTAGTTTCTCGATGGTCACTGCTTTTGTCAACATATCCACAGGATTTTGCCTCCCTAAAATCTTCTCAATTCGTAACTTGTCATTCTCAATCTGCGAGGGTATAAAGTGGTAACGTATGTCGATGTGCTTCGTTCTAGCAAGATATACTGGATTCTTGGTAAGGTGTATAGTACGCTGGCTATCATAATAAAGAACGTCATTCTCCTGCTTCAAACCCAACTCTTCAAGGCACCCGGTCAACCAAATCATCTTCTTGTTGGCTTCAGTCACTACGACATATTCTGCCATAGTCATGGACAATGTTACTATCTTCTGTAGACATGAGACCCAGCTCACTGCTGTCGACACAAAGGTATAAACATACCTCGTAGTGCTTCGCCTCGTATCATGATCACCGATGAAATCTGCATCCACGTATCCCAACAGTACCAACTCCTTCCTCCTGAAATATAATGGCATATCCGTAGTCCCTCTCAAGTAACGCAATATCCACTTCACGGCCTTCCAATACTGCTTTCCTGAATTGCTTGCAAACCTGCTCACAACTCCCACTGCACGGGCAATATCCAGTCTCGTGCAAACCATCGTGTACATAAGACTACCAATGGCTGATGAATATGGTACATTACTCATGTGCTCCTTCTTCGCATCTGTCTTGGGAGATTGCTCCTCAGATAACTTAAACTGGCTTCCAAGGAGCGTGCCGACGGGCTTAACATTCTCCATGTTGAACCTATGAAGTACCTTCTCGATATATTCAGTTTGACTCAACTTCAACGTCCCTTTAGCTTCATCTCTACTGATTCGCATCTTAATAGTTTGCTTCCCTGCACCCAGATCTTTCATAGCAAACTCCTTCGCCAATTGCTTCTTCAAATTATTTATCTCCTCTCAACACGGTCCTGCAATTAACATATCATCAACATATAATAATAACACGATATAGCTGGACACAAACCTCTTGAAGTAGCAATAATGATCTGAATTACGCCTTCCATAGCCATTGCTCTGTATGAAATTGTCGAACTTCTTGTACCACTATCTTAGAGCCTGTTTTAATCCGTATAATCTCTTCTTAAGCTTACACACCATCTCTTCCTTTCCTTCCTCAATGAAATATGTTGCTTCATGTAAAATTCTTCATCCAAGTCATCATGAAAAAAGACAGTCTTCACATCTAATTGCTCAAGGTAGAGATTTTTTGCAGCTACTAAGCTCAATACCGCTCTAATGGTTATAAGCTTCACAACAGGGGAAAATATCTTCTTATAATTTACTCCTTCCCACTGTTGGGCCCCCTTCACGACTAATCTGGCATTGTACCTCTTGCTTCCATCACTCTCCTGCTTGACTCGGTAGACCCATTTGTTATATTGGGCTTTCTTCTGTGCAGGTAGCTGGGCTAATTCCTATGTCTTATTAGTATGTAGAGAATTCATCTCTTCTTGCATTGCATGCTTCCACTAGTAAAGATTCACTCACTTGCAAAACGTCCTCATAGTACTCTGGTTCATCGCTATCTATTAAAAGTAAATAATCAAGTGATAAAAGATATCTGAGATTCGGTTTGGGTACCCTGGATGACCTCCTAAGCTCCATGTACTGGATAGTAGTCTCTGCACCTAAAGTCTCCTCTGTTCTTTGGTCAGAACTAACGTTGTCACCCCTATCTAAAAATTCCTCCAAATACATGTACTCGGATCCACCTGCATCCGTAGTGTTGCTCCTACTGCTTTGGCTATCCTTGGCATTGTCTCTATCCTTGTACATCACCACCTTATTGAATATGACGTCTCTACTTTTGAATGATCTTCATGTTCTTATCATCCCACAGACGATACCCGAACTCATTAATACTGTATCCAATGAATGTACACTTCTGGGACTTAGCTTCTAGCTTGTCCCTGACATGTTCACTGATATGAACATATGCCACACAACAAGATACTCACAAGTATGAGAGATTAACCTTTTTGTCACTCCAAACCTCTTCTAGAATCTCAAAATCCAATAGAACTGATGGCTCATGATTAATCAGATAAGCTATCGTATGCACCGCGTCTGCCTAAAACGTCTTAGGTAGACCTGCATGTAAACGCATACTCCTCGTACGCTCTGTCAATGTCCTGTTCATCCTCTCTACAATGTCATTCTGTTGCGGCATCCCTGGAGTAATCCTCTCCAAAAGAATTCCATTTCGAGCATAGAACCTCTTGAATTCCTCCAGGTCGTATTCTCCACCGTTGTACGATCTCAGACACTTCACCTTCAGATCTATCTTGTTCTCCACCATGGCTTTTTACTTCTTAATGATGTTGAGAATCTCTGACTTATGCTTCATGAAGTATACCCATACCTTCCTCAAGTGATCGTCGATAAATGTGACATAGTACGCTGAACCTTCAATAGAAGACATGCTAGTTGGGCCTCATACATCTGTATGAACAAGCTCTAGCTTCTGACCTTTAGGTGACCTTTCACCCTTTTGAAAGTTGACCCTCTTCTGCTTCCTGTAGATATAGTCTTCACAAATACCAACTTCCACTGAATCGATGCCGGTTAGCTTTCCTTGTGAGTGTAGAATCTTCATGCCTTTTTTACTCATGTGCCATAGCCTATTGTGCTATAGATCTGCACTTTTCTTGCTTGCTACAATTGCGAGGGTGTCACTCTCATGTGAAGTGATGTAGATAGTTTTTGTTTTGTTACCTTGGACAACCACTATAGTACCATTGGAGATTTTCCACGAACCTCTAGTGAATATTGAAACATAGCCTTCTGCTCCAAGCTGACCAACTAAAACAAGATTCCTCTTCAGCTTCAGTACATGTCTGACATTCTTCAGATTCCACCTAGAGCCCTTCATCTGAATCTATACGTCGCCTCTTCCAACAATACTGCAAGGCTCATTGTCCCCCCAAGTATACTTTTCTAAAGTCTCCTGCTACATAGTTCTGAAGAAGTTTCTTATTAGCAGTAGCGTGGAATGAAGCTCCTGAGTTAATAACTCAAGAATCGGAATCACTGTCCATAGCAAGGATCAATGCATTTTACACGATATGAGCCTCCTGCTATTTTGTATCATTTTTTGGTTCTTTACAAACTGAAGACATATGGTCCTCCTGGCCACAGTTCCAACACTTCCCTTTAATAGGCCTAACTTTCAAGTTCGACCTCTTCTTCTTTGATTTCGACCGATTCTTATTTTGCTTTCTCTTCTTTTGGCTTCGGTCTCTCTACTCGAGATTTAGGGCTGAACCTGAACATGAACCTTCTGATTCAGACGATTTTCTTCTAACCTTCTCGGATAGAATCATGCTAACAACCTCGTTCAGCTTCAACTTCTCCTTCCCCGCCGAGTTGCTAATTACGGTCATGTAACCTGCCTAACTATCCGATAACTACAATAGAATCAATAGGGCATGCACTTTATCATTGAATGTGATGTTCACAAAGATAAGTTGGTCAACAATCGTGTTAAACTTGTTGAGGTGCATCGTGAAGGTGCATCCTTCTGTCATCTTGAGGTTGAAGAGCGTTTAGATGAGATGCACCTTATTTGCGGCTGTCGGTTGCTCGTACTTCTTCGCGAGTGCTTCCATAAGCCCTACTGTCGTCTTCTCCTTTAATATATTGTGGGTGAATGATTTAGCAAGCGACAACCGGATTTTCCCTTAAGCCTTACAATCCAGTATTTCTCACTCCTCGTCTGATTCCTCTTTCTTCTTTCCCTTACTCTTGCTCATCAATGAATGGTAAAGATCCTTCTGGTACAGATAGTCCTCCATCTATGACTTCCAGTAGGCGAAGTCTGATCCGTCAAATTTCTCGATCTTTAATTTGCTTTCCTCTGCCATGGTTCTTGCACAAATCTTCTGAACAAAGCTCTGATACCAGTTGTTGGGGATTCGAAATAATCAATCGAACACGTGCCCTTCCGGATCTTGTGCTAAGAGTTTAGCAAGTAGGAAACTCACCACAAATAAAAGAAAAAATTACAGGAAAGATAAACAAGAAAGAGCACACCAGATTTAACGAGGTTCGGTAACGTGCCTACATCCTCAGGAATCACACCACACAATTCTTTGATTAATTGAAGAAGATTACAATCCCCACAATTAGGTTTTTATCTCTCTGAAAGAATCCTCTCAAAACCCTCTTTTTCACGTGTTCAAATAACCCTAAAATCGTTTAGGTATATATAGGATCCCATCCCAAAACAGTTTTGAAAAGGAATTAGGAAACTGGAAAAAAACTAATTTCGGTCAACCGGACCATGCTAGTCGATCGACCAACCAGGGCGACAACTTCTTACAGGGTTTTGTGCACCTTTTCGGTCGACCGGACCATCACCTTCGGTCAACCGGATGACCACTCTCGGTCGACTGACACCAAGCTTCAGTCGACCAGCCAGAGTGAGTTCCTTGGCTGTTTTCCTACAGTCGATGCGGTCGACCAGAGTCACCATGTCGGTCGACCGACCCTAGAATTTCCAAACTTACAATTGTGTTTCAGGTTTCGGTCTTCACACTTCCAAAACCAACACTATCTGTACGTGACGTTCTCTCCTTAAAACTCTTCACTTATTATAATTATATATTTTGTTTCCAAACTAAAAGGAGACGATTCTTCATCACATGACCGAAACGAAAAATTTTCTTCCCTACAGCACTCCAAAAAACATAGCAGTTAACTAACACATTACTAATCAATTAGGGATCCGTTGTAAGGAAAAGCGTGTGATTTCTAATCACCTGTAATCTGACAAATTCTCTCCACGAAGGTCCCTCCTTACGAGATATCCGTTTGTTTTTGTCTTTGGCAAATTTTAGCTTCATTTGAACGTACACTCAATCAGTAAGGAGAAGATGAGTAACTCCTAAAGTATCAAATACTTATTCTTTCCTTATGGTAGAGCATCTCCAATCACTGGACAAATCATCATTGTAGACAATAAAAATTGCCTTTGCACAAGAAAACTCAAAACCTCGCCTGTTTGAGTTCGCCTGCGTGCTCAAAGCAAGCAAAGCTCGCCTGCGAACTTGGCTTGCCCCAGTCAAGCTCGCCTACATGCGAGAGGCCAAGCAGAGCTTGCCTGCAAGCTTGACTTGCCAACACGCTTTGCTCGCCTACACGAGCCAAAGTTCGCCAATATGGCTTGACTCGCCAGCACGAGTCAAGCTCGCCTGTTTGTTTGACTCGCCAGCACGAGTCAAGCTCGCCTGTTCGTTTGACTCGCCAGGACGAGTCAAACTCGCCAACACGAGTCAAGCTCGCCTGTTTGTTTGACTCGTCAGCATGAGTCAAGCTCGCCTGGATGTTGAGCTCGTCTGCACGAGTCAACCCTGCCAGATTGCTTAACTCGCCTGCACAAGTCACGCTCGCCTGATTGTTTAACTCGTCAACATGTGTTAAACTCGTCTGAATGCTTCGCTCGCTTGCACGAGTCAAGCTCGCCTGCAGGAGGTTCGTCCGCACGAACTAAGCTTGCCAGATAGGATTAAGCTCGTCAAAATGCTTAAGGGATCCATCAGCTGACCTCACCTATAGCAAAGCTAGCCTATAAGCTTGCCTGAGTGTTCCAACAGCATCCAAGCTCGCATGCAAGCCCACCAGCCTCGCCTGAGTGGTGCAAACTGTTGTTTGCTTGTGGGAGTGGGCATTCCCACTTCCTATGTTTTTGGGGTGATGAAGTATGACTCTCATCACCCCTAAGTGGTCACATCCCACAACTATAGGGGAGGGCATGATGATCCTCACTTAAATGGTCACATCCCACAGCTAGAGGAGGGCATGGTATTCCTCACCTATTAGTGCCACAAGTTAAGGGGGAACCAGGCTTTCTCTTGCCTATTTAAAGACCTTCTTTGCCAATGTGAAAGAGGTCTTGCTCCTGGCTAGTGTTTAGGTTCTTCAAGCAGAGACCTCCATTGGCTTTCTTAGTAGATTATTCTTGGCTATAAGCTTGGATTGTTGAAGTAGACTCAATCTGAACTCTCAGATTTGAGACTCATTAGCTCTCTACAAACTCTTGCATTGTAACTATCTCTAAGCTTTCGGCCTTGATACTCATCAAGATCGGGTATTATCGAATTCAATCACACAAAAGCTTCTACTACGTACTGAAGCTCAACCATAATTTCGATCGGATCGTCCAAGGGAAGCAAACTCGACGCAAGCATTTAGGAAGGTGTCCTATCGCTACCGAAGAACCTACGTTTAACAAGAAGAGCATTCTCTTTGCTTATGTTGTAATCTCCTTTATTCTTGATTTGTAATAAGCAATTCTTATCAATACAAATCTCTATTTACAACCAGAAAAATTATTACGCACCCACAATCATCCCTCCAAATTTGGAGAGTGAATCCTCTCCAATCACTCTCCAAATTTGGAGATCTCCAAATTTGGAGATGGTTCACTCTCTAAATTTGGAGAATGAAGCTAGAATTTTGAGAGGCTCTCCAAATCACTATTCAAACTTTCATTATTTATAACTTTGCCACTTATAACTATTTAATTTTTTAAAAATTACCACTTTGCCATCATTCTTAGTAATTTAAATTAGATGTTTAATTTCAAATAAATATGGTTAAAAAAATTTTAATCTAATTTTTGAAATAATTATATATTTGAAAAGGTCTCATCGAGATCTTCAAAATGAAACTAAGATTAATTTATTTTAACATTATTAAAATATTATTATTTTTTAAATTAAATAAATAAGTATCAGACATGAAAATTTAAATACGAGGATTTTTTACTTACCCCATAAGAAAATACAAGCATAAATTATAATATTTAAATTACATTCCTTCGTTACCGTGCCTTTGCCGTAAATGTTCAATTAGCGTGTTCCGAAGCATAAAATGAACTTCCCTATCTTGAATCTTCCTATGTCGATAAAGGAATCATTAGAATTGCACGGCATCATCAATCTCCATCTCTTCACATCTTGAAGATTCGTCGGGAATAATAATCTTTGGTTCCGCATCACGTTCATCCTCCATAGCCATGTTATGTAGTATAATATAAGCAGTCATTATGTCGTGTAGTCCCCGTTTGTCCCAAGAACGTGATGGTCCCTTGATAATGGCAAATGGTGACTGAAGAACACCAAAAGCCCGCTCTACATCTTTTCGATATCCTATTTGCATAGTAGCAAAGAGATGCCTCTTAGGCCCTTATGGTTAGGATATTGTTTGTACAAGAGTAGACCATTTGGGGTATATGACAAGTGATATGATCACGGAGTTCGAACCTTCCGTCCTACATCTCCGCTCCCCACTCCCGTGGAGAAATCCACTATCACACCGGGTTTTCAACGATCACCCGAAAATGTTTACACCTCACACTCGGTTTTCTAGTTCACCGAAAACTTTACAATCTCACACTCTTGCAATTCCACTTTACACCCTCTAAATGTTGGTCTCTAGCCCGTGTCTTCCTCAAGTGTTAGGAATTACAACCTACCTCTAGACATTATCACCTACCCCACTCCTCTTGGGACAACCCCATCTCTCACCGCACACTTCTCTCGGTAAACAAGTGTATTACAAAGTGCAACTCACAGTTAGGCTCACAACAAATGATTGTTCTCTAAACAAGGCGAGAACTCAATTAAGCACAACTCAATGTTATAATCTCTCATAACCCAAATTATACTATGTATGTAAATACTAAAAGCTCAAGTGGGTGTGTGTGACAATGAGATTCAATAAATCAAAATCAAACTAAACTCAATATAAACTCTAGCTTAGAAAAATAATAAACAAACAATTATATATAAATGTAAAGCTAGATTGAGTTTAGAAAACTTCTTCAATAAATGATAAGAGTGAGAGAGAGAGAGAGATGAGTTGAAGCTCAAATACCAAAGGATGATCTCTTCTAGCTCTTGTAAAAATTGCTTCACAAACTCAAAACTCAAAACTCAAACTTGAAACAAACACTAAACACCCTTTAAACTTGTTAAACATCTTTTAAAAATTTTCTTAATTGCTTCAGAATGTTAGAGGGCAAGGGGTATATATAGGATCAAGAAACAAATCCCAAAATCCAAGTGAAACCCAGCAAAAAGACAAAAATAACGAAACCAAAAAACTAGTCGCTATTATCGTCGGTTCACTAATCAGTCGACTGATGAGCTGACCATTACAGGCATTTTTCAGCTCATTAGTCGACTGACGATATTTATCAGTCGACTGATGGATCAGTCGACTGGTCAATCGACCAAAATAAAACAGAATCTTTTTTGTTAATTCCAGGTATATTCTTCAATTGACACATCAGTCGACTGATGTCATCAGTCGAATTACTAGTCGACTGATAATATGTTATCAGCCTGAATCAAATAGTAAAACTGATTTTTTAAGTGCCTTTAAAAATAGCAAATAAATTCTAAAAAATATAAAACTTTGAGAAATCATTGTAAACATGTAAATGAACATGTTACAAAAAGAAATTTTGGAATTGTACTTCTCAATAGTGAAAATTCATTATTTTTTAAATATGTCCAAAACATGAAAACTAAACATACATGTTTTTGTCATTTGACATAAACACAATCTTGAAACTTTTGTAAAATGATTTTATAGACTTAATGAATTGATATAAAATATTGTTATGAAGTCCATAAACTTAAAGTACTAACACACATAATATAAAAACCTAAACTAAATATACCCAAGCTTGTGATATTCAACGAACCTCTATCTTGGTACACTTGCGGATGAAGCGGGAACTTGGATCTTCAACTTGAATTGCGTAGGCTTCAACCACTATTCTTCCAATATCTATTGGATATGATCGTTGAAGCGCTATTCCATCCAACCTCCAACATATTGTTTGTCTACAATAAATAGGAAAATACAAATACTAGACAAACAACATTAGTAGTAAATTGTTTGTTAAAACATCATCAAAATAAAAAGGCCAATAAATATTAATCCCACAACCGACTCTTCATTTTGTATCCTTAGCCAACACTTTTTTGCCTTGAATAATTGCTTGTCATGCAAATGAGGGTGAATTCCCAATTGGTGCCCAAAAAAAACTTACATTCGGATAATATCTAGCCTTGTACACTTTAACAGACAAAGAGTGTAGATTCTATAACAATCACCATTCTTGCTATCTAACATTGTCAAATTGAAGCCAAAAAATCTCTAAAGCCATGCCACCTTGGTTTTTCAGTTTGCACATTTTTTCATGCAAGCCGATGAATGTCTCTTTCATTTGCTTTTGGACCCCACTAAAATATCAAAACCATGGCTCCTATTTCATTACAAAGAGGATTAGGAAGCAAAAAACATCCCATGACATATTTTTGAATAGCTTCGGATTGCTTTAATTAAAATTTTCCTACGCCCCCTCGACGGAAGGTTCTCCTTCCTCCCCTTTAGCTTTGCCCATATCTTGTCCTTTAACTACTTGAAAGTTTCTTTTATTTCCTCCGCCCAATTATTATAGGCAATCCCAAATATTTCCCAAACTCATTTTCTTCTTTGTTTCTTTTTTTTTTTTTTTGGATTTGGTCCTTCACCCGGCATAGTGTATTTTCGCTAATGTTCACTTTTTTGCCTGACGCATGTTTATATTATTTAAAATCTCTAAAATTTTCTCACAATCATTGATAATCAAAATTTTATTATATTTTTATACACTCATTATCTATTTGATTTAAATAAAAATATTACTAATAAACATGTTTTATTTTAATTGCAGGTTAATGAATAAAAGCCCAAAAGAACTCAATATCTCATCTCTAAAAAAGCCCAAGAAGTTCAAGCCCATACACACAAAAGAAGATTGGCCGAAGAACAAGATGATTGAGTATCGATACCGGTATCGATACCGGTATCGATACCCGTATCAATACTAGTATCGATAGTGATATCGATATATAGTTAATTTACTGTTACGAATTAAATGCTAAAATTGATTAACTTGGGGATCAAGTTTAATCCAAGGGTTGATATTTGCTATAATACGCTATAAATAGGGGTAGAGAGTGAGGGGTTTGAGTGTAAAATATTTTGTAAAAACTCCTTTTGAAGAGGAGGGTTACTATTAATTGAGAAGACCTTCCAAATTGTAATATTTTTATTGTAATTAATAAAGTGTGACGCCCCTGGGTTCACACAAGATTGCAGTCCAAGGTGAATCCAAAAATGGCAAACCTGTCATGCACCAACACTGTGCAATAACATATTTCACCATCACAGTTACTATCTCTCTAGTGGAATCAACAACCAGGTGTAGGAACAAAACAAGCAAAGAATAGTGTAGTACAATGAGCAAGATAAACACAAAAGGAGTGTATAAATAACCATCATCAGGGCCCAACTAAAATAGAATAAAATAACTCTGAATCTGGAACAAATATAATATGTCTCAACACAAGAGTCAAAATCTCACTAAGGCACTCAGCATCTACAAAATAAAAACACAACTCTAATGTCTAAAAATAAACATCTACTGTGGAGCTCTGAAAATATCTAAAAATATAATAAAAAACACAACTCTAATGTCTAAAAATAAACATCTACTGTGGAGCTCTGAAAATATCTAAAAATATAATAAAATGGATGGAAGTAATGTCTAAAAATAAACATCTACTGTGGAGCTCTGAAAATATCTAAAAATATAATAAAATGGATGGAAGCTACTATGCATCTTCATCAACCTGTGACTCTCCATGCACCTGACTCACTGCCTGAAAAGAGGGGAAAACAATGAGCGTCAAAGCACTACCGAGATCATCTCCACAGCTCCCAGGGGAAAGGGGTAGGAGTGTATAAGAAAATATGGTTAGTACTTATACGTATAAAATCATTCATAATGCACTAAGTGGAAATTGGTATTTAGAAATCCACAATACGAGAATTAGTATGTCGAGCAAAATAATCCAAACAATGAAACCCTCATGTATATACCATGTCTCAAATTGTGAATCGCTAAATACCAATTCCAACCTATGAATGAAAAACAACACATACCAGAAATACTACAACTCTAAACCTCAACCATGATGAACCAATGTCATAATCTCGGACTACCCTCGGATAGTTAGCGCGTTCATAAGAAATATGTCATCCAACGCAATCATCTCCATAGAACATGCCGTGCATGCCAAGCATCCGATATGTACCCTACTCTGAGGTAATCTAACATGGGACCAATAATACAAACTGTGTACATATACATCCCTCTGCTTGAAATAGTGATACTTTTGTAAGGTACATCACAATATCATGTGAAATCAACATCCTTACTCAATCGTTCTGTGGAGATAGGTAAATCACCATATTCCGGATGATACATCCAGATGATCGTACAACAGACTGTAGGCGTATCAATCTAATCTGGAAACCCCGGTCATCTTCGAGTATGATACAACCATAGTCTCATTGTGAAAAAAACTACCAACTCTAAGTGAGGTACAACTGCGTCTCATTGCGGGAAAACTACTCATCACTAGGCATCCAAAACTGATGAATTATGCATTGTCATGTGTTATTCCTACACAATCAACTTAAACATGCGTCGTGCATCTTAATTATTCATGTATACTCAATTAAGAACATGTATCCAAGTATTTGTGCACGTGTCTTGATGTGCGGATCTATATCTCATATTCACAAACACCTCACGTGTTAAACAGATAACAAACATCATAATACAATGTGGGTTGATCGAGAAAATCCCTCGATCAAACAACAACTACACAAAACATGCACCATGCACAAAAACACTGGTTGGTCGACCGGCCATGTACCTCCGGTCGACCGGCTAGAGGCCATAAGCTTGCTTACTGCATGTTGTGTTCGTGTATGTGTTTTGTGATTCTAACTCAATTAGCTTACTGTAAAACATGGATAAAACAATTTAGAAACTTGTTTAACACTGCTGATGTTCATCTAACACATGGAACAAGAATTTGTTACATTAAAATTTATATGTAAACCCTAAACATGTACAAAAGCATCAAAACATCGTGTAAACCATCAATACTCAGTTAAAACCCTTGTTTAATTATTTTCAGATCTTAATCTACCTCTAGATGTTTGCTCATAATCTTTTAAATACGGAAAGATTATATCTTTATTTTATATATTGTAAAAGAACTATTTTTATGCATGAAAATAGGGTTTAGGCTCAATAACACTAAATCAAATCTTATTAAAATAATTTAAAACATGGGTGTAGGGTTAACAGAGATGAAATGTAAAACCCCGAAAATTTGAATATAGTGTGATAAATAATTATAAATATGTTATATGGTAAAAATAATGTATTTTGATGTTTGAGTATGATAGAAATTGATTTGAGATCAATTAAATGTATATTTGTGAATATATGAGTGTAAACACACAAAACATGCACAAAGGCAAATAGTGATAATCTGAGAATTTTGACCAGTTGAGAATTTCTATGTTTTTCATACTGATTCAGTTAGAATCTGGAAAAGGATATAAGAACAAAGTTGTAGGCCTCTTCAATAGCTTTCCAACGAATCTTAAATCAACTCATTCCGAGATCGTATGAGAAAGTTACAACCTTTTTACCTAACCCCAGTCTGAGCATGGCCCAGAACTCTGAGCAGTCGACCGCCGTGGTCGCTGCGGTCGACCGCTCAGCGTACAGACGTCAGTCCAGTTCTGTTTCGGGTTGGTTTTGTTTATACCAAATTCGGTTGTTACCCTACTTATATATACTCGTTTTAAAGCTCCCAGAACCCTCTTTCAAACCCTAATAGCCTCGCCCCCCTTCTCTCTCTCCTCTCAAACCCTAACTTCGTTTTTGGCATTTTTGGGGCGTTCGAAGGATTTTCGGCGGAGCTTTGCTGTTCAGATTGAAGGAGGATCTTTCTCACTCGTTTTAGGGTGTTCATCAACCCCCTCAGGCGAGTAACATCTTGCCCAATCTCTCACCCTTGTTTTTATGAGTTTTTCTAACGATTTTAATAAGTTTTCTTAAGCCTAAATCATTATTTTGTATGGATAGATGGATCTTTATGATATGAGATGTAAGAATCAAGTATTTTAGTTTTCAAATGCTCACCAATGATTTTGGTTAAAGAGATCTGATCTAAAAATGGTTTTAAAAGAGTAAATTTCAGTTTTTAATGAATAAACAATATTTAAACCATAATTATATATGTTTAGGGATCTTGATGATAGATTTCAAATGTTTAAATTCGTTGTATTCTATTCTATGACTTTGTATAAATGTTAGATTCACAATAGTACAGAAATCATCAAGTTGTGTGTGTTTCGAAGCTGACAGAAACTCAAATCTGGGTTTCTGTCTACTTCGCGGTCGACCGCGTCAGACGCGGCGGTCGACCGCTGGGCGCACAGAAGGGCAGAGTCTATCTGCCCTCTGTGCGGTCGACCGCGGTGGGAGCGGCGGTCGACCGCGGGTTGTTTCTGCCGAACGGTTTGTTTCTGCTCTGCGCGCGGTCGACCGGAGTGGCCTCTGCGGTCGACCGCCGCACAGTTTTGGGTACTGTTGGTTTTGTTGTATACTTTTCACACGTTCGAGAGTTCGCCTCGACTATTTGACACCAATTTACAATGTTAGTGATTTACCTATACCTGTGAGTTGATTTTTTTTTGACACAAGTTTAGACCCTCACATCGAGACACGTGCGAGTATAGGATATGTATATCTTTCCACATATACCTTTGACAATTGCACCTTTTTACTTATAGTCCATGTGTTGGGCATACATTTCTATTGATCCATGTGTTGGATACTTATCATTTCGGTCCATGTGTTGGACACGTATTTTATTCAGTCCATGTGTTGGACATGTGATTTATAGAAGTCCTCGTGTTGGACTGTGATTTATAGAAGTCCTCGTGTTGGACTGTGATTTATAGAAGTCCTTGAGATTGGACTGTGAGTTATGAAAGTCCTCGTGTTGGACTGTGATTTATACGTCTTGGACATTTGTTAAGCTATGAGTATGACACTTATCTGTATCAGGATATGACATGATTACATGAGATTTGGACATGATAGCTACCTAGACAGGATACGACACTTATGTGATATTGACCTTTGACACTTATATGGTTTCGGCGTAACTTTTGATTAAGTATTGAGATGGGCTATTTCTTTTAGTTTATTATTCATGTAGTAGACTTCGGGTTTGGTAATTAGGGATTTACAATTTGAGATAAAAGGTATATACATGAGGGTTTCCTTGTTTGGATTATTTCGCTCGACGTACCTATGCTCGTGTTGTAATCTCCTAAATACTAAAACCCATTATTTTCTAGGAGTAATGATTTTTAACTATTATGTAATAATTATATTTTCTGTATACAACGAGCCCTTTTCCCTTGGGGTTGGTTGTGATGTTGCTCGCTAGCGCTCTGACGCTCGTTGTCCCTCCCCCTTTCAGGTAACGAGCCAGGAGCCCGGAGAGTCGCAGGTTGATGGCGGCACGCTTAGTGTTCAGCTGACTATTTTTTAGATATGTTTTATTTTGGAGCTCCACTGTAGATTTTGTTTAGATATTTGAGGACTTTATTCTAAATGTTGTAAAGGCTGTGTGCCTTACTTCCTTTACTCAGACTTGTTGTATTTGAGAGTTGATAAGAACTCCAGTTTATTCATTTCAGATATTGACTTTGTATTTCTATATGTTGGATGATGAAATATTATTTTGATCTCTATCATTTCATCAGTTATCTCTTGTAGTATCTTTTACTTCGTATGTCTCAAAATTTGAGAATTTTTTTTATGACAACTATTTTTATGTTGATTGAAGGTATTTGCGTGAATACTATGTGTTATGAATTCGTATTGTGATGCGTTGTATATATATTTTTATTATCTCACTTACTGTGATAATTAAGCTCTCCTTTTGATATTATAAATATCAAAACGAGGATGTGGTCGAGGTAAAACTCGCACCTGGAGAGCTGGGCATGCAGAGCCGAGCCGCAGCAGGCTCCACAGTATTTGATCGACTTCATGGCACTGTTAGCAATAAGATCTTACAACACTCGAGGAGCAAGAAGTGTATCTGTTTCCGACAGCAGTACCAAGCAGAAGTTAGATGTATTCAGCACTGAGGGCATCGCTGGAGGATAGCAACAACATCCAGATTTTTGATGGGGTAGCAATTATCACCTATTCGGGAGAATTTTAGTCACCACAAGTAGTTAGAGCTAGTCTAAGTGAAGCAGGGAAATATACCCGTAGTGAAGAAATAAATTAATGACAATGGTAAGAGAACTATTGCGAAAACTAGAGAATTATAGCAGCGAGAGAATGACTTTAACCCAGCAACAAGGACAATATAAGAAAGGAGCACAGTATGATACGAGAGCGCCAAAGTAGTACAGAATTTAGAGTACATGTTACAATCACAACAAGATCGAACAAAGAGCGAAAGAATTGTCGCAGTACACCAACAGGGAGCCAGCAAAATAGAGGTCACGGACGACAGTCTCAGAGTCGTAATTTCAGCCAGCAATGGAGAAATAAAGGCACTACTTTTTAATCCGAGGATTAAGGGTCAGCAGGCTATATTTGCATCATCCAGGAGATTTGCATTATCTAGCGGAATCTATTCAGCAGTACCGCATGATCAGGGTTCGAACGGAGCTTTATTCTTGATTTTCTTTTCAGCTCGGATCTAATTTGATTCAGAAAATTCGCTCATCTTTCATACCTCCATTGGTAGGCTTCAGCTTGTAGCACATTCTTTAGATATTCCGTTGTCAATATCTACTCCTCTAGGAGAGGTGTCCACTCTATCTACCGGAAATATGTCATCAGACTAGACGAGTTAGAGTTTGTTGTCGATTTGGTAGCGTTGAATATGTCCGGATTCGTTGTTATCCTTGGTATGGTTTGGTTATCCTCCTACCAGGCTAGTATTGACTGCCTTGCGAAGTCAGTCAATTTGTGAGCGTCCGATGGATCCGAAATGATTGTAGCAACCTCTCAGGGCAACCGTTTTGCGGAGTCGTTTCTGGCGTATATCGAGGAGGTGCTGTGACGGGATCTGAGTATTGATTTATTAGAGACTAGAGTTGTCTCAGAGTATCAGGATGTCTTTTAGGATATACCTGGGTTACCTCCTGTGTGAGAGGTCGAGTTGTGTATTGAGATGCAGCCGGACAGTCCTGATATCCCGCGCACCCTATCGTATGACACCAGCTGAGATGAGGGAGCTTCAGACCCAGTTGGACGAGTTGTTAGCTCAGGATTTATTTGTAGGAGTTTTTCTCCGTGGGGCGCATCGGTCCTCTTCGTGAAGAAAAAGGACGGTAATATGAGATTTTACATTTATTATAGGGAGCCGGACAAGGTCACTATCCGGAATAGGTACTCATTACCTAGGATTGATGACTTGTTCGACTAGTCGCAGAGAGCGTAGTATTTCTCGAAGTTTGATCTTCGTTCTGGTTATCATAGTTGCGGGTTTGGGAGATGGATTTTCCCAAAACCATTTTTTTTCTAATTCGATGTGAATCTTTAGAGGTTCTAGTCAGGCCATTCGGGTTGACTAATGCACCCGTGGTATTCATGAATATGATGAACCGGGTTTTTCCGGCCCTTCATGGGCCAGTTTGATATTCACATATCTTCGAGATTGGAGGCAGAACACGAGTAGCATTGCAGACTCTTCAGGAGCATCAGTTATCTGCCAAGTTCAGCAAATGCGGGTTTTGGTTTTTAGAAGTTAGATTTTTCTCGGCCACGTCAACAGCAGAGAGGGCATAGCAATCAATCCGGTTAAGTTTACAGCATTTTTTAATTTGGAACCGCCGAAGATGGTGACAGAGATTCGAAACTTCTTGGGTTAGCCGATTATTACAGGAAGTTCATCCTAGACTTTTTGAAGATGTTGACGTCACTTACACGCCTTACGAAGAAGGGTATACAGTTCATTTGGAACACAGAGTGGCAGAAGGCCTTTGATACTTTAAAGACTAAGTTGACTACAGTACCGTTTTGTCTATTTCGAGCAGTGACAGGACGTACGTTGTTTTCTCAGATGCATCATTGGTAGGTTTAGGAGGCATCTTGATGCAAACTTAGAGGGTAGAAGCATATACCTCATGACAATTTAGGGTGCACGAGCAGAACTACCCCACTCATGATTTGGTGTTAGCAGTAGTGATATTTGTACTGAAGTCACGAGGCATTACTTATATGGAGTGCAATTTGAGTTGTTCATCGACCACCAGAGTTTGAAGTATCTTTTCTCCCAGAAGGAACTCAACCAGAGGCAGCGACGGTGGATTGAGTTTATTGAGAACTATGAATTCGTGATTCTGTACATCCAGGAATAATTAAGATGTACAAAGACCTAAAGAGACACGTTTGGTGAAGTGATATGCATAGGAAGATTTCAGATTATATAGCTAAGTGTCTTACCGGTCAGTAAGTGAAGGTGGAACATTAGGGACCGATAGGAACACTTTAATCTTTCCCCATTTCGAAATAGAAGTGGGCGGACCTTTTTATGAACCTTATTGTAGGGTTGCCGAAGTCGAAGAAAGAAAATGATTCTGGTTGGATGACAATGGATATACTAATGAAGCCAGCATATTTCATTCCAGTAAGGACTACTTATACCGCCGAGGCATATGCGAGGATATTTGTTTGGTAGATAGTTTGACTTCATGGAGTCCCAGACACGATGGTATCGGATCGAGGTTCAGTATTCACTCCTCACTTGTGGAAGAATCCAAGATTCACTTGGCAGTATCTTCATCTTACAGTAGTGCATTTTACCTACAGACGGATGGTCAGACGGAGAGAGTAAATCAGATGTTGGAGGACATGTTGCGGGCTTATGTCATTGACTTTCAAGGTAGATGGAAGGAATCATATTCCACTGATAGAGTTCGCTTATAACAACAGTTATCAAGTGATAATTGGTGTGGCCCCGTATGAAGCATCGTACGGGAAGCCTTACAGATCGCCTATATATTGGGTAGAGCAGGAGGATATTTTAATGCTTGGGCCAGAGCTTATGAGATAAATTACTGAGAAAGTAACATAAATCAGAGAACAGGTTCTAGCCGCTCAGAGTCAGCAAAAGATCTATGCAGATAAGAAATGAGGACAATTAGAGTTTCAGATTTGAAGAGTTAGTTATGCTGGAAGTATCGTCTATAAAAGACGTTTAGCGATTCGGAAGGCGGAGAAAGCTTGAGCTGAGATATATTAGACCGTTCCGGATTTTAGAGCTTATTGGAGCTGTTTCATATGGACTAAACCTTCCAGCATCGATGTCCAGAGTACATAAAGTGTTTCATGTTTCAATGTTCAAGAAACAATTTCATGATGAAAAGCAGCAGCGAGTGTTGAACGCATCGGAGATTTAGCTCAGGATGATTTGACTATGATTGAAATCCTAGTTTATATACTTGCTAGAGAAGACAAGAAATTTAGAAACAAGATATTTTTCCTTTGATGAAAATTCAGTGGAACCAGAAAGGAGTTGAGGAGGTTTCTTGGGAGCGCGATGAGGACATGCGTCGCGACTACCCACTCCTGTTTGAACAGGTAAATTAATTTTTATGATATGTGTTTTATATTATGTTTACATCTTGGGTTATATTTACATTTAACACTAGAATGTGAATATTTCTGCTTAATTCTTAATCTTTTGGAACACATGGTATATATATGGGGGGTTCCTTGTTTGGATTTTTCACCCGATGTACTAGTTCCACTAGATTAGGGTTCGAGTGGGAGTATTACCATTTTAGATCGTTAAGTATAAATATATCTATATGATCATCTAGAAGTTCATATTGCGAGATGTGTACGATTTTTTGAATTTCGAGGACGAAATTCTTTTAAGGGGGGAAGAATGTAAAACCCCGAAAATTTGAATATAGTGTGATAAATAATTATAAATATGTTATATGGTAAAAATAATGTATTTTGATGTTTGAGTATGATAGGAATTGATTTGAGATCAATTCAATGTATATTTGTGAATATATGAGTGTAAACACACAAAACAGGCACAAAGGCAAATAGTGATAATCTGAGAATTTTGACCAGTTGAGAATTTCTATGTTTTTCATACTGATTCAGTTAGAATCTGGAAAAGGGTATAAGAACAAAGTTGTAGGTCTCTTCAATAGCTTTCCAACGAATCTTAAATCAACTCATTCCGAGATCGTATGAGAAAGTTACAACCTTTTTACCGAACCCCAGTCTGAGCATGGCCCAGAATTCTGAGCAGTCAACCGCCGTGGTCGCTGCGGTCGACCGCTCAGCGTACAGACGTCAGTCCAGGTCTGTTTCGGGTTGGTTTTGTTTATACCAAACCCGGTTGTTACCCTACTTATATATACTCATTTTGAAGCTCTCAGAACCCTCTTTCAAACCCTAATAGCCTCAGCCCCCCTTCTCTCTCTCCTCTCAAACCCTAACTTCGTTTTTGACGTTTTTGGGGCGTTTGCTGTTCAGATTGAAGGAGGATCTTTCTCACTCGTTTTTGGGTGTTCATCAACCCCCTCAGGCGAGTAACATCTCGCCCAATCTCTCACCCTTGTTTTTATGAGTTTTTCTAACGATTTTAATGAGTTTTCTTGAGCCTAAATCACTATTTTGCGTACTTAGATAGATCCTTATGATATGTGATGTGAAAACTAAGTATTTCAGTTTTCAAATACCCACCAATGATTTTTGGTTAAAGAGATCTAACTGAAAATGTTTTATTAAGAGTTAAATTTCTGATTTTTATTGTTTTATAAAGTTTAAAACACGGGTATACATGTTCACGATTTTTGGTGATGATTTTTACATGCTAAATGTTGTTATATGATGATTCATATGTGTTAGAATATGTGATATATCGTTTGGAAGCAGAGATGTATTGTTTGGATCAATTTTCGAAGCAGAGAAAAACCTAAATTTGGGCATCTGCCAATCTCGCGGTCGACCGCAGCGCTATGTGCGGTCGACCGATGGGCGTTCTGTCAAGCAGAACGTCTCTGCTCATTTTGCGGTCGACCGGAGTGGCCTCTGTGGTCGACCGCCGCACAGTTTTGGGTACTGTTGGTTTTGTTGTATACTTTTCACACGTTCGAGAGTTTGCCTCGACTATTTGACACCAATTTACAATGTTAGTGATTTACCTATACCTGTGAGTTGATTTTTTTTTGACACAAGTTTAGACCCGCACATCGAGACACGTGCGAGTATAGGATATGTATATCTTTCCACATATACCTTTGACAATTGCACCTTTTTACTTATAGTCCATGTGTTGGGCATACATTTCTATTGATCCATGTGTTGGATACTTATCATTTCGGTCCATGTGTTGGACACGTATTTTATTCAGTCCATGTGTTGGACATGCATTCACATTTCAGTCCTCGTGTTGGACTATAATCCATTGAAGTCCTCGTGTTGGACTATAATCCACTAAAGTCCTCGTGTTGGACTATAATCTATTTCAGTCATCGTGTTGGACGTTTACATATTTGACCACGTCTTGGACATTTGTTAAGCTATGAGTATGACACTTATCTGTATCAGGGTATGACACGATTACATGAGATTTGGACATGATAGCTACCTAGACAGGATATGACACTTATGTGATATTGACCTTTGACACTTATATGGTTCCGGCGTAACTTTTGATTAAGTATTGAGATGGGCTATTTCTTTTAGTTTATTATTCATGTAGTAGACTTCGGGTTTGGTAATTAGGGATTTACAATTTGAGATAAAAGGTATATACATGAGGGTTTCCTTGTTTGGATTATTTCGCTCGACGTACCTATGCTCGTGTTGTAATTTCCTAAATACTAAAACCCATTTTTTGCTAGGAGTAATGATTTTTAACTATTATGTAATAATTATATTTTCTGTATACAACGAGTCCTTTTCCCTTGGGGTTGGTTGTGATGTTGCTCGCTAGCGCTCTGACGCTCGTTGTCCCTCCCCCTTTCAGGTAACGATCCAGGAGCCCGGAGAGTCGCAGGTTGATGGCGGCACGCTTTAGTGTTCAGCTGACTATTTTTTAGATATGTTTTATTTTGGAGCTCCACTGTAGATTTTGTTTAGATATTTGGGGACTTTATTCTAGATGTTGTAAAGGTTGTGTGCCTTACTTCCTTTACTCAGATTTGTTGTATTTGAGATTTGATAAGAACTCCAGTTTATCCATTTCAGATATTGACTTTGTATTTCTATATGTTGGATGATGAAATATTATTTTGATCTCTTTCATTTCATCAGTATCTCTTGTATTATCTTTTACTTGCTTTTGTACCTACACCTGTTGTTGACTCGACTAGAGAGATGTTAATTGTGATGGTGAAACATGTTATTGCACGGTGTGGTGCATGGCAGGTTTGACATTCTTGGTTTCATCGAGGACTACAGCCTTGTGTGAACCTAGGGGCGTCACATGAAACAAGCCTAAAAATCTTGTTGAAAGCCTAAAAGTGCAAATCCAAAACAAATCCCTTAGCCACAAGCCAAACAATCTCGCATTCACGTCGAAATTTGCTTCACAAAGCTCTTGGAATCACTTAGATTGGATCTAGGGTTTATGAGGAGGAGGTGGTGACTGCTAGGGTTTGAAAGTACTGATAAAATATGTGAAAATTCATGAATAAGAGGTATATATAGGGGTATAAACAACTGGGTTCGAAAAATAAAATAAAACAAACCCGAAACCTGATAGAATTATGGAAACAGCATGATTAGTCGACTAATGCATTCATTAGTTGACTAATGACCTTACTAGTCGACTACTCTGAGTAGTAGTCGACTACTAACAACTCAATTTCAAATTTGTGCATGATTTCGTGCATGTTTCTCATCTATACTCACATATATACATTGGATTGATCTCAAATCAATCTCTAGCATACCCAAACATCAAAATATGTTATTTATAACTATATAACATATTTATTATTATTTATCATAATTTATTAAAACTTTTAGAGTTTTACATAAAGAAATTTTTACCTATTCATATTTTTTTTTCTTTTCTTCTATTTGTTTGATTATGAAGATGAATGTGAGATAAAGATAAAGATCAAGATGAATGTTTGCTATCACCTTGAGGCTAGAACCCTCTTGGGATGTAAATTTTCTTTTTGTTAATAAATTTATCTTTTACTTTCTTTTCTTGTTTAAATAGCCAAGAGGCTAGAACCCTCTTGTCTTAGATTTATTTTCATTTTTGTAGAGTATATTTACTTTCATATCTTTACTTGCTTTAAATTCTTGTATTTATTTGTAGTTTATATTTTTACAATTTATTTTATCGTTTAGACTTTATTTTCTTACACTATTCGCCTTGAGGCTAGAACCCTCTTGGGATTAGTTTTTATTTTTGTCTATTTTCCTTTTCTCTGATTCGCTTTGAGGCCAGAACCCTCTAGGAAATTGCTCTTTTATTTAAGATGTGGAACTAATACTTGTGGGAACTCTAGAAATTACATGAAGCTAACTAGTGGATTCAGTTCTAGATTCATCATATCTTTAATTAAATCCTCTATTTTTTACTTTCTTTATTTTTCCTCTTTATTCTTGATTTTTCTCTCATTTGTTTCTTAATGTTATTTTCTTCTTCTTTCTTTCTTCCCCTTTGTTAGTTTTGTTTACACTTACACTTTATCACATCCACTCTTTATCTCTCCACTCTCAATCTTGTTTTGTTTTTATTTACATACAATCACTCTCACTCTCTCTATCTCTCCACAATTATATTTATCACTCCTAATTATCACACTCACAATATGAGAACCGATTTTGATTTTCTCCTACAAACATCTTCCTCGTAGGATCGATGACTTTTTATACTATAACTTAATGGTTGTGCACTTGCAAATTTAGAGGTATGCATTTATGCCCCGTCAAGTTTTTAGTGCTGTTGCCAGGGAAGGTGCTTATAAGTAGGATTTTATATATTTTGGTTCTTTAATTTGTGTGTTTTTTGCGAAGGAACCACTTGGAGACTAAAGATCAAGGATTTGAAGATTTGCTTGTAGTAAATCTTCTTTCTAGTATTTTCAATCTACCCATTTAGTTAGTTTCTCACAATTAGAGACAATTAGGATCTAAAAAGAAAGAAAAAAATTATTTTGTTAACCATAATAAAATTCACCATCCACTTAGACATTTACTAACAAGATAATAAATTCAAATAACATCTCCTTTTCTCACATTTGTTTGATTGTTAACCTTAATTAAAAAATAAAAAGATTTTATTTTACCATCCTTTTGTAGTTGCTTTTAATTCCTAGAGTTGCATTGTATATAATAGTAGGAATTCACCAAAATGATTTGAGCATCTTGATTTGACACTCACTTGAAAATATTCTTAAGGGCAATCCCTAATCAAGATAAGATGAGGGATTTCATCACCCTTTCCTTAGCCTACAAATCACTAATTCCTTACTACACAAACCTAATCCTTTTAAAACTAATAAGACGTTTGCCCTTAAGGATTCAAGCTTATTAAGGAACAAAAAACTCCTATGTGAACCGGTTCAAGTTTACTTGAATTAGTTAGTGTCTAAAACAATGTTTAGGGATGGCGTAAAGTGCTCTATAAGGAATGAGGTACTTAATTGATCATTGATCTCCCTATAGTACTATTCTTACCTAGCTAATTGACCAAGTAAACTTCAATCTTTTTACTAAAGGAGTTTTTGGTTAGGAGCTTGTAATGACCGTAAATTTCTAATACGGGTTTAAATAATTTTTTGATATTTAAATATTAAATATTATTTTTCTAAAAGAGTATTTGTATTTTTCCCAATTTCTCTAGAATTTTCTACAATTTAAAAATACGATATTATGTTATTTTAATAAGTTTTGCTAATTATAAATTTAATTGTTTTGGTAAAATTTTTAAATAAATAGTTAATTATTCATCATTATTATTGTTATTATTATTTTGACCATAAATTTTAATATTTATTTTAAATAAATTTTATGATATTTTTTAAATTATTTAAAGGGGTATTTTTCCCTGTGTTTTTCCTCTCACCGGTGTTCACTCTGTATATCTCTCCCCAATTCACGCAAATCCCTCCGCCTCGTGTTTCCCCCCAGTTCTCAACCCACATCCTCCCAACCACCCTATCACGTACTCTCTCTCTCAATAAAATCTTCCGCCGTTCTTACTCTCTCTCCAATCTCACACTCAATCTCTCTCTCTCTGACACTCTCTCTATTATCCTCTCATTAAAAGCTGATGTCTCACTCTCTCTCACTCAACCACTCACCATCACTCCACTCTCTCTCTTCTTTATTATATTCTCTCTCACTCTGCTCTCGCATTCGCCAAGAAACCCCCACGAACCAACCCCCTCTCTCTTCATTCTTTTCTCCTTCATCAACCACCACCAGCACCCTCGCGCCGCTCCAAACTCCGACGAACGCCCCTGCAGACACCCGCGACAGCCGCCAGTCGCCCCCGCCAGCGCCGCCAGTCGCCCCGCCAGCGCGCCAGTCGCCCCGCCCTCGAGCTCGAGCTCAGTCCCCACCGCCGCTCGAGCCGCGCGACCAAACCACGCCCTCGAGCTTGACACTGCGAGCTCAGCCCAGCCTTGAGCTCCGCCCTAGCCTCTGCATCGCCGCCGCCTCCTGCAGCCCCCGCCAGCCCTCAACCGCATCCCCCTTCTCCGCCAAGCCCCAGCAGCACCGTCAGCCTCCTCGAGCTCCGCCCAGGCCGCGCCTCTCGCCCTCTTTCCCCCGTCGGCGTCCCTCCTCCGCCGACCAACCCCAGATGCCAGCCTCCAGGCCTAAGCCACCAGCTTCGTGCAGCAGCTGACGCCGCCCCGCTGAGCTCCGACGACCAGCTCGTCGCTCACCTACCCACCAGCTCCTCCTCCCTACAAGCACCGCATCAGCCCCGACCTCCTACTCAACTCTACTACCTCTCCTCCGCTCAACGCCGCTCCCCTCCACCGCTCTCGCCTGAGCTCGACCAGCGCTGCCGCCGACGGCCTCCGCCCACGCCGCTAGCAAGCGCCGCAGTCCCCCTCGCCCCTCTCCATCGCTGCAGTCCCTCGACAGTCTTCCCCCGCTATCGTCTTATCCAGATTCACCGACGAGCACAACCATGTTGCACAACCGTGCCGCTGTCTAAGATCCACGCCTTTCGGTTGTCGTCACCGCGTCAACGCCGCTAGCCACACTCACAGTCGACTCATTGTAGGCAAGATCTCGCATCCATCTTGCTTTTAATAAATGATTAATATCGTGTTTAGATATAGATAAATTATTTTGTGGTAATATTGTTGTTAGTATTATGATTGAATATGTTTAAATTATTATTGTGGTTAACACGTATTTTTGAATATCTGCGTGGAATGATGATTGCGAGCGTGCCGTGAAAATTAGATTAATAATGTTGTTAATTGTATTTTTAAGAATTTCGGTCATGAAATGACAAGTTATGTATTAAAATTAGAATTTACTAAATTTTATCTAAAATGAATTAATTAAGGTAATTTATAAAATAGGAAAATATTACTTTTCATGTAAAAAGGAATTAACAATTATATATATATATTTTTGTATTTTAAATTAATTATTATGAGAAATAGTTTTAAAGAATAATTTTGGAAAAAGAATATTATTATTTATGATAGTACGATTGATTATCGTGGAGCGCGACATTTCATGTGCAAAACGACATCAGTTTCTAGTGTCCTTTTTACCGTATTATTATATTAGAGAATACGTAAGTATGGATATTTTATATGAGAAGTTTGGACATCCTAGCGGTAAGATAATAATGAAGTCCACTCATGTATTATATTCATGCTGTATCTTGTTTATGCATTTCATGTTCATTACAGCTCTCTTTTCTACTACATAAACTTGTGTAATCATGTTTAACATACTATACTATATTCATGATCTATTGATGTGTTGAGAACCTTAGTGGTTCATGACTTAGTGGCCTCGTGCGTCATGAACTGACTTAGTGGCATGTGTGAGTGCGTTGACTAAGTTAGGTGGTGAACCCGAGTTTCAGTGAAGATTATGGTTGACTGAGAAAAACGAAAAGAGTTGGGTTGGGTGAACCCGAGTTTCAGTGAAGATTATGGTTGACTGAGAAAAACGAAAAGAGTTGGGTTGGGAAAGTCTTAGTTCGCATGATCGAATGTGATTGTTGACTTAACTTCCAGGCCGCACCAGAGACCTGTTTCGTCCTGGAGTTGGTTTGATGGACCAAGTGACCTGTTTCGCCACTTGGATCCGTGACCTGTTTCGTCACCTGAGCTTTGCCTGAGTCCGGACCGGGCCGAGATCGGATTGCGTGTAGTCCTCTAGCCGCCTGTTTCACGGGATTGGATGCGCGTAGGGGATGGTGAACAGTCAGTCTTCCGATAATGCGAACTTGAACCTATTTGAGAGATGGACCAGTGAGTCTTAGGATGATTAGTATTCGACCCAGTTACCGTTTCCACACAGCTGTATGTTATCATTAGATTTCCAGTTGCATGTACCATTGTCCTTCATATTAGTATTATTACTGTCATAGCATGGGTCATACGACCATTTTATTTGTTCATGTGAGATCTTTCTGTGTGCCATACACGCTGACGTACACCTGTTTTCCTCTGGTGTGTGTTAGACTTAGGAGACGAACATGTTCAGTTCGAGGAGGCAGTAGAGCCGGAGTATACCCAGCCAGAGTGTCCTTCCGATGGAGTGGAAGAACAAACTGAAGTCTAGACGTGTTTTTCTTTTATGTAGTAGTTGATGAACATTAGAACTCGTTATCATTTTATTTCTTTAGTTAATGTCGGATCTTCGTATTTTGGCAGAACTCCTTTATTATGGACTATGTATTTCTTATTTTCTAGTTAAACTGTAACCCATATTTTATGTCTAGGATGATCTGTTGATGATATGTTTATTTCTTATTCTGGGTTGTCTTTATATTCTTACTATTATGATCGGGGACCTGTGATTGAGATTTGTATATTTGACGCTTAGCGTATTGGATTGAGAAGAAAAGAAAAAAAAATGATATATATATATATATATATATTTTTCTCAATCTAATATGTCGCGGGCTTGTTCACGCTCCGATTCCCCGGTATTTTGGGAAGCGGGACGTGACATGTTTTAGTGGTGGCCCATGCAGGTCACGGTCCCGAGTTCCCACTAGTAAGAATGTATTGGACGATTCAAATACATATCATTTTCCATCCGTAAGACTACAATTAAGTTCTTATATTATTATCTTAATAACTATGTTTTAGTTCCTATTTTCCAAATATATTGTTTGATTTTAACCTTAATTTTCCTTTTGATCCTCGTTTCCTTCAGAACCATGGTGGGTACTCGTAGTAATGGTAACCCATCCAGTGGCAGTGGTCAGATGCCTGAAGCAGATCCGCAGCAGCTTTTAGCGATGATTCAAGGGCTTGTGACGAACCAGCAGTTCTTAGCTGGGCATTTGCAGCAGGAGCCTCAGCACCAGCATCCACCTCGCTCGGAGCCTGGTGTTAGAGAGTTTCGATATATGCGGCCTCCTTCCTTTACTGGTGCCGAGGGACCTTTAGCAGCAGAGGAGTTCCTCAAGGTCACGGAGACTATCCTTACGGTGACTCGTATTCCCCCTGCAGAGTGGGTAGATCTCATGGATGTTCAGCTCACGGATACAGCTAGAATCTGGTGGGCTGCTGAGAAGACACACCTAGAGAGGCCGATTCTGTGGGAGACGTTCACGGATAGCTTCAATAGGAAATATTTTCCTCAGTCGGCCCGAGATGAGCTCCTGCGTAGATTTGTCGAGCTCAAGTAGGGGGGTCGATCAGTCGACGAGTACGAGGCCGAGTTTTCTTCTTTAAGCCGATATGCTCCCCACTTGGTCACGGACCCCATTATCAGGAGGCACCAGTTCCAGAAAGGTCTGGACAAGTATATCAGATTGGCTTTGGCTGGTAGGGCTCTCGCGACTCACGACGCCGTATTGGATGCAACACGTGAGATTGAGAGCGTGCAGAAGGAACCAGAAGATTCACACTTGATTCAGAGTAGGACACCAACAGCTCCGACCCGAAGTGTCGAGCGTCTCCCTCCGAGACAGCAGCAACCTAAACCCGCAGAGGCTATACTTGTGGGTCCTCGGGTCATATTAGTCAGGACTATCCTCAACAGCAGCAGGCTCGTTTGCCCCTACCTCCAGTTCGGGCAGCTCTCCCAGCACCACCTCGACCAGCCCTGGCAGCACCGCCTCAGCCCAGATCCTATCCTCGAGCAGGGCCACTTCCTCAGCAGCAGCAGGCTTATCAGAAAGCGCAGAGGCAGCAACCACAGCGGCAGATGTTCATGATGTCAACCGTAGAAGCTGAGGCGAACGACCAAGTTATCACTGGTAAGAATGGTTTACTCTAAGTTTTATTTGCTTATGAACTTATTTAATTAGCATTACTAGATAATATCATGGTAGGATTGTTTATGAATACTAAGTTAGTTGCATTAACATCCTCCTAAATAGGCAAGGTTCTTGTTTCTTCCGTACCTGCTTTATCGCTTTTTGATTCTGGATCCTCCCATTGTTTCCTGTCTCATCGATTTGCGAGTGTCCATTCTCTTCCTATAACTTCTCTGACTACGAGCTGGAATATCAACACGGGCAGTGGTGTTTTAGTAGCATCTAGTGGTTATGAAGCATGCCCTATGGTCATCTGCGGGAGGGAACTCTTCGCATATTTTCTGGTGATAGATTTACCGAGCTTTGATGCAGTTTTTGGGATGGATTGGTTAGGGTCGTTCTTTGCCACCATTGATTGTCACCGTCGGAGCGTAGTATTCGAGATACCAGATCATCCGAGATTTGAATTCATTAGTGGTAGCACATCGGCCGGACCTGTGGAGTTCAGAGCTAGACCGAAGAAGGCGACGTTAGCTACGATGCAAGTGGAATCCGAGAAGCCAATTGTAGTTCGGGAATTTGAAGATATGTTTCCCGACGATATTTACGGATTGCCACCGGATCAGGCAATTGAGTTTTCCATAGATTTGAAGCCTGGAGTTGCTCTTATCTCCAAGACTTCTTATCGTATGCCCCCGACTGAGTTGATCGAGCTTCAGACTCAGTTGGACGATCTTTTGCAGAGAGGGTTGATTCGACCTAGTGTATCGGCCTGGGGAGCACCTGTGTTGCTCATGGGAAAGAAGGATGGATCCAAACGGATGTGCATTGACTATCGAGAGTTGAATGCGGAAACAGTGAAGAATAAGTATCCACTTCCCCGTATCGATGATATCTTCGATCAATTGGGAGGATCAAGAGTATTTTCTAAGCTAGATTTGCGGAGCGGATATCACCAGGTGAAGGTTAAGGATTCTGATGTCCCCAAGACTGCGTTTCGGATGAGATATGGACATTATGAATTCTTAGTGATGCCGTTTGGTGTGACTAATGCACCGGCGACATTCATGAACCTGATGAATCTGGTATTCTATGAGGTGCTGGACAAGTTTGTAGAGGTCTTTATTGATGATATCCTGGTATACTCTAAGAGTGAAGCGGAGCATGTGGAGTACTTGCGGTACGTGTTGCGGACCCTGAGAGAGCATCGGTTGTTCGCCAAGTATAGCAAGTGCCAGTTCTGGCTAGATCGCATCACGTTTCTAGGACACGTGGTGTCAGGAGACGGCATATCAGTGGATCCGGAGAAGGTATCTGCAGTGAAGGATTGGCCTACCCCTAAGTCAGTGTCAGATATTAAGAGCTTCCTACGATTAGCTGGTTACTACCGTCACTTCATCAGAATTTTTTTGAAGATTTCAGAGCCGATGACACGACTTACGAGGAAGGATATTAAGTTTGTCTGGTCCGACGCTTGTGAGCAGGCGTTTGAGGAGTTAAAGTCTCGACTGATTTCAGCCCCGGTCTTGATAATACCAGATAAGAGTGGGAACTTTGAGGTGTTTTGCAACACATCAGGTAGAGGATTGGGATGCGTTCTTCAACAGGATGGTCATGTGGTGGTATATGCTTCTCGTCAGTTGAAGAAGCATGAACAGAATTATCCTACCCACGACTTGGAGTTGGCAGCTGTGATTTTTGCCCTTAAGCTTTGGAGGCATTATCTGTTAGGAGAGCAAGTGAAGGTGTTCACTGATCACAAGAGCTTGAAGTACCTATTTACTCAGAAGGAGCTCAACATGAGGCAACGCCGATGGTTAGAGCTAATGGCGGATTACAACATTGATCTTCAGTATCACCCTGGTAAGGTCAATGTAGTACCAGATGCATTGAGCCGATTGCTGGCGATCATGACCCTCACGGCTCAGTGGAGACTCCAGCAGGAAGTGAGGGATATGAGTATAGAAGTTCTTCTTCCAGGAGTCACCGCTTCTTTAATGAATCTTCAGATTCAATCGACACTGATCAAGCGACTCAAGGCAGCTCAAGCAGGTGATCCATTTCTTCAGAAGTGCAGAGAGTTAGCAGTGGCCGGTCTTCGACCAGAATTTGTTATTCATGAGGATGGATCCTTACGATTTGGGAGTCGTATCTGCGTACCAGGAGGAGATATTCGAGAGGATATATTGCGGGAAGCTCATAGTTCACCATATTCTATTCACCCTAGAGGTATGAAGATGTATAAGGATCTAAAGCTGAATTATTGGTGGCGTGGTATGAAGAGAGATGTGGCTCGTAGTGTGGCTAAGTGCCTTGTATGTCAGCAGGTGAAGGCAGAGCATCGGCGCATCGCAGGTCTTTTGCAGCCGTTGCCTATTCCGGAATGGAAGTGGCAGCATGTCACCATGGACTTCGTCACTGGCTTACCTCTGAGCATTAAACAAAATGACGTTGTTTGGGTGATCGTAGATCGATTAACCAAATCGACTCACTTCATTCCTTTCCGAGTGGGACAGTCGACGGAGCATCTTGCTCAGAGATACATGGAGGTAAAATATCTATCTCTATATGTTCGATGAGTTCCTTTCCAAGGGTGTTAGTAAATCTCCAGTATTGCAGGAGATCGTGCGATTGCACGGAGTTCCAGTGTGCATCGTTTGGATCGCGATACCCGATTTACCTCAGAGTTCTGGAAGAGTTTGCAGGCGAGTCTTGGGACCAGTCTCAGTTTCAGCACAGCTTATCATCCCCAGACCAATGGACAGTCAGAGAGGACCATTCAGATTTTGGAGGATATGCTTAGAGCTTGTATGCTTGACTTTCACGGGTCATGGGAAGATCACTTGCATTTGGTGGAGTTTGCATACAACAATAGCTTCCAGGCTAGTATTGGAATGGCCCCTTTTGCAGCATTGTATGGCAGGAAGTGCCGCTCTCCTTTGAGTTGGGATGATGTTGGTGAACGGGAGATTTTTGGGCCAGAGTTGATTGAGAGATCAGTTGATGCAGTCAGGATTATTCGGGAGCGACTTCGCATAGCACAGGACAGATTCAAGTATTGGGCAGATGCGAAGCGCCGGAATTTAGAGCTTCAGCCAGGAGGTCATGTATTCCTAAAGATTTCCCCCAACCGAGGCACCATTCGCTTCGGAAGGCGTGGGAAGTTGAGTCCGTGATATGTGGGACCTTTCGACGTATTACAGAGAGTGGGAGAAGTGGCGTACCGACTTGCATTACCATCCGCCCTGGCTGGAGTGCATAACGTATTCCACGTTTCTCAGTTGCGAAAATACGTTGGAGATCCGAGTCATGTCGTAGATTTCTCGGAGATTAAGATGCGATCCGATTTGACATACGAAAAGCAGCATGTGGCAATTTTAGACTGAAGGGAGAAGACCCTCCGGAATAAGACCGTTTCGCTTGTTCGTGTGATGTGGCACCCAGATTCTCCTGGAGAGTCGACTTGGGAAACTGAGTCTGAGATGCGATAGCGATACCCTCATTTATTTCCTGAATCCTAGCTGTCTTGTTTTGTATCTTATTCTGATACGTCTTGTATGACTTTTTCTATTTATGGATATGCAATATATTTTGAACTTTATATGAGTTGAGATGAATCTGTCTTTATATTTCGTCCTTGTTTTAATTCCGAGGACGAAATTTGTTTTAAGGAGGGTAGGATGTAATGACCGTAAATTTCTAATACGAGTTTAAATAATTTTTTGGCATTTAAATATTAAATATTATTTTTCTAAAAGAGTATTTGTATTTTTCACAATTTCTCTAGAATTTTCTACAATTTAAAAATACGATATTATGTTATTTTAATAAGTTTTGCTAATTATAAATTTAATTGTTTTGGTAAAATTTTTAAATAAATAGTTAATTATTCATCATTGTTATTGTTATTATTATTTTGACCATAAATTTTAATATTTATTTTAAATAAATTTTATGATATTTTTTAAATTATTTAAAGGGGTATTTTTCCCTGTGTTTTTCCTCTCACCGGTGTTCACTCTGTATATCTCTCCCCAATACACGCAAATCCCTCCTCCTTGTGTTTTCCCCCAGCTCTCAACCCACATCCTCCCAACCACCCTATCACGTACTCTCTCTCTCAATAAAATCTTCCACCGTTCTTACTCTCTCTCCAATCTCACACTCAATCTCTCTCTCGGACACACTCTCTTTATTATCCTCTCATTAAAAGATGATGTCCCACTCTCTCTCACTCAATCACTCACCATCACTCACTCTCTCTCTTCTTTATTATATTCTCTCTCACTCTGCTCTCCCATTCCCCAATAAACCCCCACGAAGCCAACCCCCTCTCTCTTCGTTCTTTTCTCCTTCATCAAACGCCACCAGCCACCCCACGCCGCTCCAAACTCCGACGAACGCCCCTGCAGCACGCGCGACAGCCGCCAGTCGCCCCCGCCAGCGCCGCCAGTCGCCTTGCCCTCGAGCACGAGCTCGAGCTCAGTCTCCCACCGCCGCTCGAGGCCTGTGCCGACCAAACCACGCCCTCGAGCTTAACACTGCGAGCTCAGCCCAGCCTTGAGCTCCGCCCTAGCCTCTGCATCGCCGCCGCCTCCTGCAGCCTCCGCCAGCCCCTCAACCGCATCCCCCTTCTCCGCCAAGCCCAGCAGCGCCGTCAGCCTCCTCGAGCTCCGCCCAGGCCGCCGCCCCTCCGCCCTTTTCCCCCGTCGGCGTCCCCTCCTCCGCCGACCAACCCCAGATGCCCAGCCTCCAGGCCTAAGCCACCAGCTTTGCTGCAGCAGCTGACGCCGCCCCGCTGAGCTCCGACGACCAGCTCGTCGTCACCTCACCCACCAGCTCCTCCTCCCTACAACCACCGCATCAGCCCCGACCTCCTACTCAACTCTACCACCTCTCCTCCGCTCAACGCCGCTCTCGCCTGAGCTCGACCAGCGCCGCCGCCGACGCCCGCCCACGGCACTCGTAGCCAAGCAGCCCGACAGTCCCCTCACCCCTCTCCATCGCTGCAGTCCCTCGACAGTCTTCCCCCGCTATCGTCTTATCCAGATTCACCGACGAGCACAACCATGCCTGCACAACCGTGCGCTGTCCAAGCATCCACGCCTTTCGGTTGTTGTCACCACGTCGACGCCGCTAGCCACACTCGAAGTCGACTCGTCGTAGGCAAGATCTCGCATCCATCTTGCTTTTAATTAATGATTAATATCGTGTTTAGATATAGATAAATTATTTTGTGGTAATATTGTTGTTAGTATTATGGTTGAATATGTTTAAATTATTATTGTGGTTAACACGTATTTTTGAATATCTGCGTGGAATGATGATTGCGAGCATGCCGTGAAAATTAGATTAATAATGTTGTTAATTGTATTTTTAAGAATTTCAGACATGAAATTACAAGTTATGTATTAAAATTAGTATTTACGAAATTTTATCAAAAAGGAATTAATTAAGGTAATTTATAAAATAGGAAAATATTACTTTTCATGTAAAAAGGAATTAACAATTATATATATATATATATATATATATATATATATATATATATGAGAAAATTTTAAATTAATTATTATGAGAAATAGTTTTAAAGAATAATTTTGGAAAAAGAATATTATTATTTATGATAGTACGATTGATTATCGTGGAGCGCGACATTTCATGTGCAAAACGACATCAGTTTCTAGTGTCCTTTTTACCGTATTATTATATTAGAGAATAAGTAAGTACGGATATTTTGTATGAGAAGTTTGGACATCCTAGCAGTAAGATAATAATGAAGTCCACTCATGTATTATATTCATGTTGTATCTTGTTTATGCATTTCATGTTCATTACAGCTCTCTTTTCTACTACATAAACCTGTGTAATCATGTTCAACATACCATACTATATTCATGATCTGTTGATGTGTTGAGAACCTTAGTGGTTCATGACTTAGTGGCCTCGTGCATCATGAACTGACTTAGTGACATGTGTGAGTGCGTTGACTGAGTTAGGTGGTGAACCCGAGTTTCAGTGAAGATTATTGTTGACTGAGAAAAACGAAAAGAGTTGGGTTGGGAAAGTCTTAGTTCGCATGGTCGAATGTGATTGTTGACTTAACTTCCAGGCCGCACCAGAGACATGTTTCGTCCTGGGGTTGGTTTGATGGACCAAGTGACCTATTTCGCCACTTGGATCCGTGACCTGTTTCGTCACCTGAACTTTGCCTGAGTCCAGACCGGGCCGAGATCGGATTGCGTGTAGTCCTCTAGCCGCTTGTTTCGCTGGATTGGATGGGCGTAGGGGATGGTGAACAGTTAGTCTTCCGATAATGCGAACTTGGACCTATTTGAGAGATGGACCAGTGAGTCTTAGGATGATTAGTATTCGACCCAGTTACCGTTTCCACACAGCTATATGTTATCATTAGATTTCTAGTTGCATGTACCATTGTCCTTCATATTAGTATTATTACTGTCATAGCATGGGTCATACGACTATTTTATTTGTTCATGTGAGATCTATCTGTGTGCCATACACGCTGACGTACACCTGTTTTCCTCTGGTGTGCGTCAGACTTAGGAGACGAACAGGTTCAGTTCGAAGAGGCAGTAGAGCCGGAGTATACCCAGCCGGAGTGTCCTTCCGATGGAGTGGAAGAACAAACTGAAGTCTTCGTATTTTGGCAGAACTTCTTTATTATGGACTATGTATTTCTATTTCTACCTAGACTTGTTTTGTAATAAGGGTATGTTGAACCCATATTTTATGTCTGGGATGATCTGTGGATGATATGTCTATTTCTTATTCTGGGTTGTCTTTATATTCTTACTATTATGATCGGGGACCTGTGATTGAGATTTGTATATTTGACGCTATATATATATATTTTTCTTCTCAATCTAATACGTCGCGGGCTTGTTTACGCTCCGATTCCCCGGTATTTTGGGAAGCGGGGCGTGACAGAGCTGGTCTAGCTGAGTTTAGGCTTAACCCTTGAATTTAGAGTGATTAACAAAAGTGATTGCTTTTGATTTGTTTTAGTTAGGTTTTTTCTTTTATCTTTCTCCTTCTTCTCATTATCTTTTAGATTTTTTTTTTTTTGTATTCCTTAAAAAAACTTTTGTTTTTCTTAGAATTTTTTAGTTAAGATTTAAAAAACAAAAAGAATTTGCCTTGGTGTATGCAAGGTTGGATTAGGGATAACACTAATCGTTTAATCCGTTTTGAACCACTTTTCAAATAAATGGATAATTTTAATCCACCGGTTTTTCAAGATATGTGTTACCCAACTAGAAATACAATCTCATCTCGCATTAAGCTACCTGAAGTCAATGGAACTAATTTTGAGCTTAAACCGCATTACATAAACATGCTTTCAAAATTCTTAGGAAATAAAAAAAAGACGCTTATATCTTTATCTTCGAGTTTGAGGAAGTTTATCTTATGATTAAGATTAGGGAACTATCTGAGGATGTGATCAAGCTTAGATTTATTTCTTTTGCTCTTATGGACAAAGCCAAGAAATGGCTGTATAGCTTACTCACGAATTCTATCTCAACTTGGTATGAATCTATTACCTTTTTTCTAAAGAAAATTTCCCCTATCCACAAAATGGTTAAGCTTAGAAACAGCATCATGAATTTCAAAATTATCCCAGGGGAGTCATTTTGGAAGTATTTTGACAAATTTAAGGATCTTCTTATCAAATGTCCTCACCACAGTCTTGAGAAATAGCGATTATGCCAAATCATCTATGAAGGATTGAATTATTCTTTAAAAACTTCCTTAGAATCAATATGTAAAGGGGATTTTATGAAAAAATACAGATAAAGTTTGAGAATTTTTAGAGAGTTTATTTGAGAAAACCATACAATGGGAACACTATGATGATAGAGTTTTATAAGTTTTCCAACTCAAATCCAGTGGTCTATCCCTAGAGACAAACATTACCTTTGAAACAAAGATGACTACAATCATGTGTAGGTTAAAAGCTCTAGAAATCAAAGAATGAGCTCCAGCTCAAATCATTCAAGTTTCTGCCTCAGGTTATTGTTAGGTCTCGTATTTTGATGATGATTTATAAACCCATTATTGTTAAGTGATCCTATGCAGGATATGTTTATCAAGCAATATAGTATCATGTAAAGGAGGATGGATGGACTTGCATGTTAACAATGATATTAATGAAGGTGGAGGCAAGATGATGAAGAAGCCTTAAATGCTCAAAGATCGACTCAAGCAAATATCTACTTAAAAAGAGCGTTTAAGTATATATTCAAGAAGAGCTTTATCAACAACAAAACTTAGCAAATATCGATATTCCAGCATTGTATATATTTGTAAGCAATATTTGTATTTTTATTCTCTCTAGATCATACTGTATGTAAGAAATAAAGTTGATAACTCTTGAAGCATTAAGGGATTATACACACACACATACTTCAAAATTTGTTCTTATCAAAATCTTTAAAAATCATTTTTAAATAAAAGTTTGTTCGAAGAAAAAACTTTCTATCCTTAGTACTTTATAACTTCAAGTATTTTCAAAAACCTCAAAACTTCTTTTAAGTTGTTTCAGCTATTTTAAATAAAAATCAATTTTTTAGTCTATCAGTCGACCGATCGTAATTATTGGTCGATTGACTGTATTTTATTTTATTGTATCTACAAATTATTTCTGTGTGGTCGACTGACCAAAACTTTCAGTCGATTGGTCCTTTAGCAGTTGACTGGTAGTGATTATCAACCGCATAGTATATTTTCAGTCATTCTGGTCGGTCGACTGGTTCGCTGATTAGTCGACCGGTTTGAGGATTTTTAGATAACGACTAGTTTTATCTGAATTCGGTTTTTAAGATATTTATTTTGAATTTAGAAAATGTTTTTGGGTAGATTTGATCTGATTTGGAGCCCATAACTTCTGATGAGGTTGAGAGGCTATAAATAGTCCTCAAAGACCCATTTGATTTTAAGAAAAAGAACAACAAGGCAACTTGTGATTTAAATTTTCAAAGCAAAATTTCTCAAGCGTTTTTCTTGTAAGTCTTTCACTTTCATGCACTCACAATCTCAGTGCTTCAATAGTCAATCTCTTCATCCTTGTCATAGGGTTTTTGTAAGAAAGATTATTATCTTCATCTTGTATTGTGTGGCTTTGTGTGGAGAGTTGGATCTTGAGGAGATCATTATGTAAGAAGTTCCGGCTTTCAAACCGGGTTGTAGAGTGGATTAACATCGGGAGATGTGGTCGGGGACGTAGGTCGAGAGTGACCGAACCTCATGAACATATCTCAGTCTTCATTAGCTAACTATCTCTCATCCTCTCTCTTTTATTTTTCCTAATTGTCATATTTTGTGTCTTTGATTGAATTGTATTTTTATTAGTTACATATTTTATTTAATTACCATATTCAACCCCCCCCCCCCAGGGTACTTCACCCCCCCCCCCCTAGGGTACTTTCAATTAGTATCAGAGCTTGGTCTCTATTTAATTATGGTTTAATCACCTTAGAGTAAGGATCACATATGGAATCAAACATGAATGTGCATGCTCTTGAAGGTCAATCCATATATAGGCCCCCTTTATTTAATGGCAATAACTTTGTATATTGGAAATCTAGGATGAACATTTATTTGAGATGTATTGATATTGACATCCTAGATATTGTTGAAAAAGAATATGTTGAAAATTATAGTCGTAAAATAACCAAAAATGAAAAGTATTTAGCTACTCTAAATATTAAGGCTATGAATGCTTTGATTTATGGACTTACTCCAAATAAATTTAATGGAGTCTCCACTTGCACAACTGCACATGAGATTTGAGAAAAACTGTGTGACTCATGAGGGAACTCCTCAAGTCAAGGAATCTAAAATTAGAAACCTTATGCCTGAATATGAATTGTTTGAAATGCTTCCAAATGGATCTATTGACACTATGTTTGTTGTTTTACTAACATTGTGAATCAACTACATGGTCTTGACAATATGCTTGAGAACCAAGAGAAGAACTATAAGATCTTATGTTCTCTTACAGAACTATAAGATCTTATGTTCTCTTACACCGGCATGGGAGCCTAAAGCAACGGTAATAGAAGAGGCAAATGATCTCATAAAGCTCTCCCTTGATGGCCTTATTGGCAAGCTTAAAGTTCATGAGAAGAAGATCAAGGAGAAAGAAGATGAACCCCCACGAGGAAATGAAGATCCTTCTCCAAAGATGAAATCAATTATGCTCAAAGAAGAAATTGAGAATAATTCTTCTTCCTCCAACTGTGAAATTGATATCTCGAAAGAAGTTGCATATCTCTCTAAGAGAATATCGAGATTGGTAAGGAAAAACAAAAACTTTAAAAATTGTTCTAATAAGTCTTCGTCTCGTGTAGAAAAATGCTTTGAATGTGGTGAACCGGGACATATGGAAAGAGGTTGCCCTAGGGTAAAAGAAAAGTATGTGAAGTACAAGAAGAATAAGGCTATGTTATATGGGATGGGAAGAATCCGAACCCAGCGATTCAGATAATGATGAAGAAGCCGCTAAGTGTGCCTTCCAAGATCAAAATGTATGTTTCATAGCTCATGATGTGGTAATGTCTGATTCCGATCACGACACCTTCATCATGAAATGTGAATTAGAAACCGCACTTGTTGAATTAAATTTTAAGTTTAAAAAGTTAGCTAAAGAATACTCCTCTTTTAAAAAATTGCACAACTCATGTGATTCAAAGCTTGAATTATTATAATCTTCTATGAATGATACTATTGCTTTAAAATATAAGATAATTAGAGATCTTGATTTTGAGAATAAACAATTTAGGTCTCAAATTGAGAGATTGAACAATGAAATTGCTTTGTTAAAATCTAGTCATGCTTCTTCTAGCCATGCTCACCATCATTTTGGTAGAAAATGGTCTCATCAATCATATGCACCCTCTTACAAGAGAAATTTTACTTGCACCTATTGCATGAGACTTGGTCACATCTCCACCCATTGTAGAATTAGAAATGAAATTTATGCTTATGGGTTGATGTGGGTACCTAAAGGTATCATAAGTACTAACGTTCAAGGACCCATGATTTGGGTACCTAAAGTATCTACTTCTTTGCTTGTAGGGAACGTCTCGCACAATATGTAAAGAAGTATGATATCTTAATAGTGGTTACTCTTATCATATGACGAGCAACAAAGATCTTTATACAACCTTATCAAGAATGGAAGAAGGTAATGTCTCCTTTGGTGGTGGCGAGAAAGGTAAAATTGTCAGCATTGGTATTATTGGTAAGAAACCTTCTCCTATTATTAAAGATGATTACTTAGTTAAAAGACTAAATTATAATCTTCTTAGTATTAGTCAACTAAGTGATAAAGGCTATGACATTATTTTTAAACCGTATAAATACATTGTTAGCCTCAAAGATAAAATTATTTTTGTTGCCTTTAGAAAATTTAACGTGTATATTTTTGAGATGAATGAGCTTGTAGATCAAGATGTAAAATGCCTTACTGCTGTGGATGGTGATTCTTAGGTATGGCAGAAACGGCTTGGACATGCAAACATGAAGTTAATTTCTAAGCTATCAAAGAAAAACTTGGTAAGAGGACTACTAAGCTCAAACTTTATTAAAGATTCCTAATGTGAAGAGTGAGTCAAATGTAAACAAATCAAAAGTTCTTTTAAATCCATCAACAAGGTATCCACCACTAAATCTTTGTAATTAACTCATCTTGATCTATTTGGTCCTATGTGTGTTGCCTCACTAGGAGGAAAGCATTATGTTTTTGTGTTAGTTGATAATTTTTCTCATTTTACATGGGTCATATTTCTTGCAAACAAAGATGAGTGCTTTGATGAATTTTCACATTTTGTAAAAATGGTTAAAAATAAAAAGGATTTGAAAATTATCAAAATTCGTAGTGACCATGGAGGTAAATTTCAAACAAGTATTTTAATGATTTTTGTGACCATTATGGTATTACTCATATGTTTTCCTCACTAAGAGCACCGTAATAAAATGGTGTTATTGAAAATAAAAATTGTACCATACAAGAGATGGCATAAATACTTTTGATTTACCAAAGTATTTTTTGACGGAAGTCGTTAACATAGCTTGCCATGTTTTAAATTGTGTTTTGATTAGGCCTATTTTCAAGAAAACCCCTTATGAGCTTAATTTTGGTAAGACACCCAACATAAGCTATTTTCAAAAAAAATTGGTTGCAAATGTTTTATTTTGAACACTAAAGATCATCATGATAAATTTAATTCTAAAATAGATGTTAGAATATTTTTAGGGTATGCATCTAGGAGTAAGGCTTATAGAGTTTTTAATAAACGACTACTCATTGTTGAAGAGTCTATAAATGTTACCTTTGATGAGATAAATATTGGCTTTCAAGATTTTGTGCCTATTAGAAAAGATGATGACATTGAGGGAGGATTGGAACTATTGCAAATAAGTAACCCACTTTCAACGGTTGTATCAAGGACACAAGAAAATAGGCTTGAAAAGAACCTAGAAAATGAGCAAGGAGAACTCCTCAAAACTTGGAAGTATGCACTAGTTCACCCTAAGGAACAAATCATTGGAAGCCCCTCAAAAGGAGTCAAGACTCATTCAAAAGCTGTTAGCGAATGTGGTAACATTGCATTTCTATCTCAAAAAGAATCAAAATGTATTGATGATGCTTTGAATGATGAATTTTGGGTCTTAGCCATACATGATGAATTAAATAATTTTTAAAAAAATAATATTTGGAAACTTCTTCCTAGACCAAAAGATTTTCATGTTATTAGAACCAAATGGGTTTTTCAAAATAAACTTGATGAATTTGGTATTGTAGCTAGGAATAAAGCTAGATTGGTCGCTCAAGGATACAATCAAGAGGATGACATTGATTATGACGAAACATTTGCACTAGTTGCAAGAATGGAGTCAATTCGTATGTTTTTGGCTTTTATTAGTTTTAAAAATTTTAAACTATTTCAAATGGATATTAAAAGTGCCTTTTTAAATGGTTTTATTGATGAAGAGGTTTATGTTGAGCAACCATCCAGTTTTATCGATCCTTTTCTTCCAAATCATGTTTATCGGGTTCAAAAAACTTTATATGGTTTTAAACAAGCACGAAGCGCTTGGTATGCTCATCTTTCTAGTTTTCTTATCGAAAATGGTTTTCAAAAGGAAAAATTGATAATATTATGTTTGTTAGACAAAGCAAAAATAATTTCATCTTAGTTCAAGTCTATGTCAATGATATTATTTTTGGAGCTACGAATGAATGTTTGTGCAAGGAATTCTCAAAAATTATGTAAGAGCAATTTGAAATGAGTATGATGGGAGAGTTCACATTCTTCATTATCTCACTACTAGTAGACCCGACATAATATTTAGTGTTTGTGCATGTGCACGGTTATAAGTTTCTCCTAAAAATCTCATTTAATTGTTGTTAAGCGTATTATTAAGTATATAAATGGTATCATTGAACCTGGTTTGTTTTATCTAAAGCATACTTCTTTTGATCTTTATGATTTTTATGATGCCGACTTTGTCAGATGCAAGGTAGATCACAATAGTACTAGCGACACTTGCCAATTATTAGGCAAATCCCTAGTCTCTTGGTCATCCAAGAAGTAAAACCGTGTTGCCTTATCCACTACGAAAGTGGAATACATTGTCGCCGACTTGTTGTGCTCAATTATTATGGATGAAATAAAATTTAGTTGATTTTGACTTACATTTTCCATGATATAAAAATTTATTGTGATAATACTAGTGCTATAAATATTTCAAAAAATTCAGTTCTTTATTCTGGAGCCAAACATATAGATGTTCGACATCACTTTTTACGTGATCATGTAGAAAACAAAAATGTGTCCCTTGTTTATATTGATACAAAATCTCAATTAGCGGATATCTTTACCAAGACTCTTTGCGAAGAAACCTTTTATCGTATAAGAGGTGAATTAGGCATGTGCATCCCTTGATTCAAGTTTGCTTGCTCTTTTTCATCTTCTTCAAAAATGATGTTCTATAAATTTTATGAGTTTTTTTTTCTAGATTTTTCTTTTATGGATCCCAGTCAGACAGGTTTTAACAAAACTCTCTGGCCAGTCGACAAATTTCAACACTAGTCGACCGATTAATCTGTTCAGTCGACCGATTAATCTGTTCAGTCGACTGATTTTTTAACATTTCCAGTCGATCGATATATCTATTAGTCGACTGATTTACCCTTTTTGTATTTTTTTTTCTCTTTCTTCCTCTCTTTATCCTTGTGTACCCCATTTTGATGCAACCAAAGGGGGAGAAAATATCCCAAGATTCGTACACATAGATAGGGGCATAGTCTTATAGATAGGGGGAGAAAATCTATCTATAGGCAATATTTATTTTCTTTACTTTTTGCTCTTTTATAATAGTGGTTTGTCATCATCAAAAAGGGAGAGATTGTTAGGTCTCGTGTTTTGATGATGATTTATAAACCCCATTCTTAGTACTAATTGCTTGTCAAGTGATCACATGTAGGATATGTTTATCAAGTAAAATAGTGTCATGCAATGAAGGATGGATGGACTTGCACGTTAACGATGATATTCATGGAGGTGGAGTTAAGTTGATGAAGAAGCCTTAGATGCTCAAAGATCAACTCAAGCAAATATCTACTTATGAAGAGCGTTCAAGTATATATTCAAGAAGAGCTTCATTAATAAAAAAAACTTAGAAAATATCGATATTCCAGCATTGTATACGTTTGTAAGCGATATTTGTATTTTTATTTCTCTCCAGATCATATTATAGGCAAGAAATAAAGTTGATAACTCTTGAAGCATTAGGGGATTATACACAAACACACATTTCAAAATTCGTTTTTATCAAAATCTTTAAAAATCATTTAAAAAAAAGGTTTGTTCAAAGAAAATACTTTCTATCCTTAGTACTTTATAACTTCAAGTATTTTTCAAATCCTCAAAACTTCTTTTAAGTTGTTTCAGCTATTTTAAATAAAAATTAATTTTTCAGTCTATCGGTCGACCGATCGTAATCATTGATCGACCTACTGTATTTTATTTTACAGTATCAAAAAATAGTTTTTGTGCGATCGACCGACCAAAACTATCAGTCGATCAGTCCTTTAGCAGTCGATCGATAGTGATTATCAACCACATTGCATATTTTTAGTCATCCTGGTCAGTCGACTGGTTCGTTGTTCAGTCGGCCAGTTTGCAGATTTCCAGGTAACGGTTATGTAAAACCCCGTGAATTTGAAAATATGTTACTAAATAATAATAAATGCATTATATGGTGATAAATAACATTTATTGATATTTGAGCATGCTAGAAATTAATTTGAGATCAATTCAATGTATATATGTGTAAAACCCCGAAAATTTAAATATTTTATGATAAATAATAATAAATATGTTATATGGTGACAAATAACATATTTAGATGTTTGAGTATGCTAGAAATTGATTTGAGATCAATTCAATGTATATATGTGAATATACGAGTACAAATGCACAAATCAAGAAATCAGGAAATATGACCAGTTAAGATATTATATGTTGTACACACTGATACAATTATAATCTGATAAAACTCAAAGATAAAACTTGTAGGTCTCTTCAACATCTTTCCAATGAATCTTAAATCATCCCATTCCGAGGTCGGATGGGAAAGTTATAGTCATTATACTGAATATAGATTTTAGAATATCGGGTTGTTTCCAGATCTGATTCAGGTTTCGGGTTGGGTTTTGTTTAACCCGAACCCAGTTGATATCCTAAGTGTATATATTCGTTTTAAAGCTTTCTTAACCCACTTTCAATTCCTAATAACCTCAGCCACCTCCCTCCTCAAACTCTATCCCAATTTGTGAGCTTTAGGAGAGATCTAAGGATGTTTGTTGAAGGAAAGACAATGATTTGTGATGATTGGCGGAGGAGAGGCCTTGTGCTCGTGTCAAGGAGTCCAACAAGTCCTTGATGCAAGATTACTCTCATCCAAACCTTCCTTATAAATTAGTTCAAGATTTAAGAAGTTTAAAAATAATGTTTTTCATGTTTGAGTTTAATTTGTCATGTTAGAACAAAATAAGATTTTTATGATAAAATATTAATCCATTGTTAGAACTGAATATTTTGTCTCCTTGCTGTTGGAATTAGATTTATGATCATGATCATTAGGATTAATATAAATCTTATTTTTTTAATTTTTGTAAACTAAGATTTACCATGTGAAAATCCTAGTTTATTTGATTATTTGAGTTCTTGTAAACTAATATCATGCTAAAACCTAAGGTTGTGATATCTAGGATTGAAATAAATTTTTAAAATAAACTATATATCTTTTCATATGTAATTATATCATGCTTAAATAATCAATTTTGTTTATATATGAGATATTAAAGAGAGCTACTAATGATATATATATTCTGCAGAAAATTATTGCACTTGTATAAGATTTAACTAAACTTTTGAGATATCAAATAAACTCCAAATCAAGCTAAACTAGTACCAAATGAAATACATGTGAATCTAATTTCAAAAACAAAAAGCATTCTTAAAAAGAGTTTGTATAGAGGCCGATACACTTTTTTTTTTAAAGATGTTCTGCAAAAAAACTGCTGCACGTGTATGATATTTCAACAGAAAATTGGGTATAATAAATGAACTCCAAATTGAACCAAACTTGTTCCAAATGAAATATGTGTGAATCTAGTTTTCAAAAAAGAAAACCATTTCTAAAAATAGTTTTCTTAGATAAAGATATACTTATTTCACTAACAGCAGTCCCAACCACTTTCTAGGCAACATTTTCCCAGTTTTGAATTTGTTTTCTTGAGTCTGTTTTTATGCCATTGTTGAAGTACGATCACGGAGTTTAAGCCACTTGATGTTACACCCACATTCATGAAAATGTTCTTATACATATGTGAGTATCCCTAAGGGATTATGATAAAATATTTTTACGTTTACACACCTGAGATTGTGAGTTTTACACCGTAAATGAGACCACGAGGATTTTTCACTCCACTACACGTATTTGTCAATCAACAAGATGATGCGATGATACTTATTGGTCGATCCGTACGATGATGCGATGATACCTTTTTGGTCGATCCGCACGATGATGCGATGATACCTTTTTGTCAATCCGCACGATGATGTGATGATACATATTTGTCAATCCGCATGATGATGCAATGATACTTATCGGTCGATCCGCACGATGATGCGATAATACCTTTTTATCAATCCGCACGATGATGCGATGATACCTATTCGTTGATCCGCACGATGATGCGATGATACCCTTTTTGCAGAATCACACAAGTATATATTTTTTTCAGAAACTATAGAGAATGATTGACCCTGAGTTTTTGGCGGATGCCCAATATGATATTACTCATTGTTTAGATACCTTGTTATATGAGTACACGAGATACATATGTTGATGTCTATTATTATGCTTTATTTTCTAGTTATATTTTGTTTGTTTAGTTCAGAGTTAATATTTAGTTATTTACTAGTTGAGACATACAGTATATACATAAGGGTTTCCTTGTTTGGATTATTTCGCTCGACGTACTACGTCTCGAGTGGTAAGTTTATAAGTATTAGTTCCATTAGGTTCAGGAAAAATAATCTTGGTAGACTATGCTTAATAGATAGAGCCTTCATTTCATTTAGTAGCCCTCCCCGGGGGCGGATGGAGGTAATCTTGCTAGCGCTCTGACGCTCTTGTTGTTGTTCTTTTTCTTTTATTTATTTTAACTTTCAGGCAGCTCAGAGCATCGGAGAGTCGCAGGATGATGAAGTTTTTGTATAGTCATCATCACATGGTTTATTAGCAGGGACTCCACAATAGTCGTATGTTTCCACTCAGTCATTTGGGTTTGTACTCATATTGTTAAGGCAGTTTGCCTTAGTACGATTTCTAGTTGATTCATGTTGAGACATATCATGTTATTTTAGGCTCTAGATGTATTTTAGTTATTCTAGTCGAGACACGATAACATTATGAGATATTTTTTTCTATATCATGTCTATTATATTTTTATTTCCCTTATTTGTCTGTTTTGTACCTTCACTTATACTTGATTCCACTAGAGGATATTACTATAATTGGTGAAACATGTTGTTGCACAATGGAAGTACATGATAGGTTTGATATCTCTGGGTTCACCTTAGACTGTAGCCAAGTGTAAAAACATGGGCGTCACAATATGTGAATATAGGAGTGAAATTATGCACTATACACACGAGCCTGAAATCTGGAAAAATAACCAGTTAAAAGTTTATATATTTTATATAATGATAAAGTTAGAATATGGAAAAATACAAAAGACAAGAGTTGTAGGTCTCTTCAACAGATTTCTAACAAATCTTAGATCATCTTATTCTGAGATCGTATGAGAAAGTTACAGCTAAAATACCGAAGGTGATTTTCCTGTCATACTAGGTTTCCTGGGTCGGGTCAAATGGGTTTGTTTCGGATTTGCCTCTCTAAATACCTATGTTTTACATAAAAATTCCTCTCTTTTATCATATCTCTAAATCCTAGTAGCCACTCTCTCCCCTCAAAAATCCTAGATCTTTTTCTTATGAATTTTGAGAGCTTTGTGAAGCAAAATACCGACACGAGAGCGAGATCATAGACGTATGGCAAGGGAGAACGGGTTGTTTGTACTTGTGGATTACTTGTTGTTTATTTTAGAGGCTTGCACATGAGCTTAAGGCAAGATCATCTGCATCCAAACCTTACCCGTAGTTTAAAACATATGTTTATGAAGTAATATGGTTATTTTGATGTTTAGATCTAATTTTAACATGATTAAAAAGTAGATTTTTGATATAAAATCTTAACGCAATGTTAGATCTACATGTTTTTCTTGCTGTTTATAATAGAAACAAGATCATTATCATTAGGGTTGTTTAAAATTTTATTTTTAACTTGTTAATCATGTTTTAATCATGTTTAAACCCTAATTTGATGTTTAATTGAGATTACATGTTGATTAGAGATGCTTAAAATCTAGGTTTGTGAAACATAAGAAATATGAGTGAATTTAAATCAAATTATATCTGATCTATGAGTTTTTACAAGCAAGCATATGTTAAACATGTTAAGAAATCATGTTCTAGTCGAGGAATTTTGTTAATTAGGTTGTCAAACCGTAATTAGATTAACCCAAGAGTTTGAATCATGTTCAAGATAATTTTTGTAAGTAATTATCAAAGCTTAAGTGTTGTTTTATGTTTCGTGATAAGAAAGTTTTGTTTTTGAACAAGCTGTGATATCGTAAATCAACAAAACCTGAAATCTTAAGAAAGCAGATTTTTTTTCTCTGGCCGGTCGACTGGCGCCCTAAGGGCGGTCGACCGACAAATCTCTGTTTGTGCATGTTCCTGGTCCGGTCAACCAGTGCCTTTGGGGCGGTCGATCGGTCTGCCTCTTTTGAGTTTCTTGAGTGTTGTTTGCTTGCATTTTGGATGCAATCGCAGGGTGTGAGCCACATGATGATACACGTACAGCCTTGAGTACACACGTATAGTGTCGTAGCACACATATGACTATCTCGAAGGGGATTATGATAAGTGTTGTCCGATTAGCTTGAAATAAAAGATATACATGCATTGTAATATACTGCTTGTTGATTATTTTACACACGAGCTAGTCGTGGACACGAGTTATGGATCCGCACGCCGAGATACGTGTGCGGGTGTTGAATACACGTTTTGTTTGAGTCATAATACATGTTCTTAGTTGAGTTTATATGCATAGTTGAGATGCATGACACATGTTTAAGATGTTAGTGTTGGAATAACACACATAATACCTAGTTAATCAGTGGTGGATGCTCGGTGATGGATGTTTTCCCGTAATGAGATTGCGGCTTTACTACACCAGGAGTATTAGGCGTTTTCCCATAATGAGACCACTGTTGTACCAATACTCGAAGATGATCGGGGTTTCCGGATTAGGCTGATACGCCTATGCTCTGCTGTACAATCATCTGGATGCATCATTCGGAATATGGAGATATACCTATTGCCACAAAATGATTGAGTAAGGATGTTAATTACACACGATAGTATGTTGTACCTTACAAGAGTATCGTTACTTCGTGAAGACATATATCCACAGCTGTAGTTTGCTCCCATGTTAGATTACCCGAGAGTAGGGTACAATTCAGATACTTTTGGCATAAATGACATGATCTATGGAGATGTTTATCTTGGATAATATTTTCCTAATGACTGTGCCACTACCCGAGGGTAGTCCAAGATTATAACATTTGCTCATCATGTTTGAGATTTGGAGTTGTAGTCTACTTTCATGTATTGCTTCGCTTTTACTTCTTAGTTGGGATCAATGATTAATGATTCACAACTTGAGACATATGGTATATACATGAGGGTTTTTTATTTGGATTATTTCGCTCGACGTACCAATCTCCTGTTATGGGTTTCTAATTATTGGTTTCTTTAGATTGTTTATCTTTAGTTTGGTGTTAATATTTAGGTATCTACAACTTAAGACATATGATATATACATGAGGGTTTCCTTGTTTGGTTTATTTCGCTCGACGTACTACGTCTCGTTTGTAGGTGTTTAAATATTAATTCCATTAGATACGAAGAAAATAATTTTAGGTAGACTATGCTTAATAGATATAGCCTCCACTTTATCTAGCTTCCCTTCCCATGAGGGAAGATGGAGGTGATCTTATTGTAGTGTTCTAACGCTCTTGTTGTTGTTCTTTTTGTTTAAATTGTCTCTTTCAGGCAGCTTAGAGTTTCGGAGAGCCAGAGGATGACAGAGTTCTAACATAGTCACCGTCGCACAGTCTTAGTAGCTGAAGCTTCACCGTATAGTTACGTTCATTGTTTAGACTTTAGAGTTGTATTCATTTTATAAAGGCAGAATGCCTTAGTATGAGATTCAGTTGATTTATGTTGAGACATTTTATTATTTCAGATATAAGATGTACTTCAGTTGAGACATGATTCTTTTATTTATGAGATCTCTTCTTCTATATCATGTCTATTGTTTTTACTTCCTCATTTTGTTTGTTTTATACTTTCACCTCTTATTGATTCTACTGGAGGATATTACTGTGATTGGTGAAACATATTAATATACTATGTGGGTACATGGTAGGTTTGATAATCCGGGTTTTACCTTGGACTGCACCCTTGTATGAACCCTGAGGCATCACAGTTGGTATTAGAGCTCTTATTCCAGGATCCTTAGGATCATCTTGTGTCAAGTAATGGAGCTAGGATAGAGTTTCCTGAGATTCATGTATAGAGTTCGCTAGGAATTTCTAGAATGAGTGAGGACGTTATATACGTATATTCAAAATTTTCAAAAAAAATTTCTTATGACTACCTTACTTTGATTGAAAAGTTTTTGCGTGAATACTATGTGATACGATATGTTATGTATATATTTGTGACCTCTTTTATTGTGTCTATTAAGCTCTCTGCTTGATATTATAAATGTCGGGACGAGGATGCGGTCGAGATAAAACTCGTACCCGGAGAGCTGGGCAAGCAAAGCCCGAGCTGCAGTAGGTTCCACAGTATCTGATCGATTTTATAACGCTGATTGCAAAAGCAGAGACTAGCAACACTCGAGGAGTGAGTTATGAGACACATTACATTTTCTGGAGTTTTACTACCAGTTATACTAGTCATACCTATTGAAGAGGCAATACTAATGATTATACCATCACCACAACCAGCTATTGATAGAGCCTAGAGCAGGAGACTTGGCTCTGTAAGAATAAGAAAAACATCAGACACTGAGAACATTATAGTTTTAGGGCACACTGGATTTATGTGTAGCCTATAAATGGAAGAAATATGTGAAGATTTCTTAACGTTAATTCAGTACTAAAGCAGAGTTAGATGTATTCAGTATAGAGGATATCACCGGAGGATAGCACCGGAGGATGGCACCGACTTCAGATTTTCGCCAGAACAGCGAATACCACTTATTTGGGAAAATTTTATTTGCTTCTTTGACAAGCAGTAGAACTAGTCCGATTAAAGCAAGGAGATATGCATGTCATTAATTATGGAATCATGACCTGCATAACAATAACAAGGGCAAGAGACCTATTTTAGAATCTAGAGAGCCCCAGCAGCAGGTTAAGGATTTTTTTTACTGCCAATAACAAGGACAACATAAGAAGAGAGCACAAGCTACAACATGATTCGAGAGCGCCGTAGCAGCGCAGAATTCAACGTACATGTTACAATTGTAACAAGATCGGACATAGAGTGAAAGATTGCCACAATACACTAGCAGAAAGCCAACATGATAGAGGTCAAAATCAGCAATCTCAGGGCCACGGTTACGGTAAGTAGCAGAGGATTTGAGGCACATCCAACCATCTCGAGGATTAAAGGCTCGGTAGGCCAAATTTATGCCATCCAGGGGATTCCTGAGGGATAGACAGTCACATATGTTCCACCACCATCAGCGTAGCAATCGCCAGCCACCGGTAGGGTTTATGCAGTCATACCGCATGATCATTATACGAGCAGAGCTTTCTTAGTGATTTCCTTTCCAACTCAGATTTTGTTGATTCAGAAGCTTCGCATTCTTTTATCTATCATGATGTCATGATTAGACATCAGCTTGTAGTACAGCCTTTAGGCGTTCCATTATCAGTTTCTACTTCTTTGGGAGAGGTGTCTCTCTTAGAGAGTATCTATAAGAGATGTACTTCAGTTGAGACATGATTCTTTTATTTATGAGCTCTATCCTTCTATATCATGTCTATTATTTTTACTTCCTTATTTTGTCTATTTTGTACCTTCACTTCTTATTGATTCTACTAGAGGATATTACTATGATATGTGAAACGTGTTAATGTATTATGTGGGTGCATGACAGGTTTGATAATCTGGGTTTTATCTTGGACTGCAGCCTTGTGTGAACCCTGGGGCGTCACAGGTTATTTTTATCTGAATCTAATTTTTAAGGGATTTGTTTTGATTTCAAAAAATGTTTTTCAGTAGATTTGATCTGATTTGGAGCACATACCTTCTGATGTGGTTAAGAGGCTATAAATAGTCCTCAAAGACCCATTTGATTTTAAGAAGAAGAACAACAAGACAACTTGTGATTCAAATTTTCAAAGCAAAATTTCTCAAGCCTTTTTTCTTCTAAGTCTTTCACTTTCATTTACTCACAATCTCAATGCTTCAATAGTCAACCTCTTCATCCTTGTCATAGGATTCTTGTAAGAGAGATTATTATCTTCATCTTATATTGTGTGGCTTTGTGTGAAGAGTTGGATCTCGCGGAGATCATTGTGTAAGAAAATTTTGACTTTTAAACCGGGTTGTGGTGTGGATTACCATCAGGAGAGGTGGTCAGGGATGTAGGTTGAGAATGGTCGAACCTCGTAAACATATTGCCATCTTTATTGGCTAACTATCTCTCACCCTCTCTCTTTTATTTTTGCTTATTGTCATATTTTGTATCTTTGATTGAATTGTATTTTCATCAGTTGTACATTATGTTTGATTATCCTATTCACCCCCTCCCCCCTCCTCTAGGGCACTTTTAGTGTCATAACTGTCTTTCTTCATCTCATGTTTTAGAGGAATGCTCTCTCTTAGGAAACAATCAATCACTAGGACTAGTTAACTGTAACCCCGTGAATTTTGGAAAATAGTATAAATTATATTGATAAATGAGTTCTAATTATAATGAATATCATTTATGGATGAATGATTATGCTAAGAATTAATTTGAGGTCAATTAAGAGTATATATGAGAGTATACAAAGGTTAAACATGCACAAAGAAGAAATCTAGAAAAATAACTAGTTAAGAGTATATCTACATTACACACCTATACAGTTCGAATTTGGAAAAACTAAAAAAATAAAAGTTGTAGGTATCTTTAATAGTTTTCCAACTAATCTTAAATCACTTCATTCTGAAGTTAGACGTGAACGTTATAGCCAAAATACCGAAGACTATTTTCCCAGTCTAACTGAGTTTCCTGTTTCGGGTTTGCGTGTTTTGATTCGGGTTTGTAGTTATATATATACATGTTTACACACACAAAATACATATTTTAATCAGTATTCCAGACTCTAGTATGTCCTCTTCCTCTCTCTCAAACCTTAATCATAATTTATGAGATTTGGGAGAGTTCTTGAGGCATTTGTCGAGAAGAAAGCCGGATTTTGCGACTTTGGTGAAGAGGGATCTTGCACGCACGTGTTCAGGAGTTCAACATGACATTTGAGGTAAGATCATCTTCCTCCAAACCTTTCCCTATAGTTAATTCAAGATTTAAGATGTTTAATTGATGAATCTCATGTTAAATTTTAACCCGATGTTTCAAAATCTTAGTTTATAAAGTTAATCTTTAAACCAATGTGAAAATTTGTAGATTTAGTTGTTGTTTATATTAGTTGATGATCATGATCATTAGGGTTGCTTTTTTCATTTTAATTTATTAGTCATGCTTAAATCTTGTTTAAACCCTAGTTTAACGATTAATTGAGATTTCTTGTTAATTTAAGATGTATAAACCCTAGGTTTGTGATACCTAAGTGATGTGAATGTGTTTAAATTATTTTATATATGTTCAATGATTAATTCCAATCATGCTTAGTTATCATGCTGATAATTATGTTTTATTTGAGAAATTTTGGTTAATTGAGATGCTAAACCCTAACTAGATTAATTCAAGAGTTTAAAATTGAGATGCTAAACCCTAACTAGATTAATTCAAGAGTTTAAATCATGTTGAGTTAATCCATGTTAAGCAAATATGAAAGGAGTTTAAATCATGTTGAGTTAATCCATGTTAAGCAAATATGAAAGTTTAAATCTTGTTATATGCCTCATATTAATAAAATTAAGTTTTTGAATAAAGTTACAAAATACAAACACCAAAACCTGACCTGTGAAGATCTTCTCTGGCTGGTCAACCGACCAAGGCTAGCCGGTGTAGGCATAAAAACTTGCCTATACATTGCAAAGAAGCTCAAAACTGACGAAAATACTGATATCTCTCAATCCGTAGGGAATTTGCCAAAATGGATAGTGGAAAATCAAACTTCGGTAGGTTTGGTTAGCCCCGTCTTGTCATGATAGAAGATTTTCATATATAATTTGTCTAATTCCGACTTACAGTTTGAAAGTTATGACTCGTTCTTCACAGCATGTTCTGAAGTCCGTCTGAACTAACCAAACCTCACCTGAACTATTGGACCAAGCCTATAGGTTCCCGAAACATAGCTTGAGATGAAGAGAAGGCGATGAACATCATCATCCGAGTCAAAGAAGATTATTTAATACTAAAAGGAAGCAAAGGAACGCGCGAAACAACGGAATGAAGAAGCGACGGGATGAAAAAATGACGAGCTCAGGGTGTCTCGAATTTTGAGACACCTCAGAGTGTCTTGAATTCTGAGACACCTCAGAGTGTCTGGGGTTCCGAGATACCTCAGGGTGTCTCGCATGTCGAGAAGCCGATGATGTAGTTTTTGATGTTTTCTTCGGGTTTCGTGCTATCCAGTAGCCTCCTAACTACCTTGGGGTTATCTTTAAACATGGTAAAGCCGCTATTAACTAAAATTAAGACCAAATCACAAATTCTTATCCACAAATATAGTGTTCAAGCCCTATAAATACCCCCCTTCGTGCATTTGTGAATGGTATGGATGGTTGACTGACGAATGTGTGAGAGAACCTATATTTTCTAGAGTAGAGCCACGATTTACATAGAGAGAGGCGAGGTCTTGGCGATTTTCTAAACATAAAGGGAGAATTTCAAGAGATCCATAGCCTTCCACCCGTTTCCTTAAGATCAGACCTTGTTTTGATCTTGAAAAGAGTAGTAATCTCACTTTATTGAGGTTATTCACTTATGTTCTAAGTTTCCTCGATTGAAACAAAGAACACCGATCCTTCTTTCAAATCAACCCAGATCTGTTGTTCGGTGGTCCACGGATCAAAGTGTCCCCGGCACAGTCAAAGATCATACGCAAGCAGCGATCGATAAACGATCCTGTGTGTATTTCTAAGAAGTCTTTGTTTATTTTCATTTGTATAAGAAAAGTCTTATAAAAAGGCTCCTTCTTTTTTTTGAATCTATAATTGATAAATGAGTTGTAATGGATTCCACAATAAAAAAGATTTCTGATACAAACACACTAGCGACTATAGTGGAAACCAAAAGTCTCGCTACCGAGACTGTCGTGTCACAACCGAAGATCAAGATCCAGGTTGATTTAGCGGTCGAGTACGAGTTCGACAAAGTCAAGTCTGAGGAATATTTATCCTCATCTTCATCAAAATCCTCTTCTCCCTGCAAGTGCAAAAAGATCTCGTCTTTGAAGGAGACATATTCACCGATGAAGGCTACAAGTGACTCCGCTTGCTACAACTCCTCTCTAGTCAAGGAGTTGTTCAACCAAAGTATGCAAACTTGACAAAGAGGGATCATCAGAGCAATGCCAACGTGAAGCTTGTCAAATTGCCAAGGCCTTGGAACAAGTCGATGGGGTTCGTTACTATGCGGACTTGGAATCCAAGATGCATCAAATAATCCAGCCACATCAACGGCAATTTGCTGTCACTTCCTCCAAACCATCGATGGTCATCAAAAGAACCTGCTCAAATCTCAAGGAGCGCATCCAAAAGCACCATGCACGTGCCGTACGTGCACGTGCCATACGTGCACGTGCCCTTGTGCGAAAAGCACAATAATTGAAGAAGAAAGAGGTGGCTGAAGAACCGCCAAAGTCCCGTCAAGTCTGGATTCCAAAATCCAAACTCACGTGAAAATCAACTCAAAAATTGGCCGAACCATTACCAGATGGTCAAGACACATCAGAGTGTCTCACAGGCTAAGACAGTCTAAAGTGTCTCGCAGGCCGAGACACATCAGAGTGTCTCGGCCATGGCTGAGACACAATGAAGTGTCTCACCCAAACAGACTCTCCCGTAGTCATTTCTTTGCTTCTGTCAGCCTCTGTTCCTACTTTGGTCTCTTTCGTACCTCCGATAAAGCCTTACGGCAGCGTTGACCTATTGAAATTCAAGGTTACGATGGCTGATCGCCTTGGTCCTTTGCATGAAGATCAAGGTAACAGTCTAAAGTGTCTCGCAGGCCGAGACACATCAGAGTGTCTCGGCCATGGCTGAGACACAATGAAGTGTCTCACCCAAACAGACTCTCCCGTAGTCATTTCTTTGCTTCTGTCAGCCTCTGTTCCTACTTTGGTCTCTTTCGTACCTCCGATAAAGCCTTACGGCAGCGTTGACCTATTGAAATTCAAGGTTACGATGGCTGATCGCCTTGGTCCTTTGCATGAAGATCAAGGTAAAGCTTCGATAAACAAAACTCGAGTAGTTCTACAGACTGGGGGTAGTACATGTCTTTCTGTCAAGCCATTTGCTTCTCATAGGTGTCATGCCGCCTCCAAACAAACAGGGACACCTCATTGTATATGTTCGTGTGCTGTGCATAAGAAAATTCCTATCACTTTTCACCTAGGGGTTCATGTTGAAGCCCAGGAGTCTGTTAAGATTCCACACTCGCAAGGGGGTGGTTCTAAACATGTGACTCCTAGTGGTTCTAAATTTGCGACTCCTAATATAATGTCGCACCAACGAACTATAGGATGCTCCGGTCATCATGCCGACGAGTTGCGCCATCAGGCTGGGGGTGCGAACAAATATCAGAATAGGAGTGTCCGAAAAACGAGTTCTCATTGTCCATATGAGAGACTTAACACGGAAGTGTTATCAAAATGTAGCTGCCCCAGGACCATTTCACAAAGGGTCTCGGTATTCGAGAAAATTACAACTAAAGCATCAAAGCTTAGATCAAAACGCTTCCACAAGAGAAAATCTGTCATCCAGGATGATGAATTCCCAAAAGTCCATCAACATGGCTGATAAAGGAAAGTCTGTGATTGCTTCAAATGACTCTAATCCCGACTTTTCTATGGGAAGAAAAGTCGATCCAAGAATAGCCTAATGAATGTTTTGGCTTCAATTAGGAGCCACCAGAATTCATGAGGGACTATCTTTAGATGACGAACTTTCAGATACTTGCTCCACAATCGCCTCCGACGATACCATATCTAGCATGGGGGAAACCAGGGAGGCATTCATGACCACTCTTGATCTTGTAGCTCAGAACCTTCATGAAGCTCTAGCCAAACAACGAGAAGAGCTTAGAGCTAAAATGAAAACAGAGATGGAGTCGACCATGCAGCAAATGAGAGAGTTGCAGGCTCAAAGACTTCCACCACCAAAGTCCAATTAGCGGGTTGAGTCTAGTCGTCGTACTACACCTATCATGCCAGTTCAAAACGGTGTAGACAACAGTGATCCAAAAGTGGATGAAGTCATCAAGACTGATGCACACCTCGATAACACTGGGGGTAGTTCAATTGCACCCCTTAATGAAACTAGGGGTGGCCTAATTGCTTCTCCTCAACATCGCTCGAAGAAAGATGCGGGCGAGGACAAGAAGATGAGAGAACTCAAGAGTAAGGTCAATTCCTTAATGTCTGCTCAAGAAGTGAAGATGAGAGAACTCAAGAGTAAGGTCAATTCCTTAATGTCTGCTCAAGAAGTGAAGAAGACGGGCATTCCGTGCCCATATCCAAGGGAGTGGGATGCGATTCTGTACCCGTCAAAGTTCAATTTGATTAACTTCACGCCATTTGATGAGAGAGGCTCGCTAACCCAACACTTGGTTTACTTTAAATCCTATTTGAGTATAATCTCTAGGAATGAACCCTTGATGATTCGGTCATTTGTAGGCCCCATTTGCGGGGCTGCCTTTAATTGGTATTGACGTATCAAACCAACAAGCATTAACTACTAGGACAACATGGAGAATCTATTCCTTAGCTGCTTATTCGATGACGACACTAAAGTGTTGATTGGAACTCTTCTAGATAAGAAGCAAAAGGACGGGGAGACGGTTGATAATTTCGTCAAACGCTTTCGCAACCAGGCGATGAATTGCTAGGATCCAATCATGGAGAAATTCATACTCTAGACCCGTCATAACAATATTTTCCTAGATGTGTTAGAGGTCATGGGAGTTGTACCTTCAACTACGTGGAAAGGGTTAAAACTACACGGTGAACTGGCCGAACGCTTTCTCAAAAGAAAGAAGGCTGAGAGAAGCCAATCAATGGTTAAGGCACCTACAACTGGTCCTAGAGCCCAGCAGGAGTATTCTTTCGAATAAGATGAAGTTCCAGCCATCTTTGAGTACCTCTTCTCCAACAACAAAATCAAGCTATCACTGATTACAAATCAGGAGGAAGCAAATAAGACCTCAGATCAAAAGTATTATGCATATTATAGGAGGGTCCATCATCCAACCAAGACTTATTTTACTCTGAAGAATAACATTCAAGCCTTGGTTAATATCAGCATCATAATGACAAAACAAGGCAAATGAGAACGGTGAAAACTCTGACAAGTATAAGAGTATAAACTGGTTCTCCCTTTCCTCTGACGGGAATACAAGGTTAAACTGTTTCCCTTATTTCTAACAATGGGAAGTTCCTGGAGAATATTACTCTTAATATTCTTAAAGATAACCAACAATGTGACTGAAATACAATTGGATTCTGGTTCGCCAAAGAGATGGGGGTCGAATACCTTAATAAATTCTAATGAGAAGTTCCTGGAGAATACTACACATTGTATTCTTAAGGATAACCCAAAACCAATTGATTATTCAAAGTGAAAACCAATCATCAGAATAATTCATTCTTAAACATGATAAAAACGATTTAAGAACTTCCCACTATGGCTATTTAATCATTTCCAAGATGATTAAAACCCCTTACTGTGACATTCGGAGCACTCTTTCATTGAGATGGGATTCAACAACCGCATATGATCAATCTTTCCTCACGAAATTCCTAGGGTGTAATTATGGAGTGCTTAATGATTCATGGTCCTCCACCATAAAATCTTCCACTGATCAAATTAATTAACGGTGGGTCTATCAAAATTCTTCATGGTTAAATCCATTCAAACTTCCACAGTGTCTAAGCCTTTAACACTCCCACTGTTAAAGTCTTGACACGATATCCAAAATTTTAATCTACTGATCCATGGAGATTATCAAACCCCTTCATGTTAAGTCCTAGCCACTTAACACCAAAAAATCCCCAACGAGTGATTTGTACAAGTCAAAACTCCCACTGTTATTTGTATCTCAACTCCTATTTGGTCAAACCTTTAAACAGTTAGGGCCAAAGCTAAAATCCCCTCTCGATTCCTTTCATGAATGAGAGGTCCACTCAAATTGAACAATCAAATCTTTAAATAGTTAGGATCATCTTAAACCCCTATTTGGTCAAACCTTTAAACAGTTAGGGCCAAAGACAAAATTCCCTCTCGATTCTTTCCATGAACGAGAGGTCCACTCAAATTAAATGATCAAACATTTAAACAGTTAGTATTGTCTCAAACTCCCATTTGGTCAAACCTTTAAACAGTTAGGGCCAAAGCTAAAATCCCCTCTCGATTCCTTCCATGAACGAGTCAAACCTTTAAACAGTTAGGGCCAAAGCTAAAATCCCCTCTCGATTCCTTCCATGAACGAGAGGTTCACTCAAATTGAACGATCAAACATTTATACAGTTAGGATTATCTCAAACTCCCATTTGGTCAAACCTTTAAATAGTTAGGGTCAAAGCCAAAATCCCATCTCGATCCCTTCCATGAACGACAGGTCCTCTTTCAAATTGAACGATCAAATTTTTAAATTGTTTGGGTCATCTCAACTCCTATTTTGTCAAACCTTTAAACAGTTAGGACAAAAAACCAGAATTTTCTTTCGATAAACGAGAGTCTTCCACCTACATTAGGCGTTCAAACCTTCCTACAATTAGGGTCATTTCAAAATTCTCACTTGGTCAAACCTTTAAACAGTTAGAGACAAAGTTGAAATTTTATCTCGATAAACGAGAAATTCACCTTCAGATTGGGTAATTAAACCTTTCGACAATTAGGGTTATCTAAATCTTTTAGATTCTCGGAATGGAGATCTCACTCTTATTTTCACCTTTCAAATTCTCGGAGTGGAGATCCCACTTTGAGTTTCTTCTGACACAGGAGATAGAGTATAAAATTCTTCCTATCCGGCACCGGGTTCGTCTTCACCCCAAGAGAAGATACAATCTTTTAACACCAAAATCCATACATTACACGCATGGGGGATTTTATCTCGATCCCTAATTAGAGATAAGTCTGCATATAACACATGCTACCGGGTGGTCCGTTCCTATGAAAATAACCAAGTCTACATATTCAACATTGTAGCGACAAAAATCCATGCCTTTCATATATGTGGGACTTTATCTTGATCCCTAATTAGAGATAAGCTTACGCCTAACACGCGTTGCCGGTTAGTCTTTTGCTGCGATAAGAACGAAAGCCCATGTATTCGACATCGTGGTAAGTTATTATTAATAACACCAAAATCCATACCTTACATGCATGGATGACATTATCTTAATCCCTAATTAAAGATAAGCCTATGCCTAACACGCGTTGCCGGGTGGTGCGTTCTCGTAAAAACGATAAAGTCTATGTATTCAATATCATAGTACTAAGTCTAAAAGAGTTCATTCTTTTAGCACAATGTTACATGTAGAATCGACTTAGATAATCTACATGCTAGCCTGACTCAAACGGTAATCAGTAAAGGCTCATCAAATCTATTGATGGCTGAGGGTTTACCAAAAATCATATAAAGAACAACTTGTGATGACAGATTTGCTTTTCTAACTCAGAGAGCTTCTCTTTATAAAACTTGTACAAGCTTCATCTTCAATCAGCTTTAATAGTCATTAATGCTTCAGCTTCATTAGTTGGTCTCGTGACTTGAGTGTCTGGGGTAGCATCAGAGATAGTAGTTGTATCAGCATATACAGCTTATAAAACCCCATATTTTTGTTAGAAGTATATGTGAATTATTAGGGATAAATAATTTTATCATGATAAATAGCTTGAGGACATGGAGGTACCTAATAACAAGTTATTTGAGTTGATATGAGTGTATATATATAGAGTTTTGTGCACTGGTTTTGCAAATAAGCAAAACATGCACGATCAGGATTTTCTGTCTGCTCAGTCGACTCATGAGTCGACTCATGAGTCAACCAATGAGTCGACTTACGGGCTGAAATTCTGTTTTCTTTTCGGGTCTGTTCGGGTTTTAGGGTTCGGGTTTATTTCGGGTTTAACCGCTTGTTATATCCTTTCCTACCCAAGAATCTTCATCAGAACTCAAAACCCTAGCCCCCTCTCTCCGCTCAAACCCTAGTTCGTTTTTGGTGAAATTTTGAAGGATTTCGAGGAGTTCTTCAGCAGCTTTGGGCATTACAGCAAAGGGGGGGGTGTTCTCGTTTCTAGAGATCCAATAGCACCTAAGGCGAGTAACATCTCGCCAAACTCTGCACCTTTTTTATTTAAATGTTTTCACTAAGTTTATTTCTGATTTTTAAGCCTAAAACGTATTTTGTGCATAAAGATTGATTCTTTATAAAATGGGTTGCAAGAATTTAATGTTTCAATTTATAAAAAAAACTCACTAACGTTTTGTAAATTAAGATCCAGATCTGGAATTTGATTTTAAACATGGGTTTTATTGTGATTTATTGATTTAAATACGTTTTAAACATGTATAAATATGTTTAGGATTTTGGTGGATGTAATTTTAAATACGTTTTAAACATGTATAAATATGTTTAGGATTTTGGTGGATGTAATTGCATGTTAATCTTTCATTTTAATGTGGTACACATGTATAAATATGTTTAGGATTTTGGTGGATGTAATTGCATGTTAATCTTTCATTTTAATGTGGTACAATTATGCTAGAAATCGTATTTTTATTGCTGGAAATGATAAAGAGTATCATCAGGTTGAAATTTTACAAATAAACATCATATGCATGAAATCTGAAAATCTGTTTGCTCAGTCGATCTATCAGTCGACTTATGAGTCGACTGATGAGTCGACCAATGAGTCGACTGACAGGAAATTTACAAATTTTCTTCTCTTCTGTATGTCAGGTTGACCAATGAGTCGACCGATGATCCTAGTCGACTCATGGGTCGACCGATGATCCTAGTCGACTCATGAGTCAACTGATGATGAAAATTCTAGTTTTCCTCGGTTTGGATCTGTTTGGATTATTTCTGTTTAACTGAAACTATTTGGACATGTTTACTGTTATGGCGTGTTTCTATGTGAACGAGGAGTCGCCTCGAATATCTGATATTAGAAATTTATGTTTATTTTGTATCTCTATAGGTGAGATGACTTACGGACATGAGTTTAGTTTTGCACACCGAGACACGTGTGAAATTTGTGTATATGCATCTTTTCATATATTGCATTTAGTCCATGTGTTGGGCAATTATTATGTGTAGTCCATGTGTTGGGCATTTATCACATACAGTTCATGTGTTGGATATTCATTTTTCAGTTCATGTGTTGGGCAATTTTCATATGCAGTCCATGTGTTGGACATCTGTTACTTCTAGTTTTAGTCCATGCGTTGGATAGCTGTTTAAACCCTGAGTATGACACTTATACTTACATAGGCTGGACATGACACTTATGAGGGTTGTGACATGACATGATATTTAAGTTCTGAGATGGGTTACTATTCCTTATATTATTGTTCCTGTATTAGATTTTGGGTTTGGTATTTAGGGATTTACAATTTGAGATACAAGGTATATACATGAGGGTTTTCTTGTTTGGATTATTTCGCTCGACGTACCTATGCTCGTGTTGTAATTTCCAAAATACTAAAATCCTCTTATACATAGGTATTTACAATTTAAGCTACATGGTATATACATGAGGGTTTCCTTGTTTGGATTATTTCGCTCGACGTACTTATGCTCATGTTGTAATTACCTAAATAGGATTAGTAATTATATATATATTATAACTGTATTTTCTGTATACAATGAGCCCTTTCCCTTGGGGTTGGTTGCCATGTTGCTCGCTAGCGCTTTGACGCTCGTTGTCCCTCCCCCTTTCTGGTAACGAGCCAGGAGCGTGGAGAGTCGCAGGTTGATGGTGACGCACTTTAGCTTCAGCCGTTTACTTTAGTTATATTTTTCTTTTGAACTCCACTATAGACTTTTGTTTGACATTTGAGAGTTTATTCTAAAAGTTGTAAAGGCTGTGTGCCTTACTTTCCTTTTATTCAGACAATTGTATTTGAGACTTGTTGAGAAGTTCTAGTTTATTTATTTCAGACATTGACTTGTACTTCAGTATGTTAGATGATGAAATATTAATTTGAACTCTATTATTTCATCAGTTGACTCTTGTATTATCTTTTACTTATGTTAGATGATGAAATATTAATTTGAACTCTATTATTTCATCAGTTGACTCTTGTATTATCTTTTACTTGCTTTTGTACCTACACCTGTTATTTGACTCTACTACAGAGATAGTAATTATGATGGTGAAACATGCTATTGCACGGTGTGGTGCATGGCAGGTTTGACATTCTTGGTTTTACCTTGGATTGTAGCCTTGTGTGAACCCAGGGGCGTCACAGTTGGTATCAGAGCTCTAGTTCTAGTATCCTTAGGATCAATATATATATATTTGCTATCTCACTTACTGTGAAAATTAAGCTCTCCTTTTGATATTATAAATATCGAAGCGAGGATATGGTCGAGGTAAGACTTGTACCTGGAGAGCTGGGCATGCAGAGCCGAGCCGCAGCAGGCTCCACAGTATTTAATCGACTTCATGACGTCGTTAGCAGCAAGATCTTACAACACTCAAGGAGCAAGAGGTGTATCCGTTTTCGTTAGTAATACCACTTTCAAGAGATTCACCACCGGTTGTACCCATCGTGGAAGTAAAGAGGTAATACCAAAGAGTACACCACTACAACCAGCTGTTGATAGAGTCGCAGAGCAGGAGGTTTAACTCTGAAAAAATAAGAAAGATATCAGATAATGAGAGCACCAGAGTTTCAAGGCACACCAATTTCAATTGCAACCAATAAAGGGAAGAAGTATGTGAAAATTTCTTGAACATCGACTTAGTACCAAGCAAGAGTTAGATGTATTCAGCATTAAGGACATCACTGGAGGATAGCAACAACATCCAGATTTTTGACGGGGTAGCATTTATCACCTATTCGGGAGAAATTTTTGTCACTACTTCAACAAGCAGTTAGAGCTAGTCTAAGTGAAGCAGAGAGATATACACGTGGTGAACGAAGAAAACAAAACCAGAATAGTGACAATGACAATGACAAGAGAACTATTGCAGAATCTAGAGAAACCTAGCAGCGGGAGAATGATTTTACCCCAGCAACAAGGATAACAGAAGAAAGGAGCACGATATGATTTGAGAGTGCCAAAGTAGCACAGAGTTCGGAGAACAAGTTACAATCATAACAAGATCGAACAAAGAACGAAAGAATTATTGCAGTACATCACCAGGAAGCTAGCATGATAGAGGTCACGGTCGATAGTCTCAGAGTTATAATTTCGGCCAGCAGTGGGGAAATAGAGGCACAACTTGTTAATCTGAGGATTTAGGGGCCAGCAAACCAGATTTACATTACCCAGGAGATTTGCATTATCCAGCAGAGTCTATTCAGCTGTACCGCGTGATCAGGGTACGAGCGGAGCTTTCTTCGTGATTTCCTTTTTAGCTCGGATCTAGTTTGGTTTAAGAAATTCGTTTATCTCTTATCTTTCATACCTTCGCTGATAGGTTTCAGCTTGTAGCATATTCCTTAGATTTTTAATTGTCAGTCTCTACTCCTCTAGGTGGAGTGTCCCTTCTATCTATAGGAGGTGTGTCATTAGACTAGACGAGTCTGAGCTAGTCATCAGGTTGATCGTGTTGATGATGTCAAATTTCGGCATTCATTCTTGGTATGCATTAGCTATCATCATACTATATTAGTATCGACTGTTTTACTGAAACAGTCAGCTTGTGAGCATTCGTTGGATTTGTATAGATAGTAGCAACCTCACAGGATGACCGGAATGTGGGTCATTTCTGGTATACATCGAGTAGGTGATGCTGAGGGACCGGAGTGCTGATTTGTGTGAGACCGGAGTTGTCTCAGAGTATCAGGATGTCTTTCAGGACATGCCTAGATTTTCTCCAGTGAGAGAGGTTATTTCCTGCATCGAGTTGCAGGTGAGCACAGTACCGATATCCCGAGCACCCTATCGTACGGCACCTATTGAGACGAGGGAGCTACAGATAGAATTAGATAGATGAGTTATTATTTTAGAGTATTATTCACTGGAGTATCTTTTTATTTATGGGAACACTGATCCTCTTCGGGAGAATGAGGACGGTAACTATGATTATGTGTAGATTTTTATGATGTGAACAAGTTCACTATCCGGATTTGATAGGATTTATGACTTGTTCGATCAGCTGCGCGAAGTGCAGTATTTTTTAATCGAAGATTGATCTTTGATTTGGGTTATTGTAGTTGCGAGTTTGGGAAATGGATTTATTTTCCCAAAGCCATTTTTCCTGATTCGATATGAATCTTTCGAGTTTCTGGTTATGCCGTTTGGATTGACTCATGCACCTGTGGTATTCATAGATTTGATGAATCGGGTTTTTCGTCCCTTCTTGGACCAGTTTGTAACCATCTTTATCATATATTCGAGATCAGAGGCAGCACGCGAATAGCATTTTCGGATTGCTTTGCAGACTCTACAGGAGCATCAGTTATATGCCAAGTTTAGCAAATACGAGTTTTGGTTTTCAGAAGTCGGATTTCTCGGCCACGTCATTAGCAGAGAGGGCAAGCAGTGAATCCGGCTAAAGTTGTAGTAGTTCTTGATTGGGGACCGCCGAAGACGGTGACAGAGATTCGAAGCTTTTTGGGTTTAGCCGGATATTACAGGAAGATAATCCAGGACATTTATGGTCTATGCAGATGCATTATTGGTAGATTTAGGAAGTGTCTTGATGCAGAATCAGAGGGTAGTAGCGTATATCTCGCGGCAACTGAGAGTGCATGAGCAGAACTACCCCACTCACGATTTGGAGTTAGCAACGGTAGTATTCACGCTGAAGGCGTGGAGACACAACTTGAATGGAGTGCAGTTTGAATTGTTCACAGACCATCAGAGTCTGAAGTATCTTTTCTCTTAGAAGAAACTCAACCAGAGACAGAGAAGGTGGATCGAGTTTATTAAGGATTACGGGTTTGCGATTCAGTATCATCCGAGGAAGGCGAACGTCATAGCAGATGTTTTAAGCAGGAAGCGTCGACATCGGGTTTAAGTTTTGAGATGCTCATTACATAGAGATCTTCTCACTCTTAGCCAGTTTGATTTTTAGACCAGAGATTTATGGAACCAGTGCATTTTTGGGAGCTGTGTCAGTGCAGCCATCTTGGAGTAACGGAGTTGTCATAGCTCAGTTGGAAGACTCTTGGATTCAAATCTGAAAGAAGGAGATTACCAAATAGTGATACGAGTTGCCGTGCGAGCACCCTTTGGTCGCGGAATTACCAAAAGGTGGGTTGAGAAGAGGATGACCAAAACACAAGAATAATTCAGTATAAGGCGAAGGAAAATACCTTCTCTAGATTATGTAGAACAAATATTACAATCTCTCCCTCACAATCTCGCTAGAATTAAGAACAACCCCTCAACTCTCTCTCTAAAACCCTAATATAATTATTAGAATTTCTCTTGATCACTTCTCTCTGAGATCTGATTACAATCTAAACCCTAATCCTTTTGATCAGGATTTCACTTAGACCTAAAACCCTTTAGGACTACATCTTGGCCTCTAACCTCCCTGTTTAGAACCCTAAACAATCCCTATTTATAGGGTTTACAACATGGTGGTAATCTTGTAAATAAACAAGTCCAAAAGGATCAGGAATCCCTGTCAAAACAGAATCCAAAACGAACCAGGAAAAGCTAAATATCGCGATCCGGTCGACCGCCAATCCTGGTCCGGTCGACCGGCCAGAGTGCTTCTGCAAACCCTGCATTGTGTAGGTTTTCCGGTCGACCGGCATGGGTGCCGCGGTCGACCGGACAGAACCCGACCCTATTTTCCTGATCTTCTGCGTTTCACTCCTTCTGACTTCTTTCGCCGTCCTCTATGGTTCCAACCACGCCTCTATTCTCAAGATATCATGAGAATCACCTATCCTCAAGCTCTCATGAGGATCGTTTTTCCGAAGAGAAGATACACCCGTATCAAATAGTCTAAGACTAATTAGGCCATTGGGACAAATAGAGGTCTACGGAAGAAGGATAGATTATTTATGCCAGCTAGTGCAGAGCTTAAGAGGGAGTTATTAGATGAAGCACATCGTACTCGGTACACGATACATTCAAGGACCACAAAGATGTACAAAGACCTAAAGAGACACTTTTGGTGGAGTGATATGCGTAGAAAGATTTTAAGAGTATGTAGCTAAGTGTCTTACCTGCCAGCAAGTGAAGGCGGAACATCAGAGAACGGCAGGAACACTTCAGCCTTTACTCATTTCAGAGTAGAAGTGGGCGGATATTTCTATGGACTTTATCGTAGGGTTGTCGAAGTCGAAGGAAGAGAATGATTCTGTTTGGGTGATAGTGGATAGACTAATGAAGTCAGCACATTTTATTTCCAGTGAAGACTAACTATACAGCTGAGACGTATGCGAGGATATTTATTCAGGAGATTATTCTACTTCATGGAGTTCCAGATACGATGGTATCGGATTAAGGTTCAGTGTTCATTCCGCATTTTTGGAAGATTTTCCAGGATTCGTTGGCAATAGATTTATCTTACAGTAGTGTATTTTCACCCACAGACGGATGGTCAGACGGAGAGAGTAAATTAGATGTTGGAGGACATGTTGCGGGCTTGTGTCATTGACTTTCAAGACAGTTAGGAGGATCATTTTCCACTAATAGAGTTCGCTTATAACAACAGTCATCAAGCGACAATTGGTATGGCCCCGTATGAAGCATCGTATGGGAGGTCTTGCAAATTGCTTATATGTTAGGTAGAGCCGAAGGATAGTTTAATGTTTGGGCCAGAGCTTATAAGACAGATTACTAAGAGAGTAACATTGATCAGAGAACAGATTCTAGCCGCTCAGAGTCGGCAAAAGAGCTATGCAGATAAGAGATGAAGACCTTTGGAATTTTAGATTTGAAGAGTTAGTTATGCTGAAAGTATCATCTATGAAAGACGTTCAGCGATTCGGAAGGCGGGGAAAACTTGAGCTGAGATATGTTGGACCATTTCGGACTTTGGAGCTTATTGGAGCTGTTACATATAGACTAGACCTTCCAGCATCGATGACTAGTGTACATAAGAAATTCATGTTTCATGTTTCTATGCTTAAGAAGCACTTACGTGATGAAGAGCAACAACGAATGTTGAACACACCGAAGATTTAACTTCAGGATGTTTTGTCTATGATTGAAATCCCAGTTTGTATACTTGCTAGAGAGATAAGAAATTTAGAAACAAGTTGTTTTCCTTTGGTAAAAATTTGGTGGAACTGAAAAGGAGTTGAGGAGGTTTCTTGGGAGCATGAGGAGGATGTACATCGCGACTACACACACATGTTTGATCAAGTAAATTAAATTTATGTATGACTTATTTATGGCTTATGGTTACATGTATGGCGATGTTTATACTTAACACTAAAATAAGGGTATTAACACTTATCTTCTAAGTACTTGGAACATATAGTATATATATGAGGGGTTCCTTGTTTGGATTTTTTGCTCGATGTACTTGTTCTATTTAGTGAGGGGTTAAGTGGGGGTATTTACATTTTAAATAGTTAAGTGTAGACATCGAAGATGATTTTCGAGAGCGCAAAGATATTATGCTCGACTTCCTACACCTATTGAGGAAGTAGATTGATTTATGTGTGTGATTATTTATGTGGTTATATTTAGATTTAACGCTAGAATGAGGATATTTCCGCTTAATTCTTAATCTTTTGGAACACATGGTATATATATGGGGGTTCCTTGTTTGGATTTTTCGCCCGACGTACTAGTTCCATTCGATTAAGGGTTGAGTGGGAATATAGTCATCCTGGATTGTTAAATATAAATATCGATATATGCTTATCTAGAGTAATTTTTTTTTGTTTGAGTATGATTTCAGAATTTCGAGGACGAAATTCTTTTAAGGGGGGAAGAATGTAAAACCCCATATTTTTGTTAGAAGTATATGTGAATTATTAGAGATAAATAATTTTATCATGATAAATAGCTTGAGGTCATGGAGGTACCTAATAACGAGTTATTTGAGTTGATATGAGTGTATATATATAGAGTTTTGTGCACTGGTTTTGCAAATAAGCAAAGCATGCACGATCAGGATTTTCTGTCTGCTCAGTCGACTCATGAGTCGACCAATGAGTCGACTTACGGGCTAAAATTCTGTTTTCTTTTCGGGTCTGTTCGGGTTTTGGGGTTCGGGTTTATTTCAGGTTTAACCGCTTGTTATATCCTTTCCTACCCGAGAATCTTAATCAGAACTCAAAACCCTAGCCCCCTCTCTCCCCTCAAACCCTAGTTCATTTTTGGTGAAATTTTAGGATTTCGAGGAGTTCTTCAGCAGCTTTGGGCATTACAGTGAAGGGGGATGTGTTCTCTCTCGTTTCTGGAGATCCAATAACACCTAAGGCGAGTAACATCTCACCAAACTCTGCACCTTTTTTATTTACATGTTTTCACTAAGTTTATTTCGGATTTTTTAGCCTTTAACGTATTTTGTGCATAAAGATAGATTCTTTATAAAATGGGTTGCAAGAATATAATGTTTCGGTTTATAAAAAAAAACTCACCAACGTTTTGTAAATTAAGATCCAGATCTGGAATTTGATTTTAAACATGGGTTTCATTGTGATTTATTGATTTAAATACGTTTTAAACATGTATAAATATGTTTAGGATTTTGGTGGATGTAATTACATGTTAATCTTTCATTTTAATGTGGTACAATTATGCTAGAAATCGTATTTTTATTGCTGGAAATGATAAAGAGTATCATTAGGTTGAAATTTTATAAATAAACATCATATGCATGAAATCTGAAAATCTGTCTGCTCAGTCGACCTATCAGTCGACTTATGAGTTGACTGATGAGTCGACCAATGAGTCGACTAACAGGAAATTTACAGCTTTTCTTCTCTTCTGTATGTCAGGTTGACCAATGAGTCAACCGATGATCCCAGTCGACTCATGAGTCGACTGATGAGGAAAATTCTAGTTTTCCTCGGTTTGGATCTGTTTGGATTATTTCTGTTTAACCGAAACTGTTTGGACATGTTTACTGTTATGGCCTGTTTCTATGTGGATGAGGAGTCGCCTCGAATATCTGATATTAGAAATTTATGTTTATTTTGTATCTCTATAGGTGAGATGACTTACGGATACGAGTTTAGTTTTGCACACCGAGACACGTGTAAAATTTGTGTATATGCATCTTTTCATATATTGCATTTAGTCCATGTGTTGGGCAATTATTATGTGTAGTCCATGTGTTGGGCATTTATCACATACAGTCCATGTGTTGGATATTCATTTTTTAGTCCATGTGTTGGGCAATTTTCATATGCAGTTCATGTGTTGGACATCCGCTACTTCTAGTTTTAGTCCATGCGTTGGATACCTGTTTAAACCCTGAGTATGACACTTATACTTACATAGGCTGAACATGACACTTAGGTGGGTTGTGACATGATATGGTATTTAAGTTCTGAGATGGGTTAGCATTCCTTATATTATTGTTCCTGTATTATATTTTAGGTTTGGTATTTAGGGATTTACAATTTGAGATACAAGGTATATACATGAGGGTTTCCTTGTTTGGATTATTTCGCTCGACGTACCTATGCTCGTATTGTAATTTCCTAAATACTAAAATCCTCTTATACATAGGTATTTACAATTTAAGCTACATGTTATATACATGAGGATTTCCTTGTTTGGATTATTTCGCTCGACGTACTTATGCTCATGTTGTAATTACCTAAATAGGATTAGTGATTTTATATATATATTATAACTGTATTTTCTGTATACAACAAGCCCCTTCCCTTGGGGTTGGTTTTATGTTGCTCGCTAGCGCTTTGACGCTCGTTGTCCCTCACCTTTTAGGTAACGAGCCAGGAGCCTAGAGAGTCGCAGGTTGATGGCGAAGCACTTTAGCTTCACCCGTTTACTTTAGTTATATTTTTCTTTTGAACTCCACTATGGACTTTTGTTTGACATTTGAGAGTTTATTCTAGAAGTTGTTGTTGGCCTTCTTGTTTTGATGATGTTTAACAAACAATTTACTTCTAATGTTGTTTGTCTAGTGGTATCAGAGCTCTAGCTTTTAGTATCCTTTGGATCATCTGGTCGAGTCGTGGAGCTAGGATTTTAGAGTTTTCTTAGGATTCATGTATAGAGTCTGATAAGAATTTCCAGTATGAGTGGGACGATAGATGCGTATATCTCAAAAATTGAGGATATTTTTTTATGATAACTATTTTATTTGATGAAGGTATTTACGTGGAATACTTATGTGTTATAATTCGTATGGTGATACTTAATTATATATATATTATATTATTATATATATAATATATATATATATATAATATATAATATATATATATATATATATATATTTGCTATCTCAACTTACATCGTGAAAATTAAGTCTCCTTTTGATATTAAAAGTATCGAAGCGAGGATATGGTCGAGGTAAGACTTGTACCTGGAGAGCTGGGCATGCAGAGACCGAAGTCCGCGCAGGCTCCACAGGTATTTTAGATCGACTTCATTGACGTCGTTTTAGCCAGCCAAGATTTCTAACAACACTCAAGGAGCAAGAGGTGTATCCGTTTTCGTTAAGAATCACTTCAGAGATTCACCACGGTTGTACCCATCGTGGAAGTAAGAGGTGAATACAAGAGTACACCACTACAACAGCTCGTGATAGAGTCGCCCCCAGAGCAGGAGGTTCTAACTCTGAAAAAATAAGAAGCATATCAGATAAAAATACAATGAGAGCCACCAGAGTTTCAAGGCCACCACCAATTTCAATTGCAACCAATAAAGGTGAAAGAAGTATGCTGAAAATTTTCTTGATCATCGACTTCAACAAGCAAGTTAGATTGTATTCGCATAATGGACATCACTGGTTGGCAGGATTAGCAACAAAACATCAGATTTTTGACGGCTTGAGGTCTGCGGGGTAGCATTTAATCACCTATTCCGGAGGAAATTTTTGTCACTACTTCAACAAGCAGTAGAGCATAGCTTCTAAGTTGAAGCAGAGAGATATTTACACGTGAGTGATACGAAGAAAACAAAACAGAATAGTGACAATGAACAATGACAAGAGAACTATTGCAGGAATCTAGAGAAACCTAGCAGCGGTCGAGAATGATTACCCCAGCAAAAGGATAACAGAGAAAGGAGCACGAATATGATTTGAGGTTGCCAAAGTAGCACAGAGTTCGGAAGACAAGTACAATCATAACAAGATCGACAAAGAACGAAGAATTATTGCAGCTACATCACCAGGAAGCTAGCATGCATAGAGTCACGGTCGATAGGTCTCAGATTATAATTTCGGCCAGCAGTGGGGAAATAGAGGCACAACTTTTATTAATCTGAAGGATCTTAGGGGCCCAGCAACCAGATTTTACATTACAGGAGATCTTTGCATTATCAGCAGGAGTCTATTCAGCTGTGTACCGATGTAGGTTCGAGACTAAGAAAAAAACGTGATTCAGGGTACGAGCGGAGTTTCTCGTTGATTTCACTTTAGCTCGGATTAGTTTGCGTTAAGAAATTCGTTTATCTCTTATCTTCATACCTCGCTGATAGGTTTCAGCTGTTGTAGCTATATTCTTAGATTTTAATTGTCAGTCTCTACTCCTCTTAGGTGGAGTGTCCCTTCTATCTATAGGAGGTGGTGTCATTAGACTAACGAGTCTGAGCTTAGTCATCAGGTTGATCGTGTTTGATGATGTCAATTTCGGCATTCATTCTTGGTATGCATTAGCTATCATCATTACTATATTTAGTATCGACTGTTTTTACTTGAAACAGTCAGTTGTGGCATTCGTTTGGATTTTGTTATAGATAGTGCAACTCACAGGATGACCGGGAATGTGGCGTCATTTCTGGTATACATCGAGTATGGTGATGCTGAGGGCGACCGGGTCAGGTCTTACACAGTGCCTGATTTGTGTGAGACTCGGAGTCTTTTCGTGGCGCGACGTGTCTCAGAGTATCAGGATGTCTTTCAGGATGGCCTAGATTTTCTCAGTGAGAGAGGTTATTTCTGCATCGAGTTGCAGGTTGAGCACAGTAGATTATCCCGGACACCTATGTACGGCACCTATTTGAGACGAGGAGCTACAGATAGAAATTAGATAGATTGAGTTTATTTATTTTAGAGTAATTATTCACTGAGGTATCTTTTTTATTTATTGGGAAACACTGATTCTCTTCGGGAGATGAGGGACGCGTAACTATGATTATGTGTAGGATTTTTATGATGTGAACAAGTTCACTATCCGGACTTTGATAGATTATGACTTGTTCGATCAAGCTGCGCGAAGTGAGTTATTTTTTAATCGAAGCATTGATCTTTGTTTGGGTTATTGTAGTTTGCGACGTTTTGGGAAATGGATTTTTCCCAAAGATTTTTCCTGATTCGATATGAATCTTTCGAGTCTTCTGGTTATGCAGTTTGGATGACTATGCCCTGTGGTATTCATAACATTTGATTGAATCGCGGGTTTTTTCGTCCCTTCTTGGACAGTTTTGTAACCTTCTTTATCTATTTCGAGATCAGAGCAGCACGCGAATAGCATTTTTCGGCATTGCTTTGCAGACTCTACAGGACATCAGTTATATCCAAGTTTAGCAATACGAGTTTTGGTTTCAGAAGTCGGATTTTCGGCCACGGTCTTTAGGCAGAGAGGGGCACAGCGTGAATCCGGCATAAGTTGCTGTAAGTAGTTCTGATTGCGGGACCGCGAGACGGTGTGACAGAGATTCGAAGTTTTTGGGTTTAGCCGGATATTACAGGAAGATAAATCCAGGACATTTTGGTCTATGCAGATGCATTATTGGTAGATTTAGGAAGTGTCTTGATTGCCAGAATCAGAGGCGTAGTAGCGTAATCTCGCGGCAACTGGAGTGGCATGAGCCGGAACTACCACTCACGATTTGGAGTTGCAACGGTAGTATTCACGCTGAAGGGTGGAGACACACTTGAATGGAGTGCAGTTTGATTGTTCACAGAACCATCGAGTCTGATAGTATCTTTTCTTCTTAGAAGAAATCAACCAAGAGACAGAGAAGGGTGGTGCGATGTTTATTAAGATTACGGCTTAGTTTGCGATTTCAGTATCATCGAGGAAGAGCGAAGTATGCAAGATGTTTTAAGCAGGAAGCGTCGAATCGGTTTAAGTTTTGGAGATGTCATTACATAGAGATTTCTCACTTCTTAAGCCGTTTGATTTTCTAGACCAGGATTTATTGGAACCAGTGCATTTTTGGAGCTGTGTCAGTGCAGCCATCTTGGAGTAACGGAGTTGTTCATGCTCAGTTGGATGGACTCTTGGATTCAAATCATGAAAGAAGGGTTACCAATAGTGATCGATGTTTGCCGTGCGAGCACCTTTGGTCGCCGGAATTACCAAAGGTGGGTGAGAAGAGGATGACCAAAACCTAAGAATAATTCAGTGATAAGGCCGAAGAAATACCTTCTCTAGATTATGTTTAGAACAAAATTTACATCTCTCCCTCACAATTTCTTCGCTAGATAGAATTAAGAACAACCCCTCAACTCTTCTCTAAAACCCTAATATAATTATTGAATTTCTCTTGTCATTCTCTCTGAGATCTGATTACAATCTAAAACCCTTATCCTTTTGATCAGGATTTCACTTAGACTAAAACCCTTTTAGGACTACATCTTGGCCTCTACCTCCGTTTTAGACCCTAAACAATCCCTATTTATAGGGTTTCAACGTGGCTGGTAATCTTGTAAATAAACAAGTCAAAAGGGATCAGGAAATCTCCTGTCAAACAGATCCAAAACGAACAGCGAAAAGCTAAAATCGCGTCCGGTCGACCGCCAATCCTGGTCGGTCGACGGCCAGAGTGTTCTGCAAACCCTGCATTGTGTGGTTTTCGGTCGACCGGCATGGTGCCGCGGTCGCGGACAGACCCGACCCATTTTCCTGATCTCTGTCCCGTTCACTCCTTTCTGACTTCTTTTCGCTGTCCTCTATGGTTCCAACCACGCCTCTATTCTCAAGATATCATGAGAATCAACCTTATCCTCAGCTCTCAGAGGATGTTTTTTTCCGAAGAGAAGTTACACCCGTATCAATAGTCTAAGACTAGTTAGGCCATTGGGACAATAGAGGTCTACGGAAGAAGATAGATTTATTCTATGCAGCTAGTGGCCCCAGAGCTTAAGGGGAGTTATTAGATGAAGCACATCGTACTCGGTACACGATACTTCCAAGGACACAAAGATGTACAAGAACCTAAAGAGACACTTTTTGTGAGTGATATGCGTAGAAAGAATTTAAGAGTATGTCGCTAAGTGTCTTACCTGCCAGCAAGTGGAGGCGTGAACATCAGAGAACGGGGGCAGGAACACTTCAAGCCGTTTATCATTTCAGAGTAGAAGTGGGCGGATATTTCTATGGATTATCGTAGGTGTTGTCGAAGTCGAAGGAGAGATGATTCGTTCTGGGTCGGGTGATAGGGACTAGAGTATGAAGTCAGCACATTTTATTTTCCAGTGAAAGGACTAACTATTACAGCCTGAGACGTATGCGAGCGATATTTTTCAGTAGATTTATTCTACTTCATGGAGTTCCAGATGCGATGTATATTCGGATTTAAGTTCAGTGTTCATTCCGCATTTTTGGGAAGATTTTCAGGATTCAGTTTGGCAATAGATTTATCTTCAGTAGTGTATTTTCACCCACAGACGGCCGACTATGGTCAGACGGAGAGAGTAAATTAAGATGTTGGAGCTACATGTTGCGGGCTTTGTGTCATTGACTTTCAAGACTGTTATGGGGATCATTTTCATAATAGAGGTTCGTTATTACAACAGTCATCAAGCGACAATTGGTATGGCCCCGTATGAAGCATCGTATGGGAGGTATTGCCAAATTGCTTATATGTTAGGGTAGAGCGAAGATAGGTTTAATGTTTGGGCCAGAGCTTATAAGACAAGATTTACTTAAGATGAGTAACATGATCAGGGAACAGATTCTAGCCGCTCAGAGTCGGCAAAAGAGCCTATGCAGATAAGAGATTGAAGACCTTGTGGAATTTTAGTTTGAAAAGAGTTAGTTATGCTGAAAGTATCATCTTATGAAAGAACTTCAGCGATTCGCGGAAGGCGGGGAAAATTGAGCTGAGATTATGTTGGACCATTTCGGACTTTGGAGTTCATTATTGAGCTGTTACTATAGACTAGACCTTCCAGCATCGATGACTAGTGTTACATAAGAATTCATGTTTTCATGTTTCTATGCTTAGAAGCACTTACGTGATGGAGCAGCAACAAACGAATGTTTGAACACACCGAGATTTAACTCAGGATGTGTTTGTCTATGATGAAATCCCCAGTTGTTATACTGCTAGAGAGATAAGAATTTAGAAACAAGTTGTTTTTCTTTGTAAAAAATTTGGTGGAACTGAAAAGGAGTTGAGGAGGTTTCTTTGGGGAGCATTGAGGATGGTGTACATCGCGACTACACACACATGTATTGATTCAAGTAAAGTTAAATTTAATGTATGGACTTATTTATGGCTTATGGTTACATGTATGGCGATGTTATACTTAACACATTAAAATAAGCGGTATTAACACTTATACTTCTACGTACTGTGGAACATATAGTATAATAATGAGGGTTCCTTGTTTTGGATTTTTGCTCGATTACTTGTTCTTATTTAAGTGAGGGTTAGAGTGGGCGGTATTTACATTTTAAATAGTTAAGGTAGACATCGACGATGATTTTCGAGAGCATTAGATTAGCATAAGACCCTAATCACCCCCCTCTAGGGTCTAACAGTTGTAAAGGCTGTGTGCCTTACTTTCCTTTTATTCAAACAATTGTATTTGAGACTTGTTGAGAAGTTCCAGTTTATTTATTTTAGACATTGACTTGTACTTCAGTATGTTAGATGATAAAATATTAATTGGAACTCTATTATTTCATCAGTTGACTCTTGTATTATCTTTTACTTGCATTTGTACCTACACCTGTTATTTGACTCTACTAGAGAGATAGTAATTATGATGGTGAAACATGTTATTACACGGTATGGTGCATGGCAGGTTTGACATTCTTGGTTTCACCTTGGACTGCAGCCTTGTGTGAACCTAGGGGCGTCACACAGCTGGTTCTACAATCAAATATCACACAAAGTGCTTAAACTGGCAATCTCTGATGTATTCTCAGCTTGCTCTTCTCACACTCCGCTAAGTATATGAGTATAAACTACATCTCTTTGAATCTCTGACAGGTATATGAGGTTAAACTGATTCCCGAAACTCCAATGAGTATATGAGTATAAACTGATTCTCTACGCTCCAACGCCTTAAGAGCTTAAACTGTATAGACTCTAGTTAACGTATGAGTATAAACTATGTTCACACCGCAACGGAGATCAACGTCGGTCAACGCGTTAATAATTTTGCTAAAATAAGGCTCAGGATAATTCTCAGTTCAAAATTACCCCCGAGAGTTTAATTGCAATTCAGATACAAACTCCCGACGAAGATGGTCAGTTCAACATCGATTCAACGACACGAACTAATTCAAAAATCAACACACTGGTTTTCAGTTCAAGATTTTAATAACGGTCAGATGATAAACATAGCACATGAAGAATTTTAGACTATTCGACAAAAATATTGAATAGGATGAAAACTGAAGAAGTCAAAGAATTGAAGGCTGGTGTTTGCGTCGGAAATCGATTTTTTTATTTGGGAATCCATTACAATCATTTATCGATTTACAAGATTCAAAAGAAGAAGCTTTTTTATAAGACTTTTCTTATATGAATAAAAATAAACAGAAATATCCTAGAAACACATGCAGGATCGTTATCGGTCGCTGCTTGCGTGGGATCTTTATCTGTGCTGGGAACGTTTTGATCCGTGTACCACCGAGTATTAGATCTGGGTTAATCAGAATGAAGGCTCGCTATTCTTGTTTCATTTTAGATACAAGAATATAACTAGATATCTCAATAATACGAGATAAATACTCTTCTCAAGATCAAAACAACGTTTGATCCAAAGGGAAGATGGAAAAGCTGCAGATCTCTCGAAAGCTCCCTCTTTATGTTGAAGAATTCGCCAAGATCTCGCCTTTAGATCTGAAATTCGTGGCTCTCCTCTCACAATGTCAGCAACTCGCCTCCAAGTTCCAAATTCCCCATCCCTCGTGTATAAGGGCCCTAGGGGTGTATTTATAGGCTTCAGGCGCCCTGTTTTCGGATAAGAACTCATGATTTGGCCTTATCCTTAGTTGATAATAGTTCTATTACTCTCCCACATGTAAGGATAGCCTCAAAACAGTTAGGTAGGTTCCAAAACCATCAAAATAGATCGAAAACCATTGAAACGTGTCCTGGGAGTCCAGATTGGTGCGAAACAGCTCTAGGTGTTTCGCACCTGTGCGAAACACAGCGAAACACCTTGGGTGTTTCACACATGGGTATGAAACACTCTTGAGTGTTTCACACTCTTGGTGTGAAACACAGCTTTGGTTGTGTTGTTTCTTCGTCGTTTAGCTATTTCGCGCATTTCGTTAACTCGTACGCTTTGCCGACTCGCTTCGTGCACTTGTTTGCTTCTTTACGGTATCGGATAATCCTCTTTAACTTGGATAATAGCATCCATCACCTTCTCTTCATCTCGAGCTGCGTGCGGGAACCTATAGGTAATTTTTGATACCTACAGATACCTCCTCTAAAGTTTTTCAGTCTCATTCTTTTATAGAGGAGCCTGGAATACTTTGGATATGATACATCTAACCTTTAATTCTTTGACTTTTTAGTTTTTAGTCTATTCAGTATTTTATCGAATAGCTAAAATTCTTTTGGTGTTGCGTTTATCGTTTGACCGTTGTCAAAATCTTGAACTGAAACTGGTGTGTGGATTTCTGAATTAGCTCGTGTTGTTGAATCGATGTCGAACTGGTCATTTTCGTCGAGAGTTTGTATCTGAATCACGATTGAACTCCTGGGGATTATCCTTTGACCTAGAATTTTTCCTGAGCCTTATTTCAAAGAAATTATTGACGCGTTCACTAGCATTGACCCTCATTGTAGTGCAATTGAGCCTTATTTTGGCAAAAACATGGACGTGTTGATTCGCGTTGATCTTCTTTGCAATGCGTTGATCAGCGTTGATTTTCATTGTAATGCATTGACCGATGTTGACCTTCATTGCAATGCATTGACTGGTGTTGACCTTCATTATAACGCGTTGAACGATGTTGACCTTCATTGCAACGCGTTGACCAACATTGACTCTCATTGCAATGCGTTAACCGGCGTTGACTCTTATTACAACTCGTTGACCGACATTGACTCTCATTGCAACACGTTGACCAGCATTGACTCTCATTGCATTATGTTGACTAGTGTGAACATAGTTTATACTCATACATTAGCTGAAGTCTACACAGTTTAAGCTCTTAAGGCGTTGGAGCGCGGAGAATCAGTTTATACCTGTATACTCCTAGGAGTGTCGAGAATCTATTTAAACTCGTGTACCCGTAGGAGGTTCAAGGAGATGTAGTTTATACTTGTATACTCATTGAAGTATAAATACGGACCTTAAATACATCACAACAGGTGAAAGTGGCTGATAACGGGGGAAAGGGGCGAGATAACATTGCAAAAATACCCAAAACCCTTCCCTGAGTGTGAAACACTTGTGAGTGTTTTGCACATGTGCGAAACAATCATAAGTGTTTCGCCATCCGTTGCGTCGCATGAGAGGGGAGAGAGAGGGAACACGTGAAGGGAAAGAGAGAGAGAGAGAGAGAGAAGGAGCAGAGAGAGAGATGAGAGAGAGAGAGAAGAGAGAGAGAAGTGGGGAGGGCTGTCTTTTGTCCAATGGAATTTTGAATTCCCCCCAAAACTGTTTTCATCCTCTCCCCTCTCCTTCTTCCTTCTTTTTTTTTTTTTTGAAAACTCTTCCAAGCCCAACTCTTTAAGGATTTTTAAAAGCTTCTTGTAAGAGATTTCAAGTCTTAAGAACCCCTAAACCCTTCATCTTTTCCCCTCTAGTCCTTGGCCAAAAAACATCTTCAAGATCTAGGTTTTTTTTTTGTGGGTTCTTGAGTTCAAGGCTTGGGTTCTTCTTCTTCTTCTTTAGTTCTTGGCATTGGGTTCAAGCTTCTTCTTCTCTTAGGTAAGCTCTTCTCCATAGGCTCTATTTTGTGTGTTTGACTTGATTCAAGAGAATGATTTGAACCCTTCTTCTTGGTTTTGAAGGAAAGATTGAAACTTTAACTTAGTTGTGGGTTTGATGGCCAAATTTTGGGGCATGAGAATGATGCGTTTGATGGCCAAAATTTTGAACTTGGGTTATAGAGGGGGGTGGCCGAAATTTTGGACTTAGGTTATATGTTCATGGTCGAACAAAAAATTGGGTTTAAGAGTAATGGCCGAATTTTCTTTGGGTTTGGATGACCAAAATTCGATATTGAGGTAATGGGTTTTTGATGTTTGACCGAAATTGAGCTTTGAAGATCTTTGGATGAGATCGAACCCATCGCTTGCATGTATGCATCCTGTAGGTTTAATTAGACTTTAACCGGAAAATCCTATTTTGTTCATAGGATTTCGTCTAAAATTCATAATTTCCCTTTTAATTTTGGGCTCCTGAATTGGAAATTTTACCTGAACCTCTAATTTTAATTGCAGATTAGCAATGTATCCGAGACAGCCACGTATTCATAGGAGTCGATCGGCTTGTCAATATGTTAAGAGGGTGGCTCCCGTAGCTTTATCATTCGAGGGTGAGATTTTACCACTTTCATAAATTCAAAATTAATATTCTGAATATTGTATTCTCGTTTTTCTCCTTTGTGAGGTATTCGGGAAGAACTGATATCCTCTTTTTTGGGGGTTAACATTTGAAAGATATGTTTTTGTCTCATCAAAACACGTCTTAAGGCAAAAGGGACGATTTCATGCTGTATTGCACTCCGTAAAGCGGGGTATATTATCATGTTATTTTACACGATAATGTATGTTGTCCTTTGTGTGTGAAACAGTTGAAACCATCTCGCCAATTTACAAGACAATGACTCTATCTCGCGGATTCGTGAGATGAGTTCAACTCTTTGTATTGCCTTAGAAATATTTCTCTAACAAGGCGTTATCAAATATTTCTCTAACATCGTGTTATTTGTATTAGTTGAATTCCCTTTGAATGTGTTCTCACCTTATGCATCGAGTGGTGGTAGCAGCAAGATTTCTACTTCTACTGACGATGCACTGCTTGTCAGCGTTGCTCCTCAATTCAATCCAGATGGGCCCGAGGGGATTCCTTGGCTTGTGTGAGATGGAGATCGTCATACACTACGGCAGTTGATTATCGACGCCCCGCTTACTAAGGATCCAAGCTCCACTCAGGCTCTTAGGAAGCCTGATTACATGTTTGGTGATCATGTTGAAGACCCAGCCATGCTGGCCGTTGAGGATGAACATTTGTTGAACGAAGATGGCAGGAGTTTGATATATCTTCCCCCGATCCCTTACCAATACACACTTGCACATTAAAGGAAGCAAGCGGTGAAGCGGGTGATGTTGGACCTTAGAGGGGGGTGATTAGGGTCACAAGGCTATAATTGTGCAATAAAAATTAAGACAAGCAAAACACAATATCCAAAAATAATCAATATAGAGGAGATAGAGTTAGGAATCGTTATCCTGTGACGCGCGATGTGTTAACGAAGTTCGGTCCGCTGACCTACGTCCCCGCTCCCTACTCTCGAGGAGAAATCCACTACACAACCTGGTTTGGAAGCCGGAACTTCTTCTACATAGCGATCCCCTCACGATCTCACACTACACAGTTGATCTCACTAGATCACACTCCCACGCAATTGATCTCTACAAGATCAAGCTCTCAAAATAGTAGAAATTTGGTGTAAAAACCCTCTATTTACAATGTCCCTATGGCAAAGAAAAGATCACATTGAAGCTGGGATGTGACACACAAAAACTCAGAAAGAACAGGTTTGAAAATTAAGCTCTGTAAAAACATTCTCTGAAATATTTTAAAAGAGTTAGGACAATGAGGAAGAAGAAGAGTATAGGTTTAAATAGAAAACCACAGCTGTTTGAACCCATACCCAATCCCCCAAAACCTGAAAACAAAACTGCGCTAAGATCGTGTGAAATCGATGCTGAAAATTTGTACCAGATGACCGTTTAAAATAAGCAACGGTCGACCGTGACTTTTTCGTGGTCGACCACGAGACAGCCCAGAAACGCAGAAAAGTCTAGAGACTTATGCGGTCGACCGTGGCGGTCAATCGAGGGAAATTTCGAGCTCACGGTCGACCGTGGCGGTCAATCGTAAAAGTCTCTGCTGCCCACTGACGAATGAACTCAGGCGCGGTCGACCGTGGCGGTCGACCGCAAACTGATACACTTAAAAAATAGGTTTTTGACTCACTTAAAAAATTTGTAAAATATTCATTTGACTTCTGAAAATTACGAAACTTTGTAAAATGTTTTTAATACTAAAAACAAATTATTTGGAAAAGGAATTTTACAAATAGATCATCATACTTGTGAAAAATAGTATTTTATGAAAAACGCTCAAAACTATATGTATGAAAATGTGTGTGTGATATCCCAATAGCTTCAGATGAAATCTAAACTATTTGCCTACATTTTAGCACTAGAGAGAAAAATAAAAACTAGCTAATATCCTCACGTAGAATACAATTATTTGAGTCTTGATATAGCTTGAGTTGGATGAAGCTTCTTATTGCATTTGGTGTTCTTGAATGAACGTTGCTTCATCACTATGCCTCCTCCTCCTTTGGATATCATCGTTATAGCTCATATTCCATCCAATCCTCCATTTGTGGTACTAACATGCTTGATATGTATATTAACTGTATTATCACTCAATAAGCAACTAGTACCGATAATGGTGGTTGTAAAACATCATCAAAATATAAGGGCTAACAATCTCCCCCTTTTTGATGATGACAACCAACCAATATATAAGAGCAAAAATAAATATAGCTTATAGATAGGTGCTCCCCCTATCTATGAGCTCTTCCTAAATATATGCAACAAATATGGAGATTTCTCTCTCCCTTTGTCACCATCAAAAATAGGGTAAAGAGAAATGCATGCAAAATGTAACTAAACAAGCAAATAGAATTTTCACATATTGCATAAGCCCAAGCCATTTCTTATGCGATAAAAATCATCTTCACCAAGAGGCTTAGTAAATATATCCGCTAATTGAGATTTTGTGTCAACAAACACTAGGGATACATCTTATCTCTCTATATGATCGCCAATATGCTTGGTTCTAGAATGCAAAACCGAATTTTTGGAAATATTAATAGCACTAGTGTTATCACAAAAGATTTTTATATTTTGAAAAATCAAATCATAGTCAACTAAGCTTTGTTTCATCCACAAAACTTGGGCACAACACAAGCCGGCGGCAATGTATTCCGCTTTCGTAGTGAACAATGCAACGCAATTTTGTTTCTTGGAAGCCCAAGAAACAAGAGAATTTCCTAAGAATTGGCATGTTCCACTCGTACTCTTGCGATCTACCTTACATCCGGCAAAGTCGGCATCACAAAAACCATATAAATCAAAAGAGGTGCTCTTTGGATAAAATAAACCAAGATTAAAAGTTCCATTAACATACTTAATAATTCTTTTAACCGCAATTAAATGAGATGCTTTAGGAGAAGCTTGAAAACATGCACATGCACACACACTAAACATGATATCGGGTCTACTAGCGGTGAGATAAAGAGGACTACCTATCATACCTCGGTATAGTTTTTGGTCCACATCTTCACCACTCTCATGCGCATCAAGCTTGACACTTGTACTCATGGGAGTAGGTGCATGCTTAGAATTCTCCAAATTGAATTTCTTCACCAATTCATTAGCATACTTGCTTTGAGAAATGAATATCACATCCTTAGTTTACTTGACTTGGAGCCCGAGAAAGAATGTAAGCTCTCCCATCATACTCATCTCAAAATGATCTTGCATAACTTTAGAAAATTCCTTGCACAAAGATTCATTAGTAGCACCGAAAATGATATCATCAACATATATTTGAACTAAAATGAAATCATTTTTCCTTTTTCTCACAAAAAGAGTGTTATCAATTGTTCCTTTTGAAAAACCATTTTTAACAAGAAAACTAGAGAGGCGAGCATACCAAGCTCTAGGAGCTTGTTTCAACCCATATAAAGCTTTTTGAACCCGGTAAACATGATTAGGAAAAGTATGATCTATGAAACCGGGTGGTTGCTCAAAATATACTTCCTCTTCTATAAAACCATTTAAAAAGGCACTTTTAACATCCATTTGAAATAATTTAAAATTTTTAAAGCTAGCAAATGCCAAAAACATCCTAATAGATTCCAACCTTGCAACCGGGGCAAAGGTTTCGTCATAGTCTATACCCTCCTCTTGATTGTATCCTTGGGCAACCAAACGAGCTTTATTTCTAGTTACAATGCCATGTTCATCAAGTTTGTTTCTAAAAACCCATTTAGTACCAATAACACTAGCATTGTTAGGTCTAGGAACTAGTTTCCAAACATTATTTCTTTGAAAATTATCTAGTTCCTCATGCATAGCTAAAACCCAAAATTCATCATTTAAAGCATCATTAATCTTTTTAGGCTCTAGTTGAGATAAAAAAGCAACATTACAACACTCACTCAAAGCTTTTGAGCGAGTAACAACTCCTTGTGAAGGGCTCCTAATTATTTATTCCTTTGGATGGTTTGATGCGAATTTCCAAGCTTTAGGAAGTTCAACTTGTTCATGAGCTTTGGAGCTATCCACATCCTTTTGTGCTTCTATAGAGGGTGTATCATTGATATGTAAAAAGTTCAATCCTCCTTCAACATCACCATCATCATCATCTTTTCTAGGTAAAACAACTTGAGAACCAACATTAGTCTCATCAAAAGTAACGTTTATAGATTCTTCAACAACGAGAGTTTGTTTGTTGAAGACCCTATAAGCCTTACTTCGAGGTGCATATCCTAAGAAAATATCAACATCAATTTTGGAATCAAATTTGTCATGATGATCTTTTGTATTTAAAATAAAACATTTACAACCAAAGATACGAAAATAATCAATAAAAAGAGTTTTTTCATAAAATAGTTCATAAGGAGTTTTCTTAAGCTTTGGTCTAATTAAAACACGATTTAAAATATGGCAAGCGGTATTGACGGCTTCCGCCCAAAAATATTTTGGCAAAACAAAGGAATTTAGCATAGTGCGTGCCATCTCTTGTATGGTGTGATTTTTCCGTTCAACAACATCATTTTGTTGTGGTGTTCTAGGAGCGAAAAACATATGAGTTATACCATGATGAGCACAAAATTCATAGAAAATTTATTTTGAAATTCACCACCATGATCACTTCTTATTTTAACAACTTTCAAATCTTTTTTATTTTCAATTCTTTTGACATTATTAGAAAATTCTTCAAAACAATCATTTTTATTTGCAAGAAATATTGTCCATGTAAAACGAGAAAATCATCAACAATCACAAATACATAGTGTTTGCCTCCAAGAGAGGTAACACGCATAGGACCAAATAAATCAAGATGAAGTAATTGCAAAGGTTTAGAAGTCGATACCTCATTGATGGATTTGAAAGAAGATTTTGTTTGTTTACCATTGGCACAATCTTCACATATGGTATCTTTGATGAAGTGCAAGTTAGGTAACCCTTTTACAAGATTTCTCTTAGATAATTTTGATATCAATTCCATGTTTGCATGTCCAAGCCTCTTATGTCAAATCCAAGGGTTTTCATCAATTGTCGTAAGACACTTCACATCTTGATTCACTAATTCATTCATCTTAAAAATGTACACATTAGATTTGCGATTAGCAACAAAAACAAATTTTCCATTCATACTAATAATGCATTTGTCCGGTTTAAAGGAAATATCAAAACCTTTATCACTCAATTGGCTAATGCTAAGAAGATTATGATTCAATCCATTTACCAAATAAATATCTTCTATAACGGGTGAAGGTTTCTTACCAATAGAACCTATACCAATGATTTTACCTTTCTCACCACCACCGAAGGAGACGCTACCTTCTTCAATCCTTGATAGTGTTGCAAATAGCTCTTTGTTTCCCATCATATGATGTGAGCAACCACTATCAAGGTACCACACCTCTCTACGTCGTGGTCGTGATGTTCCCTATAAAAGATGAAAGTGTAGTAACTTTAGGTACCCAAATCTTGGGTCCTTGGTGGTTAGTAAACTTGGTACCTTTGGGTACCCATGTTAATCCATAAAATTCATAATTATCTTTAATTCTACAATGAGTAGAAATATGACCATGTTTCATACAATATGTGCACATAAAATTTCTTTTGTATGTATAAGTATGAGAGCCATGAAACCTATTTCTACCATGGTGATGATGATTAGCATAAGCATGAGTAGGTCTAATCCTACCACTCTCAATTTCTAGTCTTTCAATCTTGGATCTCAATTGTTTGTTTTCAAAATCAAGATCCCCTAGCAATTCATCTTTTAATGCAAGAGAAGTTTGTAATTGTTCTAGTTTGGCATCACAAGAAGTATGCAACTTTTTAAAGGAAGAAAATTCTTTTGACATCTTTTTAAATTCAACATTCAATTCTTCTAAAGCCGTAGCTAGATCACATTGCATGTAGAAGGATTCACTTTCGGTGTCAGATATTACCTCTCGTTCAAGGGCCATGAAACAAATGTTGGGATCATGAAGAGCAAGTTTAGCTCCTTCTTCATTACTATCTGAATCACTTGGTTCGGATTCCTCCCATCCGGCATACATAGCCTTCTTCTTCTTATACTTCATGTACTTCTCCTTGAGCCTTGGGCAATCCTTAGCAATATGGCACGGTTCATTGCATTCAAAACATTTTCCTACACGTGAAGAAAATTTGTTGTTAGAACGGGGATTAAACTTCTTATTTATTTTTATGAGTCTAGAAATTCTTCTAGAGAGATGAGCCACTTCTCTAGAAAAATCAACTTCACTATCCGATGACGAAGAGGAGTTATCACTAGCTCATTTGAGAGCTATGGTCTCCGATTTTGGTGATGGCTCCTCAATTTCCCATGAGGGCACTTCCTCCTTCTCCTTTCCCTTGAGCTTCTTCTCATGAACCTTGAGCTTGTCGATGAGGCCATCGAGAAGTAGAGTGGTAAGGTTATGAGTTTCTTCTATCGCTGTCGCCTTGGGTTCCCACATCGAAGTCAATGAATGGAGAATCTTGTAGTTTGTCTCTTGAATAGACAATTTCTTATCAAGACCATGAAATACATTGATAATGTTAGTGAAGCGAGAAAATATAGCATCAATTGATTCATTTGGAAGCATTTGAAATAACTCAAGCGAGAAAATATAGCATCAATTGATTCATTTGGAAGCATTTGAAATAACTCATATTCATGCATAAGTCCACTAATCTTGGATTCCTTAACTTGGGGGGTTCCTTCGTGTGTAATACACAATTTCACTCATATCTCGTATGCGGTTACACACGTTGAAACTCTATTATATTCATTTGGGGAAAGACCACAAATTAAGGCGTTTATAGCCTTAGCATTGAGATTGGTTTGGTGTCTTTCTCCGTCGGTCATGTTCCCGACTTTGGACTTCTCTACATACTTCTTCTCTATGAGTTCTAAAATATCAAGATCAATGCAACGAAGATAAATTCTCATTCTTGCCTTCCAATAGGCAAAATTACTACTGATAAATAGGGGTGGTCTAGTGGTCGATTGTCCTTCCAACATATGCACATTCATTGAAGCCTCCACAAGATCTTTTCTCTAAGGTGATTAAACCAAAAACTAATATAGAGACCAAGCTCTGATGCTAATTGTTGGACCATAGAGGGGGGTGATTAGGGTCATAAGGCTATAATTATGCAATAAAAATTAAGACAAGAAAAACACAATATCCAAAAGCAATCAATATAGAGGAGATAGAGTTAGGAATCGTTATCCTGTGACGCGCGATGTGTTAACGAGGTTCGGTCTGCTGACCTACGTCTCCGCTCCCCACTCTCAAGGAGAAATCCACTACACAACCCGGTTTGAAAGCTGGAACTTCTTCTACATAGCGATCCCCTCATGATCTCACACTACACAATTGATCTTACTAGATCACACTCCCATACAATTGATCTCTACAAGATCAAGCTCTTAAAATAGTAGAAATTTGGTGTAAAAACCCTCTCTTTACAATGTCCCTATGGCAAAGAGAAGATCACACTTAAGCTAGGATGTGACACACAAAAACTCAGAAAGAACAGGTTTGAAAATTAAACTCTATAAAAACATTCTCTGAAATATTTTAAAAGAACTGGGACAATGAGGAAGAAGAAGAGTATAGGTTTAAATAGAAAACCACAGCTGTTTGAACCCATACCCAATCCCTCAAAACCTGGAAACAAAACTACGCTAAGATCGTGTGAAATCGGCGCTGAAAATCTGTACCAGATGACCGTTTAAAATAAGCGGCGGTCGACCGTGATTTTTTCGCGGTCGACCGCGAGACAACCCAGAAACGCAGAAAAGTCCAGAGACTTCTGCAGTCGACCGTGGCGGTCGACCGAGGGAAATTTTGAGCTTACGATCGATCGCGACGGTCGATCGTGAAAGTCTCTGCTGCCCACTGATGAATGAACTCAGGCGCGGTCGACCGTGGCGGTCGACCGCAAACTGATACACTCAAAAAATAGGTTTTTGACTCACTTAAAAAATTTGTAAAATATTCATTTGACTTCTGAAAATTATAAAACTTTGTAAAATGTTTTTAATACTAAAAACAAATTATTTGGAAAAAGAATTTTGCAAATAGGTCATCATACTTGTGAAAAATAGTATTTTATGAAAAACGCTCAAAACTATATGTATGAAAATGTGTGTGTGATATCCCAATAGCTTCAGATGAAATCTAAACTATTTGCCTACATTTTAGCACTAGAGAGAAAAATAAAAAGTAACTAATATCCTCACGTAGAATACAATTCTTTGAGTCTTGATATAGCTTGAGTTGGATGAAGCTTCTTATTGCATTTGGTGTTCTTGAATAAACGTTGCTTCATCACTATGCCTCCTCCTCCTTTGGATATCATCGTTGTAGCGTATATTCCATCCAATCCTCTATTTATGGTACTAACATGCTTGATATGTATATTAACTGTATTATCACTCAATAAGTAATTAGTACCGATAATGGTGGTTGTAAAACATCATCAAAACATAAGGGCTAACAGGTGATGGCATCTGACAGATGATCATGAAGGAGTCCACTGTGGGTTCATTACTCATCAGAAGACCTCGGGTTCTAGTGATAGAAATTCTATTCATGGACTCCGTCCTAGTCTTCTGGGACAAGATGTAGCACCACCGACTAAGCTGCCGATAATTGCCAACACGGTGAGGAATCGGCTTGCCACACCGACTAAGCTGCCGATAATTGCCAACACGGTGAGGAATCGGCTTGCCAGACTAGGGAGGAAATTCCATGTGCCAGGATATAGGTGCTCTGGCTAGATTCACTCATCGACGAAGAAGTGGTGGACCCGTATGACGAGTTACGTTCTTTGGCGTTGGGGTGAGGAGCGGAAGAATAATGAACTATATACCCTGATACACACCAGCATGTATAGATTGCAAATCAGCTCGCATCATTTCTTAGCTTTGTTGGAGCTTTATGACCCTGACACCAACACCTTTTTGACTCGCCACGGAGAGTTAGGGTTTGCTCTCATGAGACGCAGAAGGTTTTTGGACTTCCGATGGGTGATCATCCATATCAAGAGTACTTTCCTCCTGGCCGACAAGAGGCCGGCAGCTGAATCAACTGAAGAAAGCCTTTCCTAACATTTACGACATGTTATGGGATCTTACGTGTCATTATGAGATGGCTTTAGCTGGCGTAGGTGTCCTGGCGAAGAAGAAATCCCCATAACTAAGCTTGAAGCAATTCTCTGACTACTTGTTCAAGCATCTAGAGTATGATTCCGGTGAGACTGTCTGCGAGTTAGATCATTCGACTCCCTCAGAGATCAATAACCTGATTGAGAAGATTGTTACTCAATCATATACTATTTCTACTACTGATGGTAGGTTTCCAGTGGGGACTAAGTTTTGAACATTCCTATGGCATGCACAGAAGTGAATTCAGCCCATGACTCTTCTTGTAGGATATATCACCATTTGGCTGAAGAAGTACATCATACTGTATCAGATCTCCTACGCCTTACAGATAGAGGCTCTCTTCCCCGCCGTCCAACTTGCTTATGGGAAGGACCTTTCCTTACTTCCAGCGATAGTTGGTGATATACACAACGTGCTTCGATACTTAATTTATAGCTTCACACAGGTGGAACGTAAGCCATCAGCCGAGATTCCCCCTGTCAAGGTCGAGCTCCCGTATACTTATCTGATGGCATGGCTCGTCCTTCACCACCCTGATTTAATGTCAACATTGAGCATTGCAGATCCCTCCGTTCTGTTGGACCCTAGAGGGGGGTGATTAGGGTCAAGAGGCTCTAATATGCAATAAAAATCAAACACAAGCAAACCACAAAACAGTAATGCAATTTAAAGTAAAAGAGATAGGGTTAGGAATCGTTATCCTTGACGCGCGATGTGTTAACGAGGTTCGGCCCGCTGACCTACGTCCCCGCTCCCCACTCTCGAGGAGAAATCCACTACACACCCGGTTTGGAAGCCGGAACTTCGTCTACACAGCGATCCCACACGATCTCTCTCACTACACAGTTTGATCTCAACAGATCACACTCCCTCACAGTTGATCTACACAAGATCTCACTCACACAGCAGAAGAAAAGATGCAAGACTCTCTCTTTACACAGCCCCTATAGCAAAGAGAAAGAGTACTGAAGCTGGGAAGTGAATCACACTTAAAAACAGAGAGAAAACACAGAAACCAGACTTTGAAAATTTTTCTCAGGAAACAGCAGACTCTCTGGTTTTTGCAAAACGTTAGGGATCAAGGAGAAGAAGAAGTTTTGGGTTTTTATAGAAGAGATTAAATCAATTTAAAACAAAACCCAATCTTCCTAAATAGGATAATAATCTCCTTTTTATAGAAGAGATTAAATCAATTTAAAACAAAACCCAATCTTCCTAAATAGGATAATAATCTCCTTTACAGACCCTTATCTCAGACTGTGCCAAACACAGTTAAGTGTAAGCGTAGTTTACGAGGCAAATGACCGTTTGAAAAAAGTCACGTTTGACTGAAGGGAATTTCGGTCGTCCGAAATAATCGTTCGGTCGACCGAAAAATTTAGTCGGTCGACCGACCGAAAAACCGGTCGACCGCCAGTTGCTTTGAAAACATAGAAAACAAGCAAAGCCATCATCGGTCGACCGGCGCGGTCGACCGATATGAAAATCGAAATTTCGGTCGACCGCACCAGTCGACCGACGACCTCTCTGGAAAATACTGACAAATGACTATGGGAGCGGTCGACCGGACCGGTCGACCGCTTTCTGATATATTGCAAAAAACAGGTTTTTGACTAGACTGAAATATTTGAAAAAATATTTATTTGACCTCTGAAAATTCTGAAACTTTGTAAAATGTTTTTAATACTAAAAACAAACTATTTGGAAAAAGAATTTTGCAGATAGGTCCTCATACTTGTGAAAAATAGTATTTTGTGAAAAACGCTTAAAAACATAAGTATGAAAACGTGTGTGTGATTCCCAATAGCTTCAAGTAAACTCAGTAACTCTTTGCCTACATTCTAGCACTAGAGAGAAAAACAAAAGAAAGCTAATATCCTCATATAGAGAGCAATATACTTGAGCTTTGATATAGCTTGAATCGGATGAAGCTTTTAATCGAATTTGACGTTCTTGAAATAACGTTGCTTCATCTCTTGGCCTCCTCCTCCTTTGGATATCTTCGTTGTAGCATATATTCCATCCATCCTCCATTAATGGCACTAACGAGCTTGATAAATGAATTTACTACATTTACACTCAATAAGCCATTAGTACCGATAATGGTGGTTGTAAAAACATCATCAAAACATAAGGGCTAACACTTCTTTCCAGCTAACAGCTGGCCTTTAACCATGGAAGACCTGATGCTGCTTCATAAAGTCCCAAATATTTGCTCAGACATTAAAGCAATATGGAAGATTCTAATGCCATGTTTTTGTTGGAGGATCTGGTTTTGTAGAAACTCACTCATTTTCAAGGATATTCAGCCCATCCCGCTGCAAACTGCCTCCAATATAGCGAGGTTTTCCATTTTTTGGACAGGTTCAGTAGATGATAGGACGGCGAGGAGGCTTCGAAGGGCATCTCTCAACCTCGGTCTGCAGGAGCTAGCTAAGAAGAACACCCTATTAGAGGCTGGGGACAATAGTGCCAGCAACTAAGCCCCATTGTTCCATGTCTCAATATGAAGTTGAAGCTTTTGCTCAGTGAAGAAGCCCCCCTTTATTTTGGTTAGCTATTAGAAGTATCATGCTTTGTCTAGTCATTTTGAACTAAGTGTGGTTGTTATTTTTCTGTTGTTAAGTCTGAAGTGTTTCTATCTAGAAGTAGGGGCCTGTAGATTAAGGGTGGTAGGTGACGACATTGGTCCGCTCCCTACCCACTTCTCCTACAGTGCTCTCATCCATCTAGAGAAGTTGTAACCTCCAAAGTTGATACTTTTGCAATATATTAAATGAACAGGGCTTTATACCCTGTTTCTCAGGTTCAAAAAAAAAAGATTGTACAAGCTGACCCATGCTATATCTATGCGTTTTGTATTCTCAATATTTTCTTCACTTTTCATGTAATTGATATTTATTTACTCTTTGGATTTGTCATAACATCATACATCTAACTTTTCACTAGCTTCTTACACTAGTAGAAAACAGGGCATTGGTGACGGGGTATTGGCGACGGATTTCAAATCCGTCGCCAATAAAAACATTGGCGACGGAACATTGGAGACGGGGTTATCCCCGTCGCCAATGTTTGTATTGGCGACGGATTTCAATCCGTCGCCAATGATTTTCCGTCGCCAATAACCTTAGGCGACGGAAAAACATTGGCGACGGATCGAATCCGTCGCCAATGAGTGATAGCGACGGATTCTATCGTCGGCCAATGAGTATGGCGACGATTTGATCTGTCGCCCAATGTTCCGTCACCAATACTTATTGCGAGCAGATTCGATCCGTCGCCAATATCTTATTACGACGGCTCGAAATCCGTGCCAATAAGTATTGGCGACGGATCATTGAGAACCGGATCAAATCGTCGCCAATACTCATGGCGTCGAAACATTAGCGACGGATCGAATCCATCGCCATGTTATTGCACGACGGGATTTGATCCGTCGTCATGACCGTCGCCTAAAATGATTATTGGCGACGGATTCGAGACCGTCGCCAATAAGTGTATTGCGACGATGTGATCCGTCGCCAATCAAGGTATTGGCGACGGATCGAATCCTGTCGCACAACTCATGATCGATATATATTAAAAGGAATAATTTCTTATTTATGATTATTCTTTAATACTCGAGAAATTAAATTCTTTAACAGAAGATAGATATACTTTGATATTTGATAAGTATTTGTTTAGAGAAACATGATGACTTTGATTAGTTTAGAGAAAATTGATGCGAAAGAATGAATAATGAGAAAATGGTGAGATACACTAGGAGATCATGTTTTAGTTATTACGTGTAAAACATGTAACAATATGATATTGCCTATGCTATAGCAAAACTTATCATAGCCTTTTGTAATCTAATGAGGAATATGATATATATTGGCGAAAAAAAAGATTTTTAATGAATTTGGGTTTCCACGTTGAGATGAGACAAACTATATATAGGTCAAATGGGTTGGATTTTTAATAATTAAAATTTAAGAGAACTGGTAATATAGTTGGGAGATTTAAAGGTCCAAATGTTATATCGAATCCGTCCGCACAATGAGGTATCATTTTTTAGTTATACGGCGTTATGAACAATGTAACCATATTGATTTGGCAAATTGATTATACCAGAACTTATCATATATCTTTTTCAATTATTAGGCAGTTGCTATGTTAGTTAAATTTTGTTTTTTTACTATTTGTGCTAGAAAAATCCGATGAGCCTCTACTATCTTTATCTTTATGCTAGCAGATTCGATATAGCTGCTATATTCTTTATGCTAGCAAGATTCTATGTCGCCCTCTACATCATTAATGATTTGAAGAGTGAAACTAAATGAATTAATCACTAAGAAATGAATGAAATTGTCACGCTCCAAAACTTCAAGTGATATTCATAAAACCGGTTACCGAACAACATCGACCCTTGCACAAGACAAGTCGCGTGTAGGCGAGCAAGCGATGACACTTTATATCACTACTCAACTCAAAACATATACATAATGCCTGCTGAAGATAGTAGGTCAAAACAAACTATATATATATATATATATATATTATATATATATATATAAATATATTATATGATATATATATATATATATATATATATATATATATATATATATATATATTATAATATATATATATAATATATATATTTTGGGAAAAGTGAATCTAAGGTGACACCCTAGGCTCCCACCTAAGGACACGGCCTAAAATCACATCATTCCCTAATATTTTTTTACGATCCGCTCCATTGAACTTGATCTACATGTTCTTAAACTCAAACACACTAATTTTGGGGTGAACCCGTCGTGTTTTGACCATTCGTTGAGTCGTCAAAAAAGTTCTATTCATTCGAAACCGTTAAAATTACGACGAGTGGATGAAGGGTCAAAACACGACGGGTTCACCCCAAAATTGGTGTGTTTAGGTTTAAGAATGTGTAGATCAAGTTCAACGGAGCGGATCGTAAAAAAATATTAGGGAATGATGTGATTTTAGGCCGCGTCCTTAGGTGGGAGCCTAGGGTGTCACCTTAGATTCACTTTTCCCTATATATATATATATATATAACATATTATTGCCATATTTAAGAAAGAAAGTGCAAGTTAATTTTATCGCAAAGCATTGTAGAATCATGTTAAAATATTCCAAAATCAAACTCTCTTTGAAAACAAGCAATTACTAAGAAAGAAAACGAACTAGGTCCAAACAAGATTGGATTTTTATAATTAAAAGTCAAGGGAAACTGGTAATAATAGTTAGCTTTAAACGAATATTTCTTTTCTAAAATAAACATTTACTTTATTTCTTGTCTTCTGTCCTTTCTAATTCTAGAACCTTCTAAATCATCAAATGACATTAATACACACTAAAGTAAATTGTAGTATATATGCTCATTTTTCTTTTTATTTTAAGCACTTACTCTAATTAAATTATCTTCAATTTGAAAACTACTCAATAGTACCGAAATTGAAGGAATAATTTAATTGTTAAATAGCAGTTTAAGATACATTTTCTATGTAGAACTCCATCACATACCAAATCAAAACCAACGGTGGATCTAACCAGATATTCGGTCAAGTTCGATTCAGTAGTTCATTTAGTATTAAATGAATAAAATTTAATATTCGACTTATAAATGAATAGAATTTAACCACAGGTATGTTCGATTCGATTGATCATTAATTATTCGATAACTATTTGTAAATCTAGATGATATGGTTCTTTTTGCAAGTAGTATATTCAGATGTTAACTAATTGTAAATATTATGATGATTTGAGGGATGTAATAGAAATTTTCATGATTTGAGTGAGTAATTTTGAAAAGGCAATAGATGTGAGGGATTAATTTAACCTCGGTCAACGACGTATTGCATTATACAGTCCTATTATTAGACTTATCGTTGTTTTCTAGAAACCCTTTCATAAGTAAAGATTTAGGGTACCAATTTGAAAACATTAAAACTTTAAAGGGTTAAACTAAAACATTCCAAAACTTTCCAATAAAAAAAACCCTAGCAGACGCCCCATTAACTCATTCTCAGCCCCTATCTCTATCTCTCTTTCCTCAATCTCCAGATCCCAAACAAAACCTAACGGCCGCTCGCCCCCTGCCCGCTCGCCTCCGCCCGTTACCTTTCTTTCGCAGACCACGTTATCTGAATCAAATAAGTAAACAGGATGTATGCATGCTAATTCTCATAAGTTGTTACAAGTTAAGCCCTTGTTTTATACTCACAAGAGAAGTTGATAATTTGTTATATAACATTATGATCTTAAAAAATTGTTATGTGACCTTTTATGCCTCTTTCTAAGCATGACGTGTGTGTAGTCACGTGATCAGATAGCATGATTTTGTCCTTTTTAAGTCAATTTTAAGTCAATTTGAAAGATAATTTTTATTCTTTACCTAACTAATTAAATATTTTGGATTTTGATTATACTAAATCGCAGACTCATTATTCGAACGCCTCCATCATCAACTCCAACCACCGTCGGCATCCTCCACCTCATTGAAAGGTTTGTCTTCACATATTTCTAGTTTTTTGTTTTTTAATATTATAAACTTATTATGCAATTTAATGTTGTTAGTTGATCATAATCATGCAAATGTAGTTATCCTAAACCTAAATGACCTATTTTTAACTCTACTTTCACAAAAATCTAATATTACCCTAATCATAACCTTAATATCGTAATAATCCAACAATAACCAATACTATTCATGCCTTACTAAAACTGAACTTAAATGCTACTCTAATGCCAATTATACTTAGTGTGATATATAACACAAAAAATATGTTATATATCCATTATAGGTGAATAAAAAATTAGTTAACGACAACCGTAGATCCCCGTCTAATAATTACTACCAATTTTTTTGGAGTTATAAAATAAGATAGACGACTCAAATTTCGGTATGAAATTTAATTCTATACCGAAATTGATTGTTTACCTTATATTATAAGTAGAAATAATTGGTACGTAACTATTGGATCTGTCCAGTTCGGACGGGTTAGGAATATAGTAGTGCACACATCTAACTTTGTATACTTTGTGTATTTTTATTTCTAGAAAATTTTGGTCGCACGTACTTGTTGTTCTCCGTGTACAATAAGCGTATGTTGTTATGCGTTTCGGTCTATTATTTATCGATTTTAATCTATTATCGATACGCATAATAATATCCGCACAGTGTACTCGGAGAACAGCGGGTAGGTGCTGCCGAAATTTTCTAGAAATAAAAATGCACAAAGTATTCAAAGTTAGATGTAAGCACTACTATATTCTTAATGGGATAGAAGCCTTCCTATGACAGCCGAGAAAGTTTTAGACTAACCTATTGTTTGTTCAAATGTAGACAATGAAGTTTATTACGTACATAGTGTTTAGTCCAATTTACTACAACAATGATTATTACATAGACCAATTTAGTCCAATTTAGTAAAACGTTTTATGAGATATTAAGATAATTAATAATTATACTTAATATACAGATGAGACAAGTTCCTGACAAGTCGTGGATTGATATTCCTATTATGAAAAGAAGAGCGGGAGGTGACACTCGATATCGTGAAGGATGGGAAGCGTTCCTTGAGTATGCGTATGCGAATCCGAGGAAGTTAGAAAATGATTTGCTGTTTTGTCCATGTAGTTTTTGCAGAAATAGGGGTTTGGTGGATAGAGTTACTACACGAAAACACTTAGAAAGATGGGGATTTGATGAAAAGTACAAATATTAGAGATTTCACGGAGAAGATGACGATATTGAACCAGTTGACGGAAAAATAAATCTAAGAATAGACGATACACATGCAATGTTCAATGATATTGCCGCAGTTACAGAAGTTGCTGAATTTTTGGAGGTTCTTGAAGTTCCCGAAGATGCAGAAGGTGTCGAAAATGTTGATGATGTGCGTGATACCGATAGCTTTAAAAGTTTAATGAAGTTATTAGAAGATGACGAAAAGGATTTGTATGCCTGTTGCTCAGAGTATAGTAGATTGTCGTTTATTCTTCAACTGATGCGTATTAAGACCCTCAGCGGAATGGCAGATAAATATTTTCAAATGCTTCTTAATTTACTACGCAAGGTAATTCCGGATGGAGAGAATAGCATACCAGAAAAATGTTATGATGCAAATAAGATCGTTGGCGCTCTCGGTTTAGATTACACAAAAATCCATGCGTGTCCTAATGATTGTATCCTGTATTATAAGGATAATGAGAAGCTTGAAGAATGTCCAAAGTGTGGAGTGTCTCGTTGGAGGAAGAATACACGCACTTCAACACGAAAGGCAGATGAGCCTGTTAAGCAGCCGAAGAAAATTCCAGCGAAGGTGCTCCGACATTTTCCCTTAGTACCGCGTTTACAGAGGTTGTATATGACAAAAGACACAGCTAAAAACATGCGGTGGCATAAGGAAGGACGCGTAGTTGATGGTAAACTCAGGCATCCGGCAGATGCAGATGCATGGGAGCATGTTGATCAATCTTTTCCTTGGTTTTCCACAGAGTGCAGGAATGTTAGACTCGGTCTATCTAGTGACGGATTCAACCCGTTTGGCATTATGAGTTCAGGTTGGTCTACTTGGCCCATTGTGTTAATACCTTATAATTTACCACCTCGACTTTGTATGAAGCAACCGTATATGATCCTTTCATTGCTGATACCAGGCAAACACTCACCCGGTAATGACATAGATGTGTTCATGGAGCCGTTAATTGATGAGTTAAAACTTCTCTGGGATGAAGGGGTCCAAACGTATGATGCATTTTCCCGTCAAACGTTTAATCTTCGTGCTATTCTTATGTGGACCATTAATGATTTTCCAGCTTATGCTAATCTCTCCGGTTGGTCTACAAAAGGAACATTTGCTTGTCCCGTATGTGGTCCAAACTTTGAAGGCTTTCATTTACAACACAGTAGAAAGATGTGTTATTGGTTTAACAGAAGATGGTTACGTAAAGGACATAAATACAGAGGGAAAAGGTGGGCGAATAAGTTTGATGGCCAAGAAGAGAAAAGAGGAGAGCCGCACGTAATGACTGGAGATGAAATTGTAGAATTATTTGAGGGATATCCTAAAAATAAGTTTGGAAAGAGCCGATATACAAGAGAAGATATTCTAGCTCCAAGACGCATTTCCATTATGAAGAAGGCACCGAAACGAAAGAGAAAAGTGTGCATTACGGATGAGACACGTGATGAGGAATTACCAAAAGGATGGACAAAATTTAGTATATTTTTTCAGCTACCGTACTGGCAAAAGCTAAAAATTCGGCATAACCTAGATGTAATGCATATTGAAAAAAATATATGTGATAACATGTTGTCCACACTCTTACAAGATGGTAAGAAATCAAAGGACGATTTACGAGCTCGGCGAGACTTGAATGCATTGAACATCCGACATGATCTGCAAGCACGAGAAGTTACTGACGGCAAATTTGAGTTGCCCTCATCTCGCATTACGATGACAAAGGTTGAGATGCAAAGATTCTGTGAGGTGCTCAAATCGGTAAAGTCGCCAGATGGTTACTGTTCTAATATTTCAAATAATGTCCAGGTGAAAGAGCGAAAAATTTTGGGACTTAAGACTCATGATTATCACATCCTTCTTCACCAATTGCTTCCTGTGGCACTCCGTAACAATATGGTTGATGATGAAGTAGCAAAGGTTATAATTGAATTCTGTGGATTTTTTAGAAAGTTATGCTCAAAAGTTATCAATGTTACAGAATTTAAGACACTAAAAGGAGAAATGAATGAAACCCTTTGCAAAATGGAGTTATTCTTCCCTTAATTCTGCATACAAAATATATATTGTGCATTTACAAAATATTTTTCACATCAACAATCATGCAAATACTCACTTACAAAAGCATATCTCCATTTAATCAAAAAATATAACCAATGATTTCCATTAGAAGACTGACATTAATTTTTCCATATCAACAATGCAGACAATCAGTTTTAAAATAATAAAGTCTACTGACGGAGAAACTATTGCGGTGAGGTTTGAGCTCGTTTAATTTGTAAACTAAGCGTATGCATGAAATTAAATCTCTTCTCTAGAGGTATATGTAGGAGTTACCATGCATCTTGATATTCAAGAAACGATCAGGAAGTAATCACACCGTGATGGCAAAAACCTCCCACGAATCACTCTGTGACTAATTCTGAAAATATATAATTGATGGTGTCATGCTGAAATAACAAGAGATGCATATGGCTTTAATCTTGTAAATCTAGACAAGGAGATTTACTCCGATTTGAAGTTCATGTTTGCAAAGCAGGCTACTCAGTGCTTTTATGTCAAAGATCCTAGACAGCCGAAGGTTTGGGTCGCATTGTATAAGGAGCCGAGAACTCTTGTTGAACTTTCTCTCGATGAAAACATAGAGGGTTCTGATGATCCAAATAAGACTGAAGGAGAAGTTTTTCCTAATTACTCATACCCGCAAAATGTCAATTTTAATATGTATACTCCGCAAAATCGGCTTGATATTCGTAATGTAGGAGATTGAATGTCGAAATATTAGTACTTTTAAAATTTAAAGTATTAACTTTGTCGTTTTAATATATATTTTTTATTTTGTCAATGCAATTTTCAACATTCACTTATTTTGCTTCAATAAATTGAATAATCATTTAAGATGCAGATGAGCCGAAGGATAAAGCGCATAGGGGAAGTTTCCCACAATCAAGCAAATTCATCATCAGGTATAAATATTAATTTGTTCAAATAAATTGTTTTTGTGATATAGATATGCATATTTCGCATTTATAATTATATTTTTTACGTGTAGGAATGTCCTCACGACCTTATAGTAGTCCATTATCTCTACATGGATCCTCACCCGTTGAAGGTATTAATTTATTTAATTTCATTAAGTTAATTGAGAAACTTATTTACCTATATTATTTTTATTACTTTCGTAGATATTGCGGGGACAGATACACATGCATCTCCTATGAGTCCACCTATGAGTCAACGTCATCATCGGGATTCATCGCCTGGTCTAGGTATTAATTTTAATGTCCATGGATATTTTATGTTCCATATAAATATTTATTTCACATTTTATATTGCAGACAATCATCATGATGGATCCGGTGATGACGAGATCCAACACGAGTCTTTTGCGAGATCTTCTCAGTCGGAGGTTGAATGTCTCCGTCCATGGACTGAAGCAGTAAATTCCATCCCCTTACCAGAAAAGGCTATCACATTGCAAAAGAAATGCGATGGGAACTATAAAAAAAGGAGAGAAGACATTAAAAACAAGTATAGTATAATAAAGCAGAGACTAGAAAAGGCGATGTCAGATAAGTTGAGGGAAATGGGTAAGAATATCATGTAAAATATTGATCAATCTTCGTTATTTAATTATTGAAGTTTTTAAAAAAATATCGCTCTTTATCTTTGTAGGGAACAAGGACTACGAGAAGGCCGGTAGACACGGCAGTGATCTGTTTACGAAGGTACCTCCTAAAGGTTATCGAGCCATTTTGGGGTGGATGGGCAACATTCCAGTTGGAGATGACGCCGTCAGATTTAATAATTTGATCGGTTGTTTAATCAAAGACCCACACCATATTAACATCGCTCATAACTTTGATGAACAACAATGGAATGGAATAAAGAAGATATGGGAGAGGCTCATGGTAATTATTCGTTATATTGTTTTTTCAATAAATATTTATTTAATTTTTTAATATTGCATGTTTTTGTAACACCTAATTTGTAGAATCACTATTGCCTTGAGGACAACCCGGACTCTTGGGATTACGTAATGAGTAGAGCGAGCAAGATGCTTCGGGGGTGGAGGAGTAGACTTAAGAGTCAATACTTTACAGATATAACCATTGATTGGAAGCGGATTCATCAGCTTGATAAGAGGGTTCCTCCTTATAATTGGATGACTCTCATTATCGAGTGGGAGGGCGAGAAGAAGGTGAGTTATTTTTTAATTAATTATATTACCACCACATATACTGAAAAATTACTTTATTTTGAAGGATAAATGTTCGATAGCATCGGCTAATCGCGGTGCAAAGCTATATGATCACTTTCTAGGAGCTACTCCCTACGCTCGGATCGAGCATAAATATTTGCGTGAAAATCCGGTTAGATCAAAATATTAAAACTCAACTCATGTTACTATTTTCATACGTTATTAGAAATTGGAACAATTGATGTTTTTGCTGAATTAAGTGATAGCTTCATCATCAAGTTTACATATATTTTCCAAATGCAGATATTGCCTGTGTAAGGCCTTAAATAAGGATATGCGTGCATGCTTATTCATCGTGTTTCTTTACTTGGTATATACTGGAACTTTCACATTCACTTTTCACACTTTGCTAAAAATTGTGATAACATTTCTAACCATATCATATGCTGAATGCAAGAATGCACATAAATATGCATATAAATTTACTACGGAAATGTCGTCATCCCTTCATGTTTAAAAGTTACTGTGTCACACTTTATGACCCCGGGCACTTGATAACCATGTTCCATCCCCGACTAGGAATAGGGACATGCAGTTCACCTTATTTTTTCTAGACTAGTTAGGCTCACTCCAATACTTCTGATCTGAAATTACAGAGATGATCAAAATCTGTGGTCCTTTGTCATGCAAATATGTAAACAGGGAGGGCCTTATCTGCAATTTGCTCCCGTACTTCAAGCCTAGCTGTTATCTTCCGGGTATTTGTAACAGAGTCATGAACTTCAAGCCTAGCTGTGATGTATTTGTAACAGTCATGAACTTAAAGCCTAGGCTGCACGGCTCATATTATACCAGTATGTTTGACGAAGAAGGTAAAAAATGCATGTCCAGTGACAAATCTTTTTCTTTCAGAATCATAGCTGAAAAGGTCGACTATAAATGAAATAAGAAAGTGATCATATAGCTTTGCACTTAATTCATAACATTGTCTTAATTTATTTATTTCTATTGGTTGAGTTCCATTGCTTAAGACTGCCCTAATTTATTTATTTCTATTGCTATATGTTATTAGGAGGCGCTTGAAGCTTCACAAGACTTTGTCTTGTCCCAGTCTCAGAGCATAGAGAACACTCCTACCGATCCTAATCGCATGACTAGAGAGCAATGGAGGGAAATTGTTGATGGAGTTTATGGCTCTAAACCAATCAAGAAAGGGAGGGTGCCTTTATCAAGTGCAAAAGTTAGGATAGTCTCCACTAGCAGGAATATACAAAATGACTCGTCCGCGACCTCAAATCGACCAAGTGTGACATCGTACGTCGTGGCTAAAATTGGACAGTATTTAATGGACAATGTTCAACCCTCGATGTTTTTTCAATTTATTCCCATTATTACGCGCGAACTAGGGGGTGCACAATCGACTTGGGATGTTGTGCAGCGCCTCATTGATTGTCCATCGTTGAAGGAGATTCTTCCTGAGTCGATATACTTAGAGATCTTTAAGTTGGCGTTTGCCGAGCATGAAGTTCATGGTGGTGGAGAGGTATATATGACGCGACATATATGTATTTATTATTATATTTTTGGTATATATATATCTTATGTGGAGTGATATTCTTTTCAGGTTGGAGGAGGTATTGTAGGAAGCAGTAGTACGATACGACGTTCTAATGCAGACGATGCTGATAACAGGGATGCCGACGATGACGAGGAGTGAGTGAGACTTGTGTTAAGACATATCATGACTTTTGAATTTTACATATATAAAATATATATGTGATTTTATTGCGTAGTGAATGAATATTATTTGAGCATGCGAGATGTATTGTGATTGTGATTATATGACGAGTATTATTCGATATTGTGGATTGACGGATGAAATTGAATGAGTGTGGAATGTGAATGTATATCATGGTTGGTTTTATGATATATTGTTAAATATTATCATTGGATTGATGTCGATACAGGTTATATGTGTATTCTCTCGTATGGGAGGCTACCGAAAAATTAAATTTTTTTTTTGTGTAAATATATACATTGGCGACGGCAAAATCCATCGGCAATAAACATTGGCCACGAGGTAATCCGTCGCCAATGTTAAAACATTAGCGACGGACTACCCGTCACCAATAAACATTGGCGACGGGGTGATCCGTCGCCAATGTCAAGAACATTGGCGACGAGCTACCCCGTCGCCAATGTTTATTAGCGACGGGGTATCCGTCGCCATGTTTAAACATTGTGGCGACGGATTTCCCGTCGCCAATAAACATTAGTGACGGGGTATCCGTCGCCAATGTTCAAACATTGACGACGGACTAACCCCGTCGCCAATAAACATTGGACGGGGTGATCCGTCGCCATGTTTGAACATTGGGACGGATCACCCCGTCGCCAATGTTTATTGGCGACGGAAGTAACCGTCGCCAAAAAATCCGTCGCCAATAGCGTGCGTCGCCAATAAGTATTGGCGACGGGTTAACCGTCGCCAATATTATTGGCGACCGGATTTATTGGCGACGGAAATGGGGCCCGTCGCTAATATGTATTGTGACGGATTTTGGGGCATTGGTGACGGATTTCCCCGTCGCCAATGCCTGTCTGTTTCTACTAGTGTTTTAATGGTCCAAGTCTAGTATTGTTGTTTCCAAATGTCTAATTTTTGTATTGATGGAATGCAGCGGATACATGGCTCCAGAGTATGCGTGAATGGTATCATTCTCATAAATCGATGTATTTGCTTGGGGTCTTGGTATTAGAAATTATAAGTGGCAAAAGAAACAAAGGAGTCTATTTCTCTCGGTCTGAGGAATATCTTTTAGGCAAAGTAAGTGCCATAAACTAAATACAACCTTCTACTTCTTTTATGATGCACTATGTACAGCCATATATTTATTGTTAACACACAAACTGTATTTGATTTTAATTATCTCAGGCTTGGAATTTTTGGACGAAAGGTGAAGGCTTGCAAGTAGTTGATGCATCCTTGGATTGCTCAATTGGTACCGCTGATGTTTTAAGATGTATGAAAGTTGGATTGCTATGCGTTCAGGAGAGCCCTGAGGACAGACCAACAATGTCGTCTGTTGTTTTGATGTTAGGTGGCGATAGTGACCACGCTTTGCTGCCTGAGCCTAAACAACCAGGTTTTGTGGCAAGAAAGCATTTTTTGACTGATCATTCATCGTCAAAGATGGATATATTACACAGTGTGAATGGTGTAACAATTACAATGCTTGTAGGCAGGTAATAAGCACTTTTATCAGTTCTACCTCAATAATAGTGTGGTTAAATTCTTATGGGGATGGAGCATTCATATTCATAAGGTGAAAAGGTACTGGTCAGTTTGTCTCCAACTAATCTAGCCTATTATCCAACTTGTTTGAATTGGACTAGACCACATATTATTGATTGTAAATAATAGGTATTGGTGATGTAGATGAGATGTAAACTTTGAGATTTAATCCTTTTTTCCCTAAGTGTGATGAACCAGTCATTTCCTTGATAAACATTGCTTTTTATCTGTGCATGAGAAAACTAATCACTTTGAGGATGCTATTCTTTGTGATGTAGGACGCTTAACTGATAATTTCATGACGGATGCCGACAATCACGAGCTAAATATAGATTTATACGTATTATTGACCTCCGCAAAGAAATGATCATATCTTCCAACCCAGAAGGCGGATTCTAAAATATTATATATGTAAATCGTCTATCTCGACGAGACGGAGCTAACTAGATTGTCAGATTTTTAAAATCTCATCAGTTACATCCAGTTTTGGCTGAAATCTAAAAATAATCAGCCTTTAGTTTATTTTTAGTAATAAAATTGGAGTCTATTTAGATTAGGAAATAAATTCAATTTTAGAGTCAAATTAGATTAGGAAACAAATTCAATTTTGATTCATGATTTGTTTCCTTTATTATAGGGAGTCTTTTGAGGATAGAATTTGATACTTTCTATTTTTTTATAATTCTAGTCTTACTAGGAGTCTTATTTGTTTTTCTATTTAAGAAGAGATATGTAACAAAAGAAAAAAAACAACTTGTTTTATTAATAAAATTTCTCTTTCAATATTTTCTTCATGGATTCGGAGATTGTTCTTTGTGGATTCAGAGAACGCGCCCTTGGTGGATTCCGAGGCTATCACTTCCGCGCTGCGTCAATTGGTATCAGAGCCTTGTTCCTCCGATCCGATAGCAGGTGATGTAGCCCATACTTCTCGAACTGAGTTCGACGTGCTGAAGACCGGTGTTAATCAGATGAAGACTGTCGTAGAGCGACTTACGTCGGCAATGGAGCGTCTGAACACGAGAGGAGTTCGAAATCGCGTTGATGGTCGCCAGTGACGTGATTCGACTCCACATGATGAATTCAACAGCAACAATGACCCTAAGCAAGACCTTAGACTTGGGAAGAGCACTAAAGAAGCAATAAAGAATGAAGAATCACCTCCAGAGCATAATATCTTCCGCACGAGGTGCATTGTGATGCAGAAGATTTGTGATGTTATTATTAACAATCACAGTAGAAAGAATCTTGTCTCTCAGCGTATGGTGAATAAGTTAGGTTTGAAGACAGAAACACCCACCTCTCTACAAGATCGACTGGATTCACAAGGGCAATGATGTGCAGAACGATAAGATGTGTCGTGTACCTTATTCTATCGGTCACAGGTATTTTGATGATGTGTTGTGTGATGTGGTCGAGATGGATATTTGTCATATGCTTTTAGGTAGGCCATGACAATTTGATATTGGAGCTACCCACAAAAGTAGAGACAATGTTTATATCTTCAATAAAGATGAACGCTAAATTGTACTTCGCCTCTTACAGAAAAGAAGCCATCTAAGATAAAAGCTAATAAGGAGAAGAAACCTTTGGTGGCAAACAACGATGCTTTAGCAGAAAACTTGAAGCAATCTAAAGAGGTCTATGACTTGGTTGTAACTAAAAAAGAAGAACCTGCCCCTACCGAAATTCCTCCTAAGGTGCAAACAATCGTTATGCATGAGATTCATTATGGTGATATGATAGTGAAGATGGATGATATGCATGATATTCTCAAAGGGGTTGAGAGTGATATTACACATATTAATGTTGTCCCGATGGAGGAGAAGGATAAATTAGAGAGTGAGACAATTAATGATATGTGTGAATTGCTTGGTGGAGGGCTAAAGACAAAGGAGATGAAAGAATTGTGTATGGAGTATGATGCGGGATTTTCTTCCCTAGAAGCAAAGTTGGTGAATAATTTTAAAAAGAATTTGATGATACTTCAAGCACTAGAATACGAGAAGCAACATGGAACATATTTTGTGGAGTTTTTGAAGTCAACTGCACATCCACATGCCGCCAATAAAATACACATGATGTCAGGAAGAATAATATATGAATTTGATTCAGAAGAAGTCCTAGCCGAGAACGTAAAAGAACAAATGAAGAAAATCAATGCTAAGTACAAGGTGGATGATGATCAATGCAGGTTAGAAAGATATTTATCGATGAAGTTACTTTTCAAGCAAATATAAGCTCTAGGTCGATCTTCTTTCAACAAGGGGAGACTGATGTAGGACGCTTAACTGACAATTTCATGAGGGATGCAGACAATCACGAGCTAAATATAGATTTATACGTATTATTGACCTCCGCAAAGAAATGATCATATCTTCTAACCCAGAAGGCGGATTCTAACATATTATATATGTAACTCGCCTAATCGACGAGACGGAGCCAACTAGATTGTCAGATTTTTAAAATCTCATCAGTTACATCCAGTTTTGGCTGAAATCTAAAAATAATCACAACTAGATTGTCAGATTTTTAAAATCTCATCAGTTACATCCAGTTTTGGCTGAAATCTAAAAATAATCAGCCTTTAGTTTATTTTTAGTAATAAAGTTGGAGTCTATTTAGATTAGGAAATAAATTTAATTTTAGAGCCAAATTAGATTAGGAAACAAATTCAATTTTGGTTCATGATTTATTTCTTTTATTATAGGGAGTCTTTTTAGGATAGAATTTGATACTTTCTATTTTTTTTGTAATTCTAGTATTACTAGGAGTCTTATATGTTTTTCTATTTAGGGGCTGTTTGGTACGTTTCCTAGATATAAGGAAATGTATTTTCATATACAAAAACACAAGTTTTGAGTTTTCCAAACTTTTCCAAGAAATAGATTGTTTCGCTTTGGTTCGCAAAAAAAATGGTGAGAAACCAATGTATTTATTTTTCTTGTGTTTGGTTCGCATGGAAAAAAGGGAAAACTTTTGTTTATATGGTTCTTGTGTTTGGTTCGCATGGAAAAAAGGGAAAACTTTTGTTTATATGGCAAAAAGCTGACGTGGCTACAGTTTTCATCAATTTCACGAGGTTGAGGAAGGAATTGGGGAAGAAAAAAAATCTGATGTGGCGGCGATTTTCACCGAGTTTCCCTTCTTCAACCCTAGCGAACCAAAGATGGGAAAAAAACCGACGGAAAGCTTATATCCTACGTGGTCATGAAAAATCTGATGTGGAGGCGGTGTAAAACTTTTCCACCGAGTTAAAAGCCCCTTAAGAAGAGACATGTAACAAAAAAAAATGTTTTATCAGTAAAATTTCTCTTTCAATATTTTCTTCGTGAATTCGGAGATTGTTCTTTGTGGATTCAGAGAACGCCCCATTGATGGATTCCGAGGCTATCACTTCCGCGCTGCGTCACTTTGCCTCTTCTTTTTTTAGGGACACTATCACTCCATCTTTAATGTATTCCACCAATGAGATGCTAGTTCCTGTTAATGAAACCTTTGCTTTGGGCTTTTTCATTAAATGATGCATGTGATGTGGATGTGGATCCTATTATAAGTTGGTGATGCAGTCCTGTTAGGGCTGCCACCAGATTGGATATAAGAGATGCATAAAGAAAAAGAGAGAACACAAATATAACAGCCGCGACCGAAAATTAGGTTGTCAAGCAAAAGCTAATAAGGTGTATTCGGTCTCATTCAATATTGCTGAAAAAGAGAAAGAGATGATCCCAGTTCATCTACCCTATACCAGTATCGACTTCATCATATGAATGTACTAACCACTATTGTTAGAGTGTAAAAATATAAACCTCAATTCTCACCATAACTTTGAAGCTTTCGTGTAATGATTAAAGGGACTTAATTTAAGATGGTATCGGACCAGTCCAGGTTCGAATCCCATTGTGGCCATAAATGTAATGCGGATTTTACAAAAATTGACACCGTTGCGTGAGTCCAGGTTTTAGCCGATTAAAAGGACTTTGAGACTAATTTGAGAACTATTAGAGGATCTACATCTTTTTCTAGCAGTTATCTTTACCACACATTTAAAATCCTTACTATGTAATCCCATCATAATCAAGTGTCACAATATATAGATAACTGCTAGAAAAAAAAAACGCCGATAGCAGTTATCTTTTTCTAGCACTTTTTGTTGTTAATTAAAAAAAAACGCCGCCCTGACTTTTTGGGGGTGTTTGTTTCAAAATTTTTTTGGCATTTGGGTGGGATTTCAAATTCTAGGATCAAAAAGTGGGTTTTTTTGGGTTTTAGAATTCCATAAACTTTGTTTGTTTCAAAACAAATTTTAGAATATTGAATCCCCAAATTATAAAAAACTAATATTTTTTAGGATTTGTAAAATCCCACATTTCATAGAGGATGTGGGCTGGATCTCTGACAAAACACATCCACCTCAGCAAACTGGTATTTGCTATTTTTTAAATGACTTTAAAATTCAATTTCATAATCAATACAGGCTGAAAACTGGTTATCAGTCGATTGGTTAGTCGAGTGATGAAACTGTTTGCATTTATCACAAGTCTTTGCTTCTATGCTGGTCGACTGACAAGTCGACTGATGAAACTGCCTGCATTTATCAAAAGTCTCTGCTTCTATGCAAGTCGACTGATGAGTAATCAGTCGACCGATGAGCTGCCAGTTTCAGATAACGATCAGCTCATCAGTCGACTGATCCGAGCCGTCAGTCGACCGATAAGCCCCAACGGCTATTTTCCAGCCTTTTGCAGTTTTGTCTTTTTGCTGGATTTTCTTGGGTTTTGAGCCTTGGTTTTCATCCTATATATACCCCTTACTGTTCTCTTCTACAATCTAATGAATTCATTGTTTACAGGCTATAAGTGGTTTTTTTGAGTTTTTCGGATTTAGCTATGATGATTGGTCACATATTGATATTGCTGACTACAATGGAATTTCATTGTTTACAGGAGGCGTTCATGAATGAGAATGCAGTCTATATTGCTTTTGCAATTTTTAGATGAGGCAGTCCATTATTTGAATGCAATCTGCAATGCAATTTCATTATATAGGTGTTGAAAATAAAATGACCATTTTCTGAGATTATTTATTTTTGCATTTTATTATTTACATTGTCTAGGGTTATTTTATGACCGTTTATAGCCGTTGGAGTATAAATTTGAATGTGTATGCTTACCCCAATTGAATACATTTGTAATTGTTTTTTTGTGGGAGGTAAGCTCACCAAAGTTCTTATATTCACCATTTATTATTTTGGTAATCCTAAAATTTGTTTGCTACAACTATGGATTTCAAATTCCAAAATTTGTAATGCTATAATTTGAGTTTGAAACAAACAAAATATTACAAATTATAGTATTCAAAATCCCAAAATATTGTTGAAACAAACGAAGTTTTAGGAATCCCAACCCATAACAAAACATCTATGAATTTGAAATCCCATGATGAAATCCATATCCTAAAATTATAGGATTTGAAACAAAACCTTGATTTTGTTTCCTTGATTTCCTCTATTTGTCGAAATTTTCCTTGATTTCCTCTATTTGTCACATGGAACAGAGCCCGCTAGGCTGCTCTACACAGGATGATCTCCTTTGAACAGAACCTTCTTAGGAGCTACCAGCCAAAATAATTGAAATTGAAAGTTCACTCTTTTATCAACTTCCTCCGCAAAGATTTTCTCAACATTTTTTGTTGTCAATTTTTTTTAAATAAAAATTCCCCCTGAAAAATCAGCAAACCAAAACAATTGAAATTGAAAGTTCTCTCTTTTATCAAATTCCTCTGCAAATATTTTCGCAGGTTCTTCTCTGTTCCGTCAGCTCTCCAACTGAACCGCAGAATGGGATTCGTCATCACCTTCACCTTGGATTGGGGCTTTTTTTACATTGAGCCCAGGTGAGTTGTTCAGTTCATAAATTGATAAGATCAATAGTTGTGAGATTCATCTCTCATTTTCATTTGTTTTCGTGTGGAAGTTCCCTCCCTCCATTTGTTTCCGTGTGGAAGTTCCCCTCCTCTGTTCGTTCTCTGGCGACGAGACCTTAGTTTCCTCCGACGGGACCTTCTCTTTGGACTTTCTCCTGTGAAACATGAGAAAGTCATACAACAAATCTTTCCTTTTTCTCTTTTTCATCCTCTGTTTGCTCTCTCTTTCTGTTTCTAGAGACACCCTAACCCCAAATCAGCTCCTCTTTGACAATGAAACCTTAGTTTCCTTTGACGGGACCTTCTCTTTGGGCTTCTTTTCCCCCACCAACTCAAAAAACAACTGGTACATCGGTATATGGTACACAAGAATCCCGGGGCAGAGGGTCATATGGGTTGGGAACCGTCAAAATCCAGTATCAGGTCCTACGGCAGTCCTAATGTTAACATCCAATGGAAGTCTCCTCATAACTGATGGGAACTCTAAAGTCTTCTGGTCCTCGCTGTCGATGATGGCTGTCGGAAAACCTGCGGCGCAACTCTTGGACACTGGCAATTTTGTTGTCGGGGATTCTCAGATAACGGATTCCAATAGTTTCGCATGGCAAAGTTTCGATTATCCGACCGATACTCTTATACCAGGCATGAAGCTAGGTTGGAACCTAACAAGTGGACTCAACCGTAACCTGACAGCATGGTCTAGCTCAACCGATCCATCCCCTGGTAACTACACCCTAGCCTTGGACCTCCGCGGTGATCCCCAATTCATATTTTGGAATGGCCATATTCTGCAATGGCGGTCCGGCCCCTGGACTGGGCCAATGCGATGGGTATGCTGCTTGTGGCCCATATGGTTCGTGTGATCCAAATGGTTCTCCAATGTGCAGTTGCTTGCAAGGGTTTGAGCCTAAATCACCAGCAAATTGGGCTATAAGATATGCTTTTGATGGGTGTGTCAGGAAGACGAAACTGGATTGTAGGAATGGGACTGATGGATTTGTGACTGTTCCCCGAACGCTTTTGCCAGACACAGTGACCGCGACTGTAAATAGGACAATGAGCCTGGATGAATGTCGAGCTGCCTGTTTGAAGAATTGTTCTTGCACTGGGTTTTCTCGTGCTGACAAAAGCGGGAGTGGAAGTGGGTGCATTATGTGGTCCATGGACCTAATGGACATTGTATCGTATTTGGATGGTGGCCAAGATTTCTATTTACGTTTGGCTGCGGAAGACATAGGTAGTCACTTATGAACTGCATTCTTCTTGCCTCTCGATAATGCTAACTCCCACACACACACACATTATTTTTTGGGTGTTGATCAATCGAGGAAGCTTTGTTCTTAACCCGATTTATGATTTGGAAATTAAAAGCTGCTTTCTTCAGTGCATCACTGTTCTATTTTTCGGCTACTATTTTTGTTGTTCTTCAAGGCTTAGGTTCATGCCTTATCCATCTGATGTATGAATCATCAAAAACATCTATTAGTGGTCAGAGCCAATAGTTATTGTATATAGGGAAAAGCAACTCTTGATTGAGCAGTTTTGGTGTCTTACAGGTTTAATATCAAGTCAATCTCATAAGAGCGGAGATGCAACCTTAGCAGTATCGTTAAGTGTAGTCTTGGGGGTAATATCCATACTTGCCAGTGTTGCTTGTTATGCATGGAGGAAGTTGAAACGGACTAGAGGTATTTATTTCTTTCTATTGAACATTAACATACTCCTATCTTATCACATAATACATAACTACATTGTGAACTTATAGTTTCAATAAATGCAAAAACTCTTTGTTAGGGAATGCTTTCGTTAAAGAAGATGATATGGAGCTGCCGCTCTTTGAATTGGTAGAAATTGAGGCAGCAACAAACAATTTCTCTAATGAAAATAAGCTTGGAGAAGGTGGCTTTGGTCCTGTCTACAAGGTAAATTTAACATGCTTATTGATTTGGTTCTTCACGAGTTTACTATGGATATTTCAAAATTAGAAAATATGTTCGAAAGTAAAAGTTTATTCTATTTTCTTTTATGGTTCCCAATTAGGGAAATATAAGAGAGGGACAAGAAATTGCTGTGAAGAGACTTTCCAAGACCTCATTACAAGGTCTGGATGAGCTGAAGACCGAGGTAGTATTAATGGCCAAGCTTCAACATAGAAATCTGGTGAGGCTTCTGGGATGCTGCCTTGAAGGAGATGAAAGGATATTAATATATGAATTCATGCCAAACAAAAGTTTAGATACCTTTTTGTTTGGTAATTGCTTCCCCTCTATTTCGTCCATTATTTCATTCTCTCTTTTTAAGTATGTTTTGCCAATCATCTCACCATATGCTTGCATTATTGTGTCATTTTGTTAGAATCATTTCTGGAATATATGTTCTGGGCACTACTTAAGTTTTCATTAAAAAAATTGTTTAATTAAGTTGTAGGTAGTCGATATTCGTCCAAACTAGTGATAAATTTCACGGAATTTTAAATTGAAGTTTTTCGCGAAATTCATAGACGACATTAAAAATTCCTATGAGCGGGTAGATGTGCATCCAGTTGTGAATGTGCGGGTGTGTGTATTGGTTTGCATATATGTGTGCATGTTCAAGTTCGTGTTTTGCATGCACGTCTAGGTTGCACAGATACAGGTGAGGGTGCGGACACGGACACGGGACATGGAAAATTTATAAAAGGCAAGATAAGGGGACATGGATACACACATGCACATATATATGCATATCTATAATATCCACCTTAGATCAAACATTGAATTAAAATATCCATAACATTTGTATGTTTCTTTTACTGTCTATAACAATTAAGAATCAAATTAAATCAAACTAGGAATTAAGGTTTAACAACAAAAGTATAGTTTTGATCGCATGGGACATGATGGGTATTTTACAAATCTTTAAGTAATGGTTAGGTTATTGCATTCACAAACCTATTGGTTTAGGGCTTGATATATCCAAGAAAATAGTTTAGGGTTATAAGTAACAGAGGAAATCAAGTTTTGCTTTGAACCACGTGTACATGGCATGTCTGTGGTGAACCCGTGTTCGACACATGTAGGAAATCAAGTTTTGCTTTGAACCACGTGTACATGGCATGTCTGTGGTGAACCCGTGTTCGACACATGTTTGGCACGGATATGCATCCAAAACGGATTGTACATGGCATGTCTGTGGTGAACCCGTGTTCGACACATGTTTGGCACGGATATGCATCCAAAACGGATGTTTGAGTAACCTAGATGCACGTGAACCGGTATGTGTGTGAATAGGTGCACAAAGAGATTCAAATTTCAACTATTAACCAATTGTGAGCACATAAGAAATTCTATTATTGAAGATCGGTGGTAACAACTGCGCCTCCTGAATATGCAAAGCACCATATAATTACAAAATGGACATTTGGGCTAATGTCTCTTAATGTATGTTTTGACATTTGTCTTAATCATAATAACATAGTAACCTACAAAACTTAAAAATCTGAATCTAGCAATTTATATGACACATAATTTATATTCAACGTTAGATGTCATACCTTGATTTTATGTCAAAGAAACTATAGATTGTGATGCTTGTTCACTCTAATCTCCAATCAATAATCTAGATAGTTGTCTTTTGTCATTTGGGCATTTGGACTATAGTCCTTCTATTGGTAGTTATCTAACTAAGATGATGAGTGAGGAGGCAAGGGAAAATAAGATCTTTAGCTATTGGACTCTGGAAGAATCCATTTTTCTAAGTTGGTTGATTAGTTGTCGGGTCAAAATTACATGGAGAATATATATGAGCTCTACTTTAATCACAGTTGTACATCATCAAATCCTAGTTAGATAATCTTCCTTTATCATATGGAGTCTTGGACTTTGAACGCTAGTGTTGATGGTTTTGATTAGTGGAAAGACAAAGGACAAATGGGAGGATCTCTAGCTATGGATTTTTTGGCTAATTTATTTGGTTGATAACTATAAACAACACTGAAATGTGTATAAGCTTTTAATCTAAGCCCTAGTCTTGCTCCATAAAATCCTAGCTAGACGGGTTCCCTATGTCTTCAGGTTGATTCTTCCTGAAGTTTCCTAGGTATTTCTATCATGAACCCGTATGCGTATTAGACACGTACCTGACACGTACCCATACTCAAATTTCATGGGCACTCCTTGGATATATGCATACATTTATTCAGACATTTACTCAATTATATGATGTATGCATAGTTTGAAACACTTGTTAAATACTTCTTGGACGTATATCCTATACTTCACATCCATTTTTTAAAACTTTTCAGACCTGGGTGGGGTTCGTTTCAGCCCATATCCAGGTTAAAAATTATGATTTTAAAGGAGGTGTTTAGTTCAAAAGCAAGTAGTTTCTAATTTAGAAAAATTAACATAATAAAAGAAACTTAAATGTAATAGGAATTGTAATGATCTCATGTAAATTATTAATTTCAATACATATATGTAGCTGTGTCCTTGTACAGTCCATTTTGCAATTTTTCCATATCTCGCGACCATACTTGCACCCCGTACTGGTACCCATACATGTTCCCATGCAACTTAGATGCATAGCTGAAATGATTTTTATTTTAGTACTTTACCACTTTTTAGTTTCCTACCTTTCAATCACATTTTAATTGCATAAATGGATAAAATGCATCATTTCCTTTTAGTTGCATACAAAAACATTACGTCTCAAACTGAGAAGATTAGAAATGATGTTTTCCGGAAAGCTTTCTTTCTAAAGACGACCACACACCCTTTAGTCTTGGTATTTCTAACTTCAATGAGATTTTGGTCAGATGAACAAAAAGTGGCATTATTGGATTGGAGAGTGCGATACCAGATCATTTTAGGAATTGCACGAGGACTTCTCTATCTTCACCAAGATTCGAGATTCAGAATCATCCATAGGGACCTTAAAGCTGGAAACATCCTTCTTGACAAAGATATGATTCCCAAAATATCAGACTTTGGTTTGGCCAGACTTTTTGGAGAAGATGAGACGGAAACAAAGACAAGGAGAGTAGTTGGGACATAGTAAGAAATATCCATCTTTGATAGTGATTGGTCAATTTAGTTTCAGTTACCGCAATACATAATTTAGTGTTTGATTGAATGTAGTGGTTACATGCCACCAGAGTATGCATTGAATGGGATCTTCTCAGTAAAATCTGATGTATTCAGCTTTGGGGTTTTAGTGTTAGAAATCATTAGCGGAAGGAGAAATAAAGGGGTATATCTCTCTGCGGCCGAGGAATATCTCTTAGGAAAAGTAAGTACAATTAGCTGTTTTAATTCTTCCAGGCATGGACATTGTGGAAAGAAGGTAATAGCTTGCAACTAATTGATGCGTCATTGGATGCCTCAGTTTTTATGACTGAAATTCTAAGATGCATGAAAGTGGGGCTTCTTTGTGTCCAAGAGCAACCGGAGGATAGACCGATCATGTCATCCGTTGTTTTGATGTTAGGCAGTGATCATGCTTTTCTGCCAGAGCCTAAACAACCAGGTTTTATGGCAAGGCTATCTCCTACAGGAAGTTCGTCTCCAGTGAAGGAAAGCTCTAGTATAAACGATCTAACACTAACTATATCTTTAGATAGATAATTGTTAGTGTGTTTGTTACATGGTTCTGTTAGTGGGCGATACACGTAAACCCTTTTAGTGGTTAATTATGGTATGACTTTTATTCCAATTTTTCTTGTCTTGTATCATTATGGTATGACATTTATTTCAAGGGGTGGAACATCTAATGATTAATTATCTGCGTTTCTTTTCTCTGACAATAATAAACTCCTCTGTATCATTGTTGGTGTAGAGAGCTAGTTTTCTTTATAATCATCATTGTCTAATTTATTTTCTGCCATCGATGTATCATCTCTACAAAGATATTCAGCTTTTCCGGATAAAGCAAATTGGAAGTACTCTGCAGTTCAACTTTCTCCATGAGGTATTTTGCAACAAGTCATATAATTAGAAGCCCCTTCGTGAATGGGCACCTTCTTTTTGTTCGTTTTAATGGTGTAAGATTGATGTAAAATGTCAAAACACAATCCATTCAAACCTTCGCGCTCATTTGTCATATGGAACAGAACCCTGTAGGCTACTCTGCACAGAATGATCTCCTTTGGGCAAAACCTTTTGATGGCTGATTCATCAATGTGTTTTTATTTTGATAGACTTGAAACTTAACATTGCTATTTCAAGATATTGTTATGCAAATTCTGCCGGTTACTATTTCGAACAAGCTAAAATGAGAAGTACAAGTTATGGATAGTGATAGATTGGTGAAAGGTGAAATGTTCTATGTTGATGCTACCTCTAGGCTTTGTTATGGTAATTTTGATTAGTCCAATTTTACATGAGCAAGAACCTACTTATGTTAATTACCCATCATTTTATCAGCGTGTGATGGCTATCAAAGAAACATCATATAAATTTCTTTCTTTATGTTTCATGACAGAAATTTAAATCTCAATCCTTCTTAGCTGTTGCAAGTTGGATAATCACCCAATAGAATTGTTATCCTTTGAGTTACCTGTATTATGGTGCAGGTCTTTGCCTGTTTACCTCTGAAGCAAGGAGTCAGTAAGATGAACATCTAGTAAACAATCTTGTATTTCTTATCTTTTGCACAATAATTATCTAGCAAGGAGTCAGACTTTAACATGTAAAGTTAAATATTTGAGCTTTTATTCTTGCATAACACAGAGATGAACAACACCTACTAATCTACGGTGGCATTTCTAGTATTTTTCATACGTCGCTATTACTCCTTGCATCATTGTCTTTTTATTTAAGTCAGTGTATTCTTTTTTACTCAACAACAACCATCCAATTGCAGGGCCCCAGCCCATGTTTGAAACCTATGTGTGGAGTATACGCATGGATGCATACGATTGATCCAGATTTCAAAGGTTAATTTTCGATTCAAGGGGACTTAGTCATGGCATTTGATTGAGTCCCAGAAGCTAGAGAACCTTCCAGTCTCTTAAGCGATGAGTCAAATAACCTCCTAACGGGATGTTGATGGAACAAGTCACAATCTTTTTCCGAATAACATTCAAAGTTCATATTATGGTAACATTTGAATATTGAATATCATCTGCGTATTGAAATATGTATGCATACGGAGGACTTCACGGCGCTCAAAGTTGCACCACCAACCTACTATCTCATTCCTACAAAGACACCCTACATGAAACTTGTTTTGTAAACCATGAGCAAATCACTCAGGAAACCGTTATTCTACCTGATCATTTTTCTCTCTCTTTACCCCTCCACTTCCAGGGACTCCCTTACCCCTACCACGAATCTTGCCGATGGAGATGTCTTGCTTTCATCTACCGGAACCTTTGCACTGGGATTCTTTACCCCTGACAACTCCACCACCAGCAACAGATACATCGGCATATGGTACAACAAAATACCAGGACAGACCGTAATCTGGGTGGCAAATCGCTTTCACCCAATTAATGGTACCACTGGAATCTTATCGATTACCAAAAATGGAAGTCTTGTTATTACTGCTGGTGGTTTCCCCATCATCTGGTTATTTGTTTCGACGAAACAAGCTACTAATCCAATAGCCCAGTTATTGGATACTGGTAATTTTGTTGTTGCTGACGACACTGATTCTAACAGCATAGCATGGCAGGGCTTTGACTATCCAACCGATACTTTGATCCCGGGCATGAAGGTCGGATGGGATGCTAAAAGTGGTCTGAATCGCAACCTCACTGGATGGTCAAGTTCTACAGATCCGTCACCTGGAATATACACATTAGCAGTCGACCTCCATGGTGATCCTCAATTGATATTTTGGGCTGGTTCTGTCCGAGAATGGAGGTCTGGTCCCTGGATTGGAAGAATATCATTCTATGACAACGATTCCATGGACGCATTTTCATTCACTTTCATTAACAACAAGAACGAGGTTACTTACACGGCTGATATGGTGAACAATGCTACGCTGACTAGGTTGGTGGTGAATCCATCTGGGCTCATACAAAGATTAGTATTGCTTGATTCTGGTGAATGGGGTCAGTATCGGTATTTACCAGCGACCCAGTGTGACCTGTTCGGTGTATGTGGGCCCAACAGCCTGTGCTACATTGATACCCTACGAGCTTGCAGTTGCTTGCCGGGGTTTGAGCCCAAGTCACCATATGACTGGGCCTTAAAGGGCTTTACTGGTGGGTGCATTAGGAAGACATCATTAGACTGTAGGAATGGAACTGATGGATTTGTGCCAGTGCAAAGGACAGTTTTACCTGATACGGTGCAGGCAACGGTGGACATGAGTATGAGCTTCGATGAATGTAGGGCAGAATGCTTGAGGGATTGTTCTTGCACAGGTTTTGCTAGTGCTGATATCCAGGGGTGTATTATCTGGACTAGTAACCTTATGGACGTGCAAATGTACAACATGGGTGGACAGGAGTTCTACCTGCGGTTGGCAGCAGCAGATATAGGTATGCACTCTTGTTGCTAGTTTTCATATGTTATTTAGCCGCTGCAACATTTTCTTGCTAATGTAGGACCTGACGGAGTTTGAGAACTTATGAATTCTTATCTTTTGCACAGCCTGATCCTTGGAGGTCCGATGTGAGACCGACAGGTTACTGTGTATTAGTTTAAATCAGCATTTAATGCAGATGAAATTAGCTGTGTAGATTAGTTTGCTCTGAGAAATTCTTATCTACATCACACGAAGATATCTAACTTGATAGTTTCATTTCCTTTCCTTTCGGAATTTTCTCACTCTGGACTTTTAGTCATCCATCCAGAAGCGTACGGAGTCTTGATCCTTGTCAGTTAAAGCAGTGCTTATGACCGTGCTTGTAATATTCAAAAGCTATTTTCGCATCACAATCTTGGTTTTATAGATTCTTCCTGTTCATGAAAGTAGGAAATGTGGACAGCATTTTGAGTCGGAAATGAAAGTCATAAGTCGGTCAATTGACTTACTTACCAGCCTAAGAAAGAGAAATGTGGACAGCATTTTAAACCATTTAATTTATAATTTATTTAGTAAAGTAAGTGAAGAAAATTCCTATCATGCTGTTGCCGGTTTCACCAGCAAGCATGCTGTAGACTGTAAGATTGACTTTTGCAGAAGAGTGACTTCTTGCCCCCAAGTGAAGAACAATTGGTTTTGTCACACCCCGGGCCTACGGGCCCGTTGGCGCGTGCAAGCCGTGGGACCCACCGAGAGCAACTCGATGTTAGCTAAAGTCCACTGCCAAAATGCTAGCACTAGTTGTTCTTGGGCCTTGCTTCTCTATTTAAGCCACTTAACAATTCTTTACACTAATCCATGTGGGACTAAAGTAGGGGTGTCCACACGCCTGACAGTGATACTAGGATGTACCAATTGTTATGTTGTGACGACGAGGACGCCGTCTTTGTAAGGTGAGGTGATTGTGACACCCACACTTTAGTTCCCCATGGACTAGTGAAGAAATATTAGTGGCTTAAATATAGAAGCCCAAGGCCTAAGAACAACTAGTGCTAGCATTTTGGCAGTGGACTTTAGCCAACATCGAGTTGCTCTCGGTGGGTCCCACGGCTTGCACGCGCCAACGGGCCCGTGGGCCCGGGGTGTGACAGGTTTAGTAATCGAATGAAGAAAAATTCTAGACTAAAAAATTTGGAGAATTAGGAAAAGCCTTGAATTACAGAGTATTTTCCTGTTATCTTCGAAATGAGTGATCACAAATAGCCATTTTAACTCCAGTTATTACTGTTTTTTTTAATAACTGCGTGCTGGAATCAATTGTATCCACTTACATAGTTGATCTCGGGAAGTATTCTCATATCAGTCATTATGAAATTACATACATTGAGTTTGTAATAAAAATGTGGTGTTGGTGGTTTGCAGAATCAATATCAAGCCAGTCTCATAAACGAGGGCACACAATCTTAGCTGTCGTGCTGAGTGTAGTCTTGGCGATACTAATACTTGCCTGTATTATTTTCTATACATTGAGGAAGAAGAAAAGAAGTAGAGGTATGACGTCATGAATACACTTCCATAAAAAATTGAATATGGAAACAGCTCCTGATCACATCATTGTTATAAATGGTTAGTTTTTAAATATGTAAATTAATAATAAAAATAATTCTAGGTACTTCTGTTAATGAAAATGCTGAAGAAAGTACTAGAGAAGATAGCATGGAGCTGCCTCTGTTTGATTTTGATCTCATAGAGAGAGCAACCAACAATTTCTCTGATGATAATAAGATTGGAGAAGGTGGATTTGGTCCTGTTTACAAGGTAAAAATCTACTAATTCATTAATTTGGTTCCTCGACCTTGGAAATTTGGAATCTCCTAGTGACTGAGTCCGAAAGAGAAAAGAAGTTACAGTCATACTTGGTTCTAGGATATATATTTTTTTGAATTCTAGTATTGTTGTTTGGTGAAACGTTAGGGAAAGTTGGGACAGGAAATAGCTGTAAAGAGACTCTCGAAGGCTTCAGTACAAGGTCTGGAAGAGCTAAAGGCTGAGATAGCGCTAGCGGCAAAGCTTCAGCATCGAAATCTGGTTAGGCTTCTGGGATGTTGCACTCAAGGGGATGAAAGGATGTTAGTCTATGAGTACATGCCAAACAAGAGTTTAGATGCCTTCCTGTTTGGTAATTTGTTTCTCCTCTTTGTTTCTTCATTATGATGCTATTTTCATTATTATTTACTGTCACAAAATACTCCTTAATCATCATATCATGATCTTGCATCAGCTTGTCTGAATAACTGTTAAAAGTTCAAGTTAATTCTCAGCAAGTTTCAAGTTTTCTTTTAGTTGTTAAATTTTCTTTCTTTTTCTTTCGGAATTTCTCTTATTAAGCTGTATGCAGTTAGTATTGATCAAATTAGCGATGGTTTCATGAATACACATATTGAAACTTTTGTAATCGTTCATGGGAATAATTAATGCATGATAGCTAAAGACAAGAAGAATTAAGAACTGAAATTTGTTTGATGTTTGTTGACATATTAGTATTATTAGGGACTTATTTGTAAGTTTTGTAGGGGCCTATATAAAGCCCAAGAGATCTCATAATGAATTAGGGTTTTCACATTCTATATGGTATCAGAGCCACCAAGATCCCGACGAAACCCCTGTCCCCTGATCCCGACGAAACCCTTGTCTCCCGTCCCCTGATCCCGACGAAACCACTGAACCCGACGTGAACCCCAGCCTCCTGATCTCCCCTGACCGACAATCCCCTGACCCAACAAACCCCTTGATCTCTCCCCAGACCCGACCCCTCCTTCCCCTGTCCGAGACCACCACCTGTCCAAGACCACCACGACAAACCCCTGATCCCAAAAACAGCCCCAAAAACAGCCCTGATCATAGCCGAAACCACCTCCCCA
>NC_033796.1:99168790-99174839 GCF_001876935.1 Asparagus officinalis
CAACATTACCATACTCACTCAAGGCTTTTGAGCGAGTAATAACTCCTTTTGAAGGACTCCCAATGATTTATTCCTTTGGATGGTTTGATGTGAATTTCCAAGCTTTAGGTGGTTCTACTTATTCTTGAGCATTGGTGCTATCTACATCCTTTTGAGATTCTATAGAGGGAGTATCATTGATTTGCAACAAGTCCAATCCTCCCTCAATATCATCATCATCATCTTTCCTAGGCAAAACAACTTGAGAGCCAACATTAGTCTCATCAAAAGTAACGTTTATAGATTCTTCAACAACGAGGCTTCGTTTATTGAAGACCCTATAAGCCTTACTTCGAGGTGCATAACCTAAGAAAATACCAACATCAATTTTGGAATCAAATTTGTCATGGTGATCTTTTGTATTTAAAATAAAACATTTGCACCCGAAGACACGAAAATAACAATGAAGGGAGTTTTTCCATAATAAAGTTCATAAGGAGTTTTCTTAAGCTTTGGTCTAATCAAAACACGATTAAAAACATGGCAAGCCGTATTGACGGCTTCCGCCCAAAAATATTTTGGTAAATCAAATGAGTTTAACATAGTACGTGCCATCTCTTGTATGGTGCGATTTTTCCGTTCAACAACACCATTTTGTTGTGGTGTTCTAGGAGCGGAAAACATATGAGTAATACCATGATGAGCACAAAAATCATAGAAAAATTCATTTTGAAATTCACCACCATGATCACTTCTTATTTTAACAACTTTCAAATCTTTTTCATTTTTAATTCTTTTGACATGATTAGCAAATTCTTCAAAACAATCATTTTTCTTTGCAAGAAATATTATCCATGTATAACGAGAAAAATCATCAATAATCATAAAAACATAGTGTTTGCCTCCAAGAGAGGTAACACACATAGGACCAAATAAATCAAGATGAAGTAATTGCAAGGGTTTAGAAGTCGATACCTCATGGATGGATTTGAAAGAAGATTTTGTTTGTTTACCTTTGGCACAATCCTCACAAATTGTATCTTTTATGAAGTGCAAGCTAGGTAGCCCTTTCACAAGATTCTTCTTAGACAATTTTGATATTAACTCCATATTTGCATGTCCAAGTCTCTTGTGCCAAATCCAAGGATTTTCATCAATTGCCGCAAGACACTTCACATCTTGATTTACTAACTCATTCATCTCAAAGAGGTATACATTAGATTTGCGATTAGCAATAAAAACAATTTTTCCATCCATACTAATGATGCATTTATCCGGTTTAAAGGAAATATCAAAACCTTTATCACTTAATTGGCTAATGCTAAGAAGATTATGATTCAAACCACTTACTAAATAAACATCTTCTATTATGGGTGAAGGTTTCTTACCAAGGGAGCCAATACCAACGATTTTGCCTTTCTCACCTCCACCGAAGGAGACATTGCCTCCTTCAATCCTTGATAGGGTTGCAAATAACTCTTTGTTGCCCGTCATATGATGTGAGCAACCACTATCAAGGTACCACATCTCCTTACGTCGTTGCCGTGACGTTCCCTACAAAAGAAGAAGATGAAGGTGTAGTAGCTTTAGGTACCCATGTCTTGGGTCCTTGGTGGTTAGTAGTCTTGGTACCTTTGGGTACCCATATCAAACCATAAAAATCTTCATTGTCTTTAATTCTACAATGAGTAGAAATGTGTCCATGTCTCATACAATAGGTGCATACAAAATTTCTTTTGTATGTACGAATGTTAGAACCACGAAACCTATTTCTACCATGGTGATTGTAGTTGGCATAAGCATGAGTGGGTCTAGTCCTACAACCCTCAATTTCTAATCTTTCAATCTTTGATCTTAATTGCTTATTCTCGAAATCGAGATCTCCTAGCAATTCATCTTTAAGAGCAAGAGAGGTTGTTAGTTGTTCTAGCTTAATATCACAAGAGGCATGCAATTTTTTAAAAGAAGAGTATTCTTTAGACATTCTTTTAAATTCAAAGTTCAACTCTTCTAAAGCCATAGCTATGTCACATTGCATATAAAAAGATTCACTTTCGGCCTCGGATATTACCTCATGTTCATTTGCCATGAAACAAACATTTGGGTCATGAAGAGCAAGTTTGGCTCCTTCTTCATCACTATCCGAGTCACTTGGTTCGGATTCTTCCCATCCGGCATACATAGCCTTCTTCTTCTTGTACTTCATGTACTTTTCTTTGAGCTTGGGGCAATCCTTAGCGATGTGACCCGGTTCATTGCACTCAAAACATTTACCTACACGAGAGGAAAACTTGTTGTTAGATCGAGGGTTAAATTTTTTGTTCATTTTTATAAGTCTAGAGATTCTTCTAGAGAGATGAGCCACTTCTCTAGAAAAATCAACTTCACTCTCCGACGACGAAGATGAGTTGTCACTAGCTCCTTTGAGAGCTATGGTCTTCAACTTTGGTGACGGCTCCTCAACTTCTCGTGATGGCACTTCCTCCTTCTCCTTCCCCTTGAGCTTCTTCTCATGCACTTTGAGCTTTCCGATGAGGCTATCAAGAGCTAAGGTAGTGAGGTCATGAGCTTCCTCAATGGCCGTAGCCTTGGGCTCCCATGCCGGAGTCAATGAGCGAAGTATCTTGTAGTTCATCTCTTGAATGGATAATTGCTTATCTAGACCATGTAATTCATTGATGATATTAGTAAAACGGGAAAACATAGCATCAATGGATTCATTAGGAAGCATTTTAAATAGCTCATAATCATGCATGAGTCCACTAATCTTAGATTCCTTAACTTGGGGTGTTCCTTCATGTGTGACACATAATTTTTGCCAAATTTCGTATGCGGTTGCACACGTGGAAACCCTATTGTATTCATTGGGGGAAAGACCACAGATTAAGGCGTTCATGGCCTTAGCATTGAGATTGGCAAGGTGCCTTTCATCATCGGACATGTTCTCAACTTTGGACTTCTCTACATATTTCTTTTCTATAAGCCCTAGGATGTCAAGATCAATGCAACGAAGGTAAATTCTCATTCTAGCCTTCTAATAAGCAAAATTAGTCCCTGTGAAGAGTGGTGGTCTAGTGGTGGATTGTCCTTCTAACATATGCATATTCAAAGAAGCCTCCATTGGATCTTTTCTCTAAGGTTGTTAAACCAAAAACTGATATAGAGACCAAACTCTGATACCAATTGTTGGACCCTAGAGGGGGGGTGATTAGGGTCAAGAGGCTCTAATATGCAATAAAAATCAAACACAAGCAAACCACAAAACAAAAATGCGATAAAAGTAAGAGAGATAGGGTTAGGAGTTCGTTATCCTTGACGCGCGATGTGTTAACGAGGTTCGGCCCTCTGGCCTACGTCCCCGCTCCCCACTCTCGAGGAGAAATCCACTACACACCCGGTTTGGAAGGAGAAAGAGTACTGAAGCTGGGAAGTGAATCACACTTAAAAACAGAGAGAAAACACAGAAACCAGACTTTGAAATTTTTTCTCAGGAAACAGCAGACTCTCTGGTTTTTGCAAAACGTTAGGGCTAAAGGAGAAGAAGAAGTCTGGGGTTTTTATAGAAGAGATTAAATCAATTTAAAACAAAACCCAATCTTCCCAAATAGGATAATAATCTCCTTTACAGACCCTTATCTCAGACTGTGCCAAACACAGTTAAGTGTAAGCGCAGTTTCTGGGGTTTTTATAGAAGAGATTAAATCAATTTAAAACAAAACCCAATCTTCCCAAATAGGATAATAATCTCCTTTACAGACCCTTATCTCAGACTGTGCCAAACACAGTTAAGTGTAAGCGCAGTTTACTAGGCAAATGACCGTTTGAAAAAAGTCGCGTTTGACTGAAGGGGATTTCGGTCGTCCGAAATAATCGTTCGGTCGATCGAAAAATTTAGTCGGTCGACTGACCGAAAAACCGGTCGACCGCCAGCTGCTTTGAAAACATAGAAAACAAGCAGAGTCATCATCGGTCGACCGGCGCGGTCGACCGATATGAAAATCGAAATTTCGGTCGACCGCACCGGTCGACCGATGACCTCTCTGGAAAATACTGAAAAATGACTATGGGAGCGGTCGACCGCACCGGTCGACCGCTTTCTGATATTTTGCAGAAAACAGATTTTGACCCAACTTAAAATATTTACAAAATATTTATTTGACCTCTGAAAATTCTGAAACTTTGTAAAATGTTTTTAATATTAAAAACAAACTGCTTGGAAAAAGAATTTTGCAGATAGGTCCTCATACTTGTGAAAAATAGTATTTTGTGAAAAACGCTTAAAAACATAAGTATGAAAACGTGTGTGTGATTCCCAATAGCTTCAAGTAGAATCAGTAACTCTTTGCCTACATTCTAGCACTAGAGAGAAAATAAAAAACTAGCTAAAATCCTCATATAGAATACAGTTCTTGAGTCTTGATAGCTTTAAGTTTGATGAAGCTTCTTTATGAATTTGTTGTTCTTGAATTAACATTGCTTCATCATTATGCCTCCTCCTCCTTTGGATATCATCGTTGTAGCATATATTCCATCCATCCTCCATTAATGGCACTAACAAGCTTGATAAATGAATTTACTACATTTACACTCAATAAGCCATTAGTACCGATAATGGTGGTTGTAAAAACATCATCAAAACATAAGGGCTAACACGTTCTCCTCCTGCAGCTATTAGAAGATAGCAAATGGGGAGCAAAACAGTTCCTTAAGGCAAGGCGAGAGCTTCACATCCACAAATGCTGGGAGTTCTTTAAATGCTTCCCCAGCTTCTATGGCCATATAATATCATGTCTCAACTGAATAAACCAGATACAACTGAAGTTTAAAATAAATGTGAAGTATCCTAATAATACAAGTCAACTAAAAATTAACTAAGGCACACAGCCTTTATAAGATGAAATACAAAACTCTAAATGTCCGAAAGAAAATATCAACTATGATGGATTCTCATCTATAAAAACATGTGACGACAACTATGCTGAAAGTTCGTCATCCTGCAGCTCTCTAGAACTCTGAGCTGCTGCCTGAAAGTAATTGGAAAATAAAAAAAGAAACAACAAAAGCGTCAGAGCGCTACAGCAAGATCAGATCCATCCCCCCAAGGGAAGGGCTACTAGATATGATAGAGGCTCTATCTATTAAGTATAGTCTACCTAGATCATTTACCATGTATCTAAATGGAATTAATATTTAGAAACCTACAACACAAGACGTAGTATGTCGAGTGAAATAATCCAAACAAGGAAACTCTCATGTATATATCATATGTCTCAAATTATAGATAACTAAATATCAATACTGATCTAAAAATAAACTATCTAAATAGAATTAATAATTAGAAACTCATAACATAAAACTGGTACGTCGAGTGAAATAATCCAAACAAGCAAACTCTCATGTATATATCATATGTCTCAAATTGTAAATCACTAATTATCAATTCTAAACTAGGAATAAAGAAAAGTAATACAAGGAATTAAATCATCACAATATCGGACCAAAAATATCTTCCACTATCCCTTGGAAGATAATATAAACAACAATATATAATCTCACATACCCACAAGAGTAAAGTACATTGGTCATATATAACTCAGCAATAAGTCATGTTCATAATGACATCCACCAAGACTCAGACTATCGGATAATTATCATAATGTAAATCCTTACAAAGTTTATAATTCATCGCATTATCATGCGGGACGGACTACCAATAGTGTACACGGCTCATTAGTCTTATCGCATCAACGTGTGAGACAGATTACCAAATTAAGACATCCTAGGTATTCATCAGTTAAACATATTAAATCTTGAATTAACTACGGGGAAAGGTTTAGAGGAAGATGATTTTACCTTAAATGTCGTGTTGAACTCCTGAACATGTGCGTGCAAGATCCCTCTTCACCAAAGTCGCAAAATCTCATCTTCCTCTCGACAAACGCCTCAAGAACTCTCCTAAATCTTACAAATTATGATTAGGATTTGAGAGAGAGGAAGAGGGGATGCTAGGGTTTGGAATACTAATAAAAATATGTGTTTTTTTGTGTGTAAATATATATATATATATATA
>NC_033796.1:99175215-99180341 GCF_001876935.1 Asparagus officinalis
ACTGACCCTAAAATCGGTCGACAGATCGGCAACTGACGATTTTGTTTGGTTTCGGGTCGGGTCTGTTTTGTACATATATATATGTGTATACCCGACTTTCTCCTCTTTTCTTCTTCATCCTGCACGTTCTGAGTAGCAGCCACCCCCCTCAAAATCCTTTGCTTTGGGAGAAGATTTGTGAAGCAAGGTTCGAGAGGAGGGCAAGATCTACGCCTTTTGTGAAGAATGATCGAGCTTTTCTTCCATGTGTTACAGATCAAAACATTTGCAAAATGCGAGTTTCATCTTCTCCAAACTCATCCCCATTTTTCTTGGTTTCTATTGGATTTTTTAAAACCTATTATATGTGTAGAGATCACTCCCTTAAACTTTATGACATAAATTTTTTTATTTAAAAGTTATGAAATGAATTTCTTAATTAGGGTTGAAGTTTTGAAGATAATCTAACATGAGATTTTTGCTAATTTAATTGTTTTCATGATGAATTTATAAATATAATCATGTTAGGTTTATTAGATCCCCTCAAATTTATATTTATGGTTTTATATATCAGAGTAAAGCCTAATTACAGTAAATCAAGATTGTATTTATGAGATTCTTTAAAAATTTAGATTTTGGTGAATTTTAGAGAAAATCTAACGTCTTTGATCTGTCACCTGGCCGGTCAACTGATTAGAAGGATCAGTCGACCGAAAACTAATCTTTTCTCAAGAGTTGGAAAATTCTCTCTGGTCGGTCGACTGATCAAAATAATCAGTTGACCGATTGGTCAGCAAAATCTAGGGATTTTTCTCTGGTTGGTCAACCGATACCTGTATCGGTCAACCGATCAAGGATGGATGTTTGTGCATGTTTCGTACATGTCGCCGCCCGGTCGACCAATGAGAAATCAGTCGATCGACCTAGTGCTGTTTTGAAAAGGTTGATCTTTCACGCGTGTTTAATTGCAAACACGAAGTACGAGTCACACGTCGATGTACGCACGTGACCATGATAATGCACGTATTGGGTTTGAGCATGCACGAGCTTTTGGGTAGTGCATAGTCTAATATTTTTGTGTTTGTCACAATAGGGAGTGGTGATTATTTCGGTTTACAGTAGTTGTGGATGCTTGAGTGTGTTAGTCTATACACCGCAATGAGAAAGTGGGCGACTACACTCTGAGTGCGTTAGTTCGTGCACCGCCATGAGAACACGGGCGACTACACTCGTGATGCATTATTGTTTTGGTGTTTTAGTGCACATGTCTGTGTATCGTATGATATAGCGGACGACTGACTTCCGAGTGTGCTAGTCCATGAGCTGCATAATACTACGGACGACTACACTTTACATATTTAGGAAGCCTAGAACTCAGATGAGTATTATTTGTGAACGTATTCTAACACCTGAATTTCTTATGTGACGATGTATACTTTGACGAGGTTTTTACATGATTGTACTTTTGTTTCTGTGCCACCTACTCGAGGGTTGCGTGAGACACCACGATACGACATATACGACTTGTTGTTGGATGAGATGTTGATGGTGTATATTTCTTTGTTGATTAATTATTTAAAGGAATTGAAGTTGATATTTAGGGATCCACAATTTGAGATACATGGTTGATGGGGGTTCGGAGAGTCGTAGGTTGACGGAGACTGAGTATAGATTTTCGTCTTTTATAGGTAGTTAGTTGGTGCTCCACGATGGACTTTTTTTATGATTTTAGTTTTTTTTTTTCTTTTAGAGATGTATTTCATTTGGAGGCTGGGTGTCTTTGTACTATTCTATTGATTCTTTTTGTTTTAGAGACTCTTTACTCTTATTTCAGTTTATCAGTTGAACTCTCATTTCTCCTGTTGGAACATATTGATACTGTTGGATGTCTTTTATCTATACGTATATTTTCATCTTTGTTGTATCTGCTTGTACCCTCTCTATTTTATACTTTGTTTCTGCTAGAGTGATAGTAATTATAATAGTGAAATGTGTTTATGTACAGTGGAGGGTGCATGACAGGTTTGACATCTTTGGGTTCACATTGGACTACAGTCATGTGTGATACCAGGGGCGTCACAGTTATCATTTCTAATTTTATGATTTAGTATGCTTTGATATGATGGTTAAGCTTGTTTTATAAGTGCTAAGCGCATATTGTGATATGTGTAGCAGTAGACGATATTTGGATTCCCTAGGACGAGTTACCTAAAAAATGGAGAATTTGAGTTGTTACATGGTTCTTTAACTTGATGATATTGTCATTTCTGATTTGATAATTTAGTATGTTTTAATATGATGGTTAAGCTTATTTTACAAGTGCTATGCAACCTAAAATGTTGGGCTACTAGATTTCATTTAGGAAAATGATAGATATCTAGATAGGATCTAGTGTGCACATTTTAATGAGTTAATTTATTTTGTATATCCCATAAACTTATTAAGTTCTCATCAACGAGTGGTTTTAAAAATTATTTTTTAAAATTTATTTTCTTATAAAAAATAAATTATTTTGATATTTTTTATTTATGTTCATGGGGATTACAACTATAGGTATGAGCAAATAGATGATTTGTCTTAGCTCAAGAAAGTTACCTAAAAATAAATCAAATACTGGAGGGGACTAAATATAAGATAATATTATTTATGAATATTTAATCCCATATTATGAATGAGCTTTCATGAATAATTGGTCAAATAGGGATTTGATTACTAAATTAAAATTATTAATTTGATTAATAATTGGTTCTTGATATAGGACTCAATTGGTCTCACTAATATCATTAGAAGAGGTTTACATACAATACAAATTATATTCTATCTTTAATTATTATGGATAGAGTATTTAACTAATTTTATTCTATGTTTAATTATTATGAATAGAATGGTTTAAAATTAAAATCTATAAGGCAAGTCTAATCCTACATATAGGGTTCATATGTAGCCTTATGAAATAATAGAAGAAATATAGAAAAATAGAAAATAGAGAACCTATCTCTTAGTATTGTTCCTCTTTGGTGACATGTAGATTTTAGTTGGGAGGATTTTTCTCTTGATGAAGCTATTTCGGATTGATCTTGGAACAAATTATTGAAGAAATTTGGACATCATTTTAGGCGTGTTTCTAAACTTCAATTAATTTTGATTAATCTACATGATATGCATATTTTGTTGCATTGTATGTCATGTTTCCAACAGATTTTATTAGAGTAGGTTTAGAATCTGATATATAGTAATTTATTCAGATTAATTTTTTATGATTTGATCTTAAATTTCTGATTATTTAATTGGATTAAGTTAAATTTTTTATTAAGATCAAAATTAGGGTAACCGAAACCTAATTTTGATGAGATATAATGCATTCACATATTGATTTGATCTAAAATAATCTAACACTTAAACCACAATTTGCATTAGAATTTTAGTTTAATTAGAAATATATATAATCTTAAGAACTCAATAGAATTTTAATATAATTATAAGAAAATATCAAATAAAGTAGGGAGAATTCCAGATAATATTTTCAATAAGTTATGTAAAAAATTTATTTATTTCATTTTGGAGCACATAGATATTTACATCTTATATGTTTTTTATGGGTCTTGTGTTCTATTTATATTTTGAAGAGAGATGCGGTTGAACCAAAAACCCATCTTTATAAAAGGTCAATAAGGGCATGATATCAAATCAATAAATAATAAAAAAGATCAAATTCATCAATAATATTTTAAGTGGGAGATTAATTTATCAATTTTGAATTTAATTTAACATATATATAATTTTGCATGTATGATTTTAGAGTTAATTTTAGAAGACCTCCTTATGTATGGTGAACGTCTTAGAAAATCCCTCTCAATTATTTTAATTTGAGAAAATTACCCTAAAGTTTGGGCATATTATAGATAACCCTACTCAACTTTGAAAATTAGAGAAAACCCCCTCAACTATGGGGTGTATCACAAACTCCAACTAGTAAAAAAATTATTTTGAATTTATAATACTTTTTCCCCTCTTTCTCATCTCTTTCTCCCGTCATGAAAAAATCAGAGTAGGTGTTTATGATTGAGGGGTATATTTTAGTATTCTCTTAAGCACGTACTTTTCATGTAACATGCTAGACCTAATAATGTTAGTTTTCAGGGCGTAAAATGAGAAGAGTCTATGGGGATTTCTTAAATCTTCATACTTGAGAGGGGTTCTCTAAAATAAGCTCAAAGTTGAGGAGATTTCTCATATTAAAATAGTGTGTGTGTGNCTATTTTGGAGAGGGTTTAAGTGAGGAAGTTCAGGGGCTTATCTAAAATTTCATAGTTGAGGGGGGTTATCTACATTAGGCCTAAACTTGAGGGGGGCCTTCTTAAATCAGAATAGTTGAGAGGGGTTTTCTGAAGTTAATCCATGATTTTATTTAGAGAACTCTTAACACAAGTTTTTTTCTTTAATTTTTATATTTAAATATATAACCATGAGTTTTTTTAATTATGGATAGTTATAATCTGATAATGATTATAAAATATTTGATTATTAGAATTTACTAATTATGAATAATTTTAATTTTGACGAGAATTCTTAGGTGCCCACGTGTCATCTCTGAAAGATAAAGAGAAGCGTGGATACTTATGACATGACACATGTTAGCTTTTTGTGTCTTTACAATATAATGATGATGATACATGTCAATTTCTCTGCCCTTTTAGAAATTTCACCAATTTCTATATTTTTAAATATATAATTATGAGTTTTTTTAATTATGGATAGTTATAATCTGATAATGATTATAAAATATTTAATTATTAGAATTTTTAATTATGAATAGTTTTTATTTTGATGAGAATTCTTATGTGTTCACATGTCATATTCTGATAAGATAAAGAGATATATAGATACTTATGATATGACACATGTTAACTTTTTATATCTTTACAACAGAATGATGATGATACATGTCAATTTTCTGTTCCTTTAGAAATTTCACCAATTTCTCTTTATATATAAAAAGGAAGGGTATATAAAGGACGGATAAAAGATGATATAAGTATCATTTATCGACATTTTGCCTGCCCTTACTTAGATCATTATATGGTAGTATATATCTCCTAATGCTTTGGTTGGGAGTTTAGTAGGGGAAGGAAGCAAAGTTAAATAAT
>NC_033796.1:99180359-99228510 GCF_001876935.1 Asparagus officinalis
AAAAATCCTACGAGAGTAAAAATCCTACGAGAGTTTAGTAAGGAGAACATAAGTAAACTTAATTTACCTTGTTTGGGAGTTTTAATAAAAATAATGATAGAGGCACACCTCCAACCATACCTCCAACCACACTCCCTCTCTCTCTATAGTGGTAGTGGGCCCTGCATGATATTTTTTTAAAATATCATGCATGGCCCACTACCACTATAGAGAGAGAGGGAGTGTGGTTGGATGTGTGGTTAGAGGTGTGCCCCTAGTGGGACTCTTTTAATAAAGGGGAGGAAAGTGAAGTGAGTATATATAAAGTTACATAAACACCCTTACATGTTATTAAGATATCTTATCAATTAATAAATTATAAGAGTAAAATTGTTTTTCCATCTTGTAAAAATTTACACCCATTTTCTTTACTCCCTCTAATGCCTAATTTAGAGGAAAGAAAAATCTTACTAAATTTCAACTTCCCTTCCATCATTTCACCCCTTAAAAAAACTCCCTAAGACCATCTCCACTGCCACATCACTTTATTTAATTCAATAAACTCCATTTCCCTATCAACTCTGCAGCAGCTAGTTTTTCAGAAAGTTTTTTACTTTATTTGGGACCCACCATAACCACATCACTTCAACATATACCCTACCATATTTATTCATTATTTTTCCTATTTCATATATATTACTATTATTATTATTAGTATAACTCATATATTTATTATAATTATAATTATAATTTATTAATAATTCAATAAATAATATATAATATTTAATATATTATTAATTTAATTTTCTTTTTAAATTAACATAAAATAACACACGATTTTATTAAGCATACGGAAAACCAAACACACCCAAATTATTGAAAACATTAAAGAAAACACACACTAAATTGGTAAATCTAATCGGAGGTTATTCCAAATTTCTGCCAAATGTGCTCGATGAGATCCTTCTTCAGCTGAATATGTTGGGTCTTATCTCGTAGTTCCGCTCTAGTCTGATTATCTGCCTCAGATCGGTGTTGAACATGGACTTGAAACTCCGGCAACACGTCTGTTTGAACATTGAAAGAGGCGGTAGAGCTAGAATTGTTCGACGGTTCAAAGTCGATATTTTCCCAGTTTCGCGAATACGTATCTCGTTCATCCTCTACTATCATGTTATGTAAAATAATGCACGCCCTTATTATTTTTCCTAAGACATCAAGATCCCACATTCTAGCTGGTTGGCGGACAATAGCAAACCGTGCTTAGAGAACCCCGAATGCGCGTTCCACGTCCTTCCTGCATGATTCCTGTGGTTTGGCAAAAAATTGATGTTTGTTGCCTTGGGGCATTTGAATTGACTGCACGAAGACAGGCCACTTAGGGTAGATTCCGTCGGCAAGATAGTACGCAAGATTGTACTGCCGCCCATTCACGGTGAAGTTTACCCTTGGAGCTTCACCCGACTCAATGTCGTCAAAAACCGGTGACCTATCTAGTACATTTATGTCATTCAAACTACCAGGAAGCCCAAAAAAAGCATGCCATATCCACAAATCATATGACGCAACTGCCTCGAGGATAACTGTTGCCGTCCCCTTGTGTCCACTAGTAAATTGCCCTTGCCAAGCCTTAGGACAAATTTTCCACTGCCAGTGCATGCAATCGATACTTCCAATCATCCCTGGGAATCCACATTCCTGTCCAACTTGGAGTAACCTCTGCAAGTCTTCCACATTTGGTCGTCATAAGTATTCATCTTGAAACAATTCTATTACCCCTTCACAAAACTTGCGAGTACACTCGATAGCAGTGGATTCTCCTATCTTCACGTACTCATCACAAGCATCGGCTGCGACTCCATATGCGAGCATGCGTATGGCAGCCGTACACTTCTGGATAGGCGTTAACCCAAGCTTGCCAGCATTATTGCGCCGTAGTGTAAAGTAATCGTCGTAATTTGATATAGAGTCCACAATTCGTAGAAAGAGAGGCCTTTTCATTCGATACATGCATCAGAACTGGGCGTCAGTGTAAGTGCATGACTCGGCAAAGTAGTCGGCCATGAGTCTCTCATGCGCTGCATGATGATCTATATATATGGATTTCCTCTTATGTGGTTGTTCGCTTCTCCTTTGCAATTCTTCAAGAAGTTCTCGCTGCCTATCAAGTATTTTTTCTTCTATTTCCCATTGTTGTTGGAACTCTTCTAGACTAAACTCATTTAGGGTTGGATCCATTGGATGATATGATTTTAGAAATGTTGATAGGTATACTTATGATGTGCATTTGATCAGTTTATATAATGAAGGGTAGTTGTTCAAATAATTGAATTCATATGCAGTTGCAGAGACATGTGTTCTAGGGCATGCAACATCAGAGACATGTGTCGTAGGGCATGCATCTGCAAAGAGTTGTCAATTCATATTTTGTATTATTATGCAGGTGTAGTCATTTCATCTTTTGTATTGTTTTGTAGTGAGAAGTCAATTCAACATTTGTTTGTTTATGCAGTGAGTAGTAATTGTATCTTTTGTACTATTATGCAGTGAGAAGTCATTATCAATCGACTTTATTGAAACATAAACAGATATTTTATTCAAACATAAACAACAATTTTATTCAAACATAAACAATAATTTTATTAATACATTCAACAAACATAGGCACTCACACAACTCCAAAATTAAACACACGGCACACAAAAACTTCAGAAAGAAAACACACAAGCATAACTTCTTGAGAAGGTCTTATTTTCCAAACAGGTCCTTCCTCAACATATTATAAGCTTCATCATCTTCATCGTCACGATCTGGTTTGTTTTTCAAGAATAACCACATCTCCATATTCTTGGAATGAGCCAGGTTATTCATAGCTGAAGCAGTACTTGATCTTTTCTCTTCAAATTTTTCATGAGCACTAACTAGCTTTTAGATAAGTCCTCCTCAATTGCCCCCTTCGATTTCCTTGAAACAGATGTTTTACTAGAGGAAGCTCTAGCTTTCTTCTTTGCCACGTCCCTACCCTCTGGACGTACAAGGGTAGGAGTTGATGATTCAACATCCTCACCACTACTCTTTCTTTTAGAGCCACTACTACCGGATGCATTTCCTCCTGTCATATATTTGGGTTGATTACGAACCACCTTCCACTCATCCACCAAATTAAACGTCGTACCTATTTTCTCAAAGTACAACTCTCTTGCCTTGGATATGTAGTTTTCATCGGACCAACCGCTACGCTTCTCCCTACATGCAGTACTGTAGCAGCCAATGAAACTGGATATCTTTCTGTTGATGTCTTTGAAATGACTATGGCACCGAGACACAATCCTCTCCTTTCCACTTTTGGCGTTCTCATTCACGTACTGTGTAATTTTACCCCAGAAAGTTTCACCCTTTTGGTTGTTCCCCAACTCACTATCATTACTAACGTGAAAATAACCAGTTAGTAAAAGTATGTTGTCTTCGGTGCTCCAACTATCGTAACTTGATCTCTTTGCTGATTGTTGGGTTGGAGGCAGAAAACTATGGGGAGTATCCCCACCAACATTTCCCGAAGACATTTGGGTGGAAAATTCTGGGATATCTGTAGATCCGCTGCTAAACCGAGGTGTCACTGGCTCACTCGACTCCGTGTTAGGACAATTCATATGGGATGGAACATAGCTGCTTCCCGGAACTGGAGGATAACTGTAAGGAAGATAATGATATTGCATGCCGAAATTCGGTTGCATCATATACGACATTTGAAAATTGGGCTGCATACCCGTATTTTGAGTATTTTCGGGGCGTTGCATATTTGGATTTTGATGTTGAGGTTGGGTATTTTGAGGTTGGTTAGGAAAGTTGTAGTTGTAGGAAAAATTAGGATAGTTTTGTGAAGGATCCATGAAGAAGAAGTATGAACAAACTAGTTTGAAAAACAAGAAAGAAAGAAAAAGAGTGTAGAAACTCAGATTTTTTTTGGTGTCCAAATGACACAAAGTTAGTCTCTATTTATAGAGTATGGAAAATGATAATTAATGGTATAAAAATTATAATTTAATTCATAGTATTTATCTGCAAAAATAATAATTAAAATAAGGAAGAAATCAAAAAATGCCGACCAATCAGGCCTTGATACGTGGCAGCATGCATGGCATTAGCCATGCATAGCCATGCATGCTGCCACGTATCTAGGCCTGATTGGTCAGGCATTTTTCTATTTTTTTTTAAAAAATGTGACAGCCCACCGTGGGCCCCACGCTGCAGAAAAACCAGGGGGGAAATTTTCCCCACCTGCTCTGGTATTTCAATTTCCCCACCCTCATTCCCCTCCTACTCTAGCCAAAAGACTCCTATTTCCCTACCTGTTGCAGCAAGTCTAACAAAAGTTTTGTAAAAAATCACCTTCCCTACTATTCTCTAACCCCCACCCAAACACACCATTAGTGATGACAAACAAGTCCAGGGGAATAAAGATCTTACAATCAAAAGCCCACCCGCTAACGAAGTAAAATCCCAAGCCCAATCCAAATCAACGCTTCCCACGAGGGCAAACTAGCAATTTCATTCCGACTAGCTCTTCGCTCAGGAGGCTATAAATATCAAAAATTAGGGTTTTCAACTACCCATCTCCAGCCCGCCAGCGATCCGCGTGAGCGTCGAAGAGGTTCGTTCTATTTGCCCTCAAAACCCTAATTTTTTTTTTGGATCTTTCTCTTTTAGTTCCCCGATTAAATCTATTGCGATCTCTCTTTTGAATCAGGAAGAAAGTCTAGGGTTTCTGCAGGCTGCATCGTTCAGGTTCGAAGCAATTAGGATTATCATGTAATTTCATTTTTTTTGGCAATTTTTGATCTATTACCTGAGTTTTCAGTAATAACTCTTTTGCTTTCAGATTAGGATTTATTTGTTGCTTTTTTGAAGCTGCTATTTTAGTTTGTATATTTGATTGTGTTGTTGCATGGTAATTGAAACTTATTGTGTTGGTGACGACGTAAGAATAAACTAATTACATGATCGAACCTCTGAAGAAAATAAAGAAAGATTTCGGAATATTTAAGTAACGAGGCAAATCTCATTGATGGTATTGGGTATGTTTATGGATGGAACCAGCACCAAAACTTGTACTGAATAATGGATTTTGTTGACATTTACGTTTTTTATTGAAGAAACTTAATTTGGGTAAAGTTATGCCCTGGACTTAGTTTGGCAAGATTATGATACTCAGTGGATCACGGGCTAGGAGTTAGGTTGGCAGACCATGTCTCTGTGTCAGAGGATGAAAATTATGACACCAGGTTTTAATGATTTTAATCAGGAGAATAGCATATTTCCTTTTGCTTCCATTTAGCTTAATCTTCTTGTTCCAGATTTCTCCAGACTCACCAATAATTTCCTCAACAAGCCTAAGAGGATTAACTTGGTGAATCATGGTAGTTCCTAGCTTCTTTTGTGAAAACATAGAATGAATGTTGAATATATGATAAAATGATTAGGCAGGCCAGCATATATTCCACTTCTCCTGCTTTTTAAGACCTCATGTCACCTGAAATTTGGGAGAACTTATAATGCTTATATGCATTGAGTACCTAATCACCAATATGAAAGCTTTCCCAATGCAATGCTGATCATCACATTCATTTCCTTGCTTTTTGTTGACTATCACTCACCAATTATCACTTCCCTTGAGAATAGTGCTTCATCCATAGCTTATATTCAGAAAAATGGGAGCATTCTTGCCATACATTTTCAGAAAAGTGGTTTGGTTATGAACCTTCAAGTAGCATTATACAAAAGTTTGGCCATATTGAGCCATTTGAACCATTCATCAGTTTTTTGGCACAAATAAATAAATAAAAATAAGAGAATAAAAAATTAGACTACCTTTCAAACTCTTATCTATGATTTTAAACTGGTTGCTTGTTGCAAGTTATAAGTAGAGTTATACTTTTATTCAAGTGTTTAGCAAATTTACAGTCTCTTTCCAAAACAAATTTGTGAAGGCAACAACCATAACCTTCCCCTTATAATAGTAAATCCAATGTTTAAATAAGAGGAAGCGCGAGGCGAAGCGTTAAGACCCTTTTATGAAACAAGGCGTAAGCTTCAAAGCGTGAGGCATAATTCTTGTGAGTTTAAGCATTTTGATTTTAAAATTTGTAAAAATTATGAACACATAATATATAGTGGTATAATAATCTATAAATAGATACATTCATGTTCTGATTAGTAAATAAGAATTAAATATGTGGAGTATAGATGCAAATCACAATAAATTAAGCAATATGCCTAACATAGTCATATTTAAGACACATACAAGCACTAGTAAAAAATCCTTTTATATCCTTGAAGCATTTTGTAAAGTGCGAAGAGCACACATCAGTTATTCTTTAAGCGATGAGGCGTAAGCAAGTGTTTACCCCTTCAAAAAGTTTTGAAGCGAGTTTTTTCAAACATTGAGTACATCTGTAATTTGAACACACCATGAATAAAGATGTACCTTATTTTGAGTAGATTTTGAATGAGCTTAAAGGGGAAATGGCATAGTTATGTAACCTTTCCTCTATGGCAGAAATAACAATTTTGTTGGTTGAGAATGAATTTTGTGTGAAGATCTTCCCTATTTCTTTTTAAAGAAGGAAAGTATGTGGAAATATAGAAGAACATTACTAACCTTATGGTACGGGTGGAAACGAAACAAATCGAATCAAATATCATGGTATTCGGAGTCAACTTTGGTTTGTTTTCACGAATTCAAATTCAAATTCGTGCCAAATAGGAAGAGTGTTCAGATTGTATTCGTTAATTATAGGAAATATTCATTAAATATCCACAAACATCTCATTAGCACACTTGGTAAGTCATAAAATTCTTGAGCTTGAGGTCTTGAGTTCAAACCCTATGTTTGAAATATTTTCTTTAACTTTTTACTTAATTTTTATTATGATATTTCACTATAAGAATTATTATATTGTCTATTTATAAATTATTAATATAATAATACTTATAAATAATGCACACATAAAAGATAATACAGTATAGCAATATAAAGTTAGAAAAACATAAACGAAGAATTAATAATCAAGCGAATCAAATGTACCTCTGGTTAAATTCTATTCAATTATGAACCAAATACTAAAAAATATTCATTTACTATTAAATGAACTGCTGAATCAAATATGAACCAAAATCTGGATGAATAATTACCGAAGTGTTTATTAATTATTATTAAATGAACTGTCGAATCGAATATGACTGAATATCTGGATGAATAATAATCGAACTGTTTATGAATTTTTTGGTTCGTTTCCACCCCTATCTTATGGCATTTGAATGTTTAAAAGGCTTGACTAAAACCTTATTATGCCCCTCATGAATCATGAATGCAACTTTAAGAATGCGTTTTAAATACCTTATCTGGTGGTATCCTAACCTGAGACCCAGGTTGGAAAAAAAAATTAAGGTTCATTGCAATTCATTCATTTATTTATCAATGAATTGAATGTGAAACGTCATTGTTTGTAACCTATACATATTTTCTGGAAACCATTTGTTTTTTTAGCCATAGCTCGTAGTTTGGGGCTCTTAAGTTTACCACATCAGTTAGCTGTTTATCAGTCTCGTTAATATGGTATTCGTGGCTTGTTGGGTCCAATATATTGAGGTTTAGCTCTCATTATAAAATTCTTTGATCAACTCCTATAAGGAGATAATAATTGGCTCGGTCCTTTAAACACCTCTTAATAATCTGCGAGATACTTTTGTGGGTCTCTTGGCAATGACGGTTGATCATCAATTATATGCCCTCAACAAGCTTCTAAAGAATATGGATGAACCATAGCAGTCTCACTTTGCTGTGTAATATTCTTTGATGCATCGTTGCAATCAATGTTACATTAAACGCTGGACGCTTCTAGGCGTCAGACTTGGCGCCCAGCGTTTAGTCGCCTAGGCGGGCGCCTAACCAGTTTCTGGGCGTTTTTTTTTTCTTTCTTCATTTAAGTGGTGGTCGATGAGGTTTTGCTGAAGGTCGGAGGAGGTAGTGGAGGTGTTCATATTTGGAGGTTAATGGAGTTTGGAGGACGTGTAGGCTACGACACATAAAATCACAATTGAGGCCTACATGGTGCAATCCACGTAAGCACGTAAGCAGACAATGCTCCCCTAACGATCGTAAAATCTAGGTGGGCAGCCTAAATACTGCCTAGGCGCTAGGCGCTAGTTAGGCGGTCTATGTACCGCCTAGACCTAGGCGTACGCCTAAGAGGACTAGGCGGAGGTTTTTTAAAACAGTGGTTGCAATGTACCAAAGTAGGGTCTTGCGAGTAAATCTCTGCTAGGTTCTTCCTTTAAAATAGAATTAAACATGTACTTTTCTTTAAAATAAGACTTTATCATCAAATAGGTTCCTCAAAAGTAATTCTGCTGGTCCTTTCATCTCCGCTAAATTAATACCTAGCAATGTTCTTTTAGAATCGGACAATTATCATCATATATTTTCATACAATGGGCTTCCACTACTGTCTGACTTCTCCCTGTGTACTCCCAATACTGGCTGACTTCCCACGTGCACCTTAAGTAGATGTGCTACCACACTTGCATCCTAGCGGTATGAGCCTATTGAAGAAAAGTATCTGTTCATGTTTCTTGACATTTCACTTGGCTATATTTACTTTGGATGAAAATAGAGATTGGCATCAAGGGAAAAAAAGTTTTAGCAATTAATACTGAACAGAAGATACAACACAGTATTAAATAAAAGATGAATGATAGAATGGAAGACGTCCATGATCGTGAATTTGTTAGTTGATGAATCTATTAAGTGTACATTAGCACTCAGAATTTCAAACTTAACATATACTGTATGCTACATCAATGAAAAAAACGTGTTTGAAATTTGTTGGCATAACATTGATAATGTCTCAGGACCTAGCACATTGAAATCAGTCTGACTAGGAATTTATTCCAAAGATTTTTTTTCCTAACATTTGGTATAACAATATTCTTCAACAGTAATCTGTTTGTCTATAAGTGCAGCATGGATACTCAAGTGAAACATGCAGTGGTGGTGAAGGTGATGGGCCGAACTGGGTCAAGGGGTCAGGTGACACAAGTTAGAGTCAAGTTCTTAGATGACCAGAATCGTCTGATCATGCGAAATGTCAAAGGCCCTGTTAGAGAGGGTGATATCCTTACCCTTCTTGAGTCTGAAAGAGAAGCTAGGAGGCTTCGCTGATTTCCTCTGTTGGCCGTGTTGCTATCTCTTTTCTTGCATGCTGTTAGCGTGTTAAATGTTTATTTTTCCTGTAGGTGCTACTTTCCTTTTAAATTCTCTCATTTTAGGAGCATGCCTATGTTTTTGTGTGAAAGATGAGTAAAAACTAAATTTGGAGATAGTTTGCTAAATTTTGGGGAAGGACATACTGCCATTTTGGTTTTTTTTGAGTTGACAACGAGCAAGTGATTTCTTAGTTTGCTAAATTTTTGGTACAATTGGTTTCGTAGTTTGCTAAATTTTTGGTATCCATGTCGTGTGTTTGCTAGAGCATAATTTTCTCTACATAAGGAGGCTTCTATAAAAAGATATTAGAAGAGCACTTTAGTTGCACATGACTTTTGTTCGCGGGTGTGCGTGTCTAGATAAATTGGATTATGAGCCAGGACAGGGTTTGCTGCTACGGCCGCAAAACCTTGGTTGTTATCTTCTTTCAACTTTTGTGGAGCAACATCACCTTTTGGTAGGCCGACGATGGGTTTGCATGTTTTCCTGCAGCCATTCTTAGATGATAGTGAGAATAATCGTATTTTGGTTCGATAAGCTTAAAATATTTTTAGCAATGGTGATGCTTATATAATTTATATTATTTTGAACCCTTCGGATAATAGCCCGAACTGTCATTTGCAAGGAAACTTCTGAGTTTTCAGAAGTTTCCTTTTCATTTGATGTGTTAGGAAGAATGAGTGAGTACATGGATTCAACTTACACTGTTAGCGTTGCTCATTCAATTCGTGGTTGTAAGTGTGGAAATTGATGAGGCAAAAAGGAAAAAGAAAATGACGTTCAAAGTTGTGCTGCCCTCATCTCTCATATCAGTTTGGACTACTTGCTCCTACTCTCCTTGTACTCATCCTTATTTGCTGTGCTTCTTTATAACAAAGATTGATCTTGATTATAGATGCTCTACAGTAAAATCCTCCGATGCCAAATGACTCTGACGGTGGTAGTAGTTTTAAAGATGCGGGTGATTCTTGGTCAAGCTCTCTGGGAAGTGCGCGCACCAAACATTTTTTTTACCATCCCTTGAGATCATATCTCCGACTTAGATCTAGAAGAAGGTTGATTTCAGAAGAAAAGTTCAAAGCCCTTTACAGTTCGCTAGATGTTCATTATGGGGTATATGGGTGGTGAGTTGGAAATTTAGAAATTTTATTTACATGCCTACGTATTTGCTCCAAGTGATCAAACAGACTCCGATGAAGGAGTCTGGCATGTCCTGTACCCCAAGATCTGCAAACCGTCTCTTCACATCCGTATCAACATCATGTACAAACAAATATACGAAGCCATGCGACAAAAATACAACAAAATAATGGAAATTTCGATATATTTTGTTATAAACCTCGAATATGAACGCCATCGAAAAAAATGATTTATTTTGTTATAAACCTCGAATATAAGCGCCATTGTGATGGATCATGGATTTGATGAATGCTGATGAGATGAGGCTGAAGTAAATAACACATCACTCCTCATTTCTCCGCCTTTGCGTCCTTCCGTATCGCTCCAAAACGGGTGTTTGGTTCAAAAGTTGATGTTTTCATTGTCATTGAATCTATTACAACTTTGGTCGTTACAATAAACTCGAATAAAATAAAAAGTTGATTTTTTTATAAGATCTTCTTACACAATGAAAATAAAAAGTTTACAACTTTATCAAACAAACGCAGAGAGATCGTTTATTGGTCTTCTGCTTGTGCGGGATCTTTGCCTGTGCTGGGGACGTCGATATCTGTGGACCGTCTACGGATCATATAAGGTTGACAGAAAATTGACAGAGCTCCTACTTCACCAAGGAAGTATTCGCTTGAAGCTCTGAGATCGACCAAGCGAAATCAGTAGTTCTTCTCGAGATTAAGACAAAACCTAATCTCGAGGAACGGACAGACGGGGCTTCGGATCTCTCGAACTCTCCCTCTTTATGCTGAAGAACTTCGCCAAGATCAGTTAGCCTCCTCTCTAAAATTCGTGCTCATTTGACTCCTTGATCCGGCAGCACCTTGCCCTCTTGATAATAATTTCGTCCCCTGTGAATTGAGCCCCTAGGCCTGTATTTATAGGCTTCGGTTGGGGGTTTTCGAATAAGAATGATGGATTTGGTCATATCTTCAGTCAATAACGGCCTAACCATGTTTGTAGATGATATCAAATCAGTTGGGAACCCCTGGAACAGATAAATCCCGAGAAAACCGCTCAAAACTGTCAAAAACGCGTCCGGGGGTTGAAACAGCGCGACGGGTGAATCTGAACCGCGGGGGCGCTGGTCGGTTTAGTCCGACCCGCGCGGGCGCGGGTCGGATTCGCCCGACCCGCGCGCGGCGCAGGTGTGAGTCGACACCGTGTGGGTGCGGGTCAGATTCGTCCGACCAGCGCGGGCGCGGGAAGTTTGGCTTTTCGCTGAACTTTTTGGTGTTTTTCCGACTTTTCTGGGACTTGTATTTTCCACCGTTTTACGTATTTGGTCGTCTTGTTGACTTGCACGCGTCGTTTATGAGTATTTCGTCGTTTCGTTAACTTGTACGCTTCCTCATGCGGATCGCTTGACTGACGTGCGCGTGTTGACTGACGTGCGCGTGTTGACTGACGTGCACGCGTTGACTAACGAGCGCGCGGGCCACAAGAGGGTGGTTTGAGCGCACGAGACGATTGGTTTGCCATTCTGGTGGCTAACGAGCGTGTGGGCCAGTTGGCGTTTGTCGTTGTGGTGATTTGTTGTCGTGTCATCAACGGTTCACCGATTCGCTTCATGCGCTTGTCGGCGTCGGATAATCCTCTTTGACTCGGATAATGACGTTCATCGCCTTCTCTTTGTCTTGAGCTCCATTCGGGGACCTATATGCAATTTTTGACTCCTACAGATACCTCCTCCAAAGAATTTTAGACTCGTTCTTTTATATAGGAGTCCGAAATACTTTGGATAAGATAGACCCTTTCCTCAATCCCGTAGAGGGGCATGTGAACTGCTTTAATTCTTGACTTCTTCAGCCTTCAGTCTATTCAGTGTTTTATCGAATAGATGAAGTTCTTCCGGCGCTGCGTTTATCGTCTGACCGTTGTCGAAATCTTGAACTGAAGTTGATGCGTAAGTTTCTGAATCTAGCTCGTGTCATTGAGTTGACTTTGAACTGATCATCTTCGTCAGAAATTCATATCTGAATGCGATTGAACTCCATGGAATCATCCTCTGCCTTATTTTGGCGAAATTATCGATGTGTTGACCGACATCGACCTTTACTGTAACGCGTTGTCCGGCGTTGAGTTTTGTTGTAACGTGTTGATCGGCATTAACACAGTTTATACTCGTATATTTGCTGGAGTCTACACAGTTTAAGCTTTTAAGGTATTAGAGCGTGGCGGTCCCAAATGTTGGGCTGCAGGACCAACTATTAAAGTTGATTCATCTGCATGTGTGGATCTTATCCTGAAGTTATTGGATGTTCAAGTCACGAGACCAACTAATGGGGCTGGTGCGTCAATGACTCTCACATTTATAGGATTTTTGACAAATCCTCAGCCATCAACGGGTTTGATGAGCCTTTACCAACTACCGTTTGAGTCGGGCTAGCATGCAGATTGTTTAAATCCGTTCTGCACGTAACGTTATGCTAAAAGAGTTAACTCTTTTAGTGCTACGATATTGAATACGTAGACTTCGTCTTTCTCACGTGAAAAGACTAAACGACGACGCGTGTTAGGTGTAGACTTTAGGATTTTTGGCAAACCCTCAGCCTTTAACGGGTTTGACGTACCTTTACCGATTATCGTTTGAATTGGGCTTGCATGCGGATTGTTTAAGTCCGTTCCACATGTGGCGTTATGCTAAGAGAGTTAACTCTCTTAATGCTAAAATATTGAATACGTAGACTTCGTCTTACTTACGGGAATGGACTATCCGGCAACGCGTGTTAGGCGCTGACTTATCCCTACTTAGATTTTGGGATAAAAGTCCCCAGACTTAGATTTTGGTGTCTTCTTCAATCGGTAAAAGACTAAACCGGCAACGCGTGTTAGGCGCTGACTTACCCCTACTCAGGCTTCGGGATAAAATTCCCTATGCATAAAAAGGCATGGATTTTTATTGCTACGATGCTAAATACGTAGACTCGGTTGTTTTCAAGGGAACGAACCACCCAGCAGCGCGGGTTAAGCGCTGACTTATCCCTACTTAGGCTTCGGGATAAAATACCCCAGACTGGATTCTGGTGTCTTTTTCAATCGGTGAAAGACTAAACCGACAACGTGTGTTAGGCGTTGACTTATCCCTACTTAGGCTTCGGGATAAAATTCCCCGTGCGTGTGAAGCACGGATTTTAACGTTATGAATAACAACCTGCCACAATGTCGAATATGTGGGCTTTTGTTCTTTTTACGGTTAAGAACTAACCGGCAACGCGTGTTAGGTATTGACTTATCCCTGCTCAGGATTCGGGATAAAATTCCCCATGTATAAAAGGCATGGAATTTTGTTGCTACGATACTGAATACGTAGACTCAGTCGTTTTTACGGGAACGAACCACCCAGCAACGCTGGTTAAGCGTTGACTCATCTCTACTTAGGCTTCGGGATAAAATTCCCCGTGCGTGTGAAGCACGGATTTTGGCGTTATGAATAACAATCTGTCACAATGTCGAATATGTGGGCTTTTGTTTTTTTACGGTCAAGAACTAACCGGTAACGCGTGTTAAGCATTGACTTATCCCTGCTCAGGATTCGGGATAAACTTCCCCGTGCGTGTGAGGCACGAATTTTGGGAGTCGAAAAAGTGGTGTCTTCTCTTGGGGCAAAGACGAACCCGATGCGGGAGAGGAAAACTTGTATATTCTATCTCCCAAAGCTGAAGAGGAAGAATTTTATATTCTATCTCCAGTTGTAAAAGGAAACTCAAAGTGTGATCTCCACTTCAAGAATTCGGGAATGTGAAACTAAGAGTGGGATCTCCACTCCGAGAATCAAAAAGATTCGGATAACCCTAACTATCGGAAGGTTTGATTACCGAACTAAAGATGGATTTCTCGTTTATCGAGAATGAATTGTGGTTTTGATCCTTACTGTAGGAAGGTTTGACCAAGCGGGAGTTTAAGGTGATCCTAACTGTAGGAAGGTTTGATCACTCGATTTAAAAGTGGACCTCTCATTCATTGAAGGAATCGAGAGGAAATTTTAACTATGGTCCTAACTGTAGGAAGGTTTAACCAAGTGAGAGTGGGAGTGTGAGATGACCCTAACTTTTATATGTTTGATCACTCGATTTGTGGACCTCTCGTTCATTGAAGGAATCGAGAGGGGATTTTGATTGTGGTTCTAACTGTAGGAAGGTTTGACCAGGTAAGCAGTGAGAGTGAGAGTATAAATCATAGTGGGAGTGTTGACTCGTATAAATCACTCAAAGGGGTTCCTGGTGTTAAGTGACAAATACTTAACACAGAGGGGCTTGACAGTCGTCAATGATCAAGATGTTGAAATTCCAAGTACTATGTCTGGAGTTTAATAATGGGAATGTTGAGTGCACAGACGCATCAGAAGTTTGAGTGGATTCAACTAAAAGGAATTTCGATGGTCCCACCGTCAACTAGTCTGATCGGTGGGGGATTTTGTGGTAGAAGACTATGAGTCGTCAAACACCAATGATAGTTTTGTGAGGGAAAATTGATCCAACGAAGTGCTCGAATCTCGTCTTAGCAAAAGAGTATTCGAAAATCACAGTGGGAGTTTAATGTTTATTACTTTGTTCGTAATGATCGGGTTATCCCTAAGAAAATTACATGTATTATTCTTCCAGGAACTTTCTATTACATAAATCATCCACCCCCATCTTCCTTCACGAAACTGGGTCTAATATTGTACTTAGTTGGATGACCGGGTTATCCTTAAGAGTACCAGGCATGGCACTCTCCAGGAACTTCCCGTGAAAAAGGAAATAGTTTATACTCATATACCTGTTAGAGTATTGAGAAGCAGTTTATACTCGTATACTCTTCGGAGTGCTGCCGCTCTCATTTGGCTTATTCCAGCGTTATGACGCCGGCTTCAATCAAGGTTTGGATGATATTCTTCAGAGAAAAACAATCCTTGGTGGGATGAAGGACCCTCCTGTGGTACGCACAGTACTTTGGATCCAAAGTATTATCAGCTTCCTCCTGATTTATGATAGGTGGTAGCTTGATTTTGTTGTTCTCAAGGAGGGATTCAAAAATAACTGGAACGTCTTCGTCCTTGAAAGAGTACTCTTTTTGGAGTCTCGGACCTGAAGTCTTTTGCTGTCTCCGAGATTGCTGTTATGACATCTGATTAGCATCAACAACAGTTGTAGGGGTTTTCCCTTTACCACGGGAGACGAAGCTTGAATTTGGAGGGTTAGCCATCGGTTGGCTTCTCTCGGCTTGCTTCCTTCTAAGGAAGCGTTCGGATCGTTCTCCGCGTACCTTCAACTCTTTCCAGGTGTTGGACGGTGCTACTCCCATGACTTCCAACACGTCCAAAGAGAGGTTGTTATGACAGGTTTGGAGGATGAAGTCCTTTGTGATCGGATCTCGGCAGTTCATCGCCTTGTTCCGAAAGCGCTTGACGAATTCGTCGATCGTCTCATCGTCTTTTTTGCTTCTCATCGAAAAGTGTCCTGATTGACACCTCGATGTTATCATCAAAGAAGTGAGCGAGGAACAGGTTCTCCAGGTCATCCCAGCTGTTGATGCTTTCAGACTTGAGACGGTGGTACCAATCGAAGACGGGCCCGTGAATGGTGCCAACGAATGACCGAATCATCAAGGCTTAATTACCGAAGATCATACCCAAGTGGGACTTGAAGTAGATCATATGTTGAGTAGGCGAACCCTTCCCATCAAACGGCGTGAAGTTAATCAGGTTGAACTTTGTCGGGTATGCTATTGAATCCCACTCTCTTGGATAGGGACACAGAATGCCGGTCCTTTTTCACCTTTCGAGCAGACATCAGAGCGTTTATTTTGCTCTCGAGATCATTCATCTTTTTATCCTCGCTCGTATCTTTTCTTGGTCGATTCTGAGGAGGAGCAACGGAGCCACCCCCAGTGTTGTCGTTTTTAGTGAGACCACCCCTAACGTCATTATTTTTAGTGGGGCCACCCCTAGTGTTCTGCTCAACGGGAGGGTTATCAGTATTAAGGTGTTCATCCTCATCTGAATCGCTAGCTACTTGGCTAACATTATTGCGACGACTGGATTCACCTATCTGATTCGACAAGGCTCGGATCTGTTAGTCATGCATTTGTCTCATCTCCTGCATAGCCATTTCCATTTCGATTTTGAATGCTTGCTTCTGCTTGGCTAGAGCATCCTCAACCATTTTGGCTATTTCCTCGGTGTTAATCATAAACACTTTGCGGGATTATTCCAGACTGGATACTGTATTATCAGAAGCGATTGCCGAGTTAGCATCCGATGTTTCACCATCCGAGGATAACCCTCTCTACATTCTCTGGTAGTCCCTACGTCTAGTGGTCCCTGCGCGTAGCCGAGTCAGACGATGCGATACGAGGGGGTCAGAACTAGAAGGTCGAATCGACTTTCCCTTATCAGCTATGTTAATTGTAACTTCTGGAAGTTCGTCACCATGAACAGCCGATTGTTTCTTGCGGAAACGTTTTGGCTTGGATTTAGTCGCTCCGTTAGAGATCCTCTTAAATACCGAGACCCTCTACGGAGCGGTCTTGGGGAAGCTACACGCTGATAATACTGTCCTAATTATCTTGGTACACGGACAATGAAAGTCCATCTTTCGAGAATCTCTCTTTCGAGGTCTGTTCGTACCCCCAGCCCGATAGTACAACTCATTGGCATAATGATCGGAGCAATCTATCGCGTGTTGGCATGACTTCTCACGTATAACGTTGTCGTCATATGAAGACGTTTCCTTCTGAGGACTTATTGCCTCAATGGCGTTCTCAAGAGTCACAGGTTTGGAGCCATGCTTTCGTGAACGTAGGACCTTAACAGGCTCTTGGACACTGACCCGCAGTCCGAGGTGGTCAGTTACAGGAGTTTTTCGTGTGCGACCCCCAGCTCGAGTAGTTGCTCGAGGTTCAGTCACCGGACCCAAGCGTTCTCCGATCGGAACTTTGCCTCGATCCTCGTGTAAAGGACCTAGGCGAGTCGTCATCCTCATCTTGAAACGGGACAAGTCTACGCTACCGTGGGGCTCCACCGGAGGTGCGGAAATCGATGGAATCAGAGAGACACGTGCAGAACGTCTTTTGTCTTTGTCCTAGCGTAGATCAGACTTGAGTGACCCGCGGCTTGGAGGGTCAGATTGAAGTGACCTGCGCCTTGGAGGGTCAGATTTGGATGACCCACGAATTGGAGGGTCGAACTTGGATGACCCACGGCTTGGAGGGTCGGATCTGAGTGTCCTGCGGGCTAGAGGGTCGGATCTGAGTGTCCCGCGGGCTGGAGGGTCGGATCCGAGTGTCCCGCGTTTTTCGATCTTTTCAGCCGCCGTCTTGGACTTCGGCCTCCATACTTTGTGCTATCTTTGTGGCTTCTTTTCCACTTCTTCCTTCTGCAACTTTTTGGTTTCTTGCACAAGGATTCTCGCGTGCGCAAGCAATGCGCGGTGTTTCTGAATGCGCTCCTCAAGAGTTGAACGGGTCCTTTTGACTTGGATCCATTCACTCGTTGATGGTTTGGAGGAGGGGGTGTTTGCTCGCTGCTGGAACAATTGGCGCCTTCTGAGTTTTAGATCTGCATCGTAGCAGACCCCATCAAAAGGCTCCAAAGCATTGGCGAATTGGTACACGAGGCGTTGACTTTGCCATTCCCTCTTCGATAGGAATGGCGCACCCTCAGTACTTAATTCCTTGGTTGAGGAGTCCAGATTTGCAGATCCGGCCTCGTTAGAGGCCGGAGGGGCGTTGTAAGGTGCAGCTACCGCAGCAACGGGGGCGTTGATCTTCCTACGCTTACGAATGGAGGAGCATCTAGAGGAAGAGGATGACAGATACTCCTCGAATTTCAGTTGGTCAAACTCGTACTCGACCTTTTCTTCAACCAGGATCCAGATCCGTAGTTGCGACACGATAGCTTCGGCAGCGAAGCTGTTGGCTCCTACTGTGGTCGCCAGTTTGTTTGGTTTAAAAGTTGTTGTTTTCACTGTCATTAAATCTATTACAACTTTGGTCGTTACAATAAACTCGAATAAAATAAAAAGTTGATCTTTTTATAAGATCTCCTTACACAATAAAAATAAAAAGTTTACAACTTTATCAAACAAACACAGAGAGATCGTTTATCGGTCTTCTGATACACAATAAAAATAAAAAGTTTACAACTTTATCAAACAAACACAGAGAGATCGTTTATCGGTCTTCTGATTGTGCGGAATCTTTGCCTATGCCGGGGACGTCGATATCTGTGGACCGCCTACGGATCAGATCCGGTTGACAGAAAATTGACAGAGCTCCTACTTCACCAATGAAGTATTCGTTTGAAGCTCTGAGATTGACCAAGCGAAATCAGTAGCTCTTCTCGAGATTAAGACAAAACCTAATCTCGAGGAACGGACGGACAGGGCTTCGGATCTCTCGAACTCTCCCTCTTTATGCTGAAGAACTTCGCCAATATCAGTTAGCCTCCTCTAAAATTCATGCTTCTTTGACTCCTTGATCCGGCAGCACCTCGCCCTCTTGATAATAATTCCGCCCCCTGTGAATTGAGCCCCTAGGCCTGTACTTATAGGCTTCGGTTGGGGGTTTTCGGATAAAAATGATGGATTTGGTCATATCTTAAGTCAATAACGGCCTAACCATGTTTGTGGATGATATCAAGTTAGTTGGGAACCCCTGTAATAGATAAATCCCGAGAAAACCGCTCAAAACTATCAAAAACGCGTCCGGGGGTCGAAACAGCGCGACAGGTGAATCTGACCCACGGGGAGCGCGGGTCGGATTCGTCCGACCCGTGTGGGCGCGGGTCGGTTGAGTCCGACCCGCGCGGGTGTGGGTCGGATTCGTCCGGCCCGCACGGGCGCGGGAAATTTGGCTTTTCGCTGAACTTTTTGGTGTTTTTTTGACTTTTCTGGGACTTGTATTTTCACCGTTTTGCGTATTTCGTCTTGTTGACTTGCACGCGTCGTTTATGAGTATTTCGTCGTTTCGTTAACTTGTACGCTTCCTCTCGCGGATCGCTTGACTGACAGGCGCGCGTTGACTGACATGCACGCGTTGACTGACGTGTGTGCGTTGACTGACGAGCGTGCGGGCCACATGAGGGTGGTTTGAGCGCACGGAACGCTTGGTTTGCCATTCTGGTGGCTGACGAGCATGTGGTCCACTTGGCGTTTGTCGTTGTGGTGATTTGTTGTCGTGTCATCAACGGTTCGCCGATTCGCTTCATGCGCTTGTCGGCTTTGGATAATCCTCTTTGACTCGGATAATCCTCTTCGACTTGGATAATGACGTTCATCACATTCTTTTTGTCTCGAGCTGTATTCGGGAACCTATAGGTAATTTTTGACTCCTACAAAGGGGGGCAAAGGCTTTCGACAATATTCTGACGCTGAATTAGACAAGTACATAGATAAAATGGTATGCTGGACCTGCATCAAAGCGATGGCAACAACTGGCAAAGGAGAATGAAAGATGAAAATTAAAATCATTGAATAAAAATATTAAATAAGTACGAGGAGGCGGCCCATTTAGCAAACTACTAAGGATGAGCTACTGGAGAGATCCAGCCAACTAGTAACATCAAAAGGTGTGGACCTCACCACTCCATATCTTGATAGTAGATGTGAGCGTTGATCCGTGCAAACAGAATAAGTTGAACAAATTTCGATAGTTCAATTCAGTTTTAGAAAAATCTCAATTCAATTCAGTTTTGGAATATTTGAAACCGAAATAACCAAACCAACTGATTTCAACATAATTATCTAGAAATTCACGTTTTTCCTTGGTGAAAAGATAACTCATACTAATATTTTTATATATCTTAATTGGTAAATGTTTGGTTTTAGTTTGTAAAGTAATTGATTGCATGAATTTGCTATTCATATGAGACGAATGAGAGCTTTGAAGGAGAAAGTTTGATATCCCTTAGCTAAACATTTACTAACTCAACATATCTATCTATGCCCAAACAGAACAACTAAATCGAACTTCTGCGGACATGTTATACATATAACCTAGATTTTATAATTGGGCTAGCCAGAGCACACTATGACTAAATATGATCATATATGAATAAAGAAATATATTTTTAGAGATTACTTAACAATCTTTTTTTAGCAACTGCCACACGCCTAGCTTTGGTCTTCCTTCAACGATCGGGAAGCATTGTGTTCCACGAGGAAGAAATTGGTACTGCAGGGATACGTGAATACGAATTTCGCTGGTGATCATGATACGAGGCGAAGTATCACGGAGTATGTTTATACCTTAGCGTCGATAGCAGTGAGCTGGGTGACACGTTTGCAGAAGATAGTAACATTGTCACGACTAAGACAAAGTATGTCGTAGTGACTGAAGCCATCAAGGAGATGATTTGGTTGACCGGGTGCCTAGAAGAGTTGTGTTTGAAGCAGGGAAACGACGTTATTTATTGTGATAGCCAGAGTGCTATACACCTAGCCAAGAATCTAGTATATCATGCCAGAACAAAGCACATCGACGTACGTTACCACTTCATACGCTTGCTGATAGAGGACGACAAGTTACAGTTGGAGAAGATTTTGGGGAGTCAAAATCCTACGGACATGTTGATGAAAGCAGTAAACATCGGCAAACTGGAGTTGTGCACAACTTCTGTGGGCCTTCACGCGTAGGAGACAAAGGCGGAGCCACACTTAGAGGATAGGCGGGATCGTCGAGATGATATTGTTGAAGAATGGATTTTTTCGTTTGGGAGAGCTCGTTGATGGCGGTTTGGTCTCCAAGTAGGAGATTGTTAGTTTCGAGAAGTGTAGACCCAAACCTAGATCAAAATCAACAAAACTAGAAAACTCAGCCTCGGTCGACCGAGATGCATGGATCGGTCGATCGAATTGACTGCAGGAAACTGAGCAGGAAAATCCGCTCTGGTCGGTCGACCGAAGCAGTGACACCGGTCGATCGATGTGAAACCAAGAAGAATTACAAGAGTTTCGGATCGGTCGACTGACGGGCTTTCCCCGGTCGACCGATAACATGCACGAGAAGCAGACTACAGGAAAACGTTCTGGCCGATCGACCGAAGCAAACTATTGGTCGACCGATGGTGATCAACCGGTCGAGCGATGCGATGCTATTGGTTGAGCGATGTCGAATTTTCCAGTTTCCTAATTCGCGTTGGAAACTTTTTTGTGCTGGGATACTATATATACCTTGAACGTTTTAGGGTTTAATTATATGACATACGAAAAAGAGGGTTTTTTTAGAGGAATTTGAGAGAGGAATCTCAGAGAGAGAAAAACCTATTTTGGGAGCATTGTAATCTTCTTCAATTAATCAAAGAATTTCTGGTGTGGCTCCCGAGGACGTAGGCACGTTTGCCGAACCTCGTTAAATCTGGTGTTCTCTTGTTTTAGTTGTTCTTTCCTGCAAGTTTTTCTTTTATTTACTGTGATTTCTTGCTTGCTTACTTTCGACACAAGATCCGGAAGGGCACAGGTTTTGTGTTTAACCCCAACAAGATGTAACTGAATCTGTGCATATCCAAATCAATCTCAAAATAGTTCTCCCCCTATTAAGGGTGAAACAAATAGGGAAGGATATGAAAAGAATGTTAGCAACTGAGGTGTTTATCCTTTCCTTTTCATGAATGTACTCATTCTTAGATATCTTATGCATGAATATTGATAGATTATTCTTAATTTTATGACTATCAAAGAGTTCAAATTTAAGAGCGCCACAGGTGCACGTAAAAGAAAAAAACGAGACTTGCCCTATGAAAGGAATCATATGCAAATAACCCCCTCGAACTTCAGGGTACATCAAAAAACTCCCCCTGAACTTTAAACTTTTCTAATTGGGCCGCCTACTTGTATTTGGCAAGTAACCAAAATATCTTTTGAGAGAAAAATTCCCACTGTAGTCATGCAATTTACTGACAACATACATCGCTCCTCTCAAGTGATGGTTTTCGTCTCACGAATATTTAAGTTATTTATAAACTATAGTTAGAAGGGTCTGCTGAACAAAGTTTAAAGTTCCAGGGATTTATAAAAAAATGTTTAAGGGTTTATGATAAATTTTACGGAAGAAAAATAATCTATAACTTCTGGATATAGTACCACTAACTGTTGCGTTTTTCAATTCTAGTTGGCAATAAAAAGTTCCAACGCTTGACAGTCAAGACATAGAAGATGAACCTTGAAGCACTACGAAGGCATTTGATAAGACTTTTCAAGATTGATATTATGTGAAAAAGTTAGAAAAACCGAAAGAACATTATACGATGATGCATTTTACGCCTAGAAAGAGAGATTAATTCAGCATATCGTAAAACAAATAAAGGAGGAATAGACCTAATTAACTTAATTACCAAGTAAAATTCATGTTGATGACGAGAAAGCACTGGCTTTTCATTATATGCATGCGCGAGTTTCCTCTCCGCGGTATGCTTAATGGAAGATCCTCCAAGTATTTTTAACCTTTCACGGAAAGGTGCAATATTTGTGTCCGTAGGGAATCCTTTTAACTCTTTCAACTTCATCATCAATTAAGTTCTTCTGCTTACAAGACAAACTATCATGCACTTATGATATATAACCGATCAGCAAGAGTCACATAAAAGCGTAATTTGATTAGTCCTACAAATATTTTGCAACAAAAAAAAGTTTATAATAATTAATAAGAATGAGAAGACATCAAGATCACTTATTTAGCATTAATTTCCTCTTCATTTGATGGGACAAACCAAAAGGATGAGCCGGCTTCTTGTTATCTCACAGTCCACACATAATATGCTTACTTCTTTACCATCACCATTTGAGAACCATTAAGAAAAAGATTGTATTTAATCAGTTCTACTGTATGATATCAGTGAAGGAAGTAGTATCTTATTGTTGATTTCTTGTATTTGATGTATTTATGGTCCTATTAATTAGACCCCACTACAGCCAAACAAGAGCCTTGGCAATTTTTTTTCCCTTAACCAATTCTACTATATATGTGATACCAAGGTTGAAATCAGCTGTCACGGTGTCCCTTTTTCATATTGATGCACCTTAATTATGCTATGAGGTAAGGTCATACAATCACTTAGCAAGAGACGCTTTTATTTGATCATCAATTCTACCGCATGACACTAGCTAGTGCCATTGAGTAGTGCGGCGAATAGAATGTTCTCAACTCATCCTTCATACCCAAAACTCAAGCTTCGTCAACAATTTTAGATGAAAAAGAAGAATTTTAGATGAGAAAGAATAATCCATGTCCTATCTATCAGATTAATTTCCCATGGTACGCATTAGAATTTAATTTTCATTGTAAATGGGAAGGAAGGATCATAAGTACTAGGCCATGCTCCATCCATTCTGAAACATATGGTTTAATGATGGATCGACAATTTATAACTTAAAGAGGAATCTTTTATGTTTGAATATTACGAGAGAGGCATAAACAACAACCCTCATTAAACAAAAGATGCGGTGATGGGTAAGAAATTATGCCTACCATTCCGGACTTTAAAGAGCTACTATATCCTTCCGAGAAGTTCAAGCATTTACTCTTAGGGGCTGTTTGGTTCGTTTCCTTCATTTTCCAAAACTTTTTGGTGTTTCCTTCACTTTCATGGAAAGTGTTTCTTGTGTTTGTTTCGCCAAAAAATATGAGCAGAAAGTATTTCCCCCCACTTTTTTAGTTTGGTTCAAATTGAAAAAAAAAAAACAATTGATATGTGAATAGATTCCCTCATTTTCTAGTGTTTGGTTAAAACTAAAAAATCAAGAAAACTTGATTGTGGTCACCACGGTAAGATTATCACCTTTATAAGATAAATTTATTTCCAACATAAATTGAGAGGTGGACATATATCAACCGTCACATAAAAATATTTAAAATTTTGAGGGACTTGTTTGCAATTTTTAAAAAAGATTTGAGGTAGTGATGGAATAAAAACATGTACCAAATGTTACAAGTGCACAACCAATCAAGTTATAGTATAAAAAGTTATCGATCCCACGAGGAAGGTGTTTGCAAGAAATAATTAGATTCGGTTCTTATGTTGTGTGTGACAATTAGGAGTGGTTAGAAACAAGTAAATGAAAAGGAGACGTTTGTTTGTTTGGAGGGTTGATTGTGTGTTGTATTATATTCAAAATAAAATGTTGATTAAGAGGGAATAAGAATAAATAAATAAAATTACAATCGTAGAACAAGAAATGTATGAAAGGAGGAAAAAGAAAATGAAAATGAAAATGAAAACAAGAGAATAAAAGAAAAGAATAAAATCAAGATAGTGAAAACAAATGAGGATATCAATTTAAAGATATTAGGAATCTAAAATTGAATCCACTAAATTATTTCTCTTAGTAATTATGAAATATTCTCTTTTTATCTTTATTAGAATTCTCCTTTAGATTTACTAAGTGTAGGGCATCAAACAACTCAATGAAAGGGTACCCTATCAAATTATCACCCAAGTTAAATTCATTCATGCAAGAAAAATCAATTTGAGACTTAATCTAGAATTCACAAGTGTAACCCATCAAACAATTTAATGAAAGGGTAGGTTATCAAGTTCTTCTTCTAGATCTCTTATTAATTATCCTAACAAGATCATTATTTGCACAAGAGAATATTCCACAAATTAGAAAGAAATCTAACTTAGTTTCATGCAATTCATAAATTCCTACAATGTTTTAGTTCCACGTTTAAAAATAAAAACCTAACTATAAACGTAAAATTAAATTAATTACAGAAAATAAAAGAAGAATAAATTAAAAGAAAATCTATACTATGGAAATAAAAAGCAAGAATTAATTATAAGAAAGGAAAAAACTATGCTAACAAAGAAAAGGAAAAGAAAGAAGGAATAAAGAAAATAAAATTGCAAGGAAATAAATCTAAGCTATGAATTAAAATGCATGATAAGAATTAAATCTAAGCTACGAAAGGAAATACAAAAGAAAATGAAAAATAAAGAAAATAAAAATAGAAACTTACATTAAAGGGGGTTATCCTCTCCTTGAACTTAAATTCCGGTGAACAAGATTGTATTAAATGTAAAATGAATTACAAGTTTGAGGGTTTCTCAATCAAGAGTAAACTCCTCATACAAAACATTCACACCCTCAAACTCTCATACTCTCCTTTATTTATACACCAAAATATCCTACTCTCCTCTATTTATACATCAAAATATCCAACCATCACAATTAAAATACAATATTTCAACTCACACTATACCCATACCACAATCCAAAACCCATACTATATATTATCCACAATCCAAAAACCCATATCATATCTTATCCACAATCCAAAAACTCATACCCATGCTTATCCACAATTCATAACATAAAATGGGCTTTTGGCTTCATTTATTGGTTTTTTTCCTCTTCGGGCTTTTGCTTCATAAGCTTCATTTTCCTCTTTGCTTCAATTCTTCATTTTCCTCTTTGGGCTTTTACTTCATGGGCTTCTTTGGCTTGTGATCTTTGGGCTTCTAAAATGCTGAAAAATAGAAAAAAGAGAATTTGAGGGTTTTTACATTTAATAATATTTATTTATGTTTTTATTCATTTATGTGCAAACTAAGCTAAAATGCTGATATTAGCATATTTATTTCTTGAAATAATTAGATAATGAGGGTGTAAAATGGTATAAAATATGTTAATCAAATACCTACACAACTAAACTTTTGCTAGTCCTCTAGCAAAGAAAGAAATTAAAAATCCTAACTCACTTTCACAGGAATCACGGTTGTATTTAGCACATACAATAAGCCTTTAAACCCCTAGGTTACCCTAGAGGACGAGTTGTAGTCTCGTGATGGTTTATAGTGAATATACCCAAAAAATTCGATCAACTTGCCAATTAAGGAAGTCAGTAAATAACTGATTTCACTTGATAAATTTAAAAAGTCTAATCGAAGCTAGTTAGTACTCAAGAAAATATTTTTATATATAACTCTAAGGTAAATCTCCTAGAAAATATTTTCATTATAACAATACAAAACCAAGTCAAACTTAGAAATTTAAATTAAAAGTTTTGAAAAGAACATGCTAACTCTTTGTTTTGAATAATTTTCATGAAAAATATGTAAATCCAGGCTACTTGAAAAAAATATTTTTAACTCCAAGTTCAGCATGCAAAAATTCCATTATTTTAATTAAGAGTCTAAGATAAGAGTTAAGTAAAGTATACTACTTTGAAAATTATTTCTTAAGAAATTTATTTAGAGTTAACATAAAAGGTAAACTTGAGTATTTCACTAGCTAGGAATTAGAAAATTTAAAGTTATATCAAATAGATCAATTACTACTTAACTCTGTTAATTTGGCAAGTGACAATAATTTTTGTTTTATGTTTTGTTTTTGTTTTTTTTTTTGAAAGAAGAAAAATATACAAAAAGGTAAAATAAAGAGGAAAAAGTAACTACTTCCCACCCCCACACCTAAATTTTGCATTGTCCTCAATACAAACTCCATGATGCACAAAGTAAAGCAGATACGAGTTAAAGTACTTACAGTTGTTCGGTCGACCAAGAACAATGATGAGAAAAATCTGCAATTACCTTTATGGTGAGGATGAAGTAAACAAAATAAAACCAACTTTTTTATATATATATACATTTTTATTTTATTTTTTGTTTGTTTTTTACATTTTTATTACAAATAATGTGGTTCATGGAGAACCAAAACCTCCTCTTCTCCGAGCGTAGAATATTCTAAAATTGGTTTCAAGCGTTGACCATTAATTTTGAAAATATGACCATTTTTAGGATTTTCTATCTCGACAGCCCCATGTGAGAAAACTTATTTGACATTAAATGGACTTGACCACCTTGATCTTAATTTTCCAGGAAAAAGATGTAATTTTGAGTTGTAGAGTAAAACCTTTTGTCCTGGAGTGGAATTTTTCCGTAAAATTGAATAAAATTGAATTGTCATAAAAAATCTTTGTTTTCTCTTTGTAAATTTTTGAGTTTATATATGCATCATTTCGAATTTTCTCTAACTCATTTATTTGGAGCAATCTGTTTTTACCTGCCGAGTCTAAGTCAAAATTCAACTGTTTGATAGCCCACAATGCTCGGTGTTCTAACTCCACTGGTATATGACAATCTTTTCCAAACACGAGCCTGTACGGTGACATCCCCAAATTTGCTTTGAATGCTGTACGATATGCCCACAAAGAATCACACAATTTTACAGACCAATCTTTTTTATTATGATTAACTGTTTTTTCTAAGATTTGTTTGATATGCCTATTTGTGATCTTTACTTGACCACTGGTTTGGGGGTGATAAGGAATTGACTGTTTGTGTGTGATTGAATATTTCCTCATCAAAGTTTCAAAAGAACGGTTACAGAAATATGTACCGTTGTCACTAATGATCGCTCGAGGCACTCCAAACCGCGCAAAAACATTCTCCTTCAAAAACTTGACAACAACCTTGTTGTCATTAGTCTTGCAAGCTACTATCTCAACCCATTTTGACATATACTCGATGACTACTAGAATGTAGACATTTCCAAAGGAATTTGGAAATGGTCCCATGAAATCTATACCCCACAAATCGAAAAGTTCAACAGTTAAGATGAGTTGTAATGATATCATATTTCTTCTAGTAATTTTCCCTAAGAGTTTACAGCGGTTAAATGTTTTGCAAAACTCAAATGAATCTTTGAAAAGAGTGGGACAGTATAACCCGGACTGAAGAGTTTTTTTCAGCTGTTTTTCTTAGGCCAAAGTGGCCCCTGCATGCTTGCTCATGACAGAAGGGTAGAACACTCCTAGTTTTTTCAGTGGGAACACACCTCCTAAAGATCTGATCAGGACAGTATTTGAACAGATATGGATCATCCTAGTAAAAGTATTTCACCTGGGAAAGAAAACGGGATCTATCTGTTTTATTTGGAGGAGTTGTTCATCTGGGAAATGAACATTGATAGTGACGGTTGATGTTGGTGCATTTGAAAGTCTAGAGAGGTGATCAGCTACAGGGTTTTCTGCTCCTCTTCTATCAAGAATCCGAATGTCAAACTCTTGAAGTAGGAGAATCCATCTAATGAGCCGTGCCTTTGCATCTTTTTTGGTCAAAAGATACATAAGTACGACATAATCCGTGAAAACTTTGGTCAAAGACCCGGTGAGATAAGACCTAAATTTTCTAAGGCAAATACTACAGCTAAAAACTCTTTCTCAGTGGCAGAGTAATTTTGTTGGGCATGGTTCAGAGTCCTACTGGTATAGTAGATCACATGTGGTTTACCATCAATCCGTTGTCCTAAGACAACACCAATTGCATAATCGGATGCATCCCACATCAGTTCGAATGGTAAGGTCCAGTCTGGTGCATGAATGATAGGAGCTGTGGTTAGCTCTTTTTTCAGATATTCAAAGGTTTTGAGGCACTCGGGAGAGAAAACAAATGATGTATCCTTGGCTAAAAGATTAGTCAAGGGTCTAGCCATTTTGCTGAAATCCTTGATGAAACGTCGATAAAAACCAGCATGACCAAGAAATGATCTAATATCTTTGATAGTTTTGGGAGGAGGAATGTTAGAAATGAGATCTACCTTGGCCTTGTCTACTTCGATCCCTCTGTTGGAAACTACATGTCTTAAGACAATGCATTGTTTGACCATGAAATGATATTTCTCCCAATTAAGAGTCAGATTTTTCTCCCTACATCATGCTAGGACCAGTTTGAGATGATGTAAACACTCAGAAAATGTGTCACCGAAAATGAAAAAGTCGTTCATGAAAATTTTGACAAATCTCTCTACCATGTCGGAAAAAATATTGATCATGCAACATTGGAATATGACAGGTGCGTTACACAGCCCAAAAGGCATGCGTTGGTATGCGAAAGTTTCACATGGGAAAGTGAATGTGGTTTTCTCCTGATCTTCTGGAGCGATAGGGATTTGATTGTAACCTGAATATCCATCCAGGAAACAATAGAACTCGTGTCCTGCTAATCGCTCTAACATTTGGTCAATGAAGGGAAGAGGGAAGTGATCTTTCCGAGTGGCTAAGTTGAGTTTTCGGTAGTCAATGCAAACTCGCCATCCAGTTTGGATACGAGTGGGAATCAGCTCATTAGCCTCATTTTGGATAATGATGATCCCAGATTTCTTTGGGACAACTTGGACCGGACTTACTCATGAACTATTAGAAATTTCTTTGGGATAATGGTGATCCCATGATCAAGACATTTTAGAACGTCTTTTCTAACAGCTTCTTTCATCACCGGGTTCAACCTACGTTGAGGATCTCTAGAAGGTTTGGCATCATCTATCAAATGGATTCGGTGTTGAACAATGGTTGGACTAATCCCCTTGATATCAGCCATGGTCCATCCAATGGCTTCCCTATTCTCTCTTAAAACATCTAAGAGAGCTTCTTTTTGATTGGAAGTTAAGTCAGAAGAAATGATGACTGGTAACGTTTCGTTCTCCCCTAAGTAGGCATACTCTAGATTTTCAGGTAAATATTTAAGCTCTAACTTAGGGGGTTCCTCAACAGATGGGCGAAGTTGGACTCAGGGTTCTGTCTCTAAAGGTTCTCGTTGCTAGCCAATTGTAGATACATGATTGACCAGCGGATCTAACCCTATTTCGTCATCAAAAGACTCCTCAAAAATTAAGTCAGAAATACATGAATCTGACTCACACTCTCCCTCTTGTTGCTCATTGGATATTCCTTGGATGAAGTTTACTTCCATAGGTTGATCAGATGGATCACTGGGCTGCTTCTCTAGGTTGAAAATATTAAGGTCAACAGTCATGTTTCCAAAAGATAGTTTCATTTGACCGGTCCTATAATTGATCAAAGCATTTGAGGTGGCTAAGAATGGTCTTCCTAGAATGAATGAGATTTGACTTTTGAGATTGGAAACGGACCGTGTTTCCAAGACAATGAAATCAACAGGGAAAATGAACTCTCCAACTTTGATCAAAATATCCTCTACCTCTCCCTTAGGAATCTTCACGGATCTATCAGCTAATTGTAGGGTGTATTGTGTGGGTTTATGTTCTCCTACACCTAGCTGTTGATAGACTGAATAAGGAAGGAGGTTTACACTGGCTCTCAAGTCTAGAAATGCCTTATCAATGTAAGTATTTCCTATGACGCATGGAATTGTAGGACAATCAAGGTCCTTATATTTCAGAGGCATGGGTTTAGAAAATATTTCACTGAGGTTGACAGCTAAAAATACTTTCTTAGGGACATTGGTGGTTCTTTTCTTAATGCACAAGTCTTTTAAGAACTTTGCATAAGAGGGAATTTGTTTAACTGCGTCTAAGAGAGGGATGTTGATCTTGACTTGTTTGAAAGTTTCTAGGATTTTCTCAACCTGTGCGGAGTTTTTTCTAGGTTTGAGTCTGTCTGGAAAGGGGGCAACAGACATATACCTATCTAGATTAGGCTCACTCTCGTGTTCAGCTTTTTGGTCATCGGAAGGAGTCACTTCATCAGAAGGAGTGTGTTGGATGGAAGAAGGAGTTTGATCTGGTGGCATTCGAACTTGGTTATCTATCTGCTTTCCTGATCGTAAGGTGTGAACTGCATTCACATGGGCTGGTTGGTTTGAACTGGATCCATTGTCTTTAGGGTTCGCAACAGGTTGACTTGAAAATTTTCCTTTCTCTCTTTCGCTCATGGCATTGGCTAGTTGCCCAAGTTGGGTTTATAACCTGGCTATGGCTTGGGTGTTTGCGTTGAGCACTTGGCCGGTTGTTTGCATGAAGGAATTCAGAGTGGTGGATAATTGGGTCAACATGTTGTTGGTTTGTGTAGAAGCTTTCATCATCGCCTCTAAACCCTTTTCTAAGACACTAAGACGTTTTTCGTAGTCAGGACCTAAAGGGTTTATGGGTTGATGAGGATGAGGAAAAGGTAGATTAGATTGAAAGCTGTTTGGTGCATTGAATGGGGTTGTGTTTCCTCTAGGGAATTGTTGGTTAGAAGTGGGAATAAAATTTTGATTTCCGGTGAGGTTTCCTTGATTCCATGCAAAATTTGGGTGATTTCTCCAACCCGGATTGTAGGGTGGAGAGAATGGATCATTCCTAGGGTGCTGGAATATCGCGTTCATCTGTTCTAAAGGTTGGGTGTTTCCTAGGAGAGGGCATTTCTCTGAAATATGGGTAGGAGAATGACAGTTGTGACAACCTGGGGTAGAAATGTGATTGATTTGAGCTGAAGCTCGTTCCTTAACTTCTAAGGCTTCTAACATTCGCAGAATTATTGCCATCTTTGCTTCAGCAACAATGTTTGACTCTAGGGAATGACCACTAGACTTAGGTTGGGGAACTGATGAAACCCTATCATCACAGTGTTCCACTACATGGTTTTCTCTGAAAGACTCTTTAGAAATTCCTAAGCTTCATCAGCGTTCTTTTTCATAAAATCCCATTGGCACATGGATTCTAAAGAAGTCTTTGAAGAATAGTCCAATCCTTCATAGATGACTTGGCATAATCGTCATTTCTCAAGACCGTGGTGAGGACATTGGATGAGAAGATCCTTAAACCTATCAAAGTACTTCCAGAATGGCTCCCCCGTGACAATTTTAAAATTTTGAATGTTGTTTCTAAGCTTAACCTTTTTATGGATTGGGAAAATTTTCTTGAGAAAAGCGGTGACAAATTCCACAAATTCATCCCAAGTGGAGATGGAATTTGTAGGCAAGTTATACAACCATTTTTTTTCCTTGTCCTTGAAAGAAAATGGAATAAATCTGAGTTTGACTACATCTTCAGTTAATTCTCGAATTTTAATCATAAGACACACTTCCTCAAATTCGGAGATAAAAATATAAGCATCTTCAGTTTCATTTCCTAGAAATTTCGGAAGCATGTTTATGTAGTACGGTCGAAGCTCAAAGTTAGTTCCATTTGCCTCGGGGAGCTTAATGCATGAAGGGATTGTATTCCTAGTGGGATAACACATATCTTGGAGAACCGGTGGATTAGCCATTTCTACAATTGGTTCAAAACGAAATAAGCGATTTGTATTATCCCTAATCCACGTTTGCATACACCAAACAAATTCTTTTTATAAATTTTTTTAAAAAAAGAAAAATCAAAAGTTAGTTTTTTTTTTGTTATGAGAAGAAAAAAGAGAATCCTAACTAAAATAAATCAAAAACAACCAATTTTCAATCACTCTAACTCTAGGGTTAAGCCCATCTCAGCTACACCAGCTCCTAACCAAAAATTCTTTAAGTGAAAAGATCAAAGTTTTACTCGGTCAGTTAGCCAGTAAGGATAGTACTAGAGGGTGATCAAAGATCAATTAAGTACCTCGTTCCTTACGGAGCGCCTTACGCAACCCCTAAACCTTGCCTTAGACACCAACTTATCCAAGAAAACTTGAACCGGTTCACTTAGAGATTCATTGTTCCTTAATGAGCTCGAATCCTTAGGGGCCAACGTCTAATGAGTTTTAAAAAGGCTTGGGTTTGTGTAGTGAGAAATTAATGATTTTTGAGCTAAGGAAAGGGTGATGAAATCCCCCACCTTATCTTGATTAGGGGGTTTTGCCCTTACAAATATTTTCAAGCGTGTGCCAAATCAAGATGCTCAAATCACTTTGGAGAATGCCTACTATTATATGCAATGCAACCCTAGAAATTAAAAGCAACTAGAAAAGGATGGTAAAAAAAATTCTTCTCTTTTTTTTATTATGGTCAACAAAAAAATTCTTTTTTTTTAATTTTAGATCCTAATTATCTCTAGTTGTGGAGAGCTAACTAAAAGGGTGAAATTAAAAATACTAGAAAGAAGAGTTACTAAAAGCAAATCTTCAATTCCTCGATTTCCCATCCGTAATTTTTAAGCTCCAAGCGGTTTCTTCACAAGAAAATACACAAGTTAAAGAAACAAAATAATTAAAATCCTACTTGAACACCGTTCCCCAACAACGGCGCCAAAAACTTGATGGAATAAAAATATGTACCAAATGTTGCAAGTGTACAACCAATCAAGTTATAGTATAAAAAGTTATTGATCTCACGAGGAAGGTGTTTTCAAAAAATAATTAGATTCGGTTCTTATGTTGTGTGCGACAATTAGGAGTGGTTAGAAACAAGTAAATGAAAAGGAGACGTTTGTTTGTTTGAAGGGTTGATTGTGTGTTGTATTATATTCAAAATAAAATGTTGATTAAGAGGGAATAAGAATAAATAAATAAAATTACAATCGTAGAACAAGAAATGTAAGAAAGGAGGAAAAAGAAAAAGAAAATGAAAACAAGTGAATAAAAAAAAGAATAAAATCAAGAAAGTGAAAACAAATGAGGATATCAATTTAAAGATATTAGGAATCTAAAATTTAATCCACTAAATTATTTCTCTTAGTAATTATGAAATATTCTCTTTTTATCTTTATTAGAATTCTCCTTAAGATTTACTAAGTGTAGGGCATCAAACAACTCAATGAAAGGGTACCCTATCAAATTATCACCCAAGTTAAATTCATTCATGCAAGAAAAATCAACTTGAGGCTTAATCTAGAATTCACAAGTGTAACCCATCAAACAATTTAATGAAAGGGTAGGTTATCAAGTTCTTCTCCTAGATCTCTTATTAATTATCCAAACATGATCATTATTTGCACTAGAGAATATTCCACAAATTAGAAAGAAATCTAACTTAGTTTCATGCAATTCATAAATTCCTACAATGTTTTAGTTCCACATTTAAAAATAAAAACCTAACTATAAACATAAAATTAAATTACATTTAAAAATAAAAACCTAACTATAAACATAAAATTAAATTAATTACAGAAAATAAAAGAAGAATAAAAAAAGAAAATCTATACTATGGAAATAAAAAGCAAGAATTAATTATAAGAAAGGAAAAAACTATGCTAACAAAGAAAATGAAAAGAAAGAAGGAATAAAGAAAATAAAATTACAAGGAAATAAATCTAAGCTATGAATTAAAATGCAAGATAAGAGTTAAATCTAAGCAACGAAAGGAAATACAAAAAAAGTGAAAATTAAAGAAAATAAAAATAGAAACTTACATTAAAGGGGGTTTTCCTCTCCATGAACTTAAATTCCGGTGAACAAGATTGTATTAAATGTAAAACGAATTATAAGTTTGAGGGTTTCTCAATCAAGAGTAAACTCTTCATACAAAACTTTCACACCCTCAAACTCTCATACTCTTCTCTATTTATATACCAAAATATCCAACCCTCATAATTAAAATACAATATTTCAACTCATACTACACCCATACCACAATCCAAAACCCATACTATATCTTATCCACAATCCAAAAACCCATATCATATCTTATCCACAATCCAAAAACCCATACCCATGCCTATCCACAATCCATAACATAAAATGGGTAAAAATGGGCTTTTAGCTTCATTTATTTGTTTTTTTTACTCTTTGGCCTTTTGCTTTATGGGCTTCACTTTCCTCTTTGCTTCAATTCTTCATTTTCCTCTTTGGGCTTTTACTTCATGGGCTTCTTTGGCTTGTGATCTTTGGGCTTCTAAAATGCTAAAAAATAGAGAAGAGAGAATTTGAGGGTTTTTACATTTAATAATATTTATTTATGTTTTTATTCATTTATGTGCAAACTAAGCTAAAATGTCGATATTAGCATATTTATTTCTTGAAATAATTAGATAATGAGGGTGTAAAATGTTATAAAATATGTTAATCAGGTAGTAATTTGTAAAATATTCAAAGATTTGAGGGCCTAATTCCAAAATGCTCAATGAACAAGATTTGAAGAAACCTGATGCTCAAGAGAAAAATATGCTCAGCTCTAGTCATTTTCTTCATTGTATGCCCCGCCATGAAATTTATAATAGCAATGTTGGCTGCATGTATTGCATCGACAATTGATTACTAGTATAGATTTTGGCTGCATACATTAAAAAAAGACCATCATCATGACATAATATTATATAACCAGTGTCATAACAACCAATGCCAAAGACTCAGCTAGTTCTAACATTCCAGCTAGTGTTATTTCTAACACAAGCGTTAGTTCCAGTGGTATGTTAGTTGTAGTTGAGCCCCTGTTAGTTCTAGTGGCTCTCGTGCTAGTTCTACCTGCTGTCATATTAGTTCTAACATTCTAGGTAGTATTATTTCTAATATAAGTGTTAGTTCCAGTAGTATATTAGTTCTAGTTGAGTGTAGGCATCGAAAATTGCCAATAGGTCTCCACGAACGGTTCAGTGTTAAAGAGCGACGATGAACGTCACTATCCGATCCACAGGAGTCTAATTGACGTCGACGAACGACTGAAGTGAATCGACGAGCTACGTGAGCTGATAGGATTTCGGAACAACGAAGACCCGGACCAATCGGGAACCCGGCGGCATTCACAAAAAGGACGACGTCCTTCATGCCTCGATCACTCTACAGACAATCCAACCATCAGAGCAGATCGAACTCTTCGTCAAGCATCCAACGCACTTGGAATCACTCAAATCCGAGTTCGGACGAAGAATTTATGGGGAAAACAATCGAATACACCTCAAACGGAGTCTCGGGAGGTCGAAACACCCCGGGGGTGTCTAGGAAAAGCCTAGACACCCCAGGGGTGTCTCGGCCTTGGCCGAGACACCCCAAGGGTGTCTCGGCCAATCCGAGACACCAAGGGGTGTCTAGGCCCCCTAGACGCCCCCATTTGCCTATAAATAGCACCCCTTACCTCATTTTTCAGGGAGGAGGATTTTTGGAGAAGATTGGCGAAGCCCTGCTGCAGTGAAGAGTGGTCGAGCGCTTCAACAAGGAGAGGAGAGGTCTTCATCAGAGCCTTCATCACCCGTTCCCCCTTTTCCTTAGTATTACCCTTCGCCGGTAATCACTAAGAAGAGCTGATATCTCGTTTTAGCCGAGATAGACGCTTCAGGCTTCTAGATCTCACGCGGATCGACGAAGCTCTGTCCGATTCTTTCGGAACAGATCTGAGTGCCAGGTGGACCACGGATATTGACGTCCCCGTCACAGGCAAAAGACCCACGCAAGCAAGAGACGATAATCGGATCTTGCGTTTGTTTGAAGAGAGTTGTACTTTTTTTTGTTTTCATTGTGTAAGAGTCTTATAAAAAGGCCATCTTTTTTTGTTTCATTGTAACGACTGAAGTTGTAATGAATACAACAATGAATACAACAACTTTCTCCGCAAACAAGCTGGCGACCACAGTGGGAGCCAACGACATCGCTACCGACGCCGTCGTGACGCAACCGGCATTCAAGATCCGGGTGAATGAAGAGATCGAATACGAGTTCGATCAGCAAAAGTTCGAAGAGTACCTCTCTTCCTCCTCCTCCAGATCCGCCTCTCCGAACAGGTGCAGGAAGGCATCCTCTTCCAGAAACGTTCGCGGGACCCTCGGCTCAAAGACCCAAGATCCCCTTGCCATCGCTGCACTTGCACCATGTGACGTCCCCGCGTCGTCCAACGTGGTCGAGATCGCAGATCTGGGCTTCTCCTCCACCAAGAAGATGGCTACTGAAGGTGCCCTAGCTGTGTCAAAGAGGACGCGCCAAAGACGGCGTCAACGCCTTGCTCGTCAGATGGCCAAGGCTTTGGAGCCGATGGACGGGATCCGTTACACTGAAGATCTCAAATCCATACAGCGCCAAGAGCAACAACGGTATGTAACCAACTCCTCCTCTAAGGCAGAAATGAACGAATGGGTTCGTGTCACGAGGACTCGCTCAACCCTCGAAGAGCGAATCAAGAAGCGCCGCGCACTGCTTGCGCATGCCCGAGCTCTCCTGCAGAAAGCGGAGGAGATGCAGAAAGAAGAGGCGGTCAAGAATCCGTCAAAACACAAGCAGGTATGGGTGCTAAAAGCAAAGCCGGTGCCTAAGACAAGAGCGGACGATATTGCTGTCCGACCTTCATCGATCCAGATCCCGTTCCCCTTGCCCCCGCACCTCCGGCGGAGTCAAGTAATAACACAGATCTTTCAACACCTAGGGTCCCTTTGAAAGGTCGCCTCGGTCCCTTACCGGGGAATCGAGGTAAAGTACCTATCAAAGAGCGATTGGGTCCGTTGAAAGGTCCCCAAATGATAAACCCGACTGGGGGTCATTCTAATCCCCCCAAGGAAAATAACAAAGGGAAAATCCCTATTGCCGACCGCATCGGGTTGCGTGTCGAAGTTCAAGAGCCCGTTAAGTTTTTACGCTCGCAAAAGCGTAGACTTGAACGAGCGACTCCTGAAAACGCTAAACATGTGTCATATCCCCAGAGGGAAACATATTCGTCTGATGACGACGGTGTTATACCTGGGAAATCATGCCAACACTCTATAGGTTGCTCCAGTTATCAAACTGATGAGTTGTACTATAGAGCTGGGGGTGTGAGTAAGTCTTGGAAGCGAAATGCACGAGACACGGAACCTCACTGTCCATGTGCCAACATCATCAGGGTGGTGTTATCAGAATGCTGTTGCTCTGAAGCCCCAAGGAGAGTCTCGGTGTTCGAGAGAATTTCCACCAGAACATCTGAGACTAAGCCTAGGCGTTTCCGACGAAGACGAAGGATAGTCGAAGACGGAGAATTGCCGAAGGTTACCACTAATATGGCCAGCAAAAGGGCATCGACGAGAGATAATCCCGAGTCAACGCCGCTAGTACCCTGGTATTTAACTCATCTGCAGTCCGGAACCATTACACGAGGAACTTATAGTAGGGTTCGGACGAGATTGCCATCAGAAGACGAAGGATCAGATGCCGGCTCTGCAATTGCATCGGACAACACGGTATCTAGCGAGGGACAACCCCGCGAGGTACTCATGATCAGCGCCGAACAAGTAAACAAGATGCTTGAGGATGCCCTGGCTCGGCAGAAAGAAAGTTTCAAGTTCGAGATGGAGATGGCCATGCAGCAGATGAGAGAAATGCATGATCAGCAAATCGCGGCTTTGACAACTCACCAAGGAGAACCCACTCGACCCAATCATCAGAATCAAGATGAGAATGAACGGGAAGGGAATAATGTCAACATAATTATTCCCCCTGTCAACAACGTCAATGGAGGTGGTCCTGTAGATGATAATGCAAAAGAAGACCACGTTACCTCTCCCCAAAGCCACTCGAAGACAGATACGAGTGAGGACAAAAAGATGAAGGACTTGGAGAGCAAAATCAACGCGTTGATGAACGCTCAAGAGGTGAAAAGGTCCAGCATACCATGTCCATATCCAAGGGAGTGGGAATCGATTCCATATCCGGCAAAGTTCAATTTAATCAACTTTACGCCGTTTGATGGAAAGGGTTCCCCTACCCAACATCTAATATACTTCAAGTCCCATTTGGGAATAATCTCCGGCAATGAACCCTTGATGGTACGGTCATTCGTTGGCACTCTTCGCGGAGCGGCCTTCGATTGGTATCGTCGCCTCAAGCCGGGGAGCATCAGCAGTTGGGACAACATGAAGGATATGTTTCTGACGAACTTCTTCGACGACGACACTGAGGTCTCAATCAGCACTCTGTTTGAGGAGAAACAGAAGAATGGTGAGACAGTCGAAAACTTCGTGAAGAGGTTCCGAAGCGAAGATTTCATCCTCGAGACCTGTCACAACAATCTTTCCTTGGACATCCTCGAAGCTATGGGAATGGTGCCACCAAAGACCTGGAAGGATCTGAAGGTGCGAGGAGAACGAGCCGAACGATTCCTAAAAAGGAAGAAGGCGGAAAGGGGTCAAATAGCTAATAATGCTCCACAACCAAATTTTGTCCCTAGGGGTAAAGGAAAGGCGCATGCAAATACTGTGAACGCGAATCAAACGTTCGAGGTGCAAGCACAGCCGCAACAGCAGCAGCAAAAGGCGCCTCAACCATCAAGGTGGCAACAGCAGACCCAGAAGCCGAAAGTCTCGGAGCCGAAGTTCCCAAAAGTTTATTCGTTCAGAGAGGATGAAGTTCCCGGTATCTTCAAGTACCTCATTGAGAATAATAAGATCAAATTGCCTCCGATCCAGGATCAGGAAGATGCCAAGAGAATCAATGATCCAAAATACTACGCATTTCATAGAGCGGTGCACCATCCTACCAAGGTGTGCTATGCTCTTAAGGACAAAATCCAAGCTCTAATCGATGTCGGGGTCATCACAATGAAGCAGCCGAAGGAGAAGAGAGTGGGAGCAAATGCAGTATCAATCAGCTTCGGTTCTGTTCCATTAAACTGGTTCCGGCATGAACCAGTAATAAATGCAGCAGTAAAGACAGTGAACGATGATCCTCACAGGCAGCGCCAGAAAGGACTTGTGCCACACACAGCCCCGAATGGTGAGATTCTCTGTGTTCACCCAGATTTGATTGGAGATGAACAATGGACTGGAACCTCTTCCAAGAAAAAGTCAAAAGGAAAAGGTAAGTCTTGTTATGGAGCTTCTGCTATTCCGGGAGAAGATGACGAAGAAATTCCCACCTTCCCGCTTTCTGAAGATGAACAGGAGGCCTTTGCAACCCGAAGCGGGAATGAGTATCACTACAAGTACCCGGATGCTTCCGAGCAATTAGGCACCAAAACCGCTCCTTCCAAGACATTGGCAGAACTAGGCAGTCTCGATTCAATCATCCGATTGGAAGAGACAAACCGGGGAATGCGAGCTCTCCACCTCATTTCGACATCATGGCGCAATTAGCCAATATCCCGGCTAGGATAACCCTTTACGAGTTATTGCGCCTGTCCAAGGATACAAGGAAAGCATTACAGGAGGCTTTGAGCGATTCTGAAGCTTTTCTCACTCGAATCAAGCCGTCGCCTGAAGGACCAGAGCCATCTGCTCAGCATTGCAATCTCGCGGCGCATCATTTTCCATGCATCTCTTTTACCAAAGAAGACATGCAGACGAAGAACTCAAAGCATGATCGGCCTTTGTATTTCACAGGGCACATTGGCTCCAGCATGGTCAACCGGATCCAAGTTGATCCGGGTTCCGCTGTTAGCATAATGCCATTCCGATTGATGCATCATCTCGGAATCCCGACTAGCAAACTAGCCTCCACCGGCACTACGATTTACGGATTCAACACCAGCGGGTCCAGACCCTTGGGGAAGATTCGAATCAAATGCCAGATTGGGGATTTAAAATCAGAAGTTACTTGCTATGTAATTGATGCAGAAACGTCCTATAATTTGCTGTTGGGTCGACCTTGGATCCACGGTAACCTTATAGTCCCGTCAACTCTGCATCAATGCCTCAAGTACGTGGACTCAAATAATGAAGTCAAGACGGTGGTCGCGGATAAGCAACCGTTTAAGGGATTGGAGAACTATTTCACCGATTCCCTTCTATACGGTGCTGAATCCGATACTGAATCACCGGCCCAAGGAACGGACAGCGGAGATGAAGCTGATACCGAAACTGGGTTTGATTATGATGGTGGTTTTGTACTTAATGACATTGTACCCATTGTAATCAATCTTGACGATGATAAATCATCAGAAAATAGTTGTAATTGGCAACTTGCCGAAGAACTATCAATAAACGATGATTTAGAGTACTCGATGTGTCTTGATAATGTCACTAAAAGGCTTTATGATAACCCTAATTTGTATATGACTCTTCAATCGTTTTGCATGACGAAAAAGCAGGTACAAGATCCATGCGGAGCAACACTTGTCATCCCCTCGGGAATAGGGGGTGGAAAAGAAGTCGTCTACGGCAAAGGAAAAGAAGCTCCGACACCTGATCACTTCGTAGAAGAAGAAGACGATGAAGATAAACCTGCCCCTCATCTGTTTAGATATGACGCAAAAGCGCGCGATCTAATGGAGAAGTATGGGTATGACTTCACACTTGGAGAAGGTCTTTTCTTTGGTCGAGGTCCACGAGTTCCACCTCGAATGGCCTATGTACCGAAGGGAAAACCCGATGATTATTATCGTCATAAAAGAGGTCTTGGCTATGTCTCCTCGTCCGACGACGAATGTTGCTGGCAAATCATCGATCAGATTGCTAACAAGGCTAGAAAAGGATACTCTTCCGACTCGTCGGCTTGGGATTCCGACGTTAGCCTTGGTGAAATGTTTAAAAAGTTGATATCGAACATGGTCACGGTCGATCCTACCACAATAGAGGAAGATGATCAGATGCCGACATGGGAAGATCCATGGGTTCATCACCTAAACATGCAGTATGGTGATAGGTTCGAGCAAAGAGAGCCTCCTACCGAAGATCAAGTAATCCAAGTGAATATGAGAAGTGAGGAAAATCCGAAGACGATATTCATCAGCGACAGTCTCCTACCCGAGGAGAAAGAAGAGTTAATCTCCCTCATCAGGGAGTACATCGATGTGTTCGCCTGGAATTATGAAGACATGCCAGGGCTCGATCCAAACGTAGCAGTGCATCGCCTCAATATTAAGTCGGATGTCAAACCTGTCAAACAACAACAAAGACGGTTTCGTCCGCAAATGATGGAGGCGATCGAAGCTGAGGTTAAAAAGCTTGTCGACTCCGGCTTCATCAGGGAAGAGCAACATCCAGAGTGGCTTGCCAATATTGTCCCGGTCCTTAAAAAGAACGGGAAGATCAGGGTCTGTATTGACTTCAGAGACCTCAACACTGCTTGCCCAAAAGATGATTTTCCCCTCCCCATCACGGATGTCATCATCGACAATACGTGTGGGTTCGAGAGGATGTCTTTCATGGATGGCTTCTCTGGTTACAACCAAATCAAGATGCATCCAGACGATGAAAAGCACACGGCATTCAGAACGCCTCTCGGCGTCTTCTGCTACACGGTTATGCCCTTCGGTTTAAAGAACGCAGGTGCTACATATCAACGAGCTATGTCAAAGATCTTTCAGGATCATCTCCGAAAGACTGTTGAATGCTACGTAGATGATCTGGTCGTGAAAAGTCGTGATAAAAAGGATCACATCAAAGACTTAAAGACCATGTTCGACTTAATGCGAGCCCATCAGTTGAAGATGAATCCTACCAAGTCTTTCCTCGGAATGTCGAGTGGAAAATTCCTGGGATTCGTCGTCACCACCAAAGGTATCCACATCGATCCTGATAAGGTAAAGGCGATCAATGAATTACAACCTCCGAGAAACCTCAGGGAGCTCAGAGGATTGCAGGGGCGATTGGCTTATATCCGTCGGTTCATTTCGAACCTCTCAGGAAAATGCCAACCATTCTCCAAGCTCGCAAAGAAGGGCGTATCATTTGTATGGGATGAAGCTTGTCAGAAAGCATTCGAGAGCATTAAAGAATATCTCTCAAAACCTCCCGTACTCGTTGCACCGAAATCGGGCAAACCGTTCTTGATTTATGTCAAGGCGACGAGCCACTCATTAAGTGCATTACTTGCACAAGATGACGATAACGGTCATGAGCAGGCAGTATATTATTTGAGCCGAACCATGGTAGGCGCCGAATCTCGATATCCTATGATTGAAAGAGAGTGTCTCGCCTTGGTGTTTGCTATTCAGAAGATGCGACATTATCTGGTCGGGCAGACCATTTATGTCATCTCTAAAGTTAACCCGGTCCGAGTATTCATGACTCAACCGGCTTCCATGAGCTGGCGATTAGCGAAATGGGCCTTACTCTTGTCCCAATACGACTTACATTTTAAACAACAGAAGTCAGTAAAAGGGCAGGCCATCTGTGATCTCCTGGCAGCTAATCCAACTACAGACACCGCCGAGATATATGACGATCTACCCGATGAAGCCCACGAAGTCAACGCAACTTCGCACCAACAAGTATGGCGTTTGTACTTCGATGGCGCTTCGCGAGCAACTAATGTTGCAAGTGCTCCTGGAAGTTCCAAGATTTCCTCCGGAGTAGGAGTTGTCTTAGTTTCCCCGGGAAAGCACGTGATGCCTCGAGCTTACTCATTGACCGAACCGTGCTCAAATAACATAGCCGAATATAATGCATTACTCATAGGACTCAGTTTCGCTAAAGAACTGGGGGTGGAGTATCTCGAAGCCTTCGGCGATTCTCAACTAATAGTCAAGCAAGTCCAAGGAGAATATGAAGTCCGAAGTCAGGATTTAATTCCATACCATAAGATGGCAGTGGAGATAGCGGAATCATTTGAAGGATTCTTTATCGAACATATTCCCCGGCTACAGAATACTTATGCAGACGCGTTGGCAGCATTGGCCGTATCACTGGCGCAGCCTCCCGAAATAGAGCAGTTTGTTACGGTAAGAACTCACCAACTTCTAATACCGTTTTACAATAAGGATGCCAAGGAAGAAGAGGTTCAAGAGGCGCACGCTACTCAAATCGAGTTCGAACCATGAGATTGGCGTTTCCCTTGCCAGAAGATGTGAAGGAAAGAGAGTCAATCAGACGAAGAGCACCAAGATTCTACTATAGTACGGAGAGTCGAACGCTATACCGCAGGGGGTACGATGGGTTGCTATTGCGTTGCCTATCAACCAAAGAAGCTGAAGAGGTCCTTAGGGAGGCGCATGAAGGAGAGTGTGGCGCACACCAACCTGGTCCCAAGCTCTACGATCGCATTAGAAGAATGGGGTATTTTTGGCCTTCCATGATGAGTGATGCAATTGCATATGCCCGAAAGTGTAATGCATGTCAAATACACGGGAATTATATGCACCAACCTCCGGAGCATCTGCATCCTTCGGTTACGTCATGGCCATTCGAGACTTGGGGAATGGACATCGTTGGCCCGATAAACTTGGGGAATGGACATTGTTGGTCCTATAAATCCTCCGTCAGTCAAAGGCGACCGGTTCATCTTGGCAATTACCGATTACTTCTCCAAATGGGCTGAAGCAGTTCCACTCAGAGAAGTTAAAACGAGCAACGTCATTGCATTCATCAAGCACCATATCATCTATAGGTATGGCGTTCCAAGACGAATCATACATGACAACGGTCCTCAGTTTGTCAGTAACGCCTTCATAAGGTTCTGCGAAAAGTTTAAAATTCAGGATATCTCGTCGACGGCTTATAATCCCACAGCAAATGGATTAGCTGAAGCCTTCAACAAGACTATCATCAAACTCTTGTCAAAAATCGTGAAAACTAATAAACGAGACTGGGATGACAAGCTTGGCGCGGCTCTATGGGCCTATCGGACCACAGTGCGCACACCAACGGGAGTAACCCCGTATTCGCTCGTATACGGATGTGAAGCTGTTCTTCCATTGGAGATCCAAATACCATCTCTTCGGATCGCTCTTTCAACCCAGATGACGACCGAAGAACAACATCAGAAACGCCTCGAAGAACTCGAGAAGCTCGATGAAGAGCGCCTGGAAGCTCAACAGCAAATTGAGTTTTACCAAGCTAGAATTTCTCGAGCCTTCGACAAAAAGGTTCGACAAAGGAGTTTCAAAGAAGGGGATTTGGTTCTAGCTGTAAGACGGCCTATGATCCTTAACTCCAAGAAGAAGGGTAAATTCGAACCCAAATGGGAGGGACCATTCGTAGTGGAGACAGTCTACTCGAGTGGCGCATATCGCCTTGTCACCAAGGACGGTGACCGGCTTATGATGCCGATAAACGGCAAGTTCCTGAAAAAATACTATCATTAGTATCTTCAGGATAACCAATGCATCGGGAAGTTCCCGGAAGAATACCACATGGGTATTCTTAGGGATAACCCAGTCATTGTGGAATTGACAAATAAGAAATCTACATTCGAACTCTGAATGTCAGAATGTTTCTTCTTATTTTTATCAAAATTCTCTAACTCTTATGAGTTATTTTTGTGAGATGAGATCCAATCCTCTGATAGGTTAATCTTTCCTCACCAAACCATCCGCTGATCAAATTAAACGACAGTGGATCCACCAACATTTCCATCTGCCAGTCATTGGCATTTCTCAGACTCAACGTGTTAGGTCAGAATCACCTAGCATTAAAGTCTCCCTTTGAGTGATAATACGAATTGGCACTTTCTTTGCTACCCGTATTCCACTCTCTTTGCGTTCTGGTCAAACCTATAAAAGTTAGGGCCAAAGCCAAATTCCTCTCTCGATTCCTTCCATGAACGAGAGGTCCACTTGGAACAGTCAAACCTATAAAAGTTAGGATTGTTCCCGATCTCGCTTAGTCAAGCCTACAAATAGTTAAGACTAAGACCGAGTCACTCCTTTTCGAGAAACGAAAATCCACCTTTGTTCCCTTTTCCACCAAACCTATAAAAGTTAGGGTTGAAATTGGGTTTTCTCCTCAATGAATGAGGGATTCTTTGGGTTCAAATGACCAATCCTATAGACAACGCGTCGCAAATAAAGACTCAACGCCGACAGTCGAGGGTCAGTTCTGTGTTCAACCAACAAGCACGAGCTAAAAATCAGAAAACCAGGAATTGACTTCAAGTTCGAATTTCCGACAACGGTCAGACAATAAATGCAGCACCGGAACCCTTACAGACATTCGACAAAGCACCGAATAGCCTGAAGGATTGAAGGAATCAAGAACAGAAGCCATTCCAAGGTCCCGTTACACCGACTGAAGGTGGGGACAATCATATCCAAAGTATTCCAGACTCTTCTATAAAAGAACGAGACTGAAATACTTTGGAGGGGGTATCTGTAGGCATATAAAATTGCTTATAGGTCCCTTAGCACAGCTCGGCACAAACCGACGAACCAACGAGGCGACGAGATCGACGAATCGCACGCAAGCAACGGAATACATCCGTTCGCATTTGGAATCAAGCCAAGTGTTAAAGAGTCAACGAGTGATCCAACCAAGGACAAACTCGGACGAATCACGATCGAATCAAGATCAGTTTCGGACTCGAACTCAGAAGCGGATTTACTGCCTAATCAGGATCCAGATTTACTGCCAAATCAGGAATCAGATTTACTGCCTAATCAGGATCCAGATTTACTGCCAAATCAGGAATCAGATTTACTGCCTAATCAGGATCCAGATTTACTGCCAAATCAGGAATCAGATTTACTGCCTAATCAGGATCCAGATTTACTGCCAAATCAGGAATCAGATTTACTGCCTAATCAGGATCCAGATTTACTGCCAAATCAGGAATCAGATTTACTGCCTAATCAGGATCCAGATTTACTGCCAAATCAGGAATCAGATTTACTGCCTAATCAGGATCCAGATTTACTGCCAAATCAGGAATCAGATTTACTGCCTAATCAGGATCCAGATTTACTGCCAAATCAGGAATCAGATTTACTGCCTAATCAGGATCCAGATTTACTGCCAAATCAGGAATCAGATTTACTGCCTAATCAGGATCCAGATTTACTGCCAAATCAGGAATCAGATTTACTGCCAAATCGGGATCTAAATCAACCGAATCACGAGACCGGAAAAAACGGCAAAAACCACAACACCCAGAGGTGGCCGACAGTTGTCATTTCGCGGGCACAGTAAAGGGAGCCTATAAATAGGCCCCCTTGGTTCATTTGTTCAAGGGTTGGAAATTTTGGAGAGGCGAAGCCCTGCTGGATTGGAGACTCGGAACTTAAAAAAGATTGAAACTTTGGGACTTCGGGGACTCACTCCTTCAGATCTGGTGCTCGGCGATCATCAACGTCAAATAAGGCAGGTGTTCGAGAGGATCGGATCTCAGATCTACGTTGCTACACTCCGGATCTAAGCTTGGTCTTAGATCCCGAGACTTGGACGATTGTTTCCTTGGTGAAACAATCCTCCCCGGCTATTATTTCCTTGGTGAAATAATACCCGTTGTACTGCGTAGATCCGACCGGATCTAGATCGCGCGGTGGTCCACGGCAAACAACCCCGGCGCAGGCAAAGAACCCACAAAGCGAGCGACCGCAAAACAGGAGCTCGCGATTCGTTCGACAAACAAGGAAACAAAGTTGTAATTTTCATTTCTTTTCAATTTGATTTTCGTTGTAACCTGATCTTATAAAAAGACCGGATCTTTGTAATCGATAGACTATTACAAGAGTGTACAATGGAATCATTAATGAAGAAAGCAACAATTTTTCCCGCGAACAGTATCAGGCCCAACGGCCGGTCCTATAGTTATACTCCTGTATTAGTCAAATGGAAATTTGGACAAATAAGGAGAATCGGGCCAAGAAGATCGTATGCATACCTGCAATCCCACCGTCCTCAGATGCAGCGGGAATGCCAAGAGTCATAAGAGTATCGGCCCAAGCGGCTGGGCCCATGACTGTACCTCTTTATTAGTCAAAATGAAAATTGAGACAAATAAGGAGGATTGGGATCATCTGCATACCTGTAGGTCCATCACCCGTAGGCATCTGAGGAATGCCAGGAGTCATAAGAGAATCAGTCCCGGTGGCTGGTCCTATGATTGCACTCATGTATTAGTCAACAGTCAGATGAACTTAGAGAAATACGATATCCCTAAATCGTATGCGTACCTGCAAGTCCGTCACTCCGAGGCAAGCTAGATATGCCAGGAATCGATATCGGGCTAATCCCAATGGTTGGCGCTGTAATATTAATCCTTCATTAGTCAGATAAAAAGATCAGGCAAGATGAAGGGAACCAGATATATACCGATGGATGAATCATTCCCAAAGAATGGTCTCTCGGTTCCTCTGGTAGTCTGCTCAGCCAGCATGTCAGCTAATAAGCCAGCATCGGGTTTCGAGAAGCTTGGCCTTTCCATCGCGACATCTGCAGGGTAATCTGAATGTTGGAAGATGAAGAAAGCTCAAAAAAATACTTGCAGCAAGAACGGAAGATCTTCCTTCCCCATGCTTGAGGAAAGTAACGTTAGATGTAGATATACCTAAATATGGGACTGCGGGCTCGACATTATTCATCTGCTCAAGATCGATGTTTAGATCGATGCCCAGAGACC
>NC_033796.1:99229510-99246201 GCF_001876935.1 Asparagus officinalis
GCTGCAGCGAAGAGTGGTCGAGCGCTTCAACCGAGGAGGAGAGGTCTACATCAGTCTTCATCACCCATTCCCCCCCCCCTTTTCCTTAGTATTAGCCCTTGGCGTTAATACTAAGAAGAGCTAATATCTCGCTTTAGCCGAGATAGACGCTTATAGCTTCTAGATCTCACGCGGATCGACGAAGCTCTGTCCGATTTTTCTGGATCAGAAGTTTCTAGATCTCACGCGGATCGACGAAGCTCTGTCCGATTTATCCGGATCAGATCTGATTGCCCCGGTGGTCCACGGATATTGACGTCCCCGTCACAGGCCAAAGACCCACGCAAGCGAGACCGCACCAAAACGGGATCTCGTGTTTATTTTCGATAAAGTTGTAATCTTTGTTTTGTTGCACGAGGAGGTCTTATAAAAAGACCGACTTTTTATCGATTCTTGTTGTAACGCTTGAAGTTGTAACAGATTCAAAAGCAATGAAAACAGCAACTTTTTCCGAAAACCAGCTGGCGACCACAGTGGGAGCCAACGGCATCGCTACCGACGCCGTCGTGACGCAACCGGCATTCAAGATCCGGGTGAATGAAGAGATCGAATACGAGTTCGATCAGCAGAAGTTCGAAGAGTACCTCTCTTCCTCCTCCTCCAGATCCGCCTCTCCAAATAGGCGCGGGAAGACTCCATCTCCCCGAAGGGCTCGCGGGATCTCCAGCTTAAAGATCCAAGATCCCGTTGCCGCTGCCACACTCACACCACGCAACGTCCCCGCGTCGTTCAGCATGGTCGAGGCGCCAAAGCCGGCTCTCCCTTCCGCCACAAAGGCGATTGATGATGCTACTCCAGCTCTGTCAAAGAGGGCCCGCCAAAGACGGCGTCAACGTCTCGCCCAACAACTAGCCAAAGCCGCTGAATCAATGGATGGGATCCGCTACAATGAAGATCTAAAGTCCAGGTACCACCGAGAACAACCACGGCAACCAACCAACCTCTCCTCTAAAACAGAAACGAACGAATGGGTTCGTGTAAAGAGGAATCGTTCCACCCTCGAAGAGCGAATCAAGAAGCGTCGGGCGTTGCTCGCGCATGCCCGACTCCTCCTAAAGAAAGCAGAGGAGATGCAGAAAGAAGAGGCGGTCAAGACTCCGCCAAAACTCAAGCAAGTGTGGATGCTAAAGGCGAACCCAACGCCTAAGACGAGAGTGGAAGATGTTGCTGCCCAACCTTCACCAAAGCCAAGTCCCGCTCCCCTTACCCCGGCACCTCCGGTGGGGTCAGGTATGAACACGGATCCTTCAACATCCAAGGTTCCTGTGAAAGGTCGCCTCAGTCCCTTACCAGGGAATCGAGGTAAAATACCTATCAAGGAGCGATTGGGTCCGCTGAAAGGTCCCCTAATGATAAACCCGACTGGGGGTCGTTCTAACTCCCCCTAGGAAAATAACAAAGGGAAAACCCCTATTACCGACCGCATCGGGTTGCGTGTCGAAGTTCAAGAGCCCGTTAAGTTTTTACGTTCACAAAAGCGTAGACTGGAACGAGCGACTCTTGAGAACGCTAATAAAGCGTCATATTCGTCTGATGATGATAATATTGTATCTGGAAAATCGTACCAACACTCTTTCATTGTAACGATCAAAGTTGTAATGAATGCAGCAATGAATACAGCAACTTTTTCCGCAAACAATCAAGGCGGTGCTGTCAGAATGCTGTTGTTCCAAAGCCCCGAGGAGAGTTTCAGTGTTCGAGAGAATTTCCACCACAACGCCTGAATCCAAGCCTAGGCGTTACCGACGAAGAAGAAAGATGGTCAAAGACGGAGAATTTCCGAAGGTCACCATCAACATGGCCAGCAAAGGAGCATCGACAGGGGACAATCCTGATTCAATTCCGCTAGTGCCCTGGTATTTAACTCATCTGCAGTCCGGGACCATTACACGAGGAACCTATGGTAGGGTTCGGACGAGATTACCGTCAGAAGACGAAGGATCAGATGCCGGCTCTGCAATTGCATCGGACAACACGGTATCCAGCGAGGGGCAACCCTGCGAGGTACTCATGATCAGCGCCGAACAAATGAACAAGATGCTTGAAGACGCCCTAGCTCGGCAGAAAGAAGCTTTCAAGTTCGAGATGGAGATGACCATTGTAGGCATATAAAATTGCTTATAGGTCCCTTTGCTCAGCTCGGCACAAACCGACAGACCAACGAGGCAACGAGATTGACTAATCGCACGCAAGCAACGGAATACGTCCATTCGCGTGCGGGATCAAGCCAAGTGTTCGAAGAGTCAACGAGTCATCCAACCAAGGGACATGTTCTTGACGAACTTCTTTGATGATGACACTGAGGTCTCGATCAGCACTCTGTTTGAGGAGAAACAGAAAAATGGTGAGACAGTCGAAAACTTTGTGAAAAGGTTTCGAAATAAAGCGATGAATTACAGGGACCCGGTCAGCGAAGATTTCATCCTCGAGACCTGTCACAACAATCTCTCCTTGGATATCCTTGAAGCTATGGGAATGGCGCCACCAAAGACCTGGAAGGACCTGAAGGTGCGAGGAGAAAGAGCCGAACGATTCCTCAAAAGGAAGAAGGCGGAAAGAGGGCAAATAGCTAACAATGCTCCACAACCAAACTTCGCCCCTAAGGGAAGAGGAAAAGCACATGCAAATGCCGTGGACGCGAATCAGACGTTCGAGGTGCAAGCACAGCCGCAGCAGCAGCAGCAAAAGGCGCCTCAACAACCAAGGTGGCAACAGCAGACCCCGAGGCCAAAAGCTTCGGAGCCAAAGTTCCCAAAAGTCTATTCGTTCAAAGAGGATGAAGTTCCCGGTATCTTCAAGTACCTCGTTGAGAACAACAAGATCAAACTGCCTCCAGTTCAGGATCAGGAAGATGCCAAGAGAGTCAACGATCCAAAATACTGCGCATTTCATAGAGCGGTGCACCATCCTACCAAGGTATGCTATGCTCTTAAGGACAAGATCCAAGCTCTCATCGATGTCGGGGTCATCACCATGAAGCAACCAAAGGAGAAGAGAGTGGGTGCGAATGCAGTGACGATTAGCTTCGGCTCTTTTCCCGTGAACCAGTTCCAGCTTGAGCCGGTAATAAAGGCAGCAGTGAAGACGGTGAACGATGATCCTCACAAGCAGCGCCAGAAGGGACTCGTGCCACACACAGCCCCTAATGGTGAGATTCTTTGGGTTCATCCAGATTTGATCGGAGACGAGCAATGGACTGGAACCTCATCCAAGAAAAAGTCGAAAAGGAAAGGTAAGTCTTGTTATGGAGCTTCTGCCATTCCAGGAAAAGATGACGACAGAATTCCAGCCTTCCCACTTTCTGAAGATGAGCAGGAAACCTTTGCAACTCGGAGTGGGAATGAATATCACTATAAATACCCGGATGCTTCCGAGCAATTAGGTACCAAAACCCCTCCTACCAAGACATTGGCGGAGCTAGGAATTGCAGCAATTCCCCCAACGCCTGTAGCTACGGAGAAAGTCCAGCAGAAGGAGAAGGGAAAAGAGCCTTTACGCCAAGAAGCCCAAAACCCGAGGCAGTCTCGATTCAATCACCCGATTGGAAAAGACAAACCGGGAAATGCGAGCTCTTCACCCCATTTCGACATTATGGCGCAGTTGGCCAACATCCCAGCTAGGATAACCCTATACGAGCTATTGCGCCTGTCCAAGGATACAAGGAAAGCATTACAAGAAGCCTTGAGTGATTCTGAAGCTTTTCTCACTCGAATCAAGCCATCTCCTGAAGGACCAGAGCCATCTGCTCAGCATTACAATCTCGCGGCGCATCATTTTCCATGCATCTCTTTTACCAAAGAAGACATGCAGACGAAGAACTCAAAGCATGATCGGCCCTTATATTTTACCGGGCACATTGGCTCCAGCATGGTCAACCGGATCCAAGTTGATCCGGGTTCCGCTGTCAGCATTATGCCAATTAGCCTCCACTGGCACTACGATTTATGGATTCAACACCAGCGGGTCTAGACCCTTGGGGAAGATCCGAATCAAGTGCCAGATCGGAGATTTAAAATCAGAAGTTACTTGCTATGTAATTGATGCAGAAACGTCCTATAACTTACTGTTGGGTCGACCTTGGATCCACGGTAACCTTATAGTTCCGTCAACTCTGCATCAATGCCTCAAGTACATAGACTCGAATAATGAAGTCAAGACGGTGGTCGCGGATAAGAGACACAAATAATGAAGTCAAGACGGTGGTTGCGGATAAGCAACCGTTTAAGGGATTGGAGAATTATTTCACCGATTCCCTTTTATACGGCGCTGAATCCGATACTGAACCATCGGCCCAAGGAACGGACAGCGGAGATGAAGCTGATACCGAAGCTGGGCTTGATTACGATGGTGGTTTTGTACTTAATGACATTGTACCCATTGTAATCAATCTTGACGATGATAAATCATCGGAGAATAGTTGTAATTGGCAACTTGCCGAAGAACTATCAATAAACGATGATTTAGAGTATTCGATGTGTCTTGATGAGGTCACCAAAAAGCTTTATGATGACCCTGATTTATATATGCCTCTTCAATCGTTTTGCATGACGAAAAAGCAGGTACAAGATCCATGCGGAGCGACGCTTGTCATCCCCGCGGGAAAATGGAGTGGAAAAGAAGTCGTCTACGGCAAAGGAAAAGAAGCTCCGACACCCGATCACTTCTTAGAAGAAGAAGAAGACGAAGATAAACCTGCTCCTCATCTATTCAGATATGACGCAAAAGCGCGCGATATGATGGAAAAGTATGGGTATGACTTCACACTCGGAGAAGGTCTTTTCTTTGGTCGAGGCCCACGAGTTCCACCTCGAATGGCCTATGTACCGAAGGGAAAACCCGACGATTATTATCGCTATAAAAGAGGTCTCGGCTACGTCTCCTCGTCCGACGACGAATGTTGCTGGCAAATCATTGATCAGATCGCTAACAAGGCTAGAAACGGGTACTCTTCCGACTCTTCGGCTGGGGGTTCCGACACTAGCCTTGGCGAGACGTTCAAAAGGTTGATGTCAAATATGGTCACGGTCGATCCTACCGCAATAGAGGAAGACGACCAGATGCCAACATGGGAAGATCCTTGGGTTCACCACCTAAACATGCAGTATGGTGATAGGTTCGAGCAAAGAGAGCCTCCTACCGAAGATCAAGTACTCCAGGTGAATATGGGAACTGAGGAAAATCCTAAACCGATATTCATTAGCGATAGTCTTCTACCCGATGAGAAAGAAGAGTTAATCTCTCTTATCAAGGAGTACATTGACGTGTTCGCCTGGAATTATGAAGACATGCCAGGACTCGACCCGAACGTAGCAGTACATCGTCTCAATATCAAGATGGATGCCAAACCAGTCAAACAACAACAAAGACGGTTTCGTCCGCAAATGATGGAGGCGATCGAATCCGAGGTCAAGAAGCTTATTGACTCGGGCTTCGTTCGAGAGGAGCAACATCCAGAATGGCTAGCCAATATTGTCCCAGTCCTTAAGAAGAACGGGAAAGTCAGGATTTGTATCGACTTTCGGGATCTCAACACTGCTTGCCCAAAAGATGATTTTCCCCTCCCCATCACGGATGTCATCATCGACAATACGTGTGGGTTCGAGAGGATGTCTTTCATGGATGGTTTCTCTGGTTATAACCAGATAAAGATGCATCCGGATGATGAAAAGCACACCGCATTCAGAACGCCCCTCGGTGTCTTCTGTTACACAGTTATGCCCTTCGGCTTAAAGAACGCAGGTGCTACATATCAACGAGCTATGTCAAAGATCTTTCAGGATCATCTCCGAAAGACTGTTGAATGCTACGTAGATGATCTGGTCGTGAAAAGTCGTGATAAAAAGGATCACATCAAAGACTTAAAGACCATGTTCGACTTAATGCGAGCCCATCAGTTGAAGATGAATCCTACCAAGTCTTTCCTCGGAATGTCGAGTGGAAAATTCCTGGGATTCGTCGTCACCACCAAAGGTATCCACATCGATCCTGATAAGGTAAAGGCGATCAATGAATTACAACCTCCGAGAAACCTCAGGGAGCTCAGAGGATTGCAGGGGCGATTGGCTTATATCCGTCGGTTCATTTCGAACCTCTCAGGAAAATGCCAGCCATTCTCCAAGCTCGCAAAGAAGGGCGTATCATTTGTATGGGATGAAGCTTGTCAGAAGGCATTCGAGAGTATTAAAGAATATCTCTCGAAACCTCCTGTACTCGTTGCACCGAAATCGGGCAAACCGTTCTTGATTTATGTCAAGGCGACAAGCCACTCATTAAGTGCATTGCTTGCACAAGATGACGATAACGGTCACGAGCAGGCAGTGTATTATTTGAGCTGAACCATGGTAGGCGCAGAATCTCGATATCCCATGATTGAGAGATTCATGACTCAACCAGCTTCCATGAGTTGGCGGTTGGCAAAATGGGCTTTACTCTTGTCCCAATACGATCTGCACTTCAAACAACAGAAGTCAGTGAAAGGGCAAGCCATCTGTGATCTCCTGGCAGCTAATCCAACTACGGATCCTGCCGAGATATATGACGATCTACCCGATGAGGCCCACGAAGTCAACGCAACTTCACACCAACAAATATGGCGCTTATACTTCGATGGCGCTTCGCGAGCAACTAATGTTGCAAGTGCTCCTGGAAGTTCTAAAATCTCCTCCGGAGTTGGAGTAGTTTTAGTTTCCCCAGGAAAACATGTGATGCCTCGCGCCTACTCGCTAACCGAGCCATGCTCGAATAATGTAGCAGAGTATAACGCATTGATTATAGGACTCAACTTCGCTAAGGAGCTGGGGGTTGAGTATCTCGAAGCCTTCGGCGATTCTCAACTGATAGTTAAACAAGTTCAGGGAGAGTACGAAGTTCGAAGCCAAGATTTAATACCATACCATAAGATGGCGGTGGAGATAGCGGAGTCATTTGAAGGATTCTTTATCGAACATATTCCACGACTACAGAATACCTATGCAGATGCGTTGGCCGCATTGGCCGTGTCACTGGCACAGCCTCCCGAAACAGAACAATTTGTTACGGTAAGAACTCACCAACTCCTAGTGCCGCTTTACAATGAAGATGCCAAGGAAGAAGAAGTTCAAGAGGTGCACGCTACTCAAGCCGAATTCGAACCCCAGGATTGGCGTTTCCCCATCATCGACTACGTCCTGCATGGAATCTTGCCAGAAGATGTAAAGGAAAGAGAGTCAATCCGGCGAAGAGCACCCAGATTTATTGCGTTGCTTATCAACCAAAGAAGCTGAAGAGGTCCTTAGGGAAGCGCACGAAGGAGAGTGTGGCGCACACCAACCTGGTCCCAAGCTTTACGATCGCATCAGAAGAATGGGGTATTTTTGGCCTTCCATGATGAATGATGCGATTGCATATGCCCGAAAGTGTAATGCATGTCAAATACACGGGAATTATATGCACCAACCTCCGGAGCATCTACATCCTTCTGTTACGTCATGGCCGTTCGAGACGTGGGGAATGGACATTGTTGGCCCTATAAACCCCCCATCAGTCAAAGGCGACCGGTTCATCTTGGCGATTACCGATTACTTCTCCAAATGGGCTGAAGCAATTCCACTCAGAGAAGTTAAGACGAGCAATGTCATTAGATTCATCAAGCACCACATCATCTATAGGTATGGTGTTCCAAGACGAATCATACATGACAACGGTCCTCAGTTTGTCAGCAACGCCTTCATAAGGTTCTGCGAAAAGTTTAAAATTCAGGACATCTCGTCGACGGCGTATAATCCTACAGCGAATGGATTAGCTGAAGCCTTCAACAAGACCATCATCAAACTCTTGTCAAAATAGGACCCCGCACACAGCTCGGTATTAACGATCGTTCGACAAAAAGGTTCGACAGAGAAGTTTCAAAGAAGGAGATCTGGTCCTCACCGCTCGCCGACCGATGATCCTTAACTCCAAAAAGAAGGGTAAATTTGAACCCAAATGGGAGGGACCATTCGTAGTGGAGACAGTCTACTCGAGTGGCGCCTATCGCCTTGTCACCAAAGACGGCGACCGGCTCATGATGCCGATAAACGGCAAGTTCTTGAAAAGATACTATCCTTAGTATCTTTTGGATAACCAATGCATCGGGAAGTTCCCGGAAGAATACCACACGGGCATTCTTAGGGATAACCCGGTCATTGTGGAATTGACGAATAAGGAATCTACATTCGAACTCTGAAGGTCGGAATGTCTCTTCTTATTTTCATCAAAATTCTCTAACTCTTATGAGTTATTTTTGTGAGATGAGATCTAATCCTCTGGTAGGTTAATCTTTCCTCACCAAACCATCCGCTGATCAAATTAAACGACAGTGAATCCACCAATATTTCCATCTGCCCGTCGTTGGCATTTCTCAGACTCAACATGTTAGGTCAGAATCACCTAGCATCAAAGTCTCCCTTTGAGTGATAATACGAGTTGGCACTCTCTTTGCTACCCGTATTCCACTTTCTTTGCTCCTCTCTCGATTCCTTCCATGAACGAGAGGTCCACTTGGAACAGTCAAACCTATAAAAGTTAGGATTGTTTCCGATCTCGCTTAGTCAAGCCTACAGATAGTCGAGACTAAAGTCAAATCATTCATTTTCGATAAACGAAAAATCCACCTTTGTCCCCTTTTTCTACCAAACCTATAAAAGTTAAGGTTGAAATTGGGTTTTCTCCTCAATGAATGAGGGGTTCTTTGGGTTCAAATGACCAATCCTATAAAAGGTAGTGTCGTTCGAACCTTTCCGATTCTCGGAGTGGAGATCTCACTCTTTGTTTCATCCTTCCGGATTCTGGGGGTGGAGATCCCACCTCGAGTTTCCTTTCCAGCTGAAGATAGAATATAAAATTCTTCCTCTTCAGCACCGGGAGATAGAATATAAAATTCTTCCTCTCCTCGGACCTTTCCGATGCTCGGAATGGACATCCCACTCCCAGTTCATCCTTCCAGATTCTAGAGGTGGGGATCCCACCTTGAGTTTCCTTTCCAGCTGTAGATAGAATATAAAATTCTTCCTCTTCAGCACCGGGAGATAGAATATAAAATTCTTCCTCTCCTCGGACCTTCCCGATGCTCGGAGTGGAGATCCCACTCCCAGTTCATCCTTCTGGATTCTGGGGGTGGGGATCCCACCTCAACTTTCCTTTCCAGCTGTAGATAGAATATAAAATTCTTCCTCTTCAGCACCGGGAGATAGAATATAAAATTCTTCCTCTCCTCGGACCTTTCCGATGCTCGGAGTGGAGATCCCACTTCCAGTTCATCCTTCCGGATTCTGGGGGTGGGGATCTCACCTCAAGTTTCCTTTCCAGCTGTAGATAGAATATAAAATTCTTCCTCTCCAGCACCGGGAGATAGAATATAAAATTCTTCCTCTCCCATTTGGCACAACTCTCAACTTCCAATCCGGGCACTTGGTGCACGGGGAATTTTATCTCGACTCCTAAATAGAGATAAGCCTACGCCTAACACGCGTAGCCGGTTTAGTCTTTCGCCGATTGAAAAAGACACCAAGGTTTGAGCTTGGGGAATTCCATCCCGAAGCCTAAGTAGGGATAAGTCAACGCCTAACACGCGTTGCCGGGTAGTCTATTCCCTTGAAAAAGACGAAGCATATGTATTCAAAATCATAGCACAAAGCCTCAGAGAGTTTACTCTCTTAGCACAACGTTACATGTGAGACGGGTTTAACAATTCACATGCTAGTCCGATTTCAAACGGTAATCGGTAAAGACATATCAAACCCGTTGAGGGCTGGGGGTTTGCCAAAAATTCCATAAATCTGTCATTCAGAATAAGTACAGAAAGGTCACAAAAGAAGCAAATGCAGAGTTTCTATTTCAAGTCAAAAGCATACAACAAAAAGCTCGTTAGCCCGAAGGCATCTGACGGCTGAGAATGTGAGACTTCAGACTAAAGAGTCTATCTACATAACTCCGCTCGAGTTCCGCCTGCAGATTAGCTCGAGCAGATTCTTCAGAATGACTTAGAATCTCTGCGGCCTCACCCTTCAGCTTCATCGGTCTCTCCTGGGTGGATCCGAGCTCCTCGAGTGCCTGTTCACGAGAACGCTCTAGTCCAGCCAGGTCATTTACAATAAGAGCAGTAGATTCCTCAACGCACTTCAAGGCCTCTCTCAACCTAGTCGTTTCCTCGCGGTTCGAGTCCAAAGAGCGGAGTAGCTCAGCTCTCTCCGTATCTTTCCTCGCCACGTTAGCCATTAACTGCGCAATGGAGCTCTCGTGTGACTGAAGCTCGCACCCGATGGAAGATTTCAGGTCACGCCACTGTGCCATCCTAAGCTCCAACTGAGAGGACACGAAAGAAGAAACCCCGGTAACCTCCAACTCCTTCAACTCTCGTATCTCTGACTCCAGGGCAGCGAAATCAGCAGTGAAGGAATCGGCCAATTCCGGGTATCCTTCTTCCCTCATCATCATCATGTGGCGAGAAAAGGAACGCCTGAACTGATCGAAGCCGCCTCCTCTGTGAAGAAGCTTCTCGATCAGGCCGTTATAAAAGGCGGTGAAGAAGCTGAGGTCCGTACGAAAAGCCTTCCTGTCAGGATCAGTATCGACCAAAAGGACGCGGACACGCTCGTATAGGGAAGATCGAGATCCTACAGGCAACAACATAGAAGCTCAGCGGATTATCGAATGCAATAAGGAAAGTCAGAAGGCAAGTTCTGAGCATACCAACGCCAACAGACGTCCCCTCGGGCTGAGGTCCGACAGGCTCTGAGGCAGCAGCAGAAGAGGGTATATCAACCCCTGCAGGTGGATGGCTCATATCACTCGGCAAGGGTGGGGAGGCGCCACTTCTATGCAAGCTCTCAGCACCGGGAACTGTAGTAGTATCAGGCTCAACGGCCGGTCCTATAGTTACACTCCTATATTAGCCAAATGAAAGTTTGGACAAATATGGAGAATCGTGACAAGAAGATCATGCATACCTGAAATCCCCCCGTCTTCAGATGCAGTCGGAATGCCAAGAGTCATAAGAGTATCGGCCCAAGCGGCTGGTCCTATGATGGCACCCTCTTATTAGTCAAAATGAAAATTTAGACAAATAAGGAGGATTGGGATAATAAAGTCATCTGCATACCTGTAGATCCATCATCCGTAGGCATCTGAGGAATGCCAGGAGTCATATGAGAATTAGTCCCGGTGGCTGGTCCTATGATTGCACTCATATATTAGTCAAAAGCCAGATGAACATAGAGAAGTACGATATCCCTAAATCGTATGCGTACCTGCGAGCCCGTCACTTCGAGGCAAGCTGGATATGCCAGGGATCGATATCGGGCTAATCCCAATAGTTGGCGCTGCAATAATTAATCATTCGTTAGCCAGATAAAAGATCAGACAAGAGGAAAGGAATCAGATATCTACCGGTAGATGAATCATTCCCAAAGAATGGTCTCTCGGTTCCTCTGGAAGTCTGCTCAGCCAGCATGTCAGCTAATAAGCCGGCATCGGGCTTCGAGAAGCTTGGCCTGTCCATCGCAACATCTGTAGGGTAACCCGAATGTTGAAAGATGAGGAAAACTCGAGAAAATACTTTCAGCAAAGACGGAAGATCTTCCTTCCCCGTGCTTGAGGAAAGTAACATCGGATGTAGATATACCTGAATATGGGACTGGGGGCTCAACATTATTCATCTGCTCAAGATCGATGTTTAGATCGATGCCCAAAGACCCATCATGAAGGGCGTCGCACATCTGTTGCATAAAGCAATCCATGTTATCAGCACCAGGAGATATCAAACCCGGTTGGAGTTCACCCTCTTCGAAGAAGCCTGGAGCACGAAACATGGTTACAAATCCCAAAAGGTAAACAATCTTAAAGCAATGGCAATAAAATGTTACCTTCCCCTCCATCGGCGGTACTTCCTAAATCCACTCCGCAAGGGCGCTGACCGTCGTGGGGCTTATGTGCGGTCTTCTTCCTCTTCGGGGCACCAACCCTCCGAGGACCAAAGGGTCGGTCATGCAAAGGCCTGTCGGCTCATGATCGTCGGCTGTCCTACCTAAAGTAACAATAGCCATTTCATTAAATGAACAAGAGATGTCATTAATGGAGAAGGAAAATCAAAGAGGCAGGACAAACCGGTATCGAGATCCCCTCCGTCGGTATCTGCATCCACATATTCTTCCTCAGAGGTCTCGTCTTCGTCACCCGTAGGGAGGAGCTCTTCATTATCTGTGAGAAGAGATTTGGCACGCCCTTTTCCCCGCTTCCGAGCAACCTCAGCCTTGCGACCAGCCATCATAGCAGCCCGGACTGAATACTCGGACTGTAATTCTGAGAGGCTCCTCACACTGATGGACTCATAGGCAGAAAGGAACCACTTGCAGCTCCTCACACCTATGGATTCATAGGCGGAAAGGAACCACTTGCAACTGAGGAAGGTGGTCAACGGCTTACGCCTATATGAAGGAAGAGCAAAATGGGCTCCAGTGCAGCCCACCATAGTCCACAATCATGCTCGTACGCCATCAATAAGTCCTCCCTCAATCTGCAGGCCACGGCTTGGATTCCCGACATACAGTTGGTCATAGCCGAACTAACGAGCAAAATGGCAAGGGAGATAAGGCTCTATGTGGCATTGGTTCTTCACCCGGAGGACAAGATACCCAACACGGATGTTCACTAGCCACCGGAAGCAACCAGCGTCAAGAACGGTCCGGTCACTTCTAGGTTTCTCCTCATCAATCAGCACGTCGCCATAGCCATCAACAACGTTGGGCGCCGACTTCAAGTCAGGACGGTGGAGAACGAGCCACGCCATCAGATATGCGTAAGGAAGCTCGATCTTCGGACAAATAAGCTCAGTCGATGGTTCAGAACCCATCTGTGTAAAACTGCTGACTAGACACCTGAGCCCACAATGGATGCCAGCAACCATCGCTGGGAGCAGGGAAAGCTCTCTCCCGTAAGCTAGCTGAACTGCAGGGAAGAGCACCTCGACAGGTAGAGCGTCTGAAGGCTGGTACGGGACAACACATTTCTTCAACCAAAGGGCAAGGTAGCCTGCTAATAGAGTCCGGGGCCCAATGGACTTCTGTGCACGGCAGAGAAAAGAACGAAACTTGGTTCCCGCAGGAAAAGCTCCCTCAGCACTGGCAATGGTGTAAGAACGAGCCTCAGCCTTCTCCAACAACTCATTAATTGCGGTAGGGGTCAACACGTCTAATTCACGAATGGGCTCGCTGGAATTACCCTCTATGTTCTGGAACAAATAGCTAGCAAACTGCTTCAAGCTGACCTGCCTCTTCCTCTTCGCTTGAGGAGAAGTCTGGACCAAGGAGGTATGATAATGACAAGTAAGATCCCAGAGAGTGTCATACATGTCGGGAGTATCTTTCTTCATACACTCCAACTGCTGGTTCGAGGGAAAATACTCCTGATACGGACAATCCCCTATCGGAAGACCCGAAACATGATGCATCTCATGCAAGGCCAACCCTAACTCACCACCGCTGGTCAGAAAGGTGTTGCTGTCAGGCATGTAGGTCTCCAGCAAAGCCAAGAAATGGCGACAGCTGACTGGGATTCCGTACATGGTGGCTCGTATAGGTGCATACAACCCACTGCTCTTCAAATCCCTCTCCCAGCGCGCTAAGATGAAACTAGTCATGCGTGCCCACCACCCCTTGGCTAGTGAGGAAGCCCAACCATAGCATCTGTATTCTGGTGGAGGTAACCGTCTCCCCAGAAGAGCCAGACGATTACTCATAGAGCCAGGGGTCTTGTGGTGAGTGGCATATCCACACTGAACTCGCTCAGCATCATCAGTAAGGTGCCAAGACATCTGTCGCTCCACGGCCTGCCCCTTCAAGTGACTGAAAGAATATTGGCGTGGAATGGAGGGAATGTACAAACAAGCTCCCTCGTCGAGAGTCAGCCAGTGCTCCTCGCCAAGGGTCAACGTAGCAGGATCCTCGACATGGTCTCCAAACAGAAAGCTCGGCTTCTTTAAAGCCTGAGTGGAGGTAGAATCGGCGGTAAAAGAGGCATCAGTGATAAGCTGGCGCAAGCAATGGCGCCCTCCTTCCCGTATTAAGTGGCAAGACTCATCTGAGCGACCTCTATCGAATCGAGGAAGTGGGCTAACAGCCTGCCTAAGGGAAGCCGAAGAGAAGACCCCCCGACTACAGCCGGTGGTGGCGTGAGAAGGAAGGCTACCCACGGGAAATTCCACTGCAATAAAAGCGCAAGGGTGGAGTCAGATAATCCATCTCATAAGAAGAATGATAAGCTCATTCACGGAATAATTGGAGCGACGATTTTGAGTGTCCTACACCGGAAGAACGGTATGCATCATCACGTGAATAACGTGGTAACATACACCGACCTATAAGGTGTAGGACGACACAAAATCGCCCCAATATACCGGAAGACTTGAATTGGCTAAGCAAAACAAGTCTGAAACCTTAACCTCCGCGAGAGAGGTATCGGTTCTTCCTTCACGACCCGCAAAGAGGTCAATCAGGGATGCAAGAAGAGAAATTTGCATAAATCCTCACCCCCGAAGAATGAGGCCGCGGGAGAAGACGTCGCAGGAACCTCTTCCTCACTATGCTGTGAATGAGAACGGCTCCTACGGGGTCGAGATCGGCGTGGAGACATTGAAAACCTGCAACGAAAAGCAGCAAGTCAGGTACAATCTAAAGTATGAATACGCGAAATTTAAAAGGGAAACTAAGAACTTTAATTAAAATCCTATCCATAAATAGGATTTCATAATTGAAGTCTAGTTAAACCTACAAATTTCGTGCATACGAAACAATGATTGTCGTTTTCACGGTGAATTTTGGTGAAATACCCAAAATACCCTTCGTGTTCAAGGCCAAAATTCGGGTCAAGGACACGTCCGGGTTGGGTCATGGTCATCATATCTGATCATATAGCACCCCCCGATACCGCAAAATTTTGGTTAATTTTACAAAAGAGCCCTTTTGTAGAATTAAGCCAATTTTGCATATAGACCCCTCCATAAATTCCAATTTAACGTCCACATACCCTTAGCAAAACTTTGGTTATCGGATTGTGGTCTAAACTTTGGAATTTCAGCCTTTTTGCAAATGAACCCCTCTACACTTTGTGGGTTGCTTTTTGCAAATAAAACCCCTCCAACAACTTTTGGTCCTCTTGCATAAAGCACCCCTCAAACTTTTGACCAAATGAGCATGTAATCTATGCCCTAATTTCAGTCCTTTGTTACATGAGCACCGCCTCAATCCTCCGACCAATTTTGCAAATAAGCCCCAAAAAATTTCGGCCCCATATTTGCACATAAAACCCTCAATGAGGTGTGGTCTTTTTGCATAAAACACCCGTCCAAATTGTTACCAAAATGGGTATGAAATCCAAGCCTCAAAATTTTAGTCCCATTTTTACATAAAAGCCCCCACAAATTTCAGTCCCATTTTGCAAATAAGCCCCCCAAAATTCGGCCATATTGCCTCTTTTGCACAAAACCCCCAAAGCATTGTGCATACCCCTTTGCCTACTATAAGAGTAAAGATGCAATCTTTATCAAAAAATGAGAGGATTGTGAAGGGGAGCTTACCCAAATCAAGAGGCTTGAAAACCCCAACTCCAAGGGCCAAGACTTGAGCTTGAAGGTGGAGGGAGAAACCCTAGTGAGAGGTGAAGATTTTCGGCCAAGGAGGAGCATACAAAAATCCGAATTTTCTTGAGGGCTTGAAGCTTTTGAAAGAGATGAAATAATGGTGGAGGGATGGAAGTAGAAGAAAAGGTTTAAGAGGGAAAGAATTCTCTTTTGAAAATTTGAAAAGAAGGGGGAAAACAAAAGAGGTAATAAGACCAAAACAAGGGAAAGGGAAACAAACAAAAGGGGGAAAAAGACAAAAAAAAAGAGAGGGGAGAGGGGGGTGTCTCGGCCCCAAAACCGAGACACCCCCGGGTGTTTTGAGTCCCGTTTTGTCCCTATACGCCCATTTTAGGCCCGAATTCGCCCATTCCCATCAATTATTGGATGTTTTGATGAAAATCAACACCAATTAACATTCGATGCGCGAAACCCTAAGGGTCAACGCTGGTCAACGTGTAACCCTAGGTCAACGCCAGTCAACGCGTTGCAATCAGAGTCAACGTTCGACGATTCAAAACCCTAAGGTCAACGCCGGTCAACGCGTAACCCTAGGTCAACGCCAGTCAACGCGTTGCAATCAGAGTCAACGTTCGACGATTCGAAACCCTAAGGTCAACGCCGGTCAACGCATAACCCTAGGTCAATGCCAGTCAACGCGTTGCAATCAGAGTCAACGTTCGACGATTCGAAACCCTAAGGTCAACGCCGGTCAACGCGTAACCCTAGGTCAACGCCAGTCAATGCGTTGCAATCAGAGTCAACGTTCGACGATTCGAAACCCTAAGGTTAACGCCGGTCAACGCATAACCCTAGGTCAACACCAGTCAACGCGTTGCAATCAAAAGTCAACGTTCGACGATTCGAAACCCTAAGGGTCAAAGCCGGTCAACGCGTAACCCTAGGTCAACACCGGTCAACGCGTTGCGACAAAAAGTCAACACACGGTGACCCGAAATCCGAAGCCAGCACAATGTGGCGGAGGTAGTTCAAAGTCAACTCAATGACACGAGCCAAACTCAAT
>NC_033796.1:99246211-99246465 GCF_001876935.1 Asparagus officinalis
CCCGCCGACGGCCAAGCGATAAACGCAGCGCCGGAAGAACCTCGGCTATTCGTCAAAGCATCGAATAGATTGAAAATCGAAGGAGCCAAGAGTTGAAGCTAACCACAGGTCCTTATGCCGACTGAAGGCTAGACCAATCACAGCAAAAGTATTCCAGCCTCTTCTATAAAAGAAACGAGTCCGGAACACTTTGGAGGGGGTATCTGTAGGCATCGAAAATTGCCTATAGGTCTCTACGAACGGTTCAGTGTTAA
>NC_033796.1:99246585-99246902 GCF_001876935.1 Asparagus officinalis
AGGAACCCGGCACTGTTCACAAAAAGGACAACACCCTTCATGCCTCGACCACTCCACAGACAATCCAACCACCGAAGCGGATCGAACTCTTCATCACGCATCCAACGCACTTGGAATCACTCAAATCCGAGTTCGGACGAAGAGTTTACAGGGAAAACAACCGAATCACCTCAAACGGAGTCTCGGGAGGTCGAAACACCCCGGGGGTGTCTAGGAAAAGCCTAGACACCCTAGGGTGTCTCGGCCATGGCCGAGACACCCCTGGGGGGTCTTGGTTTTGCCAAGACACCCCTCGGGTGTTTCGAGCTTGCCGAGAC
>NC_033796.1:99247574-99286046 GCF_001876935.1 Asparagus officinalis
AGCACTCCTCAACAACCTATGCACGGTATTACCAATCAAATAACCCAGCATCAAATAATGCCACAGTCTAGCCGAATCTGATGAAGTCGTCATCTCCCTATCAATCGCCGTGCTTCCGAGCAAATAATACAAATTTCTCCTTCTGACGCCCTTCATCACAATCATGGACCCCAATGTGACCTTCAAACGTGCATCCATCAAGGTCACTTTATAGCCAGATGCCACCAAAGCTCCTAGTGAAATAATGTTCTTCGATAACTGCGGAACGAACCTCACTTCTTCCAACTCCCGCACCATCCCGTCACTCATCTTAATCCGAACGGTACCAATACCACCAATAGAGCATGCATGTCCATTACCCATGAGCACAACATCCTCTCTTTCCAACTTCTGAAAGCTGGAGAACCAATCCCTCCTAGGGCAAACGTGGTATGAAGCACCCGAATCCAACATCCACTCTGTAGAGTTGTCAACACAAACTGACGGTAGTGCAGACAACGAATAGCCCGAAGAATCCGAATCTGAATCGTTGCCACTAGTCTTGACAACATTCACCTCTGAAGCTTGTACAGCTTTCCCCTTATTCTTCTCGGCTCGATCTAACTTTGGGCATTCAGCTTTCCAATGTCCATCCTCTTTACAAAAGGCACACTGATTCCTACGAATCCCACGATGTGCACCTCTAGACTGCGACCTCCTGCTTCGGTTTGAACCACGGCCATGAACTACTAATGCATCTCCCGATGCCTTCTCGGAGGACTCATCAACACTCTTCCTCAACTCATAATTCACTAACGCTGAGGTCACCTCATTGTAACTAACAGTAGTTCTTCCATTAATCATAGTTAGGACAAAAGTACCATAATCATCCTCGGGCAACGAACACAAAAGTAGCATCGTCTTGTCTTCATCCTCAACCATGATATATCCACATTGGCCATGTCTGAAAGTAGCTTCGTGAAGTTATTAACATGCTCCCTAATGGAAACTCTCCTCTTCATCTTGAACTGGTAAAACCTCTTCTTCAAGTGAAGCCGATTCTCAATGCTCTTAGTAAGATACTTTTCATTGAGTGTTTCCCATATCTTCTTCGCCGACGTCTCGTTCATCATGTTATAAATAAGATCCGGCGTCAAGCATGACCGAATAACTCCACACGCCCTACTATTTATCTTCTTCCAAACCTTAGCTTCCATCTCGACAGGTTTCTCTTGTAACTCAAGAGTCTCCTCCAAATTCTGAGCGTCCAAGGCGTCCATCACCTGACACCTCCACAATCCGAAATTAATCTTGCCGTCGAACTTCGGAACATCAATCTTCATGTTATTGATGCTTAAATTATGTATCGTCTTCGTAAGAGACGATCCCGATGTGCTTGTTTCACCCATGTTATCGATCTAATCTTCAAATAGGAATTCTTCAGCGAATCCTTCAAACAAGCTCCCAAGTCCAACCCGAAGCTCTGATACCACTTGTTGTGAGCAGCGGAAATTTCGGCAGCACCTCCGGTGCGCAAGGTGCACAACAAGAGATTAGATCACAACGGAATTCTAGTTTCTCAAAGGAAACAAGAACCGAAAGCCAGATATCTCATCGGGGCAAGGAGGGGGAGATCTACTAATAGAGGGAGAGATACAATTGGGGTTTACAATCTCACAAATAAAACCCTCTCACAAACTCTCAGATCCCTCACATAAAAATCTCTCTCAAAAGGGGATGCACAAACAAAGAACAGTTACAGTCAAAATCTTCTGCACACGGATCAGCCGCTGCCTTCGCACATGAATCAGGCGCCCAAAAGTTCCGTGCTCCTCTACAGCAACAAAGCAGCCGCAATTTCTCCCTTTTCGTACTTGCACCTTTTTTTTTTCTTTTGTCACCGCCAAAGAGAACCCCTCACTTCGCACAAGCCCAAAACCCTAGGCATCTACCTCTTTGTGCATTTATACATCAGATCACGGGTGGGCCTTCAGGTACACGGAAACGAAACCAACCAAAAAGTGTTCACATTCATTTCATTCACCCGCATTTCATTCACCCGCTCCCCGCACCCGCTCTCCACACGTGGTGGTACCCACGGACTGCACATACACTTCATTTATACGACACAAATATGTGTCGCGAGGTGATAATAATCAGTTTTTTCTTTTACTTGCAATCAGTTATTTTTTTTCGATATTTTTTTTCATTCTTCCTTTTTAAAGAGAGAAGAAAACTTTCTTTTTACTAATTTCTAATCACCTTTATCATTAACAAGGAAACCATATACAGAATTAGATTTTCATTATCGCGGCAATAAGGTTTACAAGACATGTAAGATTCATCATACGCTCACATTGATCGTAGACTTGGGTCCCTCTCTCTCTGGTTGCCGACATTGGTTTGAATGCTTACAACTGACTGAGCCAAATAGAGTATTGTTGGAATTAGTAGGTCTACTTGATAAATATGTGTCTCACTCCTGAGGCATGTGTTGCGAGTTTCTAGACACATATGTGCCACGAATTTCTTCGTGACACTTCTCATGTTGAAAGGCTCTTTCCACATTCTCTATATGTGTCAAGAAGCTCTTCCCACAGATGTGCGTACTCTTTCGAATCGTGTTACACTTTATTTATACGACACAAATATGTGTCGCGAGGTGATATAATAATCAGTTTTTTTTCTTTTACTTGCAATCAGTTTTTTTTTGATTCTTTTTTTCATTCTTCCTTTTTAAAGAGAGAAGAAAACTTTCTTTTTACTAATTACTAATCACCTTTATCATTAACAAGGAAACCATATACAGAATTAGATTTTCATTATCGCGGCAATAAGGTTTACAAGACATGTAAGATTCATACACTCACATTGATCGTAGACTTGAGTCCCTCTCTCTCTGGTTGCCGACATTGGTTTGAATGCTTACAACTGACTGAGTCAAATAAAGTATTGTTGGAATTAGTAGGTCTACTTGATAAATATATGTCTCACTCCTGAGGCATGTGTTGCGAGTTTCTAGACACATATGTGTCACGAATTTCTTCGTGACACTTCTCATGTTGAAAGGCTCTTTCCACATTCTCTATATGTGTCAAGAAGCTCTTCCCACAGATGTGCGTACTCTTTCGAATCGTGTTACACTTTATTTATACGACACAAATATGTGTCGCGAGGTGATATAATTATCAGTTTTTTTCTTTTACTTGCAATCAGTTTTTTTTCCGATTCTTTTTTTCATTCTTCCTTTTTAAAGAGAGAAGAAAACTTTCTTTTTACTAATTACTAATCACCTTTATCATTAACAAGGAAACCATATAAAGAATTAGATTTTCATTATCGCGGCAATAAGGTTTACAAGACATATAAGATTCATCATACACTCACATTGATCGTAGACTTGAGTCCCTCTCTCTCTGGTTGCCGACATTGGTTTGAATAATTACAACTGACTGAGCCAAATAAAGTATTGTTGGAATTAGTAGGTCTACTTGATAAATATATGTCTCACTCCTGAGGCATGTGTTGCGAGTTTTTAGACACATATGTGTCACGAATTTCTTCGTGACACTTCTCATGTTGAAAGGCTCTTTCCACATTCTCTATATGTGTCAAGAAGCTCTTCCCACAAATGTGTGTACTCTTTCGAATCGTGTTACACTTTATTTATACGACACAAATATGTGTCGCGAGGTGATATAATAATCGGTTTTTTTCTTTTACTTGCAATCAGTTTTTTTTCCGATTCTTTTTTTCATTCTTCCTTTTTAAAGAGAGAAGAAAACTTTCTTTTTACTAATTACTAATCACCTTTATCATTAACAAGGAAACCATATACAGAATTAGATTTTCATTATCGCGGCAATAAGGTTTACAAGACATGTAAGATTCATCATACGCTCACATTGATCGTAGACTTGAGTCCCTCTCTCTCTGGTTGCCGACATTGGTTTGAATGCTTACAACTGACTGAGCCAAATAAAGTATTGTTGGAATTAGTAGATCTACCTTATAAATATATGTCTCACTCCTGAGGCATGTGTTGCGAGTTTCTAGACACATATGTGTCACGAATTTCTTCGTGACACTTCTCATGTTGAAAGGCTCTTTCCACATTCTCTATATGTGTCAAGAAGCTCTTCCCACAAATGTGTGTACTCTTTCGAATCGTGTTACACTTTATTTATACGACACAAATATGTGTCGCGAGGTGATATAATAATCAGTTTTTTCTTTTACTTGCAATCAGTTATTTTTTTCGATATTTTTTTCATTCTTCCTTTTTAAAGAGAGAAGAAAACTTTCTTTTTACTAATTACTAATCACCTTTATCATTAACAAGGAAACCATATACAGAATTAGATTTTCATTATCGCGGCAATAAGGTTTACAAGACATGTAAGATTCATCATATGCTCACATTGATCGTAGACTTGAGTCCCTCTCTCTCTGGTTGCCGACATGGTTAAAGATTGTGATGGTACATACACCGTTCATCTCGACGATCAGGAGTGCAGTTGTACTTGTAGTATACCACAATTACAGAAAATCCCATGTCAACACGTTTTAGCGGCTAGTTCCAATCAAGATGGTGGTGCTAGATTGCCTTATGACCGGTATTGCTCAGCTTGGTATTCAACAAATCATTATCGGAAGGCTTATAAGGAGAGTTTTCATCCTCCCGATGATACTCGCTATTGGCCGGAATTATATATACCGTACTTATTACCACCTAAGCACAAAAGACAAGCTGGACGACCAAAATCCGTACGCATTAGATCTACCATGGATCAAGGTCGTGAAGGAGTAGCGTCACGAATCCGATGTGGACAATGTAATCAATTAGGACATAATAGGTCTCGTTGTCCATCAAGAGCAAGTAGATAGCAATTAATTTGTAAGTAAAATATTTTCTAATGATATGTCATCATTATATGTTATTGATTTAGCAAGTAGATACATTGTTCATATGTATTTGATTTGGCAGAAACTCATAAGTTACCGTTATATGTGCAGGTATATACACGATGCTTCCCGGACCGGATAATGATGAAGTCCTTTATGATCAGTCACGCCACCGTTCGGAGAGCATATCATTGACATCGGTAATGATAACATATTTACAGTCACATATTACTTATTCATTTTTATAATCTTTGTATTCATTTATGTGCAGAGAGGACAAGAGCTGGTTATGATTGATCATAGCCTTGGACATACGTGCTGGCCACTTGATGATCCTCGCATCATTGCCCTAGTATCCCAAGCCGGTTTTCTTACTTGCTCAAAATTGAAATGGATGAAGCTCGATTGGGCACTGCTTAACGCGTTGATGGATAGATGGAGGCCGGAGACTAATACTTTCCATCTACGTGTCGGCGAGACAACTATTACTCTCCAGGATGTAGCAGTGATCCTAGGTCTCCGCATTGATGGCCCTTGTATCACGGGGACTGATAGGCATGTTTGGCGAGATGTATGTGATAATTTGTTAGGAATATCTCCGGAGTCCTTGCCTGGAGGGTATATTAGATTGAAGTGGCTTAAGGAGAGTTTTGGAAACCCGTTGCCACAAGATGCACCTGAAGTGATGATCCAACAGCATGCGAGAGCATATATTATGCACATGATCGGGACACTTCTTTTTCCCGATTCAAGTAAACATAAAGTCCATTTGAGGTAAGTAAACATTAAGTATTGATTTTTGCTCACTATTCTTAGTATACATGACTAACGTATTTGAACTCGCGCTAGGTGGTTACCACTTATCGAAGACTTCGACATGTGCGGGACATTATCCTGGGGTAGTGCTGTTTTAGCATACCTATATCGAGAAATGTCAAAGGTTGCTTTAATGCAGAATAAGGAGCTCAAGGGTTGTTTAACTTTGCTACAAGTTTGGGCATGGGAAAGATTGGTTTTGAAACCACGATTATGCGAGATCCGAGAGTTAGATGGACATATTCCACTAGGCTGCAGGTAAAAAGCGTCAAATTGAATCTCATTTGTATTTAATTTTAAATTTAACATTTTGAACAAGGAAACATTTCTTGCAGATGGAATGTCACAAAAGCTTATGATGAGACCCCGGCTAGGCAATTAGACTTTTACAGAGGGGAGCTCGACCGGATGAAAATTTTTCAGGTATCGAATTTGAATTGAAGTACTCTATGATATCAATATATTTCAAAGAGATATTAACATTTGGACTTTTTTGCAGTTCGAGTGGCAGCCATACACCCCTCACCTACCTCGTCTACCGCTGATTTGTATGGAGGGCCACGGCATATGGAGGGCCAGAGTTCCTCTCGTTTGTTTCGAGATTGTGGAGATGCACGTACCCGATCGCGTGTTTAGACAGTTTGGACTCGCGCAACATGCTCCACAATATGTCGAAAAAATAGAGAGAAAGGCGACTAAAGGTGGACATCAGATTGACTGGAGGCGCACGCATCAATCATACATAGCTCGGTGGAATGATCGGCATCAACTTATTGTCGATCCGCTTTATCCTCCGATGGAAGAAGTTGATTACATTAAATGGTATTGGGGGATTACCAGACGTTGGATAATCACTCAAACTACGCCTCCAGTCGACGAAATCGAGATTCGCTCCCAACAATCCCGATATGTACCAAGAGGGGTAGATGAGCGACGATGGGTAAGTTAAATTGTCAAAATTATCATAGAATGTCAATCTCTTCTTAGCTTATGGTTTCTAATATCAATATTTTTATGTAATTGTAGATAGATGCTATGGATGACGTCGAGGGGCTTGCAAATGAGGGCATAGTTACCGCCACAGGAGATTCAGTACATGTATCGATATTGCATCGGATAGTGGCGAGAGTTCGTAAAGCTTTTCAACAAACTTATGAGGATCGACATGATGGTCGTGAGCAGGTGGATCTTGACGATACTCTATATGTACGCCGACGTAGGCGCGGTAGACCTTGCACGCACGACGATGAAGCCGGTCCGTCACAGCAAGCCGGTCCGTCACAGCAAGCCGGTCCATCACAGCCCCACACACAACCGGAGAGCGAGCATATTCAAGCTCAAGTCGAAGGAGGACGCCGACGATCTCAACGAGTGCGAAGAGAGAGACGACGGGGAAGGGGTGGATTTTTTATTTGTTAGTTTTTCCACTAAGATATATATTGTCGTATGGATTTATTGACCTTGGATTTGTTTATCTTAAACTACATATTATCGTATGGGTCGACTTGAGACATTTGGATTTGTTTAGCTTAGACTGATATATATTATCGTATGGATTTGTGATGTGTATTTTTGTCGGATTTTGGATGTGATGTGTATTCCGTTGGATTTGTGTTGTGATGTTGTTGATTACGTCAGATTTGTGTGGTGACGTACTCTATGATGAGATTTGTGTTGTGATATTGTAAATGATATCTTTTTGGCGAAAATTTTGCTTGTAATCGATAAATGAGGCCCGTGCATGTTTGGTGTATCCTGCCCAGCAAATCCACGGGACTAATAGTCCCGTGGATTTGCTGAGCAGGGGCTTTAGCTGCTCTGCAAAATCCACGGGACTAGTAGTCCCGTGGATTTGCTGGGCAGGGGCTTTAGCTGCTCTGCAAAATCCACGGGACTAGTAGTCCCGTGGATTTGCTGGGCAGGGGCTTTAGCTGCTCTGCAAAATCCACGGGACTAGTAGTCCCGTGGATTTGCTGGGCAGGGGCTTTAGCTGCTCTGCAAAATCCACGGGACTAGTAGTCCCGTGGATTTGCTGGGCAGGGGCTTTAGCTGCTCTGCAAAATCCACGGGACTAGTAGTCCCGTGGATTTGCTGGGCAGTGGAATTGGCTACTGTCAAAACGTACGGGACTACTAGTCCCGTACGTTTTGTTAACAACAAAATTAGTGAACTTTAAACATACGGGACTAGTAGTCCCGTATGTTTTCTGATCCATTTTTCAAAATCGACCTCTTTTTCCAAAAAACGGTCTATTTTGCTAGTTTTTTCCAAAAACGGTCTATTTCGCTAATTTTTTTCCAAAAACGGTCTATTTTGCAAATTTGCCCATTGTTGGAATTAGTAGATCTACTTGATAAATATATGTCTCACTCCTGAGGCATGTGTTGCGAGTTTCTAGACACATATGTGTCACGAATTTCTTCGTGACACTTCTCATGTTGAAAGGCTCTTTCCACATTCTCTATATGTGTCAAGAAGCTCTTCCCACAAATGTGCGTACTCTTTCGAATCGTGTTACACTTTATTTATACGACACAAATATGTGTCGCGAGGTGATATAATTATCAGTTTTTTTCTTTTACTTGCAATCAGTTTTTTTTCTGATTCTTTTTTTCATTCTTCCTTTTTAAAGAGAGAATAAAACTTTCTTTTTACTAATTACTAATCACCTTTATCATTAACAAGGAAACCATATACAGAATTAGATTTTCATTATCGCGGCAATAAGGTTTACAAGACATGTAAGATTCATCATACGCCCACATTGATCGTAGACTTGAGTCCCTCTCTCTGTGGTTGCCGAAATGCTTACAACTGACTGAGCCAAATAAAGTATTGTTAGAATTAGTACGTAGGTCTACCTTATAAATATATGTCTCACTCCTGAGGCATGTGTTGCGAGTTTCTAGACACATATGTGTCACGAATTTCTTCGTGACACTTCTCATGTTGAAAGGCTCTTTCCACATTCTCTATATGTGTCAAGAAGCTCTTCCCACAAATGTGTGTACTCTTTCGAATCGTGTTACACTTTATTTATACGACACAAATATGTGTCGCGAGGTGATATAATAATCAGTTTTTTCTTTTACTTGCAATCAGTTATTTTTTTCGATATTTTTTTCATTCTTCCTTTTTAAAGAGAGAAGAAAACTTTCTTTTTACTAATTACTAATCACCTTTATCATTAACAAGGAAACCATATACAGAATTAGATTTTCATTATCGCGGCAATAAGGTTTACAAGACATGTAAGATTCATCATATGCTCACATTGATCGTAGACTTGAGTCCCTCTCTCTCTGGTTGCCGACATTGGTTTGAATGCTTACAACTGACTGAGCCAAATAAAGTATTGTTGGAAGGGGCAAGTCTACTTGATAAATATATGTCTCACTCCTGAGGCATGTGTTGCGAGTTTCTAGACACATATGTGTCACGAATTTCTTCGTGACACTTCTCATGTTGAAAGGCTCTTTCCACATTCTCTATATGTGTCAAGAAGCTCTTCCCACAAATGTGCGTACTCTTTCGAATCGTGTTACACTTTATTTATACGACACAAATATGTGTCGCGAGGTGATATAATAATCAGTTTTTTCTTTTACTTGCAATCAGTTATTTTTTTCGATATTTTTTTCATTCTTCCTTTTTAAAGAGAGAAGAAAACTTTTTTTTTTACTAATTACTAATCACCTTTATCATTAACAAGGAAACCATATACAAAATTAGATTTTCATTATCGCGGCAATAAGGTTTACAAGACATGTAAGATTCATCATACGCTCACATTGATCGTAGACTTGAGTCCCTCTCTCTCTCTGGTTGCCAACATTTTCTGAAAACTACAGTGAGAAGTATTTGAGAAAAGAGAAAAGAGAGAGAGGGTTCTGGCAATGAGATACATTGATACTCAGCTAACTCTAGGCAGGAGCATGAGCGGGCAGATTGGATTTTGAGAAAAGAAACCGCTGTGCTGACAATCCTTTTGTGAATACATCAGCCAGTCGATGTTGTGTAGGAACGTAGCGAACAATTAAATCACCATGAGCAACTCTTTCTCGAACAAAATGATAGTCAACTTTTTTGTGTTTTCTATGGTCGCGTAGAACATGATCAGCAGTGATCGATGTAACTAATGTTGTCAAGTGATCGATGTAACTAATGTTGTCAAACGATAACCTGACTGGATGCCGAACAACAATGTCTAGCTCCTCCGAAATATACCAAATCCACAGCCTCAACAACTAGATACGCACGATATTCAGCTTTTTGGGAGATGATTTAGAAACAGTAGTTGCTTCTTAGAGCACCAAGAAATAAGATTATGACCAAAAAATATCGCATAGTCTAAGGTGGAGCGTGAGCTATCAGGATAACCAGCCCAGTCTACATCCGAGTATGCAACAACAAGAGGAGGGCATGTAGCCTTGCGAAGAGATAAACCGTGATCTTGTGTGCCCTACAAGTACCCGTGTATCCTTTTGACAGCATGTAGATGAGTGGTTTTGAGGAGCATGCATAAACTAATATACAACGTGAATAGCAAAAGCAGTATCTAGCCTTGTCATTGTAAAATATTGTAAAGCACCTAACATATCTCCCGTTAAGGAGGTGCCGTCCAAATCTTCAAATGGTTTCAAGCCACAAAGCTATTAACGTGGCAGCTAAATAAGAGTTAGGGTGAAATCCCGAAATTACCCCTAATTAGCTAATTAATCTGTAATTAAAGAAAAAAATTCTCTATTAATCAAGTTTTAAGACTTTAATTAGTTGGGTTACTACACTCTTCCCTCCTAATAAAAAGTTTCGTCCTCGAAACTTAACATACCTATATCTCGAAGAGCTCTGGATATCTCTCTCGCATAGAATCTTCAGTCTCCCAAGTAGCTTCTCTTTCAGAGTGATTCTTCCACTGAACTTTCACATATTTGATTATTCGGTGTCGGAGCACTTGTTCTTTATAATCTACAATACGTTCTGGTCTTTCTTCATAGGTCAAATCTGGCTTGAGCTCTACTGGAGACAACTCAACGATCTCATTTGGATCTCGGATGAACTTTCGAAGCATGGAAATATGAAATACATCATGTACTCCAGACAAGGCTGGTGGTAATGCTAATCTGTATGCCACTGGACCAATACGCTCTAGAATTTCAAAAGGACCAATGAATCTCGGGCTTAACTTCCCTTGGATTCCAAATCTTTTTACTCCTCGGGTAGGCGAAACCTTTAAGAAAACATGATTGCCTACTTGAAATTCTAATTCTCTTCTTCTTTGATCAGCATAACTCTTCTGACGACTTTGTGCCGTGCGAAGACGTTCTCGAACTAATTGAATTTTATCAATTGCTTGCTGTACCAACTCTGGTCCAAGAAGTTTTCTTTCTCCCACATCATCCCAATGAATAGGAGATCTACATTTTCTTCCATAAAGAAGTTCATATGGTGCCATCTGAATGCTAGCTTGATAGCTATTATTATATGCAAACTCGGCCAAAGACAGATAATCTTCCCACGACCCTTTCATTTCCAGTACACAACATCTTAACATATCTTCCAGTGTTTGAATTGTCCGTTCTGATTGGCCGTCTGTCTGTGGATGATAAGCTGAGCTGAAATTTAGTTTAGTCTGCAGAGCTCTGTGCACACTTTTCCAGTATTCTGATGTGAATCTAGGATCTCGATCAGAAACTATTGATATTGGTATACCATGTAACCTTACTATCTCATTAATGTACATCTTAGTCAGCTTTTCTAATGAGAATTTCATATTGATAGGTAAAAAGTATGCTGACTTTGTCAACCGATCAACAATCACCCATATTGCATCATTCTTTCTCAAAGATTTCGGAAGGCCAGTGACGAAATCCATGGTGATCTTTTCCCATTTCCACATTGGTATGTCCAAGTTATGGACTAATCCAGCTTTTTTTTTCTGCGATTTTTCTTTGATTTTCTCTGTTTTTATCTGTTTTTATTCTCCCGTTAAGGAGGTGCCGTCCAAATCTTCAAATGGTTTCAAGCCACAAAGCTATTAACGTGGCAGCTAAATAAGAGTTAGGGTGAAATCCCGAAATTACCCCTAATTAGCTAATTAATCTGTAATTAAAGAAAAAAATTCTCTATTAATCAAGTTTTAAGACTTTAATTAGTTGGGTTACTACTCTCTCTCTCTCTCTCTCTCTCTCTCTCTCTCTCTCCATTGAAATCAGCCAACTTCCTCTTCATATCTCCTAAAATCGTCGTCGTCGTCAGTAAATTACACACACTATACTCTCGATCTCAAGCATCCTTGTTGTCGTACACCATCAAACCTAACAGTTATATCGCACACGTCCCAGAAACCAATTAGTGTTTCCAGCAGAAGCATCTTCTAGACAATTTTTATCAAGTAGGCGAGGGGGTCGTATAAACTATAAAAAGTGACCCACTTCAGCCCTTGACATCCCCTTATCGGGTACTCTATCGCTGAGAACGTCTGCACTCACCCCCACCTTTGCGGTTCTTGTCGAATCAATTCCGTTCCGTTCCAGAAACTCTACAAAGTCTTTCAAACAACTGTCTGCTCCAGGATTGAAATCGTTCAAGTTGAATTGCCAGGAGGAGAACTCTCGCCATTAGACAACGTGACTCCTAACTGAATCCACTTCATCTTGTCAACATTATAATTGAGAGCGTTGTATATTCTTCGCCAGGGTGAGTTGAATGTAGGAAGCCTCGGAACTTTGCATCGAGGAAGACGATGTTGAACGACTTGCAGAGCACCAATACCAGATCGATCTATTCCTTGATGCAGATTGTCAGCCCATACTTCTTGAACTCATTGACAAACCATGACTTCGTTCTCGCTGGGATCTTGCTCTATGCTCGCATCTTGTTGTTCCTCCAGGGGGGAAAAAAAGAGGGTAAAACGAATGCAGAAAAAGAAACCGGATGATCCATAATAAAAAGGCAGGAAAAAGCAGAAGCATTGCGGCGACGTCGTACTGTAGTCCGAAAAAATATGGGTTTAGGAGGAGCCGAGGCACAATGTGTTCAGAGCATGAACCAAAAAAATAATAGCGTTGACGTGTTGACATATAAGAATCATTCAAGGACTTCCCGTGGTAGTTATTGAACAAAGGATGCAGAAGACCTCCAAGGATTTTGCTATGCTTTTTCTGTACTGGTTGTAAACCTTATTCAAACAAGGAATGGAGCAGCCCAAGACTCTAACGTGAAGAATGTGAGACTTTCGTTTCAGGCTGTATCAGCTTGAGCTAGAAAAGGTGCAGATGATGCAGGTACTGTAACCCGGCCAATATTCCCATTGGATGATGACCTGCACACCCCATGTTAAGCATAGAAGAAGACACAAGGCTGAGTCCCCTGTTAAGACGTAAAATGCTTCTTGGATAGGAACACTGAAAGCTCAAGTTCGTGCTTGAAGAGGCAGATAATAGAACTGTCATGGTTTAATTGAAGAAGTCAACTTGGATATGACGAACAAAAGCAATATGCGATCGTGTATCCTGATTTGGATGTAAATAATGCTGTATTCTATGCACCAAAGCACCAGTTGAACATAGGAAGAAAATCCGCATCGGTACCATTCTGCATCTAGTCCAGGGGGGCTAGATTTTTCAATGTGATTTTTCTGCAAAATCATTCAACGAAAGGCTTGAGCACATGTGGTAAAAAAATTGAATCAACTTACCGAGAGGTCAATTTGATTTTTCTGAATGTTAATTTATTTGGCAGGCTGGGTTCTTTAATTAAAAAATAAGTTCTGACAACAAACACCGAAAAGATAAAAGACTTCCAGACAGCATAAACCACCATCAAATATTGAACATGTCACAGGCACACACATCCTTAACCACATCTCAAGATTCTGAAAAATCTAAACTATAAAGAATTTCATGCCGTAGCCATCGTGCACAAGTGATAAACACGTGAACATGCACAGAGACTCAGAAAGGTCTGTACTCACTCAAAGCATACCTCAGACTAAATCCGAACCTCCTTAAATGCAAGAATTTCCCTTTTAAGTAAATCACGCTTTGAGTTTCACCTCCTTACTGGTAGGAAATTTTCAATTACAAAGCACTCGTGCTCTAAAATATGCTCTATCCAGCAATATACACACTTACCATTTTATCCTACAGGACATCAGTTGAGTTTATTACTGCAGATAGATAATTGCGGCCAATTGAATATAGAAGGACAAATTTTCAAAACCATCCAGTTTTGAAATTTATTCCCAAAAAAAAGACCCTTTTCAACTTTAATTACAAAAACAGACCCAGTTGGATGAGTTTTGAAATTTATTCCCAAAAAAAAGACCCTTTTCAACTTTAATTACAAAAACAGACCCAGTTGGATGAAACTGGGTCTGTTTTTGAATTAATTACAAAAACAGACCCAGTTGGATGAAACTGGGTCTGTTTTTGAAAAAAAAAATTTCAAACTTCACAGGAGTTGAACTCCTGTGAAGTTTTTTCTCATAACAAAACTTCACGGGAGTTGAACTCCCGTGAAGTTTGAAATTTTTTTTTCAAAAACAGACCAGTTTCATCCAACTAGGTCTGTTTTTGTAATTAAAGTTGAAATGGGTCATTTTTTATAAATAAATTTTAAAAAGGGATGGTTTTGAAAATTTGTCCGAATATAGAAGTGAATAAATATAAAATTTAGGGAAATTTCACAAAACTAATCAGCTACATCCAAAGGGCGGACCAGATATACATTATTTCTCACAGGGACGCTAAAATGCACTACTTTCCCCTTTCTTTTAATTTAAGAAAGAGGAGAAGAAAAAAAAACAAAGTAAAGCATCAGATCCTACAACTTTATCTGCAAGGCAAACCAGATTTAATTGTAAAACTATCTGCTAATACACTAGTTCTCCATCACATCTGAAGTTTTCTTAGCAACTATGACAATATAAATGAACCTACCCGTGCATAATGCAAATCATTCATCACCATGTTCAGATCATTTGCCTCTTTTTTTCTTTTTCTTTTTTCTTTTTTGCTGCTTGTGTGTGTGTGTCTCTCTTTTCTTTTCTTTTTTCGCTGCTTGTGTGTCTCGAAAGAAGTCTCTACTGGTAAACTAATGGCACGATAAGGTCAAAATGTAAACAATGACATAGTAGCAGAAATATGTTCAAAGACTAATCCCTCAAAACACAGGGATATGTGTTAGCCGAAAGCTCCAGCCAACCCCAGCCCCTTTTTCTTGACATTTGTAAAAAGGTGGCCCCCACTTTTATGATATTTGTGAAAAAGTGGCCGAAGAGTTTGAAGAAATAAAAAGTATGCGGGTCCCACTAGTTAATTATTATTAGTGGCGGGTCCCATTAATAATATTTTATTAATGCATAGTGTTTCCCAAACACTATAAATAGGACCCTAAACTCTTAAGAAAATCTCATCCCAGAAACAACTCCTCTTATAGAAGAGTAAGAGAAAACACAGAGAGAGTTTGTGAGAGTTCTTGGAGTGTATCTGATCAAGAGAGGGTGTTCTCTTGGATCTATTCTTTCGGGATATAAAAGAATTTGGCGTCATCGTTGTACCGTGGAGTAGCTCCGAATGAGTGAACCATGTATATCTGTGAGTACTGTGTTTGATTTTTGTGTCTTTATTTTGTGTATTTAGTCTCCGTTCGAGGCGTTATTATTAGGCGTGTAACCTAACAACTGGTATCAGAGCCTAACTTAGAGTAAATATATCTGCTTATCGTATGCTCTGTGGCTGGCACTAAAAGTGAATCCCCCACATCAGAAAATAAGTTAGATTATTATTTACTCTTTTAAGGCATTGGACATTATTCACGTGTATGGCACTATTCACGAATACGATACTATTCACGAATACGATACTATTCACAAATACGGGAAAGACGATACTATTCACGAATACGGCACTATTCGCCATGGGATCTACAGTTGAAGACAACAGGCTTCGAATTGAGAAGTTCGACGGCCAAAATTTTAGGTATTGGAGGATGCAAATAGAAGACTATTTGTATCAGAAGGATCTCTTCCTACCCCTCCAAGGAGAGACGGGGAAACCTGAGAAGATGGACGACGATAAGTGAAAGGTGCTCGATCGTAAAGCACTTGCCACCATTAGGCTCAACCTTCACCAGCACATGACTTACAACGTCTCGCATGCGACCACCACCAAGGAGTTGATGGAGGCCCTAGAGGCTCTGTATGAGAAGCCGTCTGTTTCAAATAAGGTGTACCTGATGAAGAAGCTATTCAATCTGAAGATGCAGCAAGGAGCTCGCGTGGCGAACTTTTTGAATGAATTTTAGGCTGTTGTGCAACAGCTTGCTGCAGTGGATCTAAAGTTCGACAACGAGATCCAAGCTCTTCTGTTACTTTCTTATCTACCAGATTCATGGGAGAATATGGTGATGGCGATGAGCAACGCCAATGGCAATGACAAGATGAAGCTCGACATGGTGATTGAGGCAATTCTGGATGAAGAATCTCGTCGCAAAGTCTCAGGAACTGAGGCTTCTAGCAGTGGGAGTGCTCTGCATGTCGAAGCACGAGGGCATGCGCAGAAGAAGGGTGGGGGACGACGAGGCCAATCAAAATCCAGAGGGAAGTCTAAAGGACCGAACCCGAATGGTTACGGTGAAGGGAAGTGCTTCAGATGCGAAAAGAAGGGTCACTTTGCACGGGACTGCAGAGTTTCTGTTCCAGCATCAGCAGGGGATGATCAGGCTGACGGTGCAGCCAATCTTATGCACGAGACGGATTTGAATGCGCTTCTCCTATCCCTCGAAGACAAAAGCGATGCATGGGTCATCGATTCTGGCGCACCTTTCCATGCAACCTCACAACAAAAGCTGTTTTCATCGTTCGTGAAGAATGACTTGGGGACAGTCTATCTTGGCGACGATCAACCTTGCAAGGTTTCCGAAAAGGGAAATTGTACCCTCAAGATGGAGGACGGGATCACCTTGACGCTGAATAACGTTTGGCATGTACCGGATCTCAGGCAAAATCTTATATCAGTCGGGCAACTGACTGTCTCCGGTTACAGAGTATCCTTCGAGCAGAGAAGCTGGAAGGTGTCTAAGGGTGCCCTGGTGGTAGTACACGGCAAACGCGAGGGGTCTCTCTACATCGCCAACGGGAAGATCAACCACTTGCTTGCCGCAGGACAAGCATCATCATCATCATCCGTCGACTGCATGACTTGACATCGACGACTTGGCCACATGAGCGAGAAGGGGATGCAGATTATGGCTGCGGGAGAGAGGCTTCCGGGTCTGAACAAGATCGATCTGACTTTCTGTGAGGACTGCATCTTAGGCAAACAAAAAAAGGTGAGCTTCAACAAGACCGGACCGGCTCCAAAACTGTAAAAATTGGAGTTGGTACACACCGACGTGTGAGGACCTACGCAAGTCTCATCTGTTGGCAACTCTCTTTATTTTGTCACTTTTATTGATGATGCTACTAGAAAGTTATGGGTGTTCTCAACTCTCTTTATTTTGTCACTTTTATTGATGATGCTACTAGAAAGTTATGGGTGTTCTTCTTGAAGCACAAGTCAGATGTTTTCATCATCTTATGATGCTACTAGAAAGTTATGGGTGTTCTTCTTGAAGCACAAGTCAGATGTTTTCATCATCTTCAAGAAATGGCTTGCCTGTGTGGAGAATGAAACAGGCAATAAGCTAAAGTGCCTAAAATCTGATAATGGAAGCGAGTATTGCAGCCAGGAGTTCGAGAACTTCTGCTCGTCCCGTGGGATTCGGAGACTGAAGACCGTCCCAGACACACCTCAGCACAACGGAGTGGCAGAGCGCATGAACCGCACTATCTTGGAGCGCGTCAGAAGTATGAGGATCCACTCCGGATTGCCCAAGAACTTTTTGGCCGAAGCTGTCAATACTGCTGCATACTTGATCAACCGCGGGCCATCTGCGACTCTCAGTTATGGGATACCTGAGGAGGCTTGGACCAGAAAGAAGCTGAAGCTAGAGCACTTACAAGTATTTGGTTGTGACGCCTATGTCATGACCAATCCTGCAGACCGGTCAAAGCTTGATCCAAAGTCAAAGAAGCTCTCTTTCATCGATTATGGAGGAGATAAGTATGGGTACCGCTTCTGTGATCACGATACGCGCAAGGTGGTGCGCAGTCGTGACGTCGTGTTCCATGAGAATACGGTGTACAAGATCAAAGAGGTGAGTGGGAGTCAGCTATCTCCCCCTCTTTTTTCAGATATTGCTGACAGTGAGGACGGCGGTGAGATACCAATCAGCATAGAAGACGGAGACCAAGAGAACGTGCCGGATGCACAGCATGTCAGCAGCAGGATTCAGCAGAGTTGCCGATCGCAATTCGCAAAGCTCCAAGAAATCTAAGGGTGCCAGAGAGGTACCTTTCCACCATGAATTATCTTCTCCTGACTGACAGTGGTGAGCCAGAGAGCTATGAGGAGGTACAACAGACCGGCAAAGCTCGGGGCGAGTGGGAGTCTGCTATGGAGGAAGACATGAAGTCCTTGATGAAGAATGAGACTTGTGAGCTCGTAAAGCTTCCAAGAGGGAGAAATGCTCTTCACAATCGGTGGATTTATCAGGTCAAGGATGAAGCCGATGGACGGAGACGCTACAAGGCGAGGCTTGTAGTGAAGGGCTATGAACAGAAAGCAGGGATTGATTATTCTGACGTTTTCGCTCCCGTCGTCAAGTTAACCACGATCCGAACTGTGCTGAGCATTGTGGCAGTTTGAGATCTCCATTTAGAGCAGATGGATGTGAAGACGACATTCCTTCATGGAGACTTGGAGGAGGAAATCTATATGCATCAACCAGTGGGCTTCGAGGAACGAGGCAGGGAGGGCCTCATGTGTCGCCTGCGCAAGAGTTTGTATGGCCTGAAGCAAGCTCCGCGACAGTGGTACATGAAGTTTGAGAACTTTATGGAGGAGAACGGTTTTCTCAAATGTGACACAGATCACTGCTACTTCATCAAGAGATATGACGAATCCTATATGATACTCTTGATTTATGTTGATGACATGTTGATTGCAAGGTCCGACTTGGCCGGCATTGAAGAACTCAAGGGGCGTCTCTCCGAGTGCTTCGAGATGAAGGATTTAGGTTCAGCAAACCAGATTCTGGGGATGAGGATCATCAGATGCAGATCAGCACGGAGGCTGAGGTTGTCTCAGAAGGTCTACATTGAGAAGATTCTTGAAAAGTTCGGCATGGAAAAAGCTAAACCAGTGGGCTCGCCGTTTGCAAGTCATTTCAAGCTATCGAAGACCCAAGCACCAGAGACTACTGAAGAGCATGAGTTCATGACAAACATACCATACGCATCTGCCGTCGGGAGTTTGATGTATGCGATGGTGTACACGAGGCCAGATATTTCACAAGGAGTGGGAGTTGTGAGCCGTTTCATGAGCAATCCAGGGAAACAACACTGGGGTGCGGTCAAGTAGCTTCTACGCTACTTGAGAAGCTCGTCCGACCGTTGTCTTGAGTATGGTGGGGTAGATTTGCAGCTAGAGGGATTTTATGATGCAGACTATGCCGGGGACATAGACTCGAGAAGGAGTACGAGCGGCTACATCTTCATCTTGGGTGGTGGAGCGATAAGTTGGAGATCCAAGTTACAGGATACTGTGACTTTATCGACAACTGAAGCCGAGTACGTGTCTGCAGCAGAGGCAGCAAAGGAGTTGCTATGGTTGAAGGCTTTTCTTCTCAAGCTTGAAGTAAGCTTTGAGAAATACTTCATCCACTGCGACAGTCAGAGTGCCATTCACTTGTCAGAAAACGACGCATTCCATGCTCGGACCAAACATGTTGACGTGAAGCACCATGCCATACGGAGATGGCAAAGCAGGAACGAGTTCAAGCTTGTGAAGATTGATACGAGGTACAATCCAGCCGATATGCTGACCAAACCAGTTTCGCTCGAGAAGGTGAGGCTGTGTGCAGCCTCATATGGCCTCCGTTGAGAATGTTGAAGGCCGTGCAAGACGCCAAAGATACAAGACATCCGGATGATGCAACCAAGAATGATGTGAATATATGTTTGATATTCAATCAAATCTTCAAGTGGGATATTGTTAGCCGAAAGCTCCAGCCAACCCCAGCCCCTTTTTCTTGACATTTGTAAAAAGGTGGCCCCCACTTTTATGACATTTGTGAAAAAGTGGCCGAAGAGTTTGAAGAAAGAAAAAGTATGCAGGTCCCACTAGTTAATTATTATTAGTGGCGGGTCCCACTAATAATATTTTATTAGTGCATAGTATTTCCCAAACACTATAAATAGGGCCCTAAACTCTTAAGGAAATCTCATCCCAGAAACAACTTCTCTTATAGAAGAGTAAGAGAAAACACAGAGAGAGTTTGTGAGAGTTCTTGGAGTGTATCTGATCAAGAGAGGGTGTTCTCTTGGATCTATTCTTTTGGGATATAAAAGAATTTGGCGGCGTCGTTGCACCGTGGAGTAGCTCCGAATGAGTGAACCACGTATATCTGTGAGTACTGTGTTTGATTTTTGTGCCTTTATTTTGTGTATTTAGTCTCCGTTCGAGGCGTTATTATTAGGCGTGTAACCTAACAATATGCTGAAATTTAAATTGTCTCAAACTGAAGTAATCTCTGTCTAGAAAACAATAAACTAGACTCACATATGATCAGCTACTTCTCCTCAGCTTGCTTCTGCAGGTATAGCTGACCTAACACTGACGTGCTATCCTAAGTTCTTATGGGAGTTTATTTTTATAGAGGCTTGCAGCATTCTCCTCCTCAGTAAGCCATTGCCAATTTTCAATAAACCGACACTAGCAAAAGCCCACAGAAGATCCCTTGTCACATCTCTCAGTAATTTGAGTTGAATGTTTAGGCAGCGATACATAATCAGCTGTCAGGATAACCTCATCTACAGTGCTACCCAACTCTCGGGAAAATATATCACGAGTAATGTCGTTCACAGTGGCTCCTGCGAAGGTGACAATGGTATGAACACCAAATGTGTCTTTGTTCTACGTGTTCTGTGGTGCTTTCGTTTGCTCTTCATTATAACCACAACTTTGCAAGTGGATCATGGCGAGAGGATCACCATAGGAGGGTGAGCTGTGTACTTCTTCCAATTGGACGTCATGAGCTTAAAGCCGATGTGGTCATCAGTTTTATTGGATAACAGGATAGAGCACAGGATCTGCTTATTTACTCTGAACGGCAATTGGAGTTCAGGAGGTGTGATCTCAAGTAGCTTGTCGGTGCATAGTTTGAGATCAATTGATCGATCAAACAATATCGGTGACACGTAAACAACCTTCAGTTTGACCTTATCCACCGTTCTAGTAAACCAATCAAGTGTACCGTCATCCATGGTGGCTCCTGAATAGGTGATGACGCTCTGAACAAAAACTGTCTTTGCATTGCATTTTACGTGGTGCTCTCTTTTGCGGTAGCATCATATGAGTAATTCGCGGGTATTTTTACAAATAACAAGATTAGGGGTAAATGTACATATACAGTTGATTTGGGGGGTAAATTTACAAAAACAAAAAAAGGAACCCTAAAAAACTTACCATAATTATTTTAGAAAAAACTATCAAGCATCCACAGTTACCACTTTACAGTAAGCACGCAAGACTTAAATAAATCGGGGAAATAGTTATCTGCTGCCATGAATTCTTTGTATCATTTATAAGCTGATATTTCCTAATAACATCTTTCTGTCTCAAATCTCTCTTTCACCCCTTTCACAAGTCCTCACCTCCCAACTTCTCATAATTTCCTAATAACATTTTTCTGTCTCAAATCTCTCTTTCATCCCTTTCATAAGTCCTCACCTCCCAACTTCTCATATATTTCAGATGACATCTAATGTACCGCTGATGAGCTGAGAATTTCAAATTTTAGAAAATGTGATAAAGAGAGAACTGAACTGATGAGATGAAATAGTGAAGGACGTGTTAACAATTGATCGATTGATTTTCTAAAACAAGAATTGATTGAATCAAGATGTATAAGTGCATTTTAAGGTACTGAATATGCTTTTAGCAAAACTCGGTTTCATTAGCACTACATGCAGATTCCAACTCGATAAGCCAATTCTAAAAAGTAGCAGAGTTTTCAGTATATTAAGCAAATAAAAAAGTAGTGACATCAGCTCCAAAGTTAAGTAAAAATACCATAAATTCATACAGAGGCGTAGCCAGGATTTGAAGCTTGGGGGTCCCTCTTGTGTCTTCTCTTAAATAATACTAAATCAATTGTATCAATAATTACATTTGAATATCAAGATTCTTCTTTGAGAGGAATTATAGGGTCTCAAACTCGAAAATACCAACCAAAATATTATATATAAAATGATTGTTTACAATAAAGAAAAGAATACTCCTAACTCCAAAAGTAAAATTGAGCTCCCAGAAAAATAATGTGATCAAACATGAAAATGATAGTTATAAACTATCTCGACGATTTCCATTTTCTGACATTGTTGCATAATTGCATCATTACCATCAATAACATTAGGTTCGGTATATGTTACTTAGCAGTCATTCATCCACTGATCTCCCATGTGGTTATGCAGCTTAGTTTTCATGATATTCATAACTGTAATGGGCAAAATCAGTGCAAATATTTTTATGGACATGAGATGATACTAATTCTAAATTTAATTAATTTAATGTGAATTTATTCTTATAAGGCACCATGCTTTTTATAGAAGCAGTTTAGAAAAATCCTTTTTGACTCGAAACTATAAAACCGCTTAAAAAATAACTGAAATGTTTTCCTTACTTGATTCTGCATATGATCTCAACATAGAAAATACTTTTTCATGAATTTTCGATCCTAATAACTGTTCACTAATTTATTTGTATCCGACTCTAACAAGGGGACAAGAAATTCATCAATTTACCTATATTGTTAAGAGAGATTTGAGTTATTATTGGTCTCAAGGCAACAAATGAAAGGCTGAAGTTGCTAGGCTCATTACAACTTATACAAACACATGAAAAGCCAGTAATCTCTAGAGAGGTGTAGTCATTTGTGGTAGAGGGGAGGGGGCCACGTGCTCCCCTTGACACACAAACCCCCACCCCCCACCCACCCAAAAAACAAAAAGAAACTGCCAGTGTTTTCACAGAAACAAACACATGGCTCAGATAATGATACAGTGTTCCATAAACATACGAGAGACAGTAATCAACCAGTTTTGAGAACATACCTGTTCTTAAAAAAATCTTCACATCACATACAACCGCAAGCAAACTGGGGCAAACAATTCAGTCAGCAAATTGTAGTACCTGACGGCTGATAAAAGAAAACAACTAAATCAGAGAGTAAAAGACCAACCATTGATGCACAAAAAAATAGCATATGTCTCTCTTGAGAGTTGAAGTTTTACACTAAAAGGTTGTTTGGTCAACTATAATTGCATGAAAGCACCAGTTATATGCAAATGCAATTGCCTAATTGTTATCACATAAAGCTATAGTTATAGTTGTTTGGTTCAGTTTTAAAGGTTTGCAACTTACAACTGCATTAATCATTGTGTAATTGCTTTAAGGTAAAAAATTTTGTTTGAACTTTTATTGGGGGTTGAATGCCATTCAAAGTTATTTAAATCTCATTTGTAGGTCAAAAAGATTACAATAGGGAGTCTCTGACTTACATTCAAATCTGTGTAAGTCGTCAATTGCAACAGGAGGTCATTTTGCAGCTGCAGTTATAACTACATTTATCAACATTGCAGTGAGCCAAATTTAGCTGCAAGCCTGCAACTACCGAAAATGTTCAAGTTGAATAAACTGCAGTTACAACCCCAGCAATTGCAGCAAACCAAGCAATCTCTAAACCAAATTCATGCTTGTTATCCATAACTATGTGAAGAATCATAACCTACGCCAGAGGAGCAGCACAGATCAATTCATAAAATGGTTGACGAGAGCTGCAAGCTAGGTCAACTGGAAGTTTTGTGTTTGTACTCCTGCTTGAGCCATGATTTTCTGCAGTAGAATCAAAACTTCAGTACAAATGGACCAAGGATTACCTCAAGTTTTCATTGTAATATGCCTTTTAACATCTCCTATATCAGTAGGCTTATGCACTACAAGTCTACAAGAGTGCAACTTCGTAATGCAGCCAATACGACCATGTTTGCCAAAGGATAATGTACATATGATTCAAGCAAACCAAACATACAACACAAACTTAATCCTACTTATGACTTGGCAAGGATTCCTGATCTATAAATCACCCTAAATCAGGTCATATTTTCAGTATGGTTAAACAAGCATGCACAAGGCCCAGCAGCAAACTAATAAAGAGCACTGCCACAATGTCAGATTTAGTTCACCAAAAGTATATGATTTAACAGACAAAACTTGTTACGTGTTTCTTTATACATGCCAAAAGGAGGAGAGAAGAGGCTTATGATCAAAACATATGAAACCATTTTTTCCCTCAAAAAAAAAAATCTCTCTGAAATTTCTAACAAAAGTCTCTTATCACGAACAAATATTTATCTGGGATATGTATATGTATATGTATATACATATACATATGTATATACATATACATATGTATATACATATACATATACATACATATACATATATATACATATATATATATAATATATATATATATATATATATATGTTTGTGTGTGTGTGTGGGCACAATTTTCTATATCTCAATATGCTTAAACAAATGCATGCTCTGGAAAAAATATTGATGAACTCTATATGGCAAAAAAGTGTTTCCATGTTCTTTTCCCTTTTTGTTTTAAAAAAGCATCTTACTTGTAAATGAAAAGAATGCTAATTAGAAGTCGAGACCATTATACATTGGACGGATGTATTGAAATTAAACAAATAAATGTGAATCAGCATACTGATCAGAGTCCAAAAATTAAAAACGGATAAAAGAAACACATAGGTCAAACATGTTTTATATACATTATAAAGAGAACAATCAAATATTACAGTGACGAGAAGGAAATTACCTATAAGCTCGTAATCTTCCTGAATAAAAGATTGAGCATATGTACGTCAATTACGGTAGAAGTGTCATCTCTTCCGTAACATTTTATCCAGAATGTTACACACTGTATAAATCTCTCCACTTTGGCAACAGCCCATCCTACAGAAAGCCCTGATCAAAGAACGGAATATGCAAAAATCTACAGTCAGACCCCATTCTCTGATCCGCTCAATGAGATTTAGCACGTCCCTAATCTTTCCACCCGTAACCAGCCCATCAATCAAAAGTGCAGCCAGATGTGGAGAAAACCCATCTTTAAGAGATCTCTGAAAACATTTCATAGCCTCCAAAAACTTTCCTTGTTGACAAAAACAATTGATCATGATACTGAAGGTAACTACATTAGGTGAAACCTTCTCTTCATCCATTTTATTGAACAAATTGTAAACTTCATCCATCTCTCCAGCCACATAAAAATGATGAATTAGGGTAGTATATGTTACAACATTAGCAACAAATCCTTTGCTATTTAGTACACTCATTGCCAAACGAAACTTCCCTGCTTTACAAAGGCAATAAATCAAAATGCTAAAAGACCGAGTGTTTGCATCAATACCCTTCTTCAGCATATCATTAAAGAGTTTCAAAACAGCCGAAAATCCTCTAACATCACAAAGCCTACGCATCACAGTATTATAGTTGACAACACTGACATCCCATTTCAACTCAGCACTCTTCTCCAACAAACACATAGACTCCCAAACCCTCGAACCCCGACAAAGGCAATCAAGAAGTATATTCAAAGTCACCGCATTCGGCCTCAAACCCTTCTCGATCATAACCTCTAACACCTCAAATGCTTCACGAACCATACCCGACTTGCAAAGGCCATCCATATAAACACTATAACTGACCTCATCAGGCTCACAACCCTTCATCGTACTACACTCGCCCAAAACCCTCTCGACCTCATCAAAAGCCTCCATCTTACAAAGCGCATCAATCAAAACATTATAAGTAACTATGTTAGGCAAACACCCAATTCTCTCCATTGTACCCATGAACCTTCTCGCATTATCAAGTTTTCCAATAGAACAGTAAGCTTGCACTATGGGAGTGCAAGTATGAACATTGGGAACGCAATTCAGCTCCAACATCCAATCCAAAACCCCCAATGCCTCCTCAACTCTACAATCCCAACACAGCCCCGCGATTAGCGTCGAGTAAGTGACAACATCGGGATCAGTCCCACACTTAACCATCCAACCCATTATCTCGTAAGCCACATCAAACTCTTTCAAGCAGCAAGAATACAACTTCACTAAGATTGTAAAGCAAGCCAGATCAGGGCCCATGCCCAAAACAATCACCTCAGCGAAAACCGCCAGGGCTTCTCTCGGCCGGTTAGCAGCGACCAAGCTATCAACCATCGTACTGTAGCAGACGAGATCAGGATTGCAATGCAGCGACTTCATTTCCCTGAATACTCTGAGGACCTGGCTGAGGTTTCCGGAGAGGGCGAAGTCCTGCATTAGGGCGTTGAATTCAAATGGGTTTTGGGGTCTGGAGCTGATTTGGGGAGAAACCGGAGGTGGGATTTGGGAGAATCTGTTAACGGCGTAGGAGAATTTGGCGATTAGGGTTTGGTCGGAGGAGAAGGGTCTAGGGTTTTGGGGTCTGTGGAGGGAGATTTTGATGAAGAAAGCTGCGGTTTTTCGAGTGGAGGGGGGTAAGCGCATGCGAGAGGAGGAGAGGGTTTAGGGTTTTTGAGGAGAGAGAAAGAGAGGCCATAGAGAGAGAGAGAGTTTAGGTGAGGAATTCGGAGCCAGAGAGTGATAGTGAAGATAATTTCTCAACCCGATCCAATAAATGGAGGGAGACGATGACGGTTCAAAAATAAAAATAAAAATAAAAAGTCTCGCCGCCCACATTCTGTTTCCATCGTTTGGTCGGTAGAAAGAGAGTTGAAAATGGTATTTATAAGTGTATTTTCATAGGAAAAGATTACATCATTTGTGACGGAAAAATATACATTTTTTGTAAGTACGCGAATCCAACTTTTTTTTTTTTTTGACTCGGAAAAAAATATTTCCTGCTTAAAAGTTTCGCGCATCTAAATGATGGGTTTAGAGTTAATTTCCTGCAACAAATGTTGCGTACGACACGTATTGCATTTACAGTTACAGTATACAAACCAGCTGACCTTCCGTGTCCTTTCTATCTTTCCAACTAGGGGGTTTGTGGCACTACACTTCAAATACGACCATTCATCAGATGCTCGCGTTTCGCCATCAAATGCGAGAGGGAACAATTCACAAATACACTACTTCAAGCTCACGGTTCGTCTTGTAACAATAACATATTTTCACCCTTAGATTATCTCCAAAGTAAACCCACAGATGCTCACATGATGTATGAGGACTCTGATCTTCATCTAAGCTTCAAGTCTTTAGCGCAGAACACTGGCTAAAGAGAATTTGGCCTGCCTTTGCCAATCTTAATGTTCCTTCTGTGAGCGCAAACTATGCAATCACGTAGGCCCATATAAGAAATTGAAGCCCACTACGCCATCAAATGTCAGTATTTCGCTGCAAAAATTTAAGTAGCAACGTAATAGATGCTTTTTCTATAGTAGTTTCCTTAAATCTTCATATATTTTGTAATTAGGCCTTTCTATGAAATGGGTTTTTTTTTATTTTTGTAATGTCACTAGTGATGTAAACATATGCTTCTTTCTGGCCATGATTTTAAATCATTCATTATACGATGATACTACTCTTCAAAAATTCTGAATCTGCCACCGTTAGCAACCTATCTTGACTAGCCTGGTTTCCTAAAGAAGCAGAAAATTCCCAAGCGTCGTAGCCTCAACATCTTACTCACCAACCATCCGAGTTTCGCTTGAGTGGGTCATTGGTTGAGGATTTTTAAATGGGGCTAGGACCTGTTTAAGGATTTAACTTCAACGTGTCATTGATTCAGTTTTAACCATTTTTAATTAAATATTTAAATATATTTCATACATAAAATGAAACATATTTAATAAGTAATATCATTTAATCATTTTATTAGTATTTTAATACGTTTTATATAATATATTCAATTTAAATATTAACCAAATTTATTATCTAGCATATCTTAACTATAAAAAGGTATTTAATATTAATATTATATATTTTAGATAATAATAAAATATGTAAATGTTAAATATAAGTAGTATTAAAAATAAAAAAAGAAAATATTAAATACTAAATGGCTTAATTATTTTTACTTATTTAACATATTTCACATCAAATATATTTAATTTTAAATAATTTTAACTAGATTCTTTAAACATATTTAACAATTTAAAAATTAAATATTCTTTAATATTTTACATCATTTAGTCATCTGGAGCTTTAATGTTTACCATTATATTAGTCCAAGAATCTATTTAAAAGTTTAAAACTCCTTCCAAAAAGTCCAAGACCCTAAGGGTCTGTTTGGATTCGTAGAGGGTGAAGGGAAGTTAAGGGAAACTGAGTGAATGGAAGGGAAGGGAATTCCTTTCCCCTTGGTTACACCCCAATTTGGGGGGTAATAATTTTTATACTACTAGGGGGTGAACCAAGGTGAATGGAGGTGAATTAACTTCACCTCTTAAGTGTTCCCAAACAAGGTGAATGAAGGTGAATGGTTCCCCTAACTTCCCTTCACCCTCATTCTCCTCAATCCAAACAAGCCCTAAGCGAAGACCCTAAAGCGAAATATTCTAATCCTAATCCGAATCTTAGAATATAGGATTCTTGGACAAGGATCCTAAGTTTTAGCAAGCAACCCCAAGTCACAAAGTCTCGCATTAGTACCCGGGTTTCAACAAACCGAAAGCGAGTGGGAGATTACAAATTCATACCGCTGACCCAAGACCGGAGAACAAAATCTTTGTTTGACTGTCCACGGAAATAAACTCCATAATATACTTAAAAAGACTTCGATTAATAAAAATAAATTTAAAAAGTCGTACGCACAACAACATCGGTTCGTACAACTACCACGAGTAGAATCATAAATGTGTAAGGAATTTGTTGCATTATGTACTTTGGTGGGCTCAATAGATAATAATATCTAGGGAGCTGGATTAATATGTCAATTTTGACTAGTTTGGTATTCTCCTCGGTGGACTCTGACCACGTTTTCATCACCTTTTATCCGGTTTTCAAAACCAAGCAGGAAACTTAAAATTGAAAATAAAGTTCTATGTTTATTCGCATTGCAAGAAAATTTTAGCAGCAAATCGGGGTCAAATGGTTGATTGGAGGAAAAAAAATGTGTATGCGGTTTAGGTATAAATTGAAAATAAAATGCTATTTACATAAATTGACCATAAATATAAGGTGGTTTCCACGGGAAAAAAAAACCCTATTAATGCTGAATAGACCTTTTCTTCATTACAAGATGGATTAATTTTAAATACAAAATGCACTCAACATAAGCGTTTGTTTATCATTATTTATGACGTCAACGACTGTTGCGAAATGATGAATATCCATTTCGACAAAAACTCTATCGCAACCTACATTGTGGAAAATCTAAGAATCCAACACAGCACGGAAATCAACATGAAAAAGAATAAATAATCCTTTGTTAAAAACAACGAGTATACAAGCACCTATCATTACGTGAAAACAAATTCTCCAATCTTTAAGAGGAGAAAAACAAAAACAAAAGGACATATTAACATCTGCTGATTTTTCCTCAATGAGGACAAGGACCTCCATGGTTATGGGGATTGTGAGTACACCCTGAAGGCCCCGAGGGTGTTACTCGGCCTTTCGGCAGTGACACCATCAGCAGCCCGCTGTTCTCCGACCACCAGTTGTCTATGAGCCTCGCAGCCATGAGCGTTTCGTTAAAGCTCGAAAACACGAGAAACACGAGCAGAATCCTCGCGAAGAATGAACTCATTTCCGGTTGCAGCTGATGACTTGTCGGTCTTGTCGGTCTCTTACTGAGAGGATGTTAGAGGAGATGATGGGTCAGTTGGATGGCAGAATGTGCCGAGGTTCTTAGGCTTATATAATGCAACTGCAACGTGGAAAAGGTCCGTTCCAGCGTTTGGCATGCTTTTGAATTGCATAATCAATCAAAGGTTAATAGCAGACTTTGACGAATGTCAGTACACGGCTTCTTTTGCTTTCAGATTCAATAAAAATTTATTGACTCCGATCAGGTTGTGCTTTCTTAAGGCTGGTTAAAAATGTCCAATTCAAATGAATAGATAAATCAACGTCACGTGAAATCAGGAGACAATGTCAAATAGTAAAACATGGAAAAACAAGGATCAAATAAACGCACGTCAAATAGATGTTCATCAAACAATTACTTTGATCACCTACGGATCTGAAAGCTTCGACTCTTAAAAGCTTTCTTCTTTTGCAACCCACGACCGCATACGAAAACAAACGCCTGTCTAGTTATCTACACAATCTTTCCCCCATATGGGCAGGAGGAACAAATCAGAAACATACCCGCGGATGAGAAATCAAGCAATTTCATATCACCAACTGATACTCGATAGCCAAAGTTGAATGGCGCAAAATGTTGGATTAAAGAGCAAGATAAGAACAATACAAAGCATAGAGAAGGTAGCAGAACATCTAAATGAAATTGACTCAATGAGTTACAGAAAACACAGTTTTCTCAAGCCACAACTGCTCTACATTGTCCCCATTAACCCAAAAAACCTAATGTTCATCTAGGGTTCTAGGTTTAGGTTTTACACTAGATTTATACTGTTAGGAACCTGGATCCAACCACAATTAATGTTCTAGTATCCATAACTCGAGCCATATGAGGATCCATAACCTCCGCCAGGGGGAGCAGCTGGACCAGAGTTGACAGGTGGGGCAGAGTATGATGATCCATAAGATGGTTGGTAAGAGTTATAACCATGGTCAACAGGTGGTGCTGGGTTCTGAGATGGGGCACCGGCTTCAGCCATGAAATTCTGCAGTAAAATGAACAATTGTTTCAGTCAGTAGCATTACAAATTGAATGATACACAGGAGGAAAGACGGAATTTTGAAACCTTATGAGGGTGTAATCACTAATCCCTAAACAAATTTATTAGCACTTGCACCCCTTGAATGTCAGATGCTAATGTTTCTACCGTTTGGTTTAAATGTCACATGGGAAATACTAGGTGCTACATTTTGCCCTGAGTGCCCTCTATATTAGGGGAAAAAGTACCACCCCTGAGATTCAGGTGGTTTAAGTGCTAAAAAATAATTAAGAAGGTTTAATTGGCCACGCCATCATAATTCAGGAGCGTACATGCAATTAACCTTTTTAATAAAAGATGAAAATAAAGAAGACTTTGGGGACAAAATGACACTGGAAGGAGCATGACAGTGGCAGAGCAATAGATACCAATGCTGTCGTTGCAGCTCAAAAACTGATGGAACAAAGGAAGAAGGAAGCAGAAGACGAGTGTTTTTTTACATTAAGCTTCTTTGAAAAGACGATCAGAAGACAGTCATACTATGGAAAGTAATAACATACCATGAGAATTATCTCATAGAATGATGATAAATAATTTTACATTAAATAAATTAGGAACTGCGTTGTCTTAAAATTTTAAGAAAGAATATCACAATATTCCACCATTCAAAAGAGGCCAGGCATGTACAGACTCCAATCGCGACACTAATTTCGTAGCATCTAACCCAGGATGTCAAGCATCAAGGCAAGCATTGATGCCCATCCAACATGAAACACTGACAAACATGGAAGCACTAAAATAACTGAGCATGATTTAAGGCATATGACAGCAGAGGTAGCTTGCAAAATAAGAGCCAGAACAGAAAACTGCAAGGATAAAATAATAATAATAATAATAATAAAACATGCCTGTATCAATTGCTGAGCAGTTTGAACTTGTGTAGCACTCCCATTAATCTCAACAGTCATCTCTCCAGGCACGCCTTTTGTTTCCTGTATTGTGATGGTTGCCCCACTGGCTCGACGGATATAACTAATATTTGCACCTGACGCCCCTATCACAGCATCAGCAAAGGATATTGGAACTTGCATGTGTTGCGTCACCTTTAAGATTCACCACCAATGAATCAGGTTCAATCAGGTTCAATCAAGTACAATCATACATGGAATGTTTTAAGTGATAATTCTTTCTAAAGTTTCTCGACAGTAATAAAATGAACAGCTTATTGCATATACACCTCCCTATAATCCCTATACTATGAGGCAGTAGCCTCTTATTCCCATAAGCTATTTTATTAGCACTTACTCCCCTGAACTCCAGATAGTATTATGTCTCCTGTTTGGTAGAGACGTCATGAGGGAATCCCATGATGATGTATCACTTTTTGCTTTTAGTTTAACCAGTATAAGACTAATTTTTGCTCTCTAAATTGAGGGCAAAAAGGAACCTAAGTTTCAGGGGTGTAATTGTGTTAAGTGCAAATAAAATAGTGTTTGAGGTCTAAATAGTTGTACCACCATAGAATAGAGCATGTATTAGCAAACTAACCCCGAAAAGAAATACCTGATTGACTAGTTGTTGACCATGCTGAGTACTTGATGGAGGACCCATGGGTGGTACATCTCGGCCAAATGTCGATATACCATAGTGTGGTGTCTTTTCATAGGAAGGCAGGTCAGGGGGAGGATAGAAATTATCATGTGGCCTTGGAGGCATAAACTGAGGATTTCCACCAAAACCCGGACCTGCAGGATTGGGAGGACCTTGAGGGTGAGAGGGGCCCCAAGCCTGTGGCATATTTTGCTGCACCTGCGACATAGACCTTGACATCTGCAAGAGAGATTGATGATTACCAGTAAAAGAAGCGAGCTTGCCAGAAGTCAAAAGGGGAATAAAAGGACAACTTACATTGATTTCAAATGTTGGAATCACACTTTGATCAACAAGAAACTTCCTTAAATGAGAAGCAATTAGTTCCAATGCTTTATGCATTCCAGCGGGTTCTCCCTGTATTTCAACAACTTTATCCTCTGGTAAAGCAAAAGGCGGTACATCATCTGCACAAGCACCATGTATTAGCAAATAAGTCAAAATAATTCTGTAATTAATTAAGGCGTAAGCCGCGTAACATCAAACAATAGTTTATCCACTCTCAATTAACATAAAGGAGAGCTACAATAACCTTCGCAGTCTTATAGGATAAGTATTTACTTGTTGCCCATGTTACCAGGGTACTTCTAATTTGAAGCTGCACCCATACCCGACACGCACACGTACCCATACCCAAACACCTTGGACACTCCTTGCATATATGCATACATTTTTCAGGAATGTACTCAATTAAATAATACATGTTTGAATTTAAAACGCTTGTCATATATTTTTTGGACATATATCCTCCACTTCTTCAAACTTCTTTGACATAGGTCAGCTTCAGGATTATGATTATAAAGGGTCATTTGGATATCTAGTCTAGAAACGAGTATTTTTCTAATTTATAATCCACATAATAAAAGAAACATAATAATGTTATAGGAAATTTAATTCTCATCTTTGTTCTCATATAAATTAATAAATTATTAATTCCAACGTATTATATATGTGTATATAAATATTTATTCAGCAGTGTTCCCCTACCGACCTTTTACAAATTTTCCATGTCTCGTATCCATACTGGTACCCATACCTGTGCACCATAGCTTGTTGCACTATCCGTTAATTTATCACTTCCTTTTTCCTCCTTTCTTTTTCCAAATCCCTTTTTCTGTTCTGGAGAGGAGCCACTAGGACTAATCCCTTGAACAACCTTCACAAAAGTTCTCAAATAAACCTCCAATTGTAACCCTGCCTCTTAGTTATTAAACCCTATTAATTAATTGAATATAAATTGTTATTTATTGTCTTACGTGTTATTAACCTTTCTTTCTTGTGGAACAAAGGACTCAGACTTGAGCCTCAGATTCCCAAACAACTCCCATCTCTTCACCACCAGGCTTATTATTATTGTTATTATTATTCTCTTTTAGGAGAGAGAATTGTAAGACAAAATTTCATTATAGCAATTCATATTATAAAGAGAATTGATAGTTTAAAATCTACACTATATCATAGCAAATAATTTGCTTGCTATTTAATCAAGTTAATAAGTTAGTCTTTCATCTCACTGTTCCAAGAAAATCATGAAGATTGTCACTTGCCAGCATATAAATATCCAATGTTTTCAAACTTTTGGATTTTGTCTAATTTTCCTGAGCTATAAGATTTTTTTCCATAAAATTTTAAATAAAATTGGCTTTTCTCTTAATTACTTGTAGGGTATGCAGACCTCAATGGCATGGGGACACAGAAAGCTTTCTTAGTCCAGACCTACGAAAACCTCAACACGGCTGATTTATGTCTACGAGCTCGAATTTTGGTGACAAGGGACCAGGAAATTGAAACTCTGCTAGACACAAAAGACATCCTATGGATTTCAGCACGGTGATAACTGATATACATAGCTAATAATTGCCATCTATGGGACTGGCAGCCTCAAGCTGGCAGAGAAAATGTATTACAACTAGGAGAGAAGCTAAAAGAGGACCAGGAAGACGCAGCAAGGCAGGATGTCAAGTAAGCATCTGCCACTAGAGAATCATAATAAAAGAAATTGAGAAACAGAGATCTCTATATTTTTCATCGTATCTCACTCCCTTCTTCAGATAGCCAATCATAGCCATGGCGTAGGACTATAGGCAGTAGAGTTAAAACACAAATAGCAACTTTAGAAAGGGGTTTAGGAAAAGGACAGCTTGGGCCATATTTCTCCCTCGAGGAAATTTAGGAAGAGATAAAGAGAGAAACAGTGATCAGCAGTGTCCATTAAAGGGATCAGTTGAAGACACCACCAATGACGAGATAATTACAAAGAAACATGAGATGATCACGAGAGCCGCAAGGCAAGTTAGGAGTATTGGAACCTGAAATCATTGGGCGGGCAGGTTTAAAGAGTAATTATTCAACTACGCATGCATGTGATTCCGGATCTTAGTGTTTATAATTATACTAGTCACAGAACATGGTGTTAGTATGGATACAAAATACAGAGATACCCATAGTCACACAAATATAGAAAATAAGACTCTTCCTAGGATTTCCTTGAGGAAGAAAATATGGCCTACGTTTTCCTCTTTTCTTTTCCCCGTTTTTACCCCTTTCATAAGTTGCTATTTCTGTTTTAACTCTGCTACCTGTAATCCTATGTCACGGCTATTATTGGCTTATATAAGAAAGGGAGTGAGATAAGGTGAAGAAAAACATAGATATCACTTTTTCTCAATTTCTTTTATTATGTTTCTCTAGTGGCAAATGCTAACTGGATTTCCGTCTTGTTGCGTCTGCACAGTCCCCTTTTAGCTTCTCTCCTAGCTTTCAGTCACTAGCATCTAATGTCACCAGATGTGACACGCTAAAAGAGAAGAATAAAACATAGGAAGAGCATGGTATCATTGAGGTGGCAGTGAGCCTGGTCAACATACGAAACTGCAGAAAAAGAGTTGTTGAAGGTGCAGAAACCTCATCATATGATAACCAGAAAACCACTAACTTATGAAGCACTCATTGTCTATTAGATGAAGCATTATAGAAATGCTAGTATTATAGACTAAACACCAGTAGAGCAAGTACTCAAGAAAAGCCTGCCTCCATCATTTCAACTCGCTCAAATGATTAGGATAGCCTTCTACTGATTTTGTCAACCTATAAATTGACCAAACATATGTCCCATAAAGCAACAGCAGGTGAAAAATATTAATGGTCATAATATGAAAGAGAAGTTAGTCTCAAAACATTCCCTTAGCCATGACTAAACATATGATAACGACTGACTTATAATAATACACTGTCTTGGAGAAAATGTAGACAAAGCAAGGTGAAAAGTGAAGGACTTATTTCATCGGGAAAAATAGATTCTAGGAATAAAAAATAAAACAAAACAGAACCAAGTCATGACTAAACATACCGATAACACGAACAATACAGTTTGAAGCTTCTTGAATGGATTTTATCGTCGATCCATGCTTTCCTATCAAGGTTCCTGTTTGAGTAGCTCCTGCAAGCAGTCTTGTTACTGCCGGATTGCCACCAGTTTGTGGAGCCCCTGCTTCCCCATCTAAACCATCAATTACTCGTTTATGAATCCTTAGAAGGCCATCCATTGCAGGAGAAATCATACGATCTGGTTCCTCTTTTGCTGAGATCATTACCTTTTGAAATAATAAGGTAACAAACAATCAGCTACAAGCACAGGAGTGAGAAAACATTCTGTATGTGTGGGCTTGTTGAAGACAAGTATCGACATGCATTTAAATGAGTAATGCTACACCCTACACATTACTAATTACAAACTAAACAGAAGATAGAATAAGAGAGATCAAATAATAACATAATGTCAACATAACCAAACACATGCATTCACATGCATTCACACAGATTTACACTACAACATACATATTACTAACTACAACTAAACAGAAAATAGATTCAGAGAAATCAAAAAACACGTGTGGACAGCATTTACATTGATCATACTATACATTACTAACTATAGCGAGACAGCATTTACATTGATCATACTATACATTACTAACTATAGCGAGACGGAAGATAATATTGGAGAGACGAAATAACATTATAATTCAAATGCAGTACGACTCACTAAGAAAGAAGAAGCATATTGTTAAAGAATATAATCCATCCCACAACCTTCTCAATCATAGTTTCCTTTAAAAAAACTATCATTAAGATTAATAGAAGCAAGGTTTTAAATATCAGTTATTAGGGATTTATCGGACGGTCAAAATCCTTATCGGATAGCGAAAATCGGGGATATATCGCGGATATATCGGGGATAAGTAGTATTTATCGGAGTGATATACTGGATGGTGTATATATATAATATAATAACCAATAAATATAATCTAATCATTCTTAATGAAATATAAACGTCAGCGGAGGTGAGCTTCGAGGTTGGGGAGGCGAGTGACATTGGCGGAGGTGAGCTTTGAGGTTGGGGAGGCGAGCGACGTCAGCGAACGTGAGCTTCGAGGTCGGGGAGGCGAGCGACGAGGTCCACAAAGTTAGAGGGGAATTGAGATCTTGAGCTCGATGGAGTTCGAAGAGGCTTGGAGGCTCAAAGAACAACATCACAGAGATGGAGAGAGATTCACGAAGGATTAGGACTGGACTTGAAGTTAGAAACATCATTTTATTAACAAAAGCAGGTTGAGTCGCGTTTAAGAACTCACTAAGTAACAACTCATTACCCAACAATTCAACTCAAAACTCACGCCAATAAAGCTGATATTTTCAGGCTCCCTTATTGGCTGATAAGTGTCTTTATCGCCGATAACTCGTCGATAAACCCATAAAAACAATAACCGATTAAAATTCATACTTATCCTAGTGGAAAGCTCCCAAATCCGATAACTCGGCGATAATAGCGGATTATCGGCCGATATTTAAAACCATGAATAGAAGAAAAGATTTAAATTAAAAAAAGACAACAAAAAAGCAAGAATGAATCCCACAATCAGAGGACAAAGTAATGGAGCAAAATATGGATGAACACTGTAAATGCACAATCAAGAAGGATTGATTATCAAAATTTATCAACTAAGGAATTACAATATTTAACAGGAGAAAGCATGACCGATTATGACGATCTTCATTTCCAGATCTTAAAAGTTATTTGTGAAATCTTGTGATGAGCATATATTTCCAATTCTTAGTTGATGATAGGGGTTGACGGACATTTAATGACTCTATCAAGCGGACAAATATATACTTGTTCATCTAATTCATTAAAAAACAAGATGAAGAATTCTTCATAATTCCATTTACATCATATTAAATAAAAATAAAGATCTATGTCCATGATTTTCAAGAAGAAAATGTATGTTATCAGTTTATGAAGCGCAGACCACATGGAAGGAAATTTCAAAAAGTTAGTTGTAAATTGTAGTTAGTTGTAGATTAGAATTTCGCTCAAGCTACTATTTAGATGAACAGAGAAGATGTAACCAAATTACAAGTAAGAACGTATCCAACAGTCAAAGACAGTGTTGGAGCAATAAGTGCACAATCAAGAAGGCTTGATCAAAAAAATCTATCAAATAAGAAATTATACTATTTGAACAGAAGAAGGCATGAACCGTGACAAAGATGATGACCTTCGATTCTGAATCTTAAAAATAAAATTGTTAGGTTTGTAGCGAGCATATATTTCCAGTTCACGACTTCACGTCAAAGATCTTTGTCAAAATCAAGATGCTAACACCTAAGGAGCAAAGAAAAGGACATGTCACTTGCATTAGTGGCATCCTCAAGAAGAGGACAACAGACATTACCTTTTGGCCTCACGAGGCATAAAAGAACAAAATCTGACCCAAGTGGCTAATAAGAAAAAGGCACAATTAATGCAGTCCATGCACAATGTTTCATAAAGAGATCAATCCCTGATTCAAATCATGCGCTCAAGGTACTAACTTGAATTTTGCTATATTTGGTACATTGTCGATTACTCCTTTTCCAGTTTTCCCAAGGAAACTTGAAGCTGTAAAAAAGTAATACTGCTATGGTTCAGAATTGGGCTTGAACCAGGCCGATCGAATTGAAGAGGACTTGGCACAGGCTTGACTCCATAGTCCCAACCAAAAAATGGGTACAACTTGTGCTAGTAAGAAATTATTGCGAATAATTTCTTGAAAGTACCAGCACCCATGTGTTCGCCTAAATCTGGCACATTCCTAACCCTAATTATGCTAGTGTTTTTCAATT
>NC_033796.1:99286065-99287892 GCF_001876935.1 Asparagus officinalis
AGCTTTCTTCAAATTGTAAGAGACTTTGAAACCTACTAGATATTAGCTAAAGTTTCATTAACAGAATCTAATCGATAGAAAAAATTATCTGACAAAAAATTTAATGTGATTATTCATCTATCAAATTGTTCTCGACATGTAACTGTAAAATGAAAATTAAATTATATTCAATCGTATTTCTTATGGAGGGCAGCCGCAAACAATAGCAAGGAGAATACACATCATTAATCTTACAAAAACTCCCTCCTACCTGACATCCATTAACTAATACATAATACTAGGGCCTTATTCAAGTTGAACAAACCTGATGGGAAGTGGATTAATATTAACATGCTAGGGCGAATTTAAATTCTAAGGTTTTGTAGGTTAACAGCACCTAAGTACAAAAACATAAACCTTGTTATGTAGCCCTTAAAACCAAGTTAACTATTGCTAGTTAAGATGTATGTAGTTATGAATAGTAAGATTGAACCTTTTGTACTTTATCCAGTAGGAAATAAAAAGTCAATGTCCTTATCCATTATTATTATCTGGACAGCTTAAAAATGGAACTTCACCAAGTAATCTTCCACGTCATTACATCCCAATTACAGACTAATTTCATTTCAGGGTTGTACCCAGCCGTTAATAACTTATACAGCAGAGTTCTGAGGTTACCAGATGGAAAATATGCTTCTCGACAAGGATGATCATCCAACATATGCCAAACAATGCTGCCATATCAATCATTTTGCAGCATATAATGCTCAAAAGTCTTAAACCTTGCAGTGTGGACTGGGATTTCTTCTATTTTGAATTCACAAAGATGTTGAATTCTTTAGGTCCGAAACAGAACCTGCACAGATTGCTTCCGGTTACTGCAAGAAGGCGCTCACATTCAGTTGTTAATGGAATTCTGAGGCTATATTCTTCTTCTCCCTTATAACTGTAAATTATTGAGGATCATCTTTTACTACCTTTGTTGGCAGAGCTTTAATCATCATCAAAATTTTACCCTATCTTAACCAACATCATTCATATAGTTGTGTCGAGTCCAGTTTTGGTGTTGTTGGTTACATTTTGAAGGATATTAGTGACATGCTCACTGCCAGAATAACTATCATTAAAGTAAGATGGATAATCATTGTTTGGTTCAGCTTGGGTCATAATATGTGATCATCAACAAGATACTATGCATAGGTATTAAAAAATGACTCCATTATTTATCTACTGTGCGTTCGAAGTTAAAGAACTAAGGAAACCTATTTTTCATAGTTTTAATAGTTTTAAATGTCGGCCGACACATGTTGGATCAGAGGCTAGAGCGACACGGATATGGTCATTTCAAGTCGGATATCGAAGTCCGTGTCAGACATGTTGGGGGATATTGCGGACATATCGGCCAATTTTCAGCCTTGAAAAATAAAAAAGCGGCCTTTTTTTTAGTTGATAAGCATTGGGGTTTGGGATTAGTACTCAAAACCCAAACCTGATTAGTTCTTTTTTTAGCCTTTTGTTCCCATAGTAACCCGATAGCATATAATACAGATTAGGGCAAAGAAAAAAAATACTGCTCTTTTTTCCGCCGCGATCTCCTCTTGATTGTCTTCGTCTCTGCAAATTAAAATTGCGAATTTATAAAAACGTGATGTAAACAATAAGTTTGAACCGTAGCTTGAAATCAGTCCAAAGTCTAACACTTTATGTCAATTTTATACAAGACACTCTACTTTATGTTAATTTTATGCAAGACACTTCGAAAGTTCTAGTTTGACAATGTGTATTTTATTTATTTGTTGGCATAATATTCTAATGTTTCCCTTCAAGAAATGGAAAACAACTTGTGTC
>NC_033796.1:99287902-99350855 GCF_001876935.1 Asparagus officinalis
TACTCATGTCTAGATGATGAATACTCAACTCAAGTAGGATAAGCTATAACAAGACAAGTGTAGTCCATCTTCGTGACCAAAATTGAGTAGAAATCCATCAGATATGGCAATCCGATATTTAGTATATGTCCCTGGACATATCCCCAATTTCCGCTACCCAACATAAATTTTATCTGTCCGATATGAACCCGACATCCGACATTTAAAACCTTGCTATTTTTAGCATATTTTAAACAGATAACGGAGGTTGAGTTAAAGCAAAGATATATATTTGATACACATGCCCCTTATTGATGTAAAACTAACATCATCTTTTTCCATTAACAACCTACATATGAGAACCAATAAAACCCCTACTCCTACTTGATGCTAAGCTATCATCATCTTTTACCATTAACAGCCTATTTATGATATTACAAGCATAAGAAGAAAGGTTACAAAAAGAACATGCTAGTAAATACCAAACTCAAAGTAAATTAAACTACAAGTAAGACCTAATCTACATATTACAACTTACAGCTCTTTCTGGGGCTCTTGCATGAGCATCTAGAACCTTGATACGAGCTTTTGATTCTTCACATGTTTTCTTAATAAATTCACCTTTTCGGCCAATGATACCACCAACTTTGTGGCTTGGAACTAATAGTCGGAAAACATTGTTTCCTGGCCAACCGGGCCATTTCTTCTCACTGCTCTTAACTCCCACTTCCTCATTCTTCCCTTGTTGTTGGTTCTCTAGGTTTTCGGAAGCTCCAACCATGCTATTGTTACCTTCCTCTATGGTGTTTTCAGTTCCATCTGTGCAATTTTCTGTTCCACCTATGACATCTTCAGAAGCAACTGTGGTATCTTCAACTGCACACATGTCAGCTTCAGCTCCAGCCATGTCATTTTCAACTCCAGCCATGTCATTTTCAACTCCAGCCATGTCAGTCTCCGTAAAGTTTTCCATGGTTGATGTCAATACTGTGCAAAACAAGATGAAGTTTCACTATCAGATAGTGTACACAACACACACACACACACAAAAAGGAAGTTGCTAATAGGAGTTTTAACTGATTCAAAATTAACAGAGAAGATGCTAAAAATGATCAGAAATTAATTAAGTTAAAAAAATAAAAAGATTCCTAACACAACTTGTCCAGAACATATCCTAAATCACTTATCCATTGGGCGCATTTCTAGAAACTGCAGATCCAACAGATCAATTAAAGGAAACTTAGTACAACAGCACAAAGTCTTAAAAGGAGGTAATATGGGAACATCAGAAAAGGCTTCATGTTAAGTTACATTTAGCAACCTGACATGAGTTGATTTCTTTAAAGCTAGGATACCAGGTTTCATTCCAAGGAAAAAAAATGGTTCATTAATTTTCATCATACAAACATATATTTTCATTTTGCAGTTTCTGCTTCCTAAAATATATGAAGAAAATGCACAGAAAGTATTTTACAAATTTTTGAAAAAAAAGGTTCACATCGAAAGAAAAATCCTCATCTGGTACTAACCCGCAGAAAACACTGAAAAGGAGGTCCCAGGTCACATGGGAACAGGAAAAGTCTTTGATGTAAAATTATTTTCAGCAACATGACATAAGTTGATTTATTTTTCTTAACTAGAATACTAGGTTTCATTCCAATAATAAAATTTGAATTTGTAATCTGTAAATGCTGCAAAAATTAAAGAAAGGGAAAAAATCCAAGAAAATTACTTCAAAGAACTGCATATTGTACCAGTCAAATCACCACTGTCAATTATTTGAAGATAAAAGAGGGTTCATGCAAAAGGTACAAACACTATAAACCACATCAACTCTTGCTAGCATAACCAAATTAATCATGATTCACTAACTTCACTTAAGGATTTTTTTTTTGGCATTTTACAACTAGATCATAATACATATATCTATTTCTTTTTTGCAGTTTCTGCTTCCTAAAATATGAAACCACAGAACTTGTTTTACAAAAAAATTGGACAAAACTGTTAATAGAGAAAGGAAATTCCTTTACTATTAATAACCAGCAGAAAACAGAGCTTGTAATGGAAAAAAATGTGAAGAGCACAAAATAGAAATTATATGCTCAAAACAACAAATCATAATGAAACAAACAAAAATCTATCATACTCCCCAAAACCACTGCTCAAAGTCTTACACTTACCCGATCTATACATAATCATTTTCAGAGATTCTTATCTAAACAAAGACAACAGCAGTAGAACTGCTCAAACAGTTACAACCCCAATCAAGTCATGGGGAAAATTTTTCCTTTAACTTACAAAAATTGTGAAAAGGGTCCGCTTCACTACAGTTTCCACTGCCAAAAAATAACCCCTTGTCTGCCAACTTTATAGAGCACAGAACTTAAAAGCCCTAAAAATCAAGAGAAAAAACAAAAGAACATACCTGAGTAATAAAAGACTGTAGGTAACATAAACCCTAAACACCGGAAATTATGCTATAGAGCACGTGCATTTCCCCAGAAACCCTAAACATCCAGCACTAGAGCCCCAGAGCACTCAACAAACACTATCTCAATACTATTTAGCAAAAATGGATAACTTTTAATGGTTTTTCATGCAATTTTCTCAATAGAGAGAGAGAGAGGGCATTGAGCTATGCATCTTCCTTTTTCCTTATCTAAACGAAGATAAGGGAACTAAATCTACTCAAAACCAGCTACAAATCCCAAGCAAACAATGGAAATGTTCCTTTTTAATTGTTTTACAAAAATTCTGCATAAGTCACTTCAGAACAGTTTCTTTAAAAAAAACTTCAAAAGGAAATGAAAATCAAATCCCTCGCATATGAATTTTAATGAGCGCATGGCCCAAAATGGAAATAGCTACGATTAGAAAAACCAAAGTCAACAACAACAAAAGAATATATCAAAGTAACAAAAATCTACTCCTAATATCCTACACAGACCACTCATAACAAGCGATAAGTAGCACCACGGCAGGAACCCTAAACCATAGAAATCAATAAAACACGTGTATTTCCTGAACACTCAGCAAAAGCTCCAGTTCACTGCATTATCTACGGCAAATAAGGAGAGAAAAAAAAATCCGAACGAAAAATAATCCTCATCCATCAATTACACAGAGCTCGTCGATTCGAGATGGAGATAGATGTAATGAAGAAACAAGAATCCCTAGAGATCGACAAGAGCAACAAAAGAAGAAGCCTAAGTAAAGGAAAACTACACTCCCCCTGATTGAAACCCTAACGCCAGAAACCCTAAACACTAGAAATCAAACTATAGATCAAAGAACCCTAAATCTCAAGCAAATGAACAAACGATTTAGGGTTATACCTGCGATTTTGCCGATCGAGCGCGCGCGAGGAGAGAGAGAGAGACTCGAGAGAGGGAGAGATTTGGGGTTTAAAGCGGGGGGAGGGAGATTTTTAGGGGTTGGAATTCGGATGACGTATTTGTTCTCCCCCTTTGGGTTTGCGGAATGACCAAAATGCCCTGTACGTTTGAGGGTGTCTAGACCTATGTTCTAGTTTTGTTGGGGGTAGAATGGTCAATACAGGTCAGGGTTCGGGGAGCACGGCGATGTGAGCTCGAGGCTGCGTGGTTCTTTATTAATTTGTTCCCTCTCGTGACGCGTGATTTGCACGTGTAGCCTTTATTGGCTCGAAATGGACATTACTACTCATTTTTGGGTACCCAACGACCAATGCGGAGCAACTCCAACCTAAGGGGGTGTTTGGTTCAATTTCTAGAAATTATAGGAAATGTTTTTCATCTAAAATATGATTTCCTTGTATTTCTTAAAAAAATTATAAAAAAAGTTTTGAGAAATCAAAAAGTACCAATTTTTTTGTTTTTTGTACTTTGTTTGTTTGGTTCAAAACAAAAAAAATAGCTTATAACTTTATAGAAAATAACAAGATTTGGTAGGTTTTTAATTAAATATGGTATGTGTCAGATTTCTGTTGATTTCCTCTCATTTTGAGAGGAAATTGCTTTTTGTAAAATTTGGTAGGTTTTGATATTTTATAGAAAATATTTCTGTAAATTTTTTATTGAACCAAACACAATTTACAGAAATCTCTGAAAAACTTTTAATTACAAATTTTTCATTGTCAGATGTTTTGAGAAAAGTTTTGTCAAAAAATATGCAACCAAACAGCCCCTAAGGTTTCAGAGTCGCTAAAAAAAATTCAATTTTTTGCTCACAAAAATATCGCACTGGGATTTTTTTAAGACTAGTTTTTATGCAAGTGCATTGCACGTGGTTAAATATCATAATTATTCATTTTTAGTTTATTTTCTTACTATAAAATTTATTCTTCGATTTCGATTTTTTCTCACTTATGTCTCTAAAATTTAATATTGTGATTATTTATCTTCTTTAATATTTGTTTGAGTGAGCTACATGAAAAAACTAATATTTGTTTGAATGAGCTACACAAAAACAACGTGAGGCCAATTTGAGTATTCATGTTATTTAAATCGACATGAAAGGATGCTTCACCTAAGGAAGTATAATGTTGCAAAAGTAGAAAATATTTGAAAAATAACATTATAATAGCAAGAGAAATAATTAAAGCCAATGAGCCTAGACAATTAATTAGAAGTGGCTACATGGCACAAAAGAGAATATGGATTTCATTCATAATCATTGATAGACTTCATTGAAAACCATAAACTAAATATTAATGCTAACTCTAATATGATTTTATATGATATAAAAGCATCCACAGAATAAGTATATAAATATATATTTATTTTGGCATTGATAAATTCTAGGAAGGTCGAGATTTAGATCGTCAACGTTTTGGCATTATTGTTCTAACTATCTAGATTACAATTAGACTACCAATTCTGCAATTGGCAAATAACTAAAATGTTTTTAAGAAAAAAAACAAGGTTGCTCTTTCATTTATTTGACACTACAATATTCTTTCCTAATATAGAATTTGAATACATAGAACATATCATTATGTAATACTTCCCGATATATGTAAACGGAAAAAGGAGCAGCAAAATCACCGACAATACTCGAAGAACAAACCGAACATAATAGAATCTTCACAGAAAACTTCCATAAGTAATAGCAACAAATAAGCACTAAAACATATCTAAAAAGATCATTTTTCTCCATAATTTACTTTAGATATTTTTAACAGTTTCTGCGGTTGTGCTTAGCACAAATAAAACCATAGTACTGAAGAATCAACAAATCCCTGAATTCATATAAAAATAGTGGTCCATTAAAAGTTTTCTATAGCAGACTTCATGCCTCTTATCAATTTTCTTATTGAGTCGAGACTTTTCAGTACGAAGAAGGACATGGAACAACTTCATTTAGGATTGGAGTGCAAGTATCATGCTCAAAGTCATGACTCATGACTACATAATCTGCTTGAATAGTTCCCGTAATTACGGTACTCGAACAGAATCTTGTCATCAGTGATACTGATAACATTGGGTAGGTGAACCTAAGCAGTTCTCTCGATAATTTTCGGTACAGATGCTCAACATCTCAATTCTTGTTATCCTTGAGCAAACATATCTTCACCTGAGGTTTTTTATATGTAACAAGTGCAACGCAAGCATGCCCTCTTAGCTCATGTATAGTTATACAACAATCTCTCCTAAGTGGATGTATGAGCGATCGATGTAACTCCAAACTTCTCATGTTTGATATCGAACCTAAGGACAGCCATGCAGTAGCCTTCATTTTCTTCTAGGTAATTTGAATATCATGATTATTTAAATTGATAAAAATAGAGTTAAAATAAAAAAGAAAATAAACTTTTTTGTGGGATTGATCATCAACTCAATAATTTCTCTCTCAAATAAAATATTGTTATTGTTTTTTTAACCCAGACTGTGGCCACGTGATCTATTATTTTTGAGTTATAAACACATTAATCTAGTATAACATCTCTATTTATTAGTATCTTGAAGTCTTTAAAAAATGGGTGATCATTCAATTCGCAAAGGAATTTTGCATATGAATTTACTTGCGATATGTCCATTAAATTTTTAGTTAACTTTACATTGAGTTTGCTACTTGTAATACTATTGGCAATGCCATTATCTTTCCTCTTTAAAGATTTCACTGGAATATGTCGAACGTTATTGTTAAGACTCATCGATAACAATATGTGGAATTTTGTGTCTTTTAAGACTCATTGATAACAATATAATTTAAATAAAGCAGATGAAAGCTTTCCTAAATATATTAAAAAATGAACTATATAAGCAGGGGTAGGAGAACTTGATAGAAAAAAGGACTTGAAAAAGGCAAGTGAAAAATAAATGAATTTAAAATGAGGAAATGAGGTTGAATGTGGATATGATTGTATCATATGTATTTGTACTTAAGGAGATATTTCATATACATTGTTACTAACACAATAAGTGGCTTAAGTCGATGTTTCCATGCTCAAAACGTTTTATAGGATCACATAAGCAAAAGAATATGATAATAAGATCTAAAACACCTTGTGAACTGTCTTTGTCCGTCACACATCATATTAAATCCTATCATGCATATTTTGGCATTTAGGGGATCGATGAACAAAGACATACAGTTTTTAAGAAAAAACTTAGCTTTATGAGATATTAAAGAGAAGGAACATACCGAGAATGAAATCCTATCATAACAGAGATGCTACTACGAAAATCTCTACCATTAAAGAGAAGGAACATACCGAGAATGAAATCCTATCATAACAGAGATGCTACTACGAAAATCTCTACCTCTTCCTAAATATAAAGATTAACAGAGATGCTACTACGAAAATCTCTACCTCTTCCTAAATATAAAGATCATCGGGACTCGAGAGTCTCTATTACGCTTTCAAAATATGTTGAGTTCAGGATATCTATGTCATTGACATACTAATGTGTGTAGTTTGAACTATAAGTCATAAATTGCAACATCAAAATTGAATAATCCTAATACTAATCAAATAAATAAAATAATATTTTGATGATTCATTTTCAAATATGGACTTGGTAATTTAGTGATTTTAATGTGTTATGACAAATCCCTTGATAAGCAAATATCAATCACACAAAAAACAAAGAAAATATAAACAAGATAATACACACAGGTAGTTCATGGTTCAAATCACTAATTTCAAATCACACTACAAGAAATCTAATATAATCTCTCTCAAGTAGGTAGTTCATGGTTCAAATCACTAATTTCAAATCACACTACAAGAAATCTAATATAATCTCTCTCAAGTGAAGAGGAAGCAAAGAGCCAATACAAATATCAGCAGCCAAATAATTTAATTATCTTGTGGTTTAGAATATAGAGAGGAGTGATCTCTGTTCCAAATTACTACAGTTGTCTCAAATTTCTATCCTAGCCCATGATATATATATAGCTACACATTTTTGTTTTTCAGACTTTGCATAAAGTAATAATTTTAATTCTATAACAAATTGGATTATAATCAAATAAGCTAGGCAAAGAAACTTACTAAGATCATTTGAATTTCTTTATCAACATTAGCTAACAGGCAATAGGAACGAAACCACAAATTTTATTAATAAAGATATAATTATTAATATGATATTTAAAATTTGTATTGGATAATTAGGATATATTATGATTAAAATATAATGTTCAAAAGAGTTAAGGGTAATATTGACCATGGAAAGTTTTTCCGAACTCATAATTTTTAAAGAGGGCATGATAGTGAAACAATCATAATAATCTCTAAATAGAATGGAGAAATGACATAACATAAGCGATATTAGTCTAACTCTACTATTTACTTTAATGTTCTTAGTACCCAAGTTATTTTCTTTTGGTTAGATAAATATGTAGATGACACATTCTTGTCATTCTTAATTACTATAGTTAAAGATTTTTGTTATAGGCAAAAAGTTCTTATGGATAAATATGCATAACTTTGTAGCGCATTCTGCCATAGTTGTTATAGAAGAGACAACGTTCAACAACCTAAAACCCTCATCTATAAGTATCTCAGAGAAGTGATGGTGATACTAAAGTCTAAGGCGAGCGAGAATGTGCAATTGAAGAGTAGGTAGTCATATTATCATCCTGCGGGTAAAGAAAACCATAATAAAATTTAATTTCTTGTATGTGTTAAGATTAAAAAAGAAAGGCTTATTTTTATATATACCTCTTAAACCATGCATATTTGCAAAAATACCCCCAAATCTTAGTATTAACAAAATTGTCCCTAATCATCAATTGTAGAAGAAAAACATATCTCTACCCCTCTCCACAAACCAATTCATATTAAATCCTAGCTAGTCTTTCATTTCAGCTCTAAAATCCTGAATTCACTAATCTCCACATCAATGAAAATTTTGCTTTTTTAGTGGGCTTCAAAGGTAAAGGTCTGACAAACATCAAAATTGGTAATCTTTTCATTTACATTTCATAAAGACAACAAACACCAAGCATTGTGTCATTACTACACCTTATTACTTAATTTCATTTACATTTCATAAAGACAACAAACACCAAGCATTGTGTCATTACTACACCTTATTACTTAATGATAACCTAAAACATTACAAATATTCATAGTTGTGTCATTACTACACCTTATTACTTAATGATAACCTAAAACATTACAAATATTCATAGCAAATTATTGCCAATCTTTAATTTTAGTCTTACAGCTCCAGATTCACTAATTTTTACATTAGACAAAATATTATTGTTTTAGGACAAAGTTCCACAATTCCATGGAATAAGTCGATGAAATAGGCTAGAATCAAATATGGTAAACTGTTCAATCAAAAATTATGATTCAATAAATAAGTAAAACTTATAGTTCAAAATAATATACCAGCAAATACCATATTGCTAAGTACAAAACAACATACTACCACCAAAAAAAGTTAATTATGATTTATAATAGAACTTACAGGATGTTGCATCTCTGGTCCATCAAATTTAGGGTAATCCTCATACTCGCTCACTGGATCATAACCTAAAAACCCGTCCAAATTTCACAAGCAGCATATACTAAACATTATAACTAACACAATCAAAAATTATGTGAGTTAAATATTGTTGGCTAAAGATGACATCTAATAATTGCAGCAAATAATTTGTAATATGATCACAAAAACTACAGGATACAATAAAGAAGAGACATCATATTTTACCTCCATAAGTAAAAAGCGATGCATAACACAGAAGGGTGTTGCTGACCGGTCCATTGGCGGGATAGCTTCATTTTTCTTATTCTCACCATTCAATAGAGCATGCTAAATCAACTAAAAGACAAAACATCAATTAATACCTCAATTTGACTTGTGTACTTTTATTATTTAGGAAAGAATATAAACTAAGAAACAAATAAATTTATAAGAAACCATATTAATCTTAACCACATATTTAACTAATTCGGGTCTCGGAAGCATCATGGGTCCTGGTCTTGGGCACCAAATATAGCTTTTGCAACAAATCAATAGCATATGTAATTCAAAAACCCTAAAAGAACACTAATCATCTACTCACCAAAACTCTTGCTTTTTTTTCCCTCTTATTGCTTTGAGCACAAAATTGATAAAAACTCTACTCAACGCATAAAGTCTCTTTCAAATTTAAACAATGACATATAATAAAAAAAAATGTCAAATCAATACACAATCGCATAAAGTCTCTTTCAAATTTAAACAATGACATATAATCAAAAAAAAATGTCAAATCAATACACAATCAGTAAAAAAATTATGTAAAAGCTTTATAGAAATCATAAACCCACATCTTAGATTGAATATCTAAATATAAACTCTAAGAAAATCCTAAACCAACAAACCCCATCACAAATCTTTCAAGAATAGAACGCCCAAAACAAATCAAGATCTAAGAAGAAGTAAAAAAAAAAAGATGAAAAGGAAAGCATACATTCATTGCAGGAGTGGCAACCAAAAATTCGAACCCTAGAAGAAAAAACAGCCGCCGCAAAAGACGTGGAGAAAACTCTTTCGATTCCATAAAAGGAGAAAGCTCTTTTTAGAGGTGGCGGGGGAGAATTATTTATCTGAAATTGAGGTATTTAATAATTTGTAAAAGATAGTTGTGGGTGAATATTAGTGTATAGATTAGGATGAGATTAGTATTAAATTTCTTAATTCCAATATAATCTAAATACAATTTGTTTCCTTATCTTTATACTATATATATCTACTAAGAATTTATTAATTTCCTAGGCTAATGATAGATTAGTATTAAAATTTTGATTAGTAATAGGATAGTTCAAACTTTTTAGGGGTATTTTTGTCTATCAAAAGATTTTTCCGAACTCGTGTTTTTAAAGAGAGTATGAAAAATATTTTTCCGAACTCGTGCTTTTAAAGAGAGTATGATATGATTTTGATTCAGGATCTTTTCATACTGGTCTTCGAATCTTGGTGTGTTCACATTTGATCCTAAATGATTAAATTGCTTTAAACTACTTGTTAATAGTTATATGATTCCTTAGTGAAAAAAGGTAATGAGATCGTCTATCCATTTTAAAGATATTTTATATATCAATTCTACTAAAACAACTAGATGCATTTTCTAACAAAAAAAATCTCAAAATTTATCATTTTCTCGATTATAAGAAGTCAGCTGCAAAGATATCATAAGTGGGAGGTCAATTGTGACTTGCCTTTATAAAACTAGCTTTTGGTAATACACTGATGGAGTGTTATATTATTATTATCAGTCGTATGGTATAATTGCAACGTTGAATATCATACAATTTAGTGGATACAACGTAACACAAATCTTTCAAAAAAAAAAAAAAATCCATATAGAGAGTGTTCTGATATTCATCCATTTAAAGGGCTTAAATCTCAAATTGTTATCGATTTTGTCTCCTGATGATTAGAATCTCAGCACGTCATTTAAAGGGCTTGAATCTCAAATGTTCTTGCAACAATGGAATCATAATCACCCCTCGCGCAATCAAAACATTAACATTTGCAATCACTACTTGGTACAATTAGAATATTGTATCTGTGATCACCACAACAGTACAATCAGAATATTGAAATTTGTGTTCTTCATTCCTCCCTATACGATTTTTTTATAGAAAACCTCTGTAGGATGTTCTCTTTGAACCCTTGGAACTGCAACCTGGGAAAATTCCAGCTGTATGTACAAAACAACTGATATATTGCAGGTGATCAAGATGAGAATTCAGATGTCACAAAACAACACTAAGTTAATACACTCCGACTTAACAACTATTTGCGCGTTCGCTTTCGACCCCTGGAGCTGGAAGCGGCAACCTTCTCTGAAACAGCGGTAGAACTATCCGAATGATCTTCAATTATTTCATCATCAGTGTCTTCGTGAAAGCTCTCAGTTTTATCACTTGATTCATCCTCCACTTGTGGAGCTTTACCAGCACCTTCTAATTTTGATATTCGGTCCCTGAGCTCTCTCAATTTGGCCTTTTTTGAGTTTAAGACCGCGACAAACTGACCAAGAAAACCAAATCATGAGATAGTTCAGAGCTGGCCACTCAAGGGTGATAGAAAGACACAAGTTCAATCAATTTATTCAAGTCACTATGTTCATGTAATTAAAATGACGTCGTCAAACTTTTTGTCAGATATGGAGGTATGCTTGTATACGCAACTAGATTTAGATGCTGGGAGGGACTCTCACATGCATCTGGGCTGTTGACCAAATCACGAGGAAAAAAATCTTATCTAAGTAGGGCTTTCAGATTTATACACATGAATTTTCACACACTGCTTAGCATATTTATATGGATATGGTAACGGCATTATCTTATAGAAAGTGAAATCGATGTTTCTTGCATAATCAGAAGCAGGATTATCCTATTTGTGCAGTTGGTTCATCGTATAGGGATGGGAACAGGCTATGCAACTTTTGGTGATATGGGGATGGTAACGGGTCCAAATACTTTGGGTAGTGCACAGTACAAAAAGAGTAGACTTAATGCATTGGTAATTAGGTTCGTGTTACACCTGGAGATATTATGTATAGTATCTGATGTTAAAATTACATCTATACATATACATGTAAATCCTTACAAAACAAGGAATATGATAATAGTAGCCTGACATCTTAATATCCATAAAGTCGTAGTTTGACACTCGCATTGGAAAAAACAGAAAATGACTTTACCGTAAAAAGAATGAGAAAGATTTTAATTGAATTAAGTAAACAACCCTCAAAGAACAAAATTAAAGCCAATATCACAATATGTCAAATAAGATAGCAAACACAAGAGCAAAATAAATTGAAATATATTATCAAATTGAATGGTCAATAGTCCTGTCTTCCTATACTTCTCTGTATGCTAGTTTTACTGATCGGAAACACACTAAGAATTGGCTTGCTAAATTTTAACTGATGCAAAATGGAGATTTGGGTAAATCTACATATGTATCCTCTTCCTATAGGACAATTAAAATTGCAGGAATGAGAAGAAAAATGATTTTATCTATTACTCTGCTGCTGTTATACCCACGAAGATTAGCAGTTAATAGCCACAGCAGAATGCACAGTAAATGTTTTTTGCCAAATCTGAGGCACCCTTTCATGACGGATGCCATAAAACATGATTACTAAATAGAACAGCTATTTATTGGGATTAAGTCTGAAAGTTCTCGTTTTAGGTTAAATGGGTGTGGAGAGTAATAGTTTTCGCTTCATACTTAATGGACTATGACTCCATTTTAAAGCCTGAAAGTTCTCGTTTTAGGTTAAATGGGTTGCTATAAGATGTTGCATGAGATCCGACATAGTATCATATGAACGTACTGAAGGACTGATCACCAAAATCACCAGAAAAAATTTGGAACAGTAAGAATAACTTCCATTGCCTTTGTTTAACTGATAGAATTCCTAAATAGAGCTAATAGGCAATGCGCATTGGTAATAGTTTTTCAAACGTAACCAACTTGAGGACATTATTGTTAACGTTCTTGATATTCTTAAACTTCTAGGATGGAGAAAGGTCTGAAGTACAAACTCTGCGTGTGAAAAACATAACGACCGTGAAGAATATGAACAGGATCTCACAGAATGATGAAGATATAGATTTGAGAAACATAAATAAAGAACTCATTTACGTTGCTTTTGAAGCAGAAATAAAACTCAAAGTAAAAAAGTATTCATATGTTTTGTTAAGTATAAAGATTAATCCTTGAGTCACCATTTTCACAGAGCAACTCAAGGAGAGTTGACAAGGTATATAATTTTAAGTAATCCTTGAGTCACCATTTTCACAGAGCAACTCAAGGAGAGTTGACAAGGTATGTAATTTTAAGTCGTTACAAAGAGGTCAGAATACAAGGAACATCTTCAATTCTTCAACAAATTGTAGGAGGTGGAATATATACATATATATTCAGAAAGAATCTAAACATCAAGATGGGTACTCAAGTTAATGAAATCTTACAGGAAACATCAAAATTTTCATTTCAAAGGCAAAGCACAGATGGAAAGTCAATTTACTGACAAGAACATAAAGAACAATCTTTGACAAGGCACCATATGATTGAGATCTCTGGCAAAATGTTTCCAGGGATGTGAAAGAAACCTTTAGCACAATTTCAAAAATGTCCCTAGTTAACCAAAAGCTAAAATCACTCAAAGCAAATATTAGAACTACATAGCATACCTTTGCATAGACAGCAGATTCAAATTCAGCCTTCTCATTTCTAAACTTCTCACTTTGTGATAAGCACTTTTCAGCCTCTCCTTTCAATCTCTCAAAAGATTGGGTCTTCCTAACAACCTCTTCCTGCAACATGTCATGTTTCGGTACAATGAGTAAAATAATACAAGTATCTGTTCAAAACTACAATATAAAATGTCATATCCAAAAAATTAATATCATGACAACATGGTTTTTCCATCATGATAGATGTTCTAATTAATAACAGGTTTGCTATTAATTTTAAATAATATGTGGGAATATGAAATTTTGAGATTTTGAAATTGAAACATCCTGGCTTCAAAGCAATAAGCACCTCCGGCTCTAGGCTTTTTATTTTTTGGCCACCTCACAATAATAAAGAGAACATCTCAATCCAGGCACCTCTGGAAAGATATTTCAGCTAGATTACATAATATATTGGGGAAAAAAAGAAGTTCATGGAAGAGGATACTAATGAAGAAAATATTGTTGAAAAAAACCTGTTATAAACTGTTTTATAACTTAACAGCACCTTCTTATTAGGCAACACACCGATTTAATGCTGAAACTATTTAACACAAAAAAAAAACATGTTATACTACTGTTACAAGATTACTACGTTACACGTACGTTACATTATATAACCACTTAACATGGGGTTTTTAGGTTAAAGTGCCTCTCTTATTAGGATGCGTGGATGCATCTCCATTCTCCACTGTCCAAATAATTTAAAACCTACCCCGTTGGTCCAATCACCCTATTCTATTCCTGTGAATATGCGTTCTCTTCGCGTCCTTCAACTCAAACCCTAGCTCCTCGCCTCCTCCGAAACTCCTCTGGCTATCGGTGACTTCAGCGACTCTGGTGAGATAATTTTTTTATTTTTCAGTTATGTATTGGACATCTCAATTTATATCCTTTAAATAAACAGTGATTTTAAAATTACCTTCCAAATTTCAATTTTGTATATTGTCAATTTACCCTAAATCATATCAAGCTTGTTGCTCCATTGCTTTGCCCTTCAACATACTTTTTTAAGATGTGTCACAGAATTAAGAGTACAGAGATTAATTTGTGGGTTAATTGTGTTGGTAAGATAATTACTTTCGGTTATTACTTGACTTTAATTAGGTTTTAGTTTTTAGTTTTTAGTTAATACTAGATTTCGTGAAATTAAGTTTGCATGCAATCGCTGCATATGCAAAAAAAAATTACTATTGTTACATAATCATGTTTAGTTTGGTTGATGTTGTGAACTCAATTAGAATTAGAATATTTTTGTGAAGTTAAGAACTCGAGAGTTGGAAGTATTTGATTTATTTTAAACTTAATTATTGCCTTAAACTTGAAGATGTTAATGTATTTGATCATTTGATTATGCTTTCTAGAATGGTTGTCAGTCATATATGACTAACTTTTGTTAAGAAATTGTGATACTATATTTTTATATTTGATAATTGTGATATTATGTCTAAAAAGTTTGAAAAGTATTAAAGTATTATGAATTATTAATATTTATAAAATATCTAAAAAATGAATAAACAATATAACCTACGTTATGTGTTGCGTTTTTTTGTGTTTTTCCCCTTAACCCTTAAGGGGAGGTTAAGCGTTACATAACTCATTTTTGTTAAACACTCAAGAAATGTTTGTGTGCCTATTTAATATTACTTTAAAATAATATGAGACCGTGCTAGCGCCATAATTTAAGAAGCAACATCAAATAATGAAGTCAAAGTTCGTGTGTTTTTGAAGAATATCAGGAATGCAAATTTAGAAGGATAACTATGGGAGAAGGCATATGTAGGACACATGACAAATTAACAATGGTTATAGTAATAAAAACAATAGTAAAAATAAACCAAGTAAAACCTTCAAGATCCTTATGGTCAATTTCAAGCAGATGTAGCTCAATGCATCCCTAAGACACATGTGGCCTTATATAGAAAATGTCTCATATATTACTCTTCCTACAGAAGTGACTTGTAAGATCTTATGCTACTCTATGTATTCTACTGCATGCCTCATGGTACGAAAGATAAACGTGCCCTATAGAATGAGGATAACTTGTTTAAACATTGAAAAATTGAATTCATTTAAGTATTATTAATGAGGTGGTTTAAAATTGCCATCAGTAATTATATCTATAAGCCAAAATAAAGGTGAAGCCATATGTACACCTGAAAACATTGCTGTACTAAGCAAGAAAAATCATACGCTTGAACACTTTTAGCCAGAGTTTGTGAATATTGCTGATTGAGTAAGATTATGGACCAGGTAAGACCAAAAAGAAGCTGAAGCCTTAATCAGGCAGTATGAACTCCACATCAGAAAAAAGACCTTGGTACTGAAAGGGAAGTCATGCTTGGACTATCATATTTATTATGAGAAATTTTGGATCCAGTCATCATACGATAATTGGTATATCCAATGTGCTGATCATGCATGACAACCAACACTGAAACCTTGCTATACATGCCAAGCATATAACTGATTCTAGTTAATTGCACAACTGTTTCAAATTGAAGCTCGTCAAAAAACAAAATGTTATCATTCAGTGATGCCTCTAAAGACTAAAAACCAATTGGAACACTAGGAGATTGAAACGTCTTAAAGTGTTTCTAGTTTGATATTGATTTGATCTACAGTAAGTATGTACAGGAGGCACTGTACATCACATGTAGCCCCAGGCAAGTAACACCTTCATGTGGTAGCTTGTTAGTTCTCAATGAGTAGGATGAAGGCTATCGGAACAATTTAAGTAAATTAGGAATTGTACGAATGCATCCCTACTCCAAGTTAAGTAAAAATTAACTCTGAACCGCTTCAGTGCTTTAGTTTGATGTCAATCTGAATCTACAGTAAAGTACCCAGAAGGTGCAACAGATCTTGTTTACTCTCTTACAAGTACTACCTTTTAAGCGGTAGTTAGAGAACTCAGTGAGAATCAGTGAGCGGGATAGAAGGCTATTCAAACAACTTAAGTAAATCGGGGACAGTGTTAAACACATCCCTGCACCAACTTTATAGAATAGTAAGTATTTAAACCATTATTCAAGAAATATTAAGGGACAAAAAACAACATTTGACATAAGCAAGAACTATAGTGCCATAATGGTTTCACCAATAGCAGCCAAGCGTCTATGAGAGAAGAAAATTATACCGTGCAGAAGCGAAACAAAGGTTATTGTTTGTAGTAGGATGAAATGATGAATACAATGCGGTTTTAATTAAATTGAAGAAAAACTGGTATCTAATTGTATGTGGCTCTTTCCAAGTGTGTATGAGAGATGAAGAAAATTTTCCATAACAAATACTCAACCAGATTATGTCCTCAACTAGAGGAAGTTAGAGGATTGTTCCTTGGTTGAATGAGATTAAAGAGCTAATTACCTTCCTCCAACTAGCCTTACAGGGCACTATACACCTGATATTTGAGTGGAACAGTAACCCAGCACCAACTCATAACATCTTATTTCAAAAGTATTGAATTACGATTATGAGGGAGGTGGTGTTGCTAGCCAATAAGTAAACAAATGAATATTTTATCATCTAGAACAGGAGATTTCAGCCACTACAATTAGTCCTACAGAGATAAGCAAGTACAACAGTGAAGACAGTGAGACCTTCAGAGACAAAAAAATAAAGTTTAAGTCATAGCTGCAGTATTGTAACTAAAAAGACAGTTAAAGTAAATGGACTTACACTAAGACGTATATTTGCATCCATTAGAAAATCCAGAATTTCTGCTGTAGTTTGTTTGCTGTCAGATGATGGTTGGCATTTCCAACGCCATTCTAATTTAGTACCTTCCTTCTCAAATGTCCATAACAACTTGAAGAAGCACAAGAACCACAGAAGTTATGAAAGAAACTTCAGCATTCTGTATATATGTAATAATACAAGAAATCAATGATGCATATCTTACTCTACAATAGGCAGAAGTCAATCATAACAATCTCAAGACTTTTATTTTAGATAGTATTATATATTTTATATACATGTTTCAGGCAAGCACTTTAATACACAGATATATTATACGCATGCATATACATGCATAATAGTGGGGCTGCATTGTTTTCAGGTGTTGGGCATCTTCAGATGTGATAACACGAACATTTGGTATAAAGAAAAACCCTTTCAAGAAGAGGACAGATGCACAGTTAGTCAACAGTATACATAAAAGGTATTCCGGAAATTAAGAAAAAGAATGACATGAGTTCCTTGCCCATTCATAAGTTTTCAGTCTTTTCTATTGTAGCACATGATTCATCCTTAAATCCAAAGGGTTGCATAAGACATGCCAACTGGGCCATTCTGTCAGATAGTTTTATATGTTCACATACACCCAAAATACAAAATCTACTTAGCTTTAAGCCCGAAGTATAGAACATAAAGTATATAGCTACATATAATAGGGTGTACGGCTACATGTTGTAGAGTGTATGGCTACATATTGTAGCGTGTATAGCTACATACCCTGTTGTATGTAGTGATACACTTTGTAACCTGTACTGTGCTTGCATCGATAAGTAAACTTTGCATTTTTGTTGTACGAGAACACGTAGGTTTTAAAGTAAATCCGAGTACAGCTTTGGGGTTATAAGGGGAAAAAAGAAGAAATTTTCAAAATAAACCTATTCCCAATTTTATCCCCAAATTTCAACCCACTTTAAACTTTATTACAAAAATCGACCTACTTTCTCGTCACGTTAACATCGTAACCAAAAAGAAGCTGAGTTGATTTTTTTTAATTACGTTCCTAATTAGTCGGGATTGCTAACCCTGACTAATTAGGAGCTCGCCCGCTACCCTACTGCAGTTTGGCAGCTAAATTAGTCGGGGTTTCAAAATTAGTCGGGGTTCGAAACCCTAACTAATTTAGCCGTCTCATAAATGGTCGGGGTTGGGAACCCTGACCATTTTGAAATACCCCGCCATTTCGAAATGCCTACTTCGAAATGGTCGGGGTTCTCAACCCCGATCATTTAGCAGAGAGTGCCCAACTGCAAGTTAAAGAAGTGGGAAATTGGCTAAGGGACACAATAGTCGGGGTTGTCAACCCCAACTACTTGTTCTGGGTCTCGCCCCCTATATAAACCAACTGAAACCTTTCTCCCCCAAACCCATCTCTCCCAGCCGCCTCTCTCTTCTCCAACTCCGTCGCTCGCTCGTTTTGCTGCCACTCATCTCAATTTCAAACTCATTTTGCAGCCGAAATTCGTCGTGAAAGTTTGTTTAAGATCTCTAGGGTAATTTCTCTTCCTTCTCTCTTTTAACATGTAAAAATCCAGGGTTTCTCTCAAAAACGAATTTCTAGTGTTTGAACTTCATTTGTGGTGGTTCGAATGCTTTGTGTTGATTGTTGTAATTGAAATTAAACTTTTAGGGCATAGAATGCTCAATTCTAAGGTTTTGAATTTTTAATTTGAGGTTTAGGGTTTCTGGTCAAACTTATATGAGATTATTTGCATCTTGGGTTTTCCTCTCTTATTCGATGTCTTGATAATATTTTTTAAATTTTTTGCATTTAAATGATATAATCTTCTTTTGCATAGATTGAACAATATGATTTTTATTGTTTGCTCTTATGATGAAAAAATTAATTATGAAATGAATAATATGTCAATGTACGTCGGAGGGGGAAAGACGTCATTAATGATCTCAGAATCATATAGTTATTGTGACCTGGTTAAGGAATTACACCGAGTTACGAAAATTGACCCACAAGAATACCGACTAAAAATAATATGCAATTGACCCATAACTTTTGATAGAACGTCCGCAATTGAGATTTCAAACAATCATCATATGAGTATTATGTTTAATTTGAGCAAGTCGCATCCAACGGTAGAATTGTTTATTAAAAAGTTGTCATATAGTTCGTGTCAAATATTCAAACCTCCAGGAGAATTCTCATGCATGTTAGATATGGGAGTTGAGTCTGATGGTTTTCTTTTTTCTTCAAGTGAAATGGAGCGGACTCAATTTCAATATCACAGTGATGCACCTTCATTCGGTGGAACGTCAAATGTCATGAACAATGAAGTTCCATATGAAAAAATGAGATCGTTAAGAGGGGCAACAATTGAGGATGAAAGAATCACCGACTCTGAAGGTGAAGAGCAAGATAGTGCACCAATTGATAACATGCAATTTGTGAGTGAAGATGTTAAAGAGAATCTGGATTGGCCTGATGAGGCTTATGTTAATAATAAATATGTTGAGTACGAAGAACCACCCCCGACGAGTTTGAAGATAAGTGGATTCGTTCTTCCACAGTACAAGATATGTGCAATGGCCAAAGTTTAACTCATAACATTGTTTTAAATATCGGCTGACATGTCCGCATTGGCCAAAATTCAACTCATAGCAGTGTTTTAAATATTAGCCGACATGTCGGACATGTCGGCCGACATATTGGATTAAGGGCTCGAGCGACACGAGTCAGGCATTTTTAAGTCGTATGTCGGTTTTCAGGAGAAAGTCGGATATGTCGGGGCCACATCGGGCATATCGGCCGATTTTTCATCTTTGAAAAATCGGCAGATATGCCTATTTTTCAATTTAAAGCTATTTTTTCTTATTGGGTTTGGGTTTAGTGATGAAAACCCAAACCCATTTGACCCGTTATGATGTTAAGGGTCTCTTTACGAGCCAAATAGAAAGAAACGAACCCGAATTAAAAAAAAACAAAAAAAAACCTAAGGCTACCGCAATTGGGAACCATCAGCCGTCTTCATCTTCTTCGTCTTGCTTTTGTTCTCCTCACATCGTCGGCGCTGCCTCCCTGCGACATCCCTATCTCCGGCTTCACCTTCTCCTCTCTCTCTTCCCTGCGTCATCGGAAGCCGAAGTTCCTCAGCTTCAGCCGTCAGGTATGTAAGTCCCTAACTTTTCTTCATCTCATTCTCTCTCTCTGAGTGTCTCTCTTTCACTAGTGACTGGTTTTTTTCCTATTTGCAGTTTCAAACTTTCAGTTTGTGCTGACTGCTGAGTAAAAGGAATTGTTTCTCAAAATCAGGCAAGCCTCCCTCTTGAATCTTTTCCCTTGTCAAATAAAATAAATTTTAAGTTAGTAATTGAATTATAAAATTGAAATGTAACAAATTCAAATGTTAATGCATAGGAGATAGTGAGATACTTAACAATTGACACTCCTTAATGTCAGCTTCCTCTCTTGAATTCGTACCAAGTTGTTGCTGAAATTAAATTGAAATTAGAAACTCCCAAGCAATTGAGAAATGAAATTATCACCCCTCGTACACTTTCTAAGCAATTGATTACTTTTTAGTGTAAATTGATTTAAATATGTAAATATAATTGGTTGTCTAAACCCATATTTGTTGTCTTGTTAATTATTGTAGAATCATATCGTCCGAAGGACAAGGATCTACTAGACCGTCAACAACACAAAAAATGGGCGGTAAAGATCCATGTGGCTATATGGGGAGAGTGTTGGTTCCGATACAAACAAATTAAATGCAAATATTACACTCAAATTCTCAATGGCGAGATTAGCAGATTCAAACACCACCTAGCCGAAAAGAGGGAAAATTGCGCGCTGTGTGAAAGTTCCTGATGATGTTAAGGCAAAAGTTTTCGAAATTATAGATAATGCAAAGAAGAGTAAGGATGAGAAGGAGATGAAAATGCATAACTTGTTGAGTGAGGTGCATATCGGGGAGGATAAGGAGGAGCATAACTCAAATCTCATTGAGTAGTCAAAGAAGCTCATCATCCTCCCACAAGGTAACTGGACCAATGGACTCCTTCGCCGCTCGTTCTCCCGAGGAGATTCCCCAAATAGTAGCAAAGGGGAAACAACTAATGGTGGACTCCAAGCTTAAAAAGAAAAAAAATAGAGGATGTATTGCGATACATCTCCAAATGGTTCTATGAAGCCGACATTACATTTCATACAGTCACGCTTCCCTCTTTCCATCAAATGCTACAAGCTATTGACTTGTTTGGAAGTCATTTACAAGCTCCATCGATGTATGAACTAAGTGAGACATATTTGCAAAAAGAAGTGGATGTGACAAAAGAATTTGTTGAAAACCTTACAAGGACTTGTGTTGCCAATAGTTGCTCGTTAATGACTGATGCATGGAGTAATCGGAAGTCTAGAAGCATCATGAACATAGTTGTACATTCTGCTGGGAGAGCTTATTTTTTGTCTTCACATGATGCATCGGCCGATAAGCACGATGCTCAGTATATCTGTAACTTTGTAGACAATGCTATTGATCAGATAGGGGAGGCAAATGTGGTGTAAATAGTCATTGATGCAGCTTCAAACAATATGACGGCTTCTAAGTTGTTGGTCGAGAAGAGACCAAATATATTTTGGACGACTTGTGCTACACACACAAGGAACTTGATGTTGTCCGATATAGCTAAGATAAAACCCATTCGTAATGATATTTTAATGTGGAGTGTATCAGTGTTCTTATATAATCACACCAAGCCTCTTCAATTATTTAGAAAGTTCACTAAGGATGATCTTGTGAGACCGGGGGTTACGAGGTTTGCTATGACGTTCATTTCTTTACAGTTATTAAGAGATCATAAGAAAGAGATGAGACAAATATTTATCTCTGACCAATGGACAGATTGTAGTCTTTCAAGAACATTGGTTGGCAAAAAAATATATTTTAATTGTATTCATTTTATTCATTGATCATTTATATTTCATTGATTGGATTTTTTTTGTATGTTTGTAGGTTGCAGAGATAATTGCTATCAACAAGTTTTGGGATAGTATAGATTTTGCCCTTAAAGTATTCAGTCCTCTAGTGAAGGTTCTTCGAAGAGCGGATGGTGATAAAATCGGTTCGATGGGCTTTATATATAGGGATATGTTGGTGGCTATGGAGGAGTTGAAAGTGCCCTTGGGGATGATGAGAAGAAGTACAATCCTATATTGAAAATGATTGACCCGAGATTTAAGAAAAAACTTAGTGAAACGCTACATAAAGTGGGCTACTTTTTGAATCCTTTTTTCTATTATCCGGCTTACACAGACATTGAAGGTGATGGAAGCTTCATGAAAGCCGTGGTGGAGTGTATGCATAGACTCTATACCATGCGACTTTCACAAAGATTGGAGATCAAATACCTAATTATCAAGAACACCTAGGGTCATTTGGGGATCAATTTGCGAGGCAAGGAGCTACTAAGGGTGATTGTCCGGATAAATTTATGTTCTCATTCAAATTAATTCATTGACCTCTTTTTTGAATTTATAAAATAATAAATTTTTTTAATTATGAATTGACTAGTTACTTGGTGGAGGCTTTATAGAAACGATACTCCCGAGTTGAGGAAGATGGCAATGAAGATGTTGGGCTTGACAACTAGCTCCTCCGCTAGTGAAAGAAATTATAGTACATTTGAAATGGTAATATTATTTCCTAAATTTTAATCATCTTGTAGGCTTGTATTGTAGTATTTGATGACTAGTTTTTTATACTAATTCATGATTTTTTTGTAGATTCATACGAAGAAGAGGAATAGGCTAACTCATAAAAAACTTCATGACTTAGTCTTTGTCAAGTTCAACGCAAAGTTGAAGAACAAGCATATCGTTATAAATAGAGATCCTTTAACCACCTATGATGATGAGAAAAGGGTCTCCGAATGGTTGTTGGGTGAGGGGAATAATAGTGATGGTGAAGTATTCCCGGGAGTGTTTGACTTTTAGGCAAGTTGGAGATATTTCGGGAGCTAATCCAAGGAAGAGAATGAGTGGAAGGTTGCAAATGTATAAAAGAAAGAAGAAGTTGGAATCATCTTCATCAAAAGGAAAGGAGCCGATGGAAGATGATGAGAAAGAAGAGATGGATGTGTTATTCACGAATTCGGATGAGAATGATGATCTTACTTTCGATCACGATGAAGATTGATTCTAGACTTTCTAGTTATCTTAGCACTTATGTTATTATGGATTTGCTCTATGAATGTTAAACAATTATAAACTATTTGTAGCTTTAAAAACTTGTTTGTTTGTTTTGATTTGCTTATGTTTCTTTATGGATATGAATCTTGTGAGTTGTTATCTTCATTCTATAAGTTATATCTTATATGTTACTTGCTTTATTCTTTATATGTTATTCTATGTTTACTAACAATGTTTTCTTATTTTGTAGGTCAAACACCCGAGAATGGTTTCAAGATGCAATCGAGAATCAAATTTCTACAATCAGTAAGTGACCCTAAACATTATATATTATTTACTTTTTTATATATTTAGTCTATAGAATTTATAAAGTATGCTTAAATTGAATTTAGGAATGCTTAGATTACATTTAGGACATGATATTATACATATGCGTATCACTCGATATGACAATCTAATATTTAGTCCATGTCCCCCGATATATCCACGATTTTCGCTATCCGATATGGATTTCAATCGTCCGACATGAACCCGACATCCGACATTTAAAACCTTGACTCATAGAGGAGATGATGACGTCCCTTTCAGAGTTGGTGATTTATTCGAGACTAAGGACCAATTAGTTGATGATATTCGTGATTACTCAAAAAAAATGTCAAATTCAAGCAAGTTAAAAGTAAGTGTACAAGTTATGATGCAATATGTTTTATGAATACACAAAGAAAAGGTCGGACCGAGGGAAATGAAGCTGATTACGCATGTCCTTGGAAGTTATATGCATTTGCCAGAATGAAACTAATGAGGACAAGAAATGGTAATATTTGATTAGTTGATATATTTTTGAATTTTAAATTTTGAATTTTAAAATTTAAAATTTAAATTTTGAAATTTGAAATTTGAATTTTAAATTTTGAATTTTAAATTTTAGTTTAATTATAGTTGAGTGATTTGAGGGATTATTGTTTGTTTCTATTTTTATTGCACATTGTGTGCACGTAGTTTTTTTTATAAATAAGGTTGTATGAGACTATTAAAAATCAATGAATTATTGAATAAAAAATTGCATTAGCTAAAATCTGGTGTGAAGCCTTGGGTGTGAAACCTAAGCCTCGGGTGTGAAACCCTACGTCGTTCCCTGTGTCCTCTTCCTCCAGTCGCCAAGCATTCCCTCGTCTTTCTCACGTCAACAATCAGTCAAACCCTCTTCCCTACAACCACCAGATCCACACTCAGTTCGCCCCTGATCTCCACATCCGCACCACCAACGCCATCATCTCCTCCTAAGCAGCCGCCCTACTCCCACCGTCACCGAGCCTCCTTTCCCAGCAACTGCCGCCTTCATGTACACCAACTATTTGGCAAAATTCCCCACCAGAGCAATACTACAACTGCCATAGCCGCTTACCACAAATCATCACATCGCTATCGTCTCATCGTCCTTCCAGACGCCGTCACTCTAGTCGTTGCTTAGAATCGCCGCCACCCTCGTCGTTCAGATTCTTCGCCATGTCGTTATCAGTTCAACACTGTCGCACTCGTCGTCGTCAGATCTCCGCCTCGTCATCGTCGTTCAGTTCACCGTTATCGTCGCACCACCTCTAGAGGTCTCTACGTCGAGTCTGTTCAGACCGACGAAGGTTTCGCTCTATTTATTTTTCTATTTATCTCATCTGGTTAGTTAATTGCACGAGTATTTTGTCTCTAAACTATTATCATATATTCACTGCTTAGATTAGTTTTTGTAAGTTAAGAGTAACTGAACATGTGACTGCTTAAACTTGATATTGATCTTAGAACTTGCGAAAATGATAATTGATATTACGATTAAATTATTTGAGATTGGGATTGTTTATGACTATCGTTGCAAATCTTGTTAAAATCCATTTGTCACATTAACTGTTTTAGATTAAATTTATTGCTTAAGATCATGAATTTTGGTAAAACGGTGCGTTATTCGATTTAGATCGCTGATTCCGATGGACCTCCCCTGTTTCGCATCAGAAACATAATGGGCATTTTAGGATCACAGAATACTACAGTGTTCATAATGTAGCAATCCGATATTAGAGCAAGATCACAGTGGTGCATCTGCCTCTTACATAGCACGGTTGATTATGCCAAAATTAAAGAAGCTTGAACTAACTCCCGGTAATATAATTAAGAGTGCTAGATACAAAGTTCATTGAAATATTGTATAGTAAAACATGGAATGCAAGGAGAATTGCGATGATAAAAATATTTAGTGATTGGGAGAAGTCTTACACGACACTACCTTAATATCTTGATGCGATCAAAAGAGGCAATCATAGATCTGAATATAAACTCATAACCAAAAAGATCAATCCGGGAGTTCATCAATTCACCTCTGTATTTTGAGTACTTGGTCCTTCGATCGAGGAATTTAAATTGTCGGTCAGTACTTAGCATTAATGGTACACACTTTTATGGTAAATATAAGGGTGTATTGCTTGTTGCTACAGGAATAGATGCAGATGGTGGCTTATTTCCTTTGGTCTTCGCAGTTGTGAAGGTCGAGAACAGTGAAAATTAGGAGTGGTTTTTTTTCTTGCATTCAATTATATATTTTTAATGTGTTACCTCCTAGGAAAATTACTTTTATATCCGATATGATGAAATATATTCCAAAAGCATTGTACAGGAGATTTGGCTCTTATCACTATCGCTGGTATTGTTACGACACATTAAAGCTAATTTTAAAAAGAGATTTGGTCAGATACATTTACAAAACCTTTTTTGGCAAGCAGGTTATACATCCGAAACATGTGTGTATGATCGGATACAGGATCAAATCAAGGCAACATCTCAAGTTGCACATGGCTAGATTTAGAATAGTTTGGAAAGTGATTGCGTCGACCGGTGAGTACTAAGTAAAGATGAAGGGAATCGATTTTGCATGATGACAACTAATTATTCTGAAAACTTCAACGGGGTACTTAAGAGGGCTCGAGCAATGCCCATATAGACGTTGGTTGTGAGGATATTTTATAGACTCGATCACTATTTTGTCAAGCAGCTAGAGGATGGAGCAAAGTGGGTGACGTTATTGACACCAAAAAATGAAGAGATTGTAGGAGTTCGTGTCAAGCAAACGAGATCAACGAAGATTGTTAGATTTGCTGTAGATGAATGGCAGGTTACAGACAAACACGGTCATTATTACACCGTCAATTTACGAGGGACACAATGGGCATGCACTTGTAACATACCAGAATTGCAAAAATTATCATGTTCACATGTAATAGATATGATTACATGTAATTTTATATATTTATTTCAATTTATATTAACTCATTATATATAAAATAGATGGAATGTTTCCAGATCTTGGCAAACCTCCTCAAATGGTCATGAAAACTTTTACAGGAGCGAGCTTGATCAAATGAAGGATGAACAAGTATAAAATCATAATATCTAAATATATTCAATCAATACATCATTTGTTACTTATATGTAAATTTACTTAATCTTCTTTATAGGTCAAGTGGATGCCCTATGAACTGGATTTAGAATCACTACCAGATATTTGCTGGGAAGATGAAGATATATGGCGTGCTCGCGTCCTAATTATATGTTTTGAGACTGTCGAAATGCACGTGCCTAACCATGTGCTCCGACAATTTGGACTAAAGCAACATATTCCAGATTCTGTAGAAAGAATAGAGCGAAATTCCAGAAAAGGAGCACATCATGCAAATTAGGAATTAATTCGTCATGCTTATATTCAGAATTGAGAGTTGAGGGAGAAGGCTATAGTGATGGAGAGGGTTGACGCACCTGACCTAGGTGTGTACTTACGATGGTATTAGGGGATTACTCGCCGATAGATATTTCTGGAGAACAAAGCACCCAAGGAGTACATACCGAGAGGTTCAGTTGAGAGGGAGTTGGTAAGTACATATGCAAAATATACAATTTTTTGTGATTATTATTTTATTATCATCCACTTGCTAATAATCCTCTTTCACTTTTTATCTTATAGGTACAAGAATTCGATGAGGTTGCTTCTATTGTACATGATGCATTGAGAACGAATACCGAGCCAGGGGCGAGGAACGCGTTCCAGCGCATCATAGGAAAGATTCAGTCCGCTCTTAGGAGGACGCGTAATGCGAAATGTGATGGACGTAAGGAACGTTTCATAGGATACAAACGTCGCCGGGTCCGAGGACACACGGGAGCAGGCTCAAGTCGTGCACATGATAAAGCTGGAGGCTCACAGCAAGCTCAAACCGGATGTTCGCAGCAGGTTCAAGTCGACGAAGATGTCATGCGCTCACAATCATACACAACTGGACATTGAGATCATCCAAGCTCATGTTGAAGGTGAACAGTGAAGGGGGAGAGGAAGAAGAGGGAGAAGGAGAGGGAGAGGAAAGAGAGTTGTAAATATTTGTTAAATTTTGATATACTTCATACGATATTTATGTTTTAAATTGAATGTTACGTTTGAATGTTACGTATCCGATTGATTATGGATTTTTAGTAAGTGAATTGAATGTTATGTTTGAAATTAATTATGGATAGATATGTGTTTATTTGTGTTTGAAAAAACATGTGTTTATTTGTGCTTAAAATTAATTATGGATTGATAAATGTGTACCAAGAGTTGGTGTTAAACTTGTGGATTGATATGTATTAGCAGGAGTGAGATTTTCTAGCTGAGTGTGGGCTGGAGGATCTCTGCCAAATGGTCGGGTTCGGAACCCCGATCATTTCTGGCGTGGGCTAAAATCTCTGCTAAATAGTCGGGGTTGTCAACCCCGACCATTTTCACAATGGCTAAATTAGTCAGGGTTTCGAACCCCGACTAATTTAGCTGCCAAATTGTAGGCTAGGTCTAAATTAGTCGAGGTTGGCAATCCCGACTAATTAGGATCGCGATTAAAAAAATCGACCCACTTTCTGGCCATGATGCTGACGTGGCGAGAAAGTTGGTCAATTTCTGTAATAAAGTTTAAAGTGGGTCGAATTTAGGGAAAAAATTAGGAATGAGTTTAATTTGAAAATTTCTTCGGGGAAAAACCCATAAAATGGGTGGGCGAGCAATTTATTTGAAGTTACTAGCTTCAATTGACATGATTTTTCAATACATCTTTATGGTTTAGATAAGACCATCTTCCTTCAAGTATACGAGTGACACTTTGGTTAAGATAGTAATATTTTTTACTTATTTTTCAGTCTTCCGACCTTTCCTTTTAGCGGTTGTTTGCTTGCTTTCCTCCATTTTTCAAGTCCAACATTCCTTCAATTTTTGGTGTTTCCTTCACTTTCATGGAAATTTATTTCTTGTGTTTGTTTTGTCAAAAATATGGAGAATAATTGATTTCCAGCACTTATTTGTTTGGTTCAACTTGAAAAGAAAAGAAAGTAGTTTATGTATGGGTAGATTCCTTCATTCTCTAGTATTTGTTTCAAACTAAAAAAAAAAAATTTGATTGTGGTCACCATGGTTGCATGTATTGCCTCGCCAATTTTGGCTGCATGTATTGCCTCGCCAATTGATTACTAGTATAAATTTTGGTTGCATACATTAAAAAAAGATCATAATCATAGCTGTGCATATAAACATGAAAATTGTGAACAAAAGAAAACTCAAAGAGCTCAACAACTCAGAATTAGCACCCATGAACCAAAAAATATACCACCATCCATCTGATTTGAGCTCAACCTGAGCATATACCTCTCAAAATAAGAACTCATGAGCAAAACATAGTTGCCTTCAATCTGAATGAGCTTAACATGAGCTTATAATCATGTAAAACCATAACAAAAGAGAACTCAAAACTCAACTCAGAAAACCAAATGGCATAGTTCCATCAAATAATATGCTCAAACTGAGCATGTATGCATGATTGAGCTCAACTTGTGCATATAATCATGAAAACACCAAATAAAAGAGAACTGAACATGAACCATCAACATGAAAATAACAAATCAAATTTGAGAGCTGAGAACTGAGTATAAACTACCCAAAGTTAGCATAAAGTACCAAATATAAACCATCATTGTGCTTATTGATCCAACCTATGGATATAAACACAAAAACCAAAAATAAAAGAAAACTCAAAGAGCTCAACAACTTAGAATTAGCACCCATGAACCAAACATCGTCCATCTGATTGAGCTCAACCTGAACATATACCAATCAACATAAGCACTCATGAGCCGAACATAGTTGCCTTCAATCTGATTGAGCTCAACATGAGCTTATAATCATGTAAAAACCTAACAAAAGGGAACTCACAAACTAAATGACTCAGAAAACCAAATGACATAACTCAATCTAATAATATGCTCAACTGAGCATGTATGCATGATTGAGCTCAACCTGTGGTTGTGCATATAATCATGAAAACACCAAATAAAAGAGAACTGAACATGAACCATCAACATGAAAACAACAAACCAAATAAAATCAAATTTAAGAGCTGAGAACTGAGTATAAACTACATAAAAATTAGCACAGAGTGCCATACATAAACCATCATTGTGCTTATTGATCTAGCATGTGTACATAAATCATCATTGTGCCATACATGTAACCAGTAGCAAACCAAGAAAAAACAAATTGGAGATCAATATTGAAACTAATACTGAAACCAAATTAACATTTGCAGGGAATTCAGAAGGCAACACTGGCTGGAAACCAAACCAAGGCCGAGACCAATATTAGCTGGAAATTCAAAGGCAACACTGACTAGAAATTCAAAGGCAAGCACACAACTGAAACCAAATGTCATGTTGAAACCAAGGCCGAGGCCTAGGCTGAGACCAAAACTTTGGCCAAACCAAGTCTAAAAATATACAAGACTACATTGAATATGGAAAAAGCAAACTAAAACCAACTCGACTGAAACCAAGACTCGAACAACCCAAGTTTGAAATCAAGTCAGAAACTTAATACAATTTATAGAAAACGTGCTCAGAATAAGGTCATTTTCTTCATTATCTGCCTCGCCATATAGTTTATAATAGCAATGTTGATTGCAATTATCATAATGACCCTACATAATAAGCATTGTCATCATGGATTGCCTTGCCAATATATTACTCCTATAAACTTGGCTGCATATCTTAAGAATAGCCCATCATCATAACACATAATATGCATACCTCTTTAACTTTAATCATGGTTATTGATAGTGGATAGTATCGCGTAGCGGTGAGGCATCGCTAAGACTATTGGGGCTATTGCGGTAAAATATCGGTAAAAAGCGCAAAGTCAAATAGCAGTCTAATTTAGATATGTATAAATACAAAAAAAAGATTAAAGAAAAATCTAATAAAATCTAAAAGTACATATTTGATGATTTAAAGAGATCCTAAACATGAAATAGACATGTAACCATCACATAATACTAAAGATAACCGGAGGAGTCAAAGATTCGTCATCTTTGAGAAAAAGAGCTGAGCGGTGAAAGGACTATCCTAATAAGAGCTCACTGTGAAGAAGATGAGAGGAAGTACTGAGGTAGGTGTCAGATGTGACGGGAATATGCTGAAAATCACAGGAGACGATGGAATCCAATGGTCAAGGGTAGGGTTTAATTTTAAAAAATAAACCTCAAACCACTTTTAAATAGCAGTCAAAAAACAAATTTCGCATGCAATGCCCACTATTTACCGTTATGACACACTATTGGCCGCTTTTGTGAATGGAAAACGCATGTTCCGTAATATGTCACCGCTATTAGGCGATAACGTAGCGAGAAGGGACCGCTAACGCTATTGCGGGGCTATTTACTGCTATTTATAACAGTTACTTTAATTCCATCACATTGGAAATATGTAGGATACTCTCAACCCATCAAGGTGAAATCATTCACCTTATCCCACTTGTAAACCTGTCAAACAAGTATGCATTAGCAATCGAATATACAATATAACATGTAAAATGTAAATATCAGTCTATAAATTGAATACTAAGCATGTAAAGTCACGACTGAGATGCATGAAGATAGAGATAGTAGCATTAGTTTTGCACAAAAGAAAGTTTAATACATCTACCACAGTTAGTAGGTAAAAGGATGAGCAATCATCTAACTCATTTACATACAAAAATAACAATACAAGCATTGATATAATTGTCTAATTTCATAAAAATATCCCAAAAACATCATATCTAACTTTCCACCACTCTAATCAATAGGTTGACTCTTCATGAACTCAGTCAACACCTTGTTTTGCATAATAGTTGGTCTCCCCATAAACAACCTAGCTTGTGATTCATTCTCATGCAATTCTTGATAAAACTTATCAAGAATTTCTCCCATAAACAACCTAGCTTGTGATTCATTCTCATGCAATTCTTGATAAAACTTATCAAGAATTTCTATGTTAAATTCATCATCATGTGCAAATATAGTTCTCATGCAATTCTTGATAAAACTTATCAAGAATTTCTATGTTAAATTCATCATCATGTGCAAATATAGCTTTTGCCAACTTCTCAGTCCAATGCATACTCACCATGCGTATAGATGATGTGAATTGTTTTACCTCATTTACTATCTCATGCATAAGCGTTGTGTCCTCACTAAACCTCCCCCTTTGCTTTACGCATCTTTGACACATCATTTTTAGCTTTGTTCACATTAGAAGTTGGATTGGATTTTGAGGACATAGTTGGGACCTTCGGTGGTGGAATATAATCTTCGTCCAAGGAGACATAGCTAGGCGTGTTCTCCTTTGGCATACTAGTATCATCTTCATCATCACCAATATTAAAATGTGCACTACCACCAAATTTGTCCAACACATCTACCGCATAGTCTCCTCAAGCAACATCATCTCCAATAATAATTACGAGGTCTTCGTAATATTTCATAGGCTTGTTTATGTATTCCCTAAGCTTAGAACTGTTGATACTCTTATCCTGCGTAGTTTAGACATATATCAAATTTATATATGAAAGAAAAGGAACAAAATGATAAATATTTGATCAAAAATGAACATGACAAAATGGTAAATACCTCTAGCCATCTATCAAAGAAAGCATCATCCATAATTATCATCTTCTTCGCATCATCCCAACTGGCACCGCTCAAGTTACGACATTTTGCATGTCTAAAAATCTATTGTGGATAATTTTCATACGGTTTTCTACATTTTCGATTGTGAATGTTGAACCTAATTATTCATTGATATGAAAGGAGGCGCCATGATAAGCAGTTTTTTTAAACTTCTTATCAGCTTTCATTCAATCTTTAGCACACTTTGCAAGGAAAGAAATTAGCAAATCATCATATTTACTCTCCCATAATTGGTTAACTCTCCCCTTGCAAGTGTCTTTCTTTTTAGATTTATGAGCAAGCGCTTTCTCGTTCCTTTTTAGGTTAGGGGATGAACTTTCATCACCATCAATATCAATAGCATTTTTCTTGTTGCTTTGACATTGTTGATTAGGTAACGCAGTTTCACTCATGCTATAACTTTGACATTGAAAAGTTAGAGGAGCATTTAGCATGTTCATGAATGAAATTGATAGTGGTTGGCCAATTCTCCAATACTGCAAAAGTTGGAGGAGCCTGTTTGTTTGATCCAAAACTACAGAAAGAACCCCTTAAAAACTGTCACAATGAAATTTGTACATTTTCTTTCACAATCAGATGTTTGATTTGCAAAAAATAAGAAGGAAAGTGAAAGAAAGTGTGCTAAAGATACCCTAATACTGCAAAAGTTGGAGGAGCCTGTTTGTTTGGTTCAAAAACTACAGAAAGAGCCCCCTAAAAACTGACACAAGGAAATTTGTATATTTTTTTCACAATCAGATGTTGATTAGGTGAAGGAGTTTCTACAGTATTGAGGAATTAGCCAACAACCACCAATTTCATTCATGAACATGCTTAATACTCCTCCAACTTTTCAACGTCAAAGTTATAGCATGGATGAAACTTTGTCACCTAATCAATAATGTCAAAACAATAAGAGAAATGCTATTGATATTGATGGTGATAAAAGTTCATCCCCTAACTCAAAGAGGAACAAGAAAGCGTTTGCTCATAAATCTAAAAAGAAAGACACTTGCAAGGGGAGAGTTAACCAATTATGAAAGAGTAAACATGATGATTTGCTAATTCTTTTCTTTGCAAAGTGTACGAAAGATGGAATGAATGTTGATAAAAGTTCAAAAAAAACAACTTATCATGACGCCGCCTTTCATATCAATGAACAATTAGATTCAACATTCACAGTCGAGAACGTAGAAAACTGTATGAAAACTATCCGCAATAGATTTTTGGACATGAAAAAATGTCGTAACTTGAGCGGTGCCAATTAGGATGATGCGAAGAAGATGGTAATTATGGATGATGTTTGCTTTGATAGATGACTAGGGGTATTTACCATTTTGTCATATTCATTTTTGATTAAATATTTACCATTTTGTTCACTGTCTTTCACATATAGATTTGATATATGCCTAAACTATGCATGACAAGAATATCAATAATTCTAAGCTTAGGGAATACATCAACAAGCCCATGAAATATTATGAAGACCTCGTAATTATTATTTGAGATGATGTTGCTAGAGGAGACTATGCGATAGATGTGTTGGACAAATTTGGTGGTAGTGCACATTTTAATATTGGTGATGATGAAGATGATACTAGTATGTCAAAGGAGAACACGCCTAGCTATGTCTCCTTGGACGAAGATTATATTCCACCACCGAAGGTCCCAACTATGTCCTCAAAATCCAATCCAACTTCTAATGTGAACAAAGCTAAAAATGATGTGTCAAAGATGCGTAAAGCAAAGGGGGAGGTCTAGTGAAGACACAGCGCTTATGCATGAGATAGTAAATGAGGTAAAACAATTCACATCATCTATACACATTGTGAGTATGCATTGGACTGAGAAGTTAGCAAAAACTATATTTGCACATGATGATGAATTTAACATAGAAATTCTTAATAAGTTTTATCAAGAATTGCATGAGAATGAATCACAAGCTAGGTTGTTTATGGGGAGGCCAACTATTATGCAAAAGAAGGTGTTGACTAAGTTCATGAAGAGTCAACCTATTGATTAGAGTGGTGGAAGGTTGGATATGATGCTTTTGGGATATTTTTATGAAACTAGCTGATTATATCAATGCTTGTATTGTTATTTTTGTATGTAAATGAGCTAGCTGATTGCTCATCCTTTTGCCTACTAACTATGGTAGATGTATTAAACTTTCTTTTGTGCAAAACTAATGCTACTATCTCTATCTTCATACATCTCAGACGTGACATTACATGCTTAGTATTCAGTTTATAGACTATGATATATACATTTTACATGTTATATTGAATATTCGATTGCTAATGCATACTTGTTTGACAGGTTTACAAGTGGGATAAGGTGAATGATTTCACTTTGATGGGTTGATAGTATCCTACATATTTCTAGTGTGATGGAATTAAAGTTAAAAAGGTATGCATAATATGTGTTATGATGATAGGCTATTCTTAAGATATGCAGGCAAAGTTTATAAGAGTAATATATTGGCGAGGCAATCCATGATGACAATGCTTATTATGTAGGGTCATTATAATAATTACAGCCAACATTGCTTTTATAAACTTTATGGCGAGGCAGATAATGAAGAAAATGATCTTTTTCTCAGCACATTTTCTATAAATTGTATTAAGTTTCTGACTTGGTTTCAAACTTGAGTTGCTCGAGTCTTGATTTAAGTTGAGTTGGTTTCAACTTGTTTTTCCTATATCCGATATAGTCTTGGATATTTTTAGACTTGGTTTGGCCAAAGTTTTGGTCTCGACCTTGGCCTCGGCCTTGGTTTCAGCATGACGTTTGGTTTCAATTGTGTGCTTGCTTTGAATTTCCAGCCAGTGTTGCCTTTGAATTTCCAGTCAATATCGGTCTCGGCCTTGGTTGGTTTCCAGCCAATATTACCTTCTAAATTTCCAGCAAATGTTGATTTGGTTTTAGTATTGGTTTCAATATTGATCTCCAATTTGGTTTCAGTCTTGGTTTGCTATTGGTTACATGTATGGCACAATGATGGTTTATGTACACAGACTAGATCAATAAGCACAATGATGGTTTATGTATGGCACTCTATGCTAAGTTTTATGTAGTTTATACTCAGTTCTCAGCTCTCAAATTTGATTTTATTTGGTTTGCTATTTTCATGTTGATGGTTCATATTCAGTTCTCTCTTATTTGGTGTTTTCAAGATTATATGCACAGGTTGAGCTCAATCATGCGTACATGCTCAGTTGAGCATATTATTAGATTGAGTTATGCCACTTGGTTTTCTGAGTTATTTAGTTTTTGAGTTCCCTTTTGTTAGGTTTTTACATGATTATAAGCTCATGTTGAGCTCAATCAGATTGAAGGCTATTATGTTCAGCTCATGAGTGATTATCTTGATTGGTATATGCTCAGGTTGAGCTCAATCGGATGGACGGTATTTGGTTCATAGGTGCTAATTCTTTGTTGAGCTCTTGAGTTTTCTTTTATTTACAGTTTTTGTGTTTATATCCACAGGTTGGATCAATAAGCACAATGATGGTTTATATTTGGTACTTTATGCTAATTTTGGGTAGTTTATACTCAGTTCTCAGCTCTCAAATTTGATTTTATTTGATTTGTTGTTTTCATGTTGATGGTTCATGTTCAGTTCTCTTTTATTTGGTGTTTTCATGATAATATGCACAAGTTGAGCTCAATCATGCATACATGCTCAGTTTGAACATATTATTTGATGGAGCTATGCCATTTGGTTTTCTAAGTTGTTGAGCTTTTGAGTTCCCTTTTGTTAGGGTTTTACATGATTATAAGCTCTGAAAGCACGGATTCGCCCCCGGAGGCCACGAATCCGTGTCCGACTCGAATCAGACACGGATTCGTCATGACACGTGCACGACACGTGTCGGATATGGTCAATCCGTGCCCGACATAGGTCAACCATCAAATTAGGCTCGGACATGGTCAAAGGAGCTCCGACACGGCTCGGATTCGCCGAAGGCTGATTCATTCGGGTTGCGGGTTTGGTTGTTAAAATCCAACACGAACCGTTCGATTAAAAAACTCATCCCTGTTTCTCAAATCTCCCGTTCGATTCGATCATCAGCTGACTCAAACGAAAGAAAAAAAAGAAAAAACCACGCTATTCCGACCCGATCCCGCCGACCGCTCCACTGTTCCGACCCGATCCCGCCGACCGACTCCTTTCCTCTGGCTCCTCAAGTTCACCCTTCATTCCTCCTCTCCGTCTAGCACAACCACCACCAATGTCATCATCATCTCCTCCGGTTTTTGAGTTCGAGCAGTAGCCTAGCATCATATTATTATCATAAATCTGATGGAGAAAGTTACTCATTTAAACAAAATCGAGATTTTCGTATTACGTTCCATCTATATATAATAATAATTTTAAAAAATTATTGTCGTATCCCCGTATCCTATTTTTTTAGATTTTATCGTATCCTGTATCCGTGTCCGTGTCGTATCCGTATCCGTGCATCATAGATTATAAGCTCATATTGAGCTTATTCAGATTGAAGGCAACTATGTTCCGTTCATGAGTTCTTATTTTGAGAGGTATATGCTCAGGTTGAGCTCAATCAGATGGATGGTGGTATATTTTTTAGTCCATGGGTGCTAATTCTGAGTTGTTGAGCACTTGAGTTTTTTTTCACAATTTTCATGTTTATATGCACAGCTATGATTATGGTCTTTTTTTAATGTATGGAGTCAAAATTTATACTAGTTTTCAATTGGCGAGGCAATACATGCAGCCAACATTGTTGTTTTAGATTTCATGGCGAAGCATATTATGACGACATAGAACAAAACTGAGCATAATGGAACCTTTCTCTATAGAATTTAAGGTTCATGTTATGTCTTCAAAGTTAATTTTGAGTCCCCTAAGTCTTTAAAGTTTTTTAAATTTTTCCCTAAATTGTTCATATGTGAACATTTTGCAAATTACTACCTCAAATCTTTAAATATTTTTGCAAATTACTCCCTCACGCTATTAAATGATTTGAAATTTCTCCTTCAAATATTCACACTTTTGTGTATTGACTCGCAAGTTGACCCCTCATTTTTTGTTGTCAGTGATTTTGTCTTATATGGGTGGTAATCAGTAATCACACCATGATGATCACAATCAAATTTTCTTCATTTTTTTAGTTTGAAACAAAAATAAGGGAATCTACCCAAACATCAACTACTTTCTTTTCTTTTTAAGTTGAACCAAACAAATGAAAGTGGTGGAAAGCAATTATTCTCCATATTTTTGACAAAACAAACACAAGAAATAAATTTCCGTGAAAGTGAAGGAAACAACAAAAAATGAAGGAATGTTGGACTTGGAAAATGGAGGAAAGCAACCAAACAGCCCCTTAGTAAGCATCTTGCGCTGTTTACTCAAAAAAAAAAAATCACCAAATCAAATAGTTGAAAATACCAATCCTTCCAGTCAAAGTTAGAGCCATCATTTCCCTGAACCAGTTTCTAATCAAAATCAAAACCCTAACATTTTAACCAACAGATGAACTACAACGCTAACTAAGCATAAAAAAGTAACCAAATCAAATGACTACTCACCCTTCTGCATCCATTTCCAGCATCATCGAACCCATACTGCGACCCTGGCTGCTGAAACCCTAGATACCTCTCCCCCAACTCCACGTACTCCTCCACCGCCTGGTCCCACTGCTCCGCTCTCTGCCTCACCTCCGCCTCCGACGCTTCAACAAGCAAAGAATCGAACTTTACCAAGAATTTATAGAGAGAGAAGATTTTTAGAGAGAGAAAGCAGAGAAACCTTTGCAGGTCCAGGCGTTGAGGCCGTCGGTGATGGCGAGGTCGAAGTGGGAAGAGAACCAGGTGCCCTTTACGAAGATGGAGGATTCGAGAGGGAGGTCGAGTTTGAGGCACGTGTGGCGGGCTGTGGATCGTTTGTCCGCCATCGGAGGGGTATTTCGGGAAGAAAAGTGGCTGGAATGGTTGAAGGTGAGAGCCACGGGGGAGATACCTCGAGCGGGTCGGGTTCGTTATTACATGGATCCAATATGATTTGCTAATTCAAATTCACAGAAAATTACAAGAAACCCCTTCATTTTAAGGGTAAATGGCGCTTATATACCTTATTGTTTCCCTCTTGTAGCAGTTAAATACTCCCAAGTTATAAAACGTAGTAAAAAATACACTGAGTTGATAAAATTATGCAAGTTGCTATCTTCTGTTAACCAGCCATGAGAATATTCCTTAAAATATTCTCACGTGCTGTTCACATGAGAAAATTCAATGTTTTTTGCCCTCATTTATCGTAGTATTTATCACTTTATGTATCCCTCTCTCAAAATCTAAAGAGGGTCATTTTGGTACAGTCACTTTTTTTAACATCATTAGTCAACTTCAAACGGCTGCCAAATTAGGGTATGTTTTTGCTATGTTTTGTAATTTTGGGTACTTTACTGCTACGAGAGTGGAACAGTAAGGTATATAATTACCATTTAGCTGTAATCTTACTTGTTTGGATTAATTTCACTTAAACTCTTGAAGTTTGGGGGTTGTTTTACATAACCCCTTGAAGTTTGTTTATCTCACTCAACCCGCTAAATTTTGGGATTGTATCAAACCCCACTCTGAACTTTGAACTTTTCTTATTGGACACCGTACATGTAATTTGCAAACTAAAATTTCCTCAATAAAAACTAGGGGAGTGATATGTTGCATGTAAATGATGACCGACAAAATTTATAACTTTTTCTCCAATGGTATTTTAATTATTTGCAAATTACACATAGAAGGGTCCAGTGAGAAGAGTTAAAAGTTCTTGGGGGCTTTGTGAGTCACCCCAAAGTTTAGGGGGTTAAGTGAGATAAGTAAACTTTATGGAAGTTATGTAATCCAACCCCCGAAGTTTAGCGGGGTTATGTGAAAGTAACCTTGCTTGTTCGGCCGCGCGCGCCGCACACACACACGACACATATAATATACTATATATTATATATATATAATATATTATATATATATCAATATATATATATATATATATAATATATATATATATATATATATATATATATAATATATATTAGAGCAGAAGAGAGAGTGAGAGAGGAGAGAGGAGAGAGGAGAGAGAGGAATATGGGTATACTTGGGCAAGGATCGCTGGTAGTGATGTGACACATCTTGTCCATACATCACACCTTGGAGTTGGTGAGGCTCCATCTTCAAGGTGTATGTATGGACAAGATGTGTCCACATCACAACCAAGGATCCTTGGTACCAAATATACCCATTTTCTCATATATATATATATATATATATATATATATATATATATATAATATATATATATATATATATATTAAAGGAGATTATAATCACCTTCCTGATTTTCTAACCCGTGAATTTTTACAGGGTACAAATGAGACGAAATAATCCCTCCTTTTCAGGGAGGGGGAGAGGAGGCTCAGGCCCAGCAAGTTCCAATTCAGGCCTTATAGGCCAAACGAATTCTGAAAGGAGTTATACTCCGTCTCAGCCCAACTCATGGAGGACAATTTCGAAGAAACATAATTCTTCGCACCCATCTCAGGCCTTTTATAAAGGCATAAATGATCTAATTGCACAGGAACATACTCCTGAACCCTTTACTGCTATAGTAAAGCAAGAAACAGAATGGGTAGAAAAGCCAACTTCTGATATTGTTTTGTATCTAGAACAAGATGACGTTCCTCTAATGAACGATCCAGAGAAATTGAGGCAAAGATATCTGCAGGATACATATTATCTGACATTAGCTTTAAAAGCAAGAGCCTGGATGAAAACTCTTCATGCAAAAAGGCATGGAAATTACACACTTCTGGACCACTGACAATCACACACACACACACACACACACACACACACACATATATATATATATATAGGGTGAGGTTCTAATAAAAACCTCACTATCCTAAAAACTAAAAACCAATATACTCCATTGGATCTAGATTCATCCAAAGGTTGGGATTATAATATTATTATAACTGCATAAGGTTAATCATGTAAAATTAACAACCACCAAAGAGAGGTAATAAATGCATGTGTCTGTTGAGTTCTCCATGCAAGTGTAGTTTTCCATTTCCCCATGTGATCTCACGGCTCAGGCAACCCAACAATCACGAACAGTAGCTCTCTCACTCCACAACCAGCAGCTCTCGTTCATCGTCCTTTAGCTCTCTCTCTCAATCGAGAAATCGTCTTCTAGTCACTCCACTGCCACACGAACAGCAGTGCTGTAACAAAAATCACCATTACCATCTACGACCAACTGAACTAACATCTTCAATATTTGGTATTCGTGAACCTTTTTAAAATACAAATTAAGAAGCTCGTCAACTCACCATCAACATTTCCCTTTTCATCTGTCCTCACCATTGATATATCTTTCTACCTTCATCTGTCATCACTGTAAGTATATGTCCTTCTTCATTAACTATTATTGTGGCTATCAGTGATTAAAACTTCATCTGTCATCACTGTAAGTATATGTCCTTCTTCATTAACTATTATTGTGGCTATCAGTGATTAAAATTTGGATTCTAAGTGATTTGTTAACACCACCTTCTTCATTAACTATTATTGTGGCTATCAGTGATTAAAATTTGGATTCTAAGTGATTTGTTAACACCAACAATGCATATTCACGAAGATTCACTTATTATCTCAGAGCTTACATTCTTAAACATTTTATGAAGATTTAAATGGAGAGCTTGAATTCAGGTGAGCACGTTCTAGTTGTTAGAGTCTGTAGTGATTTTCATAATGTATTCACATGTTTACGGTAAAAAAAATGTTTCTGAATTATTACTCAGTGGTCTGGAAGAAGATGATGTTGTTTATCTCGTCTGGAAGAAGATGAAGTTGTGTCAGTAGAAATAATACTCCAGTGAATCTGGATTCACAGTAGTGAATCTGGATTCAATGCAGTGAATCGAGATTCACTCCAGTGAATCCATATTCATTGTAATGGATCAAGATTCAGTATATCAAACTTAGTCATATGATTTATGTTGTTTTATTTTTAGTTGTAGGCAGCAATGAACAAATAAAGGAACCACATGTTAGAAATGCATCGGACAGTGATTTTGGCGAAGATGGAATGGACGAAGTTAGCTCGATTCCTTTTCAATCACCAGGTGGTGGTATGTATTGGAAACCTCGGGTTGAAACTGAATTTAAACCTTATCTAAACCAAAGCTTCCGATCACTAGAGGATGGTATAGAGTTTTACCGAGAGTATGGACGTAAAAGTGGGTTTGAGATCCGACGGCATACAGAGAAGAAACATAAGGACGGTGCAGTTCTTCTTAAACACATTCTTTGCAGTAGAGCTGGCAGCAATGAATCAAAGATGGATGTTAATTTTGAGGATTCTAGTAGCAATGCGAAAAATAGAAGGAGAACTGTATCTAGTAAATGTGGTTGCAAAGCTAAAGTCGTTTTTAAGTTCGATGGTTTGAAAGGATATAATGTTCTCTCATTCGTTGAAGAGCATTCTCATCGTTTGGTGTCCGGGAGTGGGAAACAATTTTTAAAGTCAAATAGAGTTATGGGTCTCGCACGTAAGAAACTTATATTTGATGGTGCAAAAGCCAACATGGGACCTAACAAAAAATATAACTTTGCTAAGGAGTTGTGTGGAAGTTATTCTAATATTGGTGCTATGTGTACCGAGTTTAAAAATTGGAGTAGGGGTGTGAAGCTTTATATTGGTGATCGAGATGCTCAAATGATCATCGAGAAGTTCACGGATAAGAAGGAGATGTGTGATGGATTTTTCTATGATTATGCAGTCGATGAAGGGGGTCGATTAACTCGCATTTTTGGGCAGATGTTATTGGACGAAGAAATTACGATGTATTTGGAGATGTGATATCATTTGACTCTACATATGCCACAAACAAGTAAGATTTTATAGTTAATCTCTTATGATTTTGCATTATTGGAATTATATATCATAGTGAATCTTATATTTTTTGTATGTGATACAATAGGTACAACATGAAGTTTATTCCATTCACTGGGCTCGACAATCATAAGAAGTGTGTTGTATTTGCAGCAGGATTGATAGCTAAAGAGGACATTGATAACTATGTCTGGATTTTTGAGGTATTCATGAAATGCATGATTCGCGAGCCAAAGTGTATTGTTACAGATCAGTGCCCTGCCATGAAGCAAGCTATACCAACCGTCTTTAGATAAGCACGTCACTGTTTGTGCATGTGGCATATCATGAAGAAATTTAACCAAAAGGTAATGAATCCCACATATAAACATCATGAATCCTCATTAGATAAATATTGAATCTTTCGTTATATATTTATATTGTAGTTGGCAAAATGCATTTCGAAGATGGAAGATTTCAAGAGCAAGATGAATGCACTGATTTGGAGTACAGATATAGATCCAGCAACATTTGAAGTGGGTTAGAAAGATGTTATGAAAGAATTTAAGCTTGAAAGTAATGAATGGTTGTGTGAATTGTATAACATTCAGGAGTCATGGATTCCAGCCTATTATGCTGATGATCCAATGGCTGGATTATTACGTACTACATCAATATCAGAGAGTTGGAACAGTTTCTTTGACAAATTCAACCGTAGATCTAACACATTGACAGAATTTTATCTCCGATACGAGAGTGCTATGGATAAGAAAAGGCATACAAACGCAAGATTAAACTATGAAGGAACAAAGTCGATGCCAAGAATGGACACGCCATTGTTATTGAAGAGGGATGCAGCAGAGTTGTACACTCGAACAATGTTTTATGAGGTACAAAAAGAGATAATGTCATCCTGTTATGATATGAATATCAATAGTATATCAGAACAAGATGGTGTGAAGATTTTTTCCATAAAGGACAAAAAGAGACATGGAAAAATATTTGAGGTAAAACTTAATAATCGAGATTGGAAAAAAAATTGAATCGTGATTCAATAGAGTGAATCGTGATTCAATGCAGTGAATCTCGATTCACACCACTGAATCGCGATTCAGTAACTATTTCATGCGTTTGTCATTTTATTTTTTTTATTCAGTGATAATATACATTGTTTTTTGAATTTTAGGTGAAACACGTTGTTTTGAGCAATGATGTGCAATGTACGTGTAGGATGTTTGAGAAAATGGGTATAGTATGTAGACATGGTATTTTTGCACTGAACCAAACTGATGTAACAAAAATACCAAGACATCTTGTTGTGAACCGATGGACAAAAGGTGCTGAGATGAGACATTCATTGCAGTTCAAGGAAATATCAGAATAGTGCAATGCAATTGAAGTTACAAATCGCAAGTTGAATGACATATGGCATGATTTCCAATCCTGTGTGAGTTTGGCAGGTTTAGATGGTGAGAGACTTGACTACTTGGAAGGGAAGTTGAAGGTGTTGAAGCACAGTTTGCGTGAATTTAGTGGGAAATCTAACACACAAAACAAAAATGATGTAATGGAGTTTTTTGTTGGCTCAAAAATACCAGTTGAAGTGATTGTTAAACCGCCCATGGAAGGTAGAAACAAGGGGTGTTGATGGAGAATTGTTGGTGATTATGAGAAATCAAGTAGTCAACGAAAGAAGAAGGTGCCAAGGCTGTGTAATATGTGCAAAAAAACTCGATTTTCATGACACACGGACATGCCCATTAAAGAAAACATTACAGCAGAGTGATGTTTAATTTAGTTTTGTCATATTTTGTTTCAAAATCATGTTTAGTAATACATTTCTTATTAGAATTGCTGAATTGTGTAATTCTTAACGACATATATTTACTATATTATTAATTACATGGTTATGTTGTGTCATGTTAGTATATTGAATAGAGATGTACTCATATAGCATGTAAATTTCATTATTAGTAGTTGTATTATTTCAATAGGAATGATAAAGTAGTTGTATGCAGTCATCAAATTAAAATTGATTCGCTTTAAGTGATTATGGACTAACTATAGTGAATCTAGATTCATTGTAGTGAATCTGGATTCACTTAATTGAATCTGGATTCACTATAGTGAATCTAGATTCAATCAAATAAATTACTAATAACTTAAGATAATATTGATCCAGTGAATCCAGATTAAATACGTTCAATCCACAATAAGTATGATTAATTCACTGAATCTTACACAAAACCTTGAATTATAACTCACATTGTCTGCTTAAATCGAAGTTCTTCCAATTGCATTCATTACCTTCACAGTATTTTTATATATCCAAACTATTCACAAATCCAGAAATAAAAATATAACAAAGCTATTATATATTATAACGTATATTTACATAGAAAAGCAGATCAAAACAAACTGTTGTATTCAATAACATTAATTGACAATGTACTCAATAACTGTAAACTTCAACAATTCAATTATGCTGATGACTATTAATTGACAATGTACTCAATAACTGTAAACTTCAACAATTCAATTATGCTGATGACAGAATATCATTTTCTCTGAGATCTTGTGGTCTTCCTCTGTAAACTTCAACAATTCAATTATGCTGATGACAGAATATCATTTTCTCTGAGATCTTGTGGTCTTCCTCGTCTCTTGTTTGACATTGGCAGTTTCAGTATGGTGCTGTTGGGCTTTTCTGATGACTTCTTTGGCCAATTCATTTGTTGGATCAGTAAAAATTTGGCAACAGTATATAGACCTCAGTCTATGCAGCTGATTTTTTTAATCACTCCTGTCGATATGAACAATAATTCAGCTCAAGATTCAGCAGCTATATTCTAAATTTGATTAATTCATAAAGACTAACTGTCAATTATCAATACATTATTAGTTTAAACACTTACACCCTCTCTATGGAAACCAGAGTTCCAATTTGCTATACCACCGTCCATGTAGGTCTCCATATGTCTTATGACAAAAATACCACAATCAAATTCGTTTATGGCTGTTCTCCACTCTATCTCAAGTCTGTCAGGCCTTAATCTCTTTATTTCACTCGACTTGGGATGGTTTTTGTGTGCCAAATATCTCACAAAATTCTTGTGCTGTTTAATCAAAACTAATCAGTGTCACATAAAAAATCCAAATTATCATACAATAATGTCTCATGTAATATACAAATTGTTTTGGTTGTTTATATGGAAACAATATTCATGACAGTGAATCTCGATTCATTGGATCTAGTTCGCCAGGATTCAATAGAGTTAGTTCACTTGGACTCACTCTAATGAATCTGGATTCACACTAGTGAATCTGGATTCACTACAATTAACTATAGCTAGTGAATCGTGATTCCCTAGTGTGAACACAGATTCACTAGATCTAGTGAATCGAGATTCACAGAAAGAGAAATCCAGATTCACTAACTCTAGTGAATCGAGATTCACTAGAGTTAGCGAATATGGATTTCTCTGACTCTAGTGAATCGAGAATCATCATCTGAATCCAGATTCACTTAATAATGTATTCTGCCAGTAAATGATTAAAGCACATACGTAAGGTGGAAAACATACCAAACCCTCTGGACGACCTTTATATTTTTCCTTGTAGTCTGGGCAGTTTTTGCTATTGTCAATCAGCTCCATACTTGGATTCTTTAGCCCATAGCACACAATGTAGAAATTCTCAAACGCGTGTATGGGGAAGAAGACCTAATGGTTGTAAAATTTAATCAGTGCTTTTACAGATATAGTTAAAATTGGGTTAAAGAACAAAAACATTATCTTTGAATCTTTACCATATCAATCTCATTAAACTTGATCTGAAATGAGATTCAGTATTAGTAAAACGATTCATTGAATTGAACCCGATCGACATAGAACAGCTAGTCAGTCCATACTAGGTTTTTATTAAACTTGATCTCATTAAACCCGATCGGCCTTGTATTATTAAACTTGATCTCATTAAAAATGTAGGGGTTGTTCTCTCAACCAACCTCCTCCCTTTGAACAGAACCCGATCGGCATAGAACAGCTAGTCAGTCCATACTAGGTTTTTATTAGAACCTCACCATATATATATATATATATATATATATATATATATATATATATAAGTGCAAATGTGCAAAACATGCACAAAGACCAAAAGAGAAATCTGAGAATAATGACCAGTTATGAGTTTCTATGTTTTTCATACCGATGCAATCAGAATATGAAAAAATATAAAGACTAAAGTTATAGATCTCTTCAACAGATTTCTAACAAATCTTAGATCACCTCATTCCGATGTCGGATGAGAAAGTTACAGTTAAAATACCGAAGGTTATTTTCCTAGTTAGACTAGGTTTTCTGGTTCGGGTCAAACGAGTTTATTTCAGATTTGCTTAATTAAGTTGACATAAAAAAAATTCCACACACACACACACATACACACACACACACACACACATATATATATATATATATATATATAATGCATTTATTTGCATCAAAAGGACTTGAGGAATGTTACTCACTCTAAGTTAAGCATGAAAAAAAATTATTACTTTAAATAAAGTTTTAAAATGGAGCTATAGTAATAATATTCTAAAAATTACTTTTTAAAATTTTATTTAGAGTTGTCATAAAAAGACTAACTTAAGTATAAAATTAGCTAAGAATTAGAAAGTTTAAAAATTCATCACGTAAATCAATTATTAATTAACTTCATCAGTTGGCAAGTAACATTTTTTAAGGTAAAGAAAAGAACAATAAAAGAGAAGATAAAATAAAGGGAAAAGATGATCAACCTCTCACCCTCACACCTAAATTTTACATTATTCTTAATGCAAACTATATGATGCAAAAAGTAAAGCACATAGGATTAAATCACTTACATTTATTCGATCGACCTTGAACAATAATAAAATAAGAAATTCTATAATTACCTTCAATTCTTATGAATAGGAGGAGGATGCAGCCAAAAAAATTACTTTTTCTTTTTTTTTTCTACAAAAGAAAAAGAAACTCACCAAACAAGAGGACAACAATTTTTTTTTATTCTTATCCTTATTCTTATTATTGAATTTTTTTATCATTGTCCTTGATGAAACACAAAATAGAGATGTAGAATAAATAATTGAAAATAAAAAAAATCACATTCTACATCAATTCCTATCTTGTGGTAAAAATTCTATCTTAATTTTTAAAGAAGTCTAAAATAATAAACTCTATGATGTGCTTGAAGTCTGTACTCTTTGAGGTTTTCAATAATTCTACAACATTAATCATAGGTTGGTAGAGGGTAATCTGTCAAATTAAATATATCATGCATCTTGATTTTTCGATGCTAATCAATCAGAAAGTTAGTCTCAGATTTAAACTTAGATTCCACATGAATGAAAGGGTGTCCTTTATGTAGGTACCATGGAGAGATAAGGAACAAGGCAGCACGTAGTATCTAGATTCAAGCTACTCGCCATACATGTTGGGAAAGAAATAACTATTCCTTAGCCTCGATAAAAAAAAGGTGGAGATGTGACTTTCGAAGACAATGACAAAGATAAAATTGTGGGAGTTGGCGATATAGGTAATGATTCTTATAAATCCCTAAAAGTGGTACTCTTTGTTGGTTTAAAGCATAATATTGTGTGCAAAATTATTAACTCAAAAATAGGTTTAATTATTTTTACTAAAAATAGACATGCTCATAATTATACGTTGAACTGTAATGATATTAAATCTAACACTATTAAATTTCTAGTTCTAGAAGAAGAGGATAGCGAGCTTTGGCACAAGAGGTTTGAACATGCAAGCATGGGATTGCTGCAAAACTATCAAAGAAAGAATTAATGAGAGTTTTGTCTATCTCTACATTTAAAAGTGAGAGTTTGTTTGAGGCTTGCATGAAGGTAAATTTTTTAGATCCTCTCTACTTAAAGAACTAGGATAGCACTTCTAAACCTATGCAATTGCTTTACTTAGATCACTTTGGCCCTATATCCACACAAAGTTTAGGATGCAACTGTTATTATTTAATGGTGGTTGTTGATTTCTCTGGATTCATGTGGTCATGTTTCTAGCTAAAATGAGTGATTGCTTTAATATTTTTGACAATTTTTCAAAGAGAGTTGAAAAAGAAAATATCTATTGATTTGTATCAGCAAGTTAGTGTTGGAAACATAAGATACAATACCATGAAAATTGTATATTATGTAGATTAATCTAAATTGATTAAAATCTAGAAGAGTACCTAAAACGCTTTTTGAATTTCTTCGATAATTTGTCCCAATATCATACGAAATAGCTTCCTAAAAAGAAAATACCTCCAACTAAAATTCACCCATCATCGAAGAGGAGCAATACCGAGAGATAGGTTTTCAAAACCTATTTCCCTTTTTTATTTCTTTTTCTTCTTTTTTTTCATAAGGCTACATATGAATCCTATATATAGGATTTGACCTGCCTTATAGATTTCAATTTCAAAATAATTCTTAATTATTTAAAACTCTATCCATAACATTTAAAGATAGAATATTATTTCCCTAACAATTAGGATAGAAATTGAATTATATTACATGTAAACCTCTTCTAATGACATTAGTGAGACCAATTAGGTCCCATATCGAGAACCAATTATTAATCAAATTAATAATTTTAATTTAACAATCAAATCCCTATCTGATCATCTGTTTATAAAATCTCTTTCATAACATGAGATTAAATATTCATGAATAATATTATCATACATTCAGTCCCCTCCAGTATCAATTTATTTTAGGCAACTTTATTGAGCATGAAAAATCACCTATTTGCTCATTTCTAAAATCGTAATCCCATGAAAATAAATAAAAATCATTTTGAAACATCAAAATATTTTATTTTATAAGAAAATAAATTTAGAAAAACAATTTTCAAAAATCACCCGTCGACGAGAATTTATTATCTTCATGGGATATGCATTATAAATTAACTCATTAAAATGATTATATTGGATCCTATCTAGATATCCATCATTTTCCTAAATAAAATCTAATAATCCAACATTTTAGGTTGTATTACACTTGTAAAACAAGCTTAACCATCATGTCAAAGTATACTAAATTATCAAATCAAAAATAATAATATCATCAAGTCTAAGGGACAACGTAACAATTTGAATTTTTTATCTCTTAGGTGACTCATCCTAGAGAATCCAAATAAGGTCTTGTGCTACACATATCAAATATGCGCTTATGACATACACCCGGGGAATCTTCATTCTCGATAGCTGAGATCAACTATCACATCTCATATGTCGTTGACATGCATAATAACATGTTATAACAAAGTTATCATTTACTAGTTATAGGTTAAACAAAAATTTAAGAGGTCTTTGAATTAGATCATATTTCCAAGCAAGTGACAATCACAGTGTATGATCTAACAAAATAATTTCTAAGGATAATATAACAATTATATAAAAGATACCCAAACAACATGTACAACAATAAAACTTGATTAATATTTAATAAAAATGTATTGGATGTTTAAGGACATATAACACTACTCTAGCAGTCGGATCATGGAGGAGAGTTTGGAAATAAAATTTTTAAAGAATTTCATACTAATAAAGGAATTACTCGTGTGTATTTTTCTCCTCAAACACCTCAATAAAATAGGGTAGTCGAAAGGAAGAATTAGATTTACAAGAAATTGCTAGAACTATGTTAAATGAGTATAAACTACGATAACACTTTTGGACCGAGACAGTTAATACATTATGCTATATAAGTAGTAGAATCTATCTATGAACCCTGCTAAATAAGACCTCTTATAAGTGTGTGTTTTGGGGATATACTTCATGTAGCAAAGCATACAGAGTCAACAACAGAACAACTAAACTTTTTGAAGAGTTTATTTATACTAAATTTGATTAAACTCACACATCTATTGGTTTGATTGATAATATAAATGACCTTTTTGTGATGAACCCAAATGATCAAGTTAAATAAGAAAAGATACATATGTAAAGTGAAAAGAAGGCTCAGGGGGAAATTGGGAACAATAATGAGAAGTCAACTCTGAGAGATTCAGATACCATTCCAAATCCATCAGACTCAAACAATCATTAAGTAGTGTGAACCATAGATCATCCCAAAGGAAATAGTCATTCACTCAATCACTTGAATAGTTACTACTACAAGGCAATTTCAAATGGAAGTGAAGGTAAAATTCTCATTTCTTTCTTAGAGAATTTTGTGTTTATGTTAATTTCATCTCTGAAATAGAACATAAGAACGTGAATGAAATTATAAGTGATGAAAATTGAGTTATTACTATGCAAAAAGAACTTAATCAATTCACAAGAAAGAAAGTTTGAAATTTAGTTCAAAAACCACCTATACTAGGAACTAAGTGGGTCTTAAAAATATATTAGATGAAAAAAGTTAATATCATGAGAATAAAGTTAGACTTGTTGCTAAAGGTTACAATCAAACGGAAGGGATCGATTTTGATAAAACTTTTGCTTCAGTTGCTGATCATCACATTTTATTATATTTTTATACAATCATTATCTATTTTGTTTAAATAAAATATATCACTAATAACATGTTTTTCTCTTAATTTGTAGGAATTGAAGAATTAATGAATAAGAGCTCAAAAAGAACTCAAATTTCCTCACTTTTGAAATAAGGATCCAATATGAAAAAAGAAATCAAGTTAAAATCATGTTCAGGATGATTAGACACAAAGAAACGACGATATCTCCCAATCTGGAAGGCAAAATTTAACATATGATATATGAAAATCACCTATCTCGACGAGATAGAGCTATCTAAATTTTTAAAATTTTAAAATTCCAATTAATTGGTCAACTAATTGATCAACCGATTGATCTATAACTGATTCGCTCTATGACTAAGATTTAATCTTTGGGGCCCAAGCAAAATCTACTAGCTCTTGTTGCTTGCTACAAGCTATAAATAGGATAGAGGGTGAGGGGTTTAAGTATAAAAAATTGTATAAATATTCTATTTGGAGAGGAGGGTTGCTATTAATTAAGAAGACCTTTCAAAATTATAAACTTTATTTGCAATTAATAAAAAAATTTACCTCTGTTTGCCTTCTTGTTTTGATGATGTTTAACAAACAATTTACTTCAAATATTGTTTATCTAGTGTTTGTGTTTTTGTATTTATTCTAGGCAAACAACGAGTTGGAGGATGGATGAAATAGAGCTTCAACGATCATATCCAATGGAGGTTGGCGGAATAGTGGAGTGAAGCAATGTACAATCAAGTTAAAGATACAAGTTCAAGCTTCTTCCGCAAGTATACCAAGTCAAGCTTATTGAAGATCAAGATCAAGCTTGGGTGATTTAGTTTAGGAGTTTATATTATGTGTGTTAATACCTTAAGCTCAATATAATACACACACACACACACATTTATTGGTTTTGTATATATATAGTTATATATATACATATATGTTTTGGTTTGATAGTTTTCAAGTTTTAATATGAAACAATTTAATATAATTAGAAAACATATTTTTGTTTCATACTTATATGCATATATATGATTTCATCAATATCAATTTTATTTCGTTCAATGAAATCATTTTTTAGTGCATTATATGTGTATTTTGATACAATACTATATTCATTGTTTATAGACTTCATAACAATAGCTTACATCTTTTTTCAAGTCTATAAAATCATTTTGTAATGTTTTAAAATATGGTTAAGCTAAAATGTCAAAACTCATGTGTTCACATTTTTATGTTTTGGACTATTTTTTGCAAAATAATGATATTTCTCATTTGGGTGGTTCTTTTTGTAAACCATTTTCTGTGGCATGTGTATTATCATGTTTACAATCATTCTCCAAAGTTTTATATTTTTTAGAATTTATTTGCTATTTTTAAACAGGGTTTTAAAATCATCAAACTGCTTCTAAACCTGTTTTGTCATATGTCAGATTACGGTCGACCGCCACGGTCGGCCGCGCCTTTGTTTTTCCCTGCAGAGCTAACAGAAAGTTTCGCGGTCGACCACCACGGTTGACCGTCAGCTTGAATTTTCCCACGGTCGACCGTCATGGTTGACCGCCAAAGTCTCTGGAAAATTCTCAGCTTCGAAAGTGGCTCCCCCCCCCCCCATTTCCATAAGCTAGTATTTGTATTGAGTTTATATTTGATTTTATTTTTTTATTGCTTACACACACAACCATTGAGCTTATTGTATTTACATACATTGTATAATTAGGTTGTGGGGAGTTGTAACAATTTAGAGTGAGCTACATTGAGTTCTCATCTATTGAGGAGAACATATTTGTTATTACATTATGAGTGTTGTAAGGTTTTCGGTGAGCTAGAAAACCGAGTGTGTTGTGAAGTTTTCAGTGAACTAGAAAACCGAGTGTGAGGAGTGAACGTTGATCGGTAAGCGTTGAAAACTGACATTTTGAAGTGATTGTGAACGTTGATCGGTGAACGTTGAAAACCGACATTGTGAGGTGTAAACGTTATTCGGGTGAGCGTAGAAAACCCGGTTGTGATAGTGGATTTCTTCCCGGGAGTGGGGAGCAATGACGTAGGATGGAAGGTCCAAACTCCGTGATCATTTGAGTGTGTTTGAGTTTGTCATTGGCGCATTTTCTTTTGCATTTATCTTATATTGTCAATTGTGCATTGCTCATTTATTTCATCCATTATCTTGTTTATGTTTATTTCACCCTTGTGTTAGTTTATATATCCTTGCATATATTTTTATCATATAGGTGTTGGCCTTCTTGTTTTGATGATGTTTAACAAACAATTTACCACTAATGTTGTTTATCTAGTATTTGTGTTTTCGTATTTATTGTAGACAAACAACATAGTTGGAGGTTGGATGGATTAAGCCTACACGATCATATCAAAAGGAGGTTGGCGGAATGTCGGTGAAGCCTTGCTATTCAAAGTTCAAGATCCAAGTTCAAGCTTCATCCGCGAGATTACCAAGTCAAGCTTATTGAAGATCAAGATCATTGCTTGGGTAATTTAGTTTAGGTTTTATATTATATGTGTTAAGTACTCTAAGCTCAATATAATATACACACACGTATTTGGTTTCTATGTATATATATAGTTATATATATACATGCATGGTTTTGGGTTTTTCATGTTTTGAATACTTTTGCAAAATAATGAGATTTCACAATTGAGAAATGCAAATTGGAAAATTCTTTTTGTAACATGTTCAAAATATCATTTGCAAACATTTCTCAAAGTTTCATCAAGTTTGGAATTGATTTGTTATGTTTAAAGGAATTTACAAATTCACGTTTTCGTTCGTGCACATGTTCGTGCATGTTTTACAAAACAGATGAGTTTTTATAAATGGAAAGTGATATTCAAGAAATTCTTTCTTTTACATGTTTACCTACATGTTTAAAAACTTCCCTCAAAATTTTACTATTTTTGGAGTTGATTTACTGTGTCAAATTGATTTTACAAAATCGTGTATCACAGCAGATTTTTAGAAACTGTATTTCTGTGTTCAAACATTTATTTCTCTCAACTGCGACAGAAGCCTGTCGGTCGACCGGTCCGGTCGACCGATGAAAATTTTCGGTCGACCGACGAATTTTCCGGTCGACCGACGAGTGTTCCTTCAGCTTCCAACGGCTAGTTTTTTGACCGTTGCCTTGGGGCTGTGTTTTGTCTTTTGCTCAGGTTTTTGGCTGAGTTGAGAGAGGGTATAAGTACCCCATTGCCTTCAACTCTCAAAAATATTAAGAGAGTTTTAAAACAAGTTTAAGAAAGTTTTAATCAAGGGTTTAAGTTTGTTTAAAGTGTGTTTATAAGCTTTTAAGCATTTGAGTGTTTTGAGTTTGTGAATTCAATTTCACAAGAGCAAGTGGAGATCATCCTTGGTGTTTGAGCATTCATTCTTCTCCCTCTCTCTTGTCATCTATAGAGAAGTTTCCTTAAACTCAATTCTAGCATTTTATAAGTTTTGTTCTTAATTTCATAAGCTAGATTTTATATTGAGTTTATATTGTTTTTCTCTCTTTGTTCACACACAACCTATTGAGCTTATTGTATTTACATTCATAGTGTAATTTGGGTTGTGGGGAGTTGTAACAAATTGAGAGTGAGCTACATTGTGTTCTCATCTATTGTAGAGAACAAATTTGTTGTATTTACTTTGTGAGTGTTGTAAGGTTTTCGGTGAGCTAGAAACCGAGTGTGTTGTGAAGTTTTCGGTGAACTAGAAAACCGAGTGTGAGGAGTGGACGTTGATCGGTGAACGTTGAAAACCGACATTGTGAGGGTGAGTGTGAACGTTGATCGGTGAGCGTTGAAAACCGACACTGTGAGGTGTAAACGTTATTCGGGTGAGCGTAGAAAACCCGGTTGTGATAGTGGATTTCTCCCCGGGAGTGGGGAGCGGAGACGTAGGACGGAAGGTCCGAACTCCGTGATCATCTTTGTGTGTTTGTGATTGTCTTGGCGTCTCACTTGTGCTTATTGTTCATATCATTCTTGTCGCCATTATCTATTGTTCACTTTGTCCACTATCTTGTTTATCTTGTTTATGTTTATATCACCCTTAGTTTATATATCCTTGCATATATATTTCATCATATAGGATATATCACTTTGTGTATATTGCATATTCTTGCCCATAATAGATTGTATACCTATCTTGCAAGAATATAGTTGTTAATTATTTTTAATTGGCATTTAATCGGATTAGATTAGCATAAGACCCTAATCACCCCCCCTCTAGGGTCTAACAATTGGTATCAGAGCTTGGTGCTCTTTGATTTAAGGTCTAATCGCCTTGAGTTAAAGATCCAAGTTATCTTTTTGTGCTAATCTTGTTTTGATTGCATTTGCATCTTGCTTGCATATTTTTACAAATTATGAATATGAATGATGCATCTTGTTTAGGCTATGATTCTAGTGTTGCTCCTAGATTAGACAATTTCCCCTATGCCCAATGGTGTGTTAGATTTAAACTATTTGTTAGATCTAAACATTTTGATTTATGGGAAATTATAGATGATGCTTATATTGTGCCCATTTTGGAGAAATCCAAGTGGAATAAAAATGATCATCGCATGTTTACTATGAACAACATTTTGTTAGAATATTTGTTAAATGCTTTTAACTCATCTATGTCTAACAAGTTTGTTCATTTTGATAGTGCTTACACCTTATGGATATTTATAGAAGCACATCAAGGAGACTTGGAGGCGATCCGACAAGCTTTGGAGGATCCCGCTTCAAGTTCATGTGGAGCATCATGCACACGACCACTAGGCGATAGCCCTAGTGAGGTTTTCGAGTTCAAATCTATCATTGATTTACCTAATGATGAACTTGCTTGTGCTAGTGAAAAATTATTACATGCCTTTAACAAGTTGCAAAATGATTTTATTGATTTACAAAGCAAGCATGTTAGTTTAAAATGAAATTATCATCATCCTTTTCTAGCTTATCTCATGCTAAGATTGATGCCATGTTAGAAGTAGAGAACATAAAAAATAACACTGCTTCATTTATAAATGACTATTTATGTTCTACTTCTAAAAATGCATATGTGCCTAAGAATGAAGACTTGAATCTTATGAAAAATAGTATTTCATCTTTAGATTCAACTTTAAAAATATGCATTTAGACATCCCATACACCATGCACACATATATAGCAAAGTTTACAAGTGTTCAATTTGTGGTCGTAAAGGCCATTTATCTAAATTTTGCTATGATGCACAAAAATCTCAAAATAGTAATATTAATGCTTCTTGTGCATCTCATAAGGCTTCTTCATCACATTCACATGTACACACACATATAGATCATCATAAACATGTCCATGTGTAAAAATGTGATTTTTGTGGTCGATTTGGTCACTTGGCCAAATTTTGTTTTGATTTAAAGAGAGTTTCACATTTGCAAAACAATCAAAGTCTACAAATGCACAAATTGCGGTCGTAAAGGCCATCTTGCTAGATTTTGTTATGATGCACAAAAACATAAGAATATTAATGCTTCTTGTGCATCTCATAAGGCTTCTTCATCACATTCACATGTACACACACATATAGATCATCATAAACATGTCCATGTGTACAAATGTAATTTTTGTGGTCGATTTGGTCACTTGGCCAAATTTTGTTTTGATTTAAAGAGAGTTTCACATTTGCAAAACAATTTTAAAAGACCATCCATGATTGCAAATGTTTCTAATGTTTTCCGTGCACAACCATTTGGTCAACGCAAATTATTTCAACCTTTTCATTGCACTTATTGTATAACCCTCCGGAGTTATTGGGTGTTTATTCCCAAACATTGTTTACCGGGTGAAAAACATATTTATATGGGTTGTTACTAGCTCAAGAGCTAGATATAATTGCCTCTCTTGATTCTTGAATCAATAATGATTTGATTTTACATTTTGGATTTAAAACTTTGATTTATGATTTTAATTGGTTGATTTGTTTTCATTTAAAAAATGCTAAAATGTTTATATGGGTTGATACTAGCTCAAGAGCTAGATATAATTGCCTCTCTTGATTCTTGAATCAATAATGATTTGATTTTACATTTTGGATTTAAAACTTTGATTTATGATTTTAATTGGTTGATTTGTTTTCATTTAAAAACTTTTTGCATGATTCTCATGTTCCTCTTCTTTTTATTTCATAAATCTATTCTTTTATATGGTTTTTATATTTTTTTGTGTTAATGAGACACTATTTTCATATTGACATATTTATGTGTGTTCTCATGATCTTCATGTATGAGAGTAAATTTTTAGCATATTCATGTATGCTTGCTCACACATATGTTTGCCATGGTCCTCATTGCATATATTCTATATGGCTTTTTGATAGGGGGAGCAATCCCTATATATATTCTTTTTATACTCACCTATGTTTATTGATAGGGGGAGCTTTTGCTCTCTTATCTTTTTTGTCCCCTTTTTGATGTTGTCAAAGGGGGAGAAATATTATGAGTATTCGCTCTCTTATTCTTTTTGTCCCCTTTTTGATGTTGTCAAAGGGGGAGAAATATTGTGAGTATATTCTTTCTTGTTTATATGCATGATATATTATACATTGTACGTTCATTTCCTTTCATGCATATATCCTTTTTGTAAATTGTTTGTCATCATCAAAAAGGGGGAGATTGTTGGCCTTCTTGTTTTGATGATGTTTAACAAACAATTTACCACTAATGTTGTTTATCTAGTATTTGTGTTTTCGTATTTATTGTAGACAAACAACATAGTTGGAGGTTGGATGGATTAAGCCTACACGACGATATCAAATGGAGGTTGGCGGAATTGTGGAGTGAAGCAACATACAATTCAAGTTAAAGATCAAGTTCAAGCTTCATCCGCAAAGTGTACCAAGTCAAGCTTATTGAAGATCAAGATCGGCTTGGGTAATCTAGTTTAGGTTTTATATTATATGTGTTAAGTACTCTAAGCTCAATATAATATACACACACGTATTTGGTTTCTATGTATATATATAGTTATATATATACATGCATGGTTTTGGGTTTTTCATGTTTTGAATACTTTTGCAAAATAATGAGATTTCACAATTGAGAAATGCAAATGGGAAAATTCTTTTTGTAACATGTTCAAAATATCATTTGCAAACATTTGTCAAAGTTTCATCAAGTTTGGAATTGATTTGTTATGTTTAAAGGAATTTACAAATTCACGTTTTCGTTCGTGCACATGTTCGTGCATGTTTTACAAAACTGATGAGTTTTCTCAAATGGGAAGTTATATTTGAAAAATTCTTTCTCTGACATGTTTACCTACATATTTAGAAACTTTTCACAAAATTTTACTATTTTTGGAGTTGATTTACTGTGCCTAATTGATTTTACAAAATCGTGTATCACAGCAGATTTTCAGAAACTGTATTTCTGTGTTCAAACATTTATTTCTCTCAACTGAGAAATTCTTTTTCAGAAATTCTTTCTCTAACATGTTTTTATACATGTCCAGAACCTTCCCTCAAAATTTCATAATTTTTGGATCTGTTTTACTATTTTTAACAGATTTTATAAAATCAGATATACCTGCTTCAGTACCGTCGGTCGACCGAAATTTCCTCCGGTCGACCGAAATTTACCATCGGTCGACCGAAATTTCCTCCCGGTCGACCGACGGCTCTCTGGACGGCTTCTGAGCTTCTGACCTTGCTTGCGGTCGACCGCGACTTTCATCGGTCGACCGCTGGAGTTCCAACGGCTCTTTTTTGAGCCGCCGCTGGAGTCCCAACGGCTCTTTTTAGAGCCGTTGAAGATGGTTTTTTGGTCTTTTGACTTGGGATTTTTTGCTGAGATCTTTAGAGGGTATAAATACCCCTTTGCTGATCTCTTTTCAATAAGCCAAGAAGTTTTTAAAGAAGTTTTAAACAAGGTTTTAAACAAGGGTTTAAGCTTGTTTTTGTTTGGTTTAAGTTTGTTTTGGTTTGCTGTTACAAAGAGGAGTTTACAATCAGCTATTGAAGAGTTCATCTTCAACATTTCATCATCCTCTCTTTGTGTTTATAGAGAAGTTTCCTTAACTCTATTTCCTAGCATTTTTACTATTGAATTTCATATCAATTCTTATTGCTAGTTCTTATTGAGTTAAGTTTTATTGAATCTCACTGTTACACACACCCACATTGAGCTTATTGTATCTTTCATACATAGTATAGTTGGGTGGTGAGAGATTGTAACTTTGAGTTGTGCTTTCATTGTGTTCTCATCTATTGTAGAGAACAAATTTATATTTGTTACATTGTGAGTGTTGTAAGGTTTTCGGTGAGCTAGAAACCGAGTGTGTAGTGAGGTTTTCGGTGAGCTAGAAACCGAGTGTGAGGAGTGACGTTGATCGGTGAGCGTTGAAAACCGATACTGTGAGGTGTAAACGTTATTCGGGTGAACGTAGAAAACCCGGTTGATAGTGGATTTCTCCCCGGGAGTGGGGAGCGGAGACGTAGGACGGAAGGTCCGAACTCCGTGATCATATCTTGTGTTTGAGTGTGCTTTGGCGTTTATTTATACTTGTGTTTATAATTCTTGTTGCCATTGTCATTAGCTCATCATTTATATGATCCACTATCTAGTTCATATTGTTTACCCTTGTGTTAGTTTATATATCCTTGCATATATCATATAGTATACCTCTTTGCTAGGATATATCACCTTGTGTATATTGCATATTCTTGCACATAACCCTTTGTACACCTATCTTGCAAGAATATAACTTGTTAATTAATTTTAATTGGCATTTAATCGGATTAGATTAGCATAAGACCCTAATCACCCCCCCTCTAGGGTCTAACAATTGGTATCAGAGCTTGGTGCTCTTTGATTTAAGGTCTAATCGCCTTGAGTTAAAGATCCAAGTTATCTTTTTGTGCTAATCTTGTTTTGATTGCATTTGCATCTTGCTTGCATATTTTTACAAATTATGAATATGAATGATGCATCTTGTTTAGGCTATGATTCTAGTGTTGCTCCTAGATTAGACAATTTCCCCTATGCCCAATGGTGTGTTAGATTTAAACTATTTGTTAGATCTAAACATTTTGATTTATGGGAAATTATAGATGATGCTTATATTGTGCCCATTTTGGAGAAATCCAAGTGGAATAAAAATGATCATCGCATGTTTACTCTTGTCATCTATAGAGAAGTTTTCTTAAACTCAATTCTAGCATTTTATAAGTTTGTTCTTAATTTCATAAGCTAGATTTCATATTGAGTTTATTTTATTGAATCTCACTGTTACACACACCCACATTGAGCTTATTGTATCTTTCATACATAGTATAGTTGGGTGGTGAGAGATTGTAACTTTGAGTTGTGCTTTCATTGTGTTCTCATCTATTGTAGAAAACAAATTTATATTTGTTACATTTGCAAGAGTGTGAGTTGTAGAGTTTTCGGTTAGCTAGAAAACCGAGTGTGTAGAAGAAGTTCCGGCTTCCAAACCGGATTGTGTTAGTGGATTTCTCCCCGGGAGTGGGGAGCGGAGACGTAGGACGGAAGGTCCGAACTCCGTGATCATATTGCTTGTTTGAGTGTGCTTTGGCGTTCTTTCATATTTATGTTCATATCTTATATCGCCATTGTCATTAGCTCATTATCTATATCATCCACTATCTTGTTTAGATTGTTTCCCCCTTGTGTTAGTTTATATATCCTTACATATATCATATTGTATATCTTCTTGGTAGGATATATTATCTTGTGTTAGTTTATATATCCTTGCATATACATATTCATCGTATAGGATATATCTCATTGTTCATATTGCTTATCCTAGCTTATATTCTTGTAGTATTTCATACTTGCTAGGATAACTTATTAATTAGTTTTAATTGGCATTTAATCGGATTAGATTAGCATAAGACCCTAATCACCCCCCTCTAGGGTCTGACAATAGGATATATCTCATTGTTCATATTGCTTATCCTAGCTCAAATATCTTGTTGCATTTCATTCTTGCTAGGATATTTTGTTAATAGTTTTTAATTGGCATATAATCAGATTAGATAAGCATAAGACCCTAATCACCCCCCCCCCCCCCCCCTAGGGTCTAACAACCTCTTCATATTTTTCTTTTCTTCTCTTTATTTGCTAATGAAGATGAAGATAAAAATAAAGATTTACCTTCAAGAGGCTAGAACCCTCTTGCAATATAAGTTTTCCTTTTTCACCTTTATTTTTGCTTAGATGTATATGTTTTAGAATTTTATTATTTTGGTAGATTAGATTTATTTTGATGCCTTGTACAGTAGATTTACTTTCATGATCTCTATTTTTTATTATTTTCTTGTATTTTTATTTTATAGTTAAAATTTTTTTCTTGTATAGTTTAGATTTTCTTTTATGTCCTTTAATTTTTTAATTTAGATTTATTTTTATGTTCAGAGTTTAGATATTTATTTCTTTATTCTTATTTTTCTTATTATAATTAGTTTTTTTCTTATACTTTTATCCTCTTTCTTTCATGCTCTCTAGTTTGTATTTTGTTTTGTTTTTTATTTCAATAATAGAGTTGTATGAAGTTAGTTTGATTTCTTTTATAATTTATGGATTGCTCTATTATACTTAAAATGATCATGTTTAGGATAATCAACTTGAAAACTAATTGGTTTAAGAAGAATTTGATAATCTATGGTTATCTTGAGTGGTTTGATAGGTTCTATTTATGAATTCTAGAATTAATATCTAGTTATTCTTTTCATAAATGTTAATTTTACTTAGATGATAATTTGATAGGTTATGCTTTTCTTAAGTGGTTTGATAGTCAATGCCTAATAAATCTAAAATCTAATATGATAAAAAGAGAATAGTTCATAAATTTTAAGTGAGATTGACTTGTGGATTCAATTTTAGATTCCTCATTTCTCTAGTTATTTTTCTCCATCTTTTACTGGTAATTTTCCTATTTATTCTTGATTTTCCTTTATTTGTTTCTTATTTTCTTCTAATTTCTTCTCCCCTCTTAATCTTGTTTTGTTTTATTTACATATAATCAGAGCCACTCTCTTTATCTCTCCACAATTGTCACTCCACACAACACACAACTTAGAGACCAATTTTGATGATTTCCTACAATACTTTCCTCGAGGATTCGATATCTTTTATACTATAACTTGATAGTTGTGTACTTGCAACTTGGCTATTATTTACCCCCATCAGTTGCTAGACTTGAAGACATCAACATTTTGCTTGTATTTTTTTATTACAAAGGTTTCAAGCTTTATCAAATGGATGTGAAAATCATCGAGGAGATGAGTTTATTGACGGTGCACATGTCTAGAGATATTCAAATCATCGATGGTGCCCTTCAACCATTGATGGTCGCTTGGAACCGTTGATGGTCGAGAGCCACCATGGATTATAAGTTAATTGATTGAGATTTTTATAATTTAATCTCACACGTCCATTGCTCATATGATCTCCATCCTCTCCCACATTTTTGACATCTCTTTCCCAACCTAATTGTGAGAGAAAAAGATAGATATATAGATAAATATAAAGATAGATGTTTGCGTCAGGAATAAGTTCTGTTGTAGAATTCATTATAACTGTTTATCGATTACAATGAATACAAAAGAGTGAGCTTCGTACTTTGTAAAACTACTCTTTACAATAAAAATCAAATTACAAGCTCCTTAGAAACAAACACAGGATCGTTTTTTGGATTGCTGCTTGCGTGAGATCTTTGCCTGTGCCGGGGGTACGTTAGCCCAAGGACTACCGAATCACGAATTCTGATTGAATCGTGAAGGATTTGAGGATTCTTCCTTCGTTTAGAAGCAAGAATAGTTTTAGTGAATATCTTATCGAAGTAAGATGAACACTCTTCTCAAGATCAAGTCAAAGCTTAGATCTTAAGGAACCTCCGAATTGTTGAAAGGAGATGAACTCTTGAAATTTGCCCAAGCCTTTTTGCTCTCTGTCCTTGGATCTGCTCCAAAAAATGCTCAGCCCCCTTTTG
>NC_033796.1:99350865-99384182 GCF_001876935.1 Asparagus officinalis
GTTGTAACCGGATCTTATAAAAAGACCGGATCTTTGTAACCGATAAACTGTTAACAAGGAAATCAATGGAATCATCAAAGAAAACGATTTTTCCCACGAACAAGTCTACACTGTCCCGCGTGTGAACAAGTCTACACTGTCCCGCGTGCGAGACAGTCTACACTGTCCCGCGTGCGAGACAGTCTCCACTGTCTCGAACCTTTCGAGACAGCGTAAGGCCATTTCCTGTGATCTTTGGATGATCTTCTCGTTGTCTTGAGCTGTGTTTGGATATCTATCAGCATTTCTTGACGCCTACAGATACCCCCTCCAAAGTATTCCAGACTCATTCTTTTATAGAGGAGTCTGGGACACTTTGGATAAGACAGGTCTGACTTACAGTCCCTTCAATACTTGGTTGAGTAGATCGTGTAGAAGGACCCGTAAATGACTTTAACTCTTGACCTCTTTATCTTTCAATCTATTCAGTGCTTTGTAGAATAGCTAAGATTCTTCTAGTACGACATTTATCGCTTGACCGTTGTCGAGATCTTGAACTGAAGCTGGAATTTGGACTTGTGAATTCAGCTTTTGTCGCCAAATTGATCACTATATCAATCTTCATAAGAACACAGTTTATACTCATGATTTCTTTGGAGTTTTCGGGAAATAGTTTAACCTCGTATACCCATTAGGAGGCAATCAGGTTATTCTTAAGAATATTCTGAGTGATATTCTCCAGAAAATTCCTGTTGAGGGCAGGGAAACAGTTTAGACCCGTGTACCTATTGGAGTATCTTGGTCTCTTTTTTGTTGGTAGAGATGAACCCGATGATGAAGAGGAAGAATTTTATATTCTATCTCCTGGTCTCTTTTTTGTTGGTGGAGATGAACCCGATGATGGAGAGGAAGAATTTTATATTTTATCTCCTGGTCTCTTTTTTGTTGGTGGAGATGAACCCGATGCGAGAGAGGAAGAATTTTATATTCTATCTCCCGTCGCAAAAGAAACTCAAAGTGGGATCTCAACATCAAGAATCTGAAAAGGCGAAACTAAGAGTGGGATCTCCACTCCAAGAATCAAGAGGATTTAGATAACCCTAACTGTTTAAAGGTTTGATTATCCAATCTAAAAGAAAATTTCTCGTTTATCGAGATGGAATTTCAACCTTGGTCCTAACTGTTTAAAGGTTTGACCCTAAAAGAAAATTTCTCGTTTATCGAGATGGAATTTCAACCTTGGTCCTAACTGTTTAAAGGTTTGACCAAATGGGGGTTGTGTGGAAACCTTTCATTTATCGAGAGGTGATTCCGATTTTGGTCCTAACTGTTTAAAGGTTTGACCGAGTAGGGGTTTGAAATAATCCTAATTGTTTAAAGGTTTGATCGTTTAATTTATGGGTCTCTCGTTCATGGAAAGAATCGAGAGGGGATTTTGGCTTTGGTCCTAACTGTTTAAAGGTTTGACCAAATGAGGATTTGAGACGATCCTAACTGTTTAAAGGTTTGATCGTTCAATTTGTGGACCTCTCGTTCATGGAAGGAATCGAGAGGGGATTTTGGCTTTGGTCCTAACTGTTTAAAGGTTTGACCAAATGAGGATTTGAGACGATCCTAACTGTTTAAAGGTTTGATCGTTCAATATGTGGACCTCTCGTTCATGGGAATCAAGAGAGGATTTTGGCTTTGGTCCTAACTGTTTAAAGGTTTGACCAAATAAGGGTTTGAGACGATCCTAACTGTTTAAAGGTTTGATCGTTCAATTTTAAAGTGGACATCTCGTTCATGGAAGGAATCGAGAGAGGATTTTGGCTTTGGTCCTAACTGTTTAAAGGCTTGACCAAATGAGGGTTTGAGACGATCCTAACTGTTTAAAGGTTTGATAGTTCAATTTTAAAATGGACCTCTCGTTCATGGAAGGAATTAAGAGAGGATTTTGGCTTTGGTCCTAACTGTTTAAAGGTTTGACCAAATGACGGTTTGAGACGAGCCTAACTGTTTAAAGGTTTGATCGTTCAATTTTAAAGTGGACCTCTCGTTTATGGAAGGAATCAAGAGGGGATTTTAGCTTTGGTCCTAACTGTTTAAAGGTTTGACCAAATAAGGATTTGAGACGATCCTAACTGTTTAAAGGTTTGATCGTTCAATATGTGGACCTCTCGTTTATGAAAGGAATCGAGAGAGGATTTTGGCTTTTGCCCTAACTGTTTAAAGGTTTGACCAAATGGGAGTATAAGACGATCCTAACTGTTTAAAGGTTTGATCGTTTAATTTGTGGACCTCTCGTTCAAGAAAAGAATCAAGAGGGGATTTTGGCTTTGACCCTAACTGTTTAAAGCTTTGACCAAATGGGAGTTTGAGACGATCTTAATTGTTTAAAGGTTTGATCGTTCAATATGTGGACCTCTCGTTCATGGAAAGAATCGAGAGGGGATTTTGGCTTTGGCCCTAACTGTTTAAAGGTTTGACCAAATGGGAGTTTGAAACGATCCTAACTGTTTAAAAGTTTGATCGTTCAATATGTGGACCTCTTGTTCATGGAAAGAATCGAGAGGGGATTTTGGCTTTAGCCCTAACTGTTTAAAGGTTTGACCAAATAGGAGTTTGAGACGATCCTAACTGTTTAAAGGTTTGATCGTTCAATTTGTGGACCTCTCGTTCATGGAAGGAATCGAGAGGGGATTTTGGCTTTGGCCCTAACTGTTTAAAGGTTTGACCAAATGGGAGTTTGAGATGATCCTAACTGTTTAAATGTTTGATCATTCAATTTGTGGACCTCTCGTTCATAGAAGGAATCGAGAGAGGATTTTGGCTTTGGTCCTAACTGTTTAAAGGTTTGACCAAGCAAACGGAGGGAGTGGAGGTACAAATAACATTAGGAATGTAGATTTGTACAAATCACTCAGAAGAGGTTTTTGGTAACCAGTGCCGAAAAGGGGTTTGCCAATTGTCATGGATTAAAATTTTGAGTATTGTGTCAAAGCTCAACAGTGGGAGTGTTAAAGACTCAAACATAGTGGGAGTTTGGATGGATTTAACCACGGAGCATTTTGGTGGACCTACCATCAGTTAATTTGATTGGTGAGGGATTTTGTGGTGGAGGATTGTGAATCATCAAGTACTCCACAATTAGACCGTAGGAGTTTCGTGAGGAAAGACTAACCCGATGAGGTCATTGAATCTCATCTCAACGAAAGAGTACCTAGAAAGTCACAGTGGGAGTTGGCAAAATTGATCCCGACGATTGAAACCAACCAAGAATCGGATGAAGGAAAAGCAAATGGGACATGCTTCATCCTTGAAGGTTTTCAGAGTTTCGTGAAGGAAGATTGACTTGATGAAGTCATTGAATCTCATCTCAATGAAAGAGTGCTCTGAAAATCACAGTATGAGGGTTTTAATCATTTTGGAAGTCATTGAATCTCATCTCAATGAAAGAGTGCTCTGAAAATCACAGTATGAGGGTTTTAATCATTTTGGATATGATTAAATAACCACAGCGGGAGGTTCTTACTCATTTTTATCATGATTAAGAGTGGATTATTCAGATGATTGGTTTTCACCTTAAATGATCAATTAGTTTCGGGTTATCCTTAAGAATACTATATATAGCATTCTCTAGGAACTTCCCATTAAATAGGTTACCCTGAATGTACTAGGGATAGTACTTTTTTAGGAACTTCTCATTTGTGAGCAATGTTGTTGTTCTTGATACAGAATCAGGTCTTGGTTCCTGCCTTCATATCCAGCCATGATAATCTCGTATCCACCCCCAGCTTTTAGGTGAACCTGAGTCTAATCACATTTGGTTACATTATTGGAGCACACAATTTAAGGAAGCCATTTTTTAACCTTTTATATAAGTCGGAGGTTCGGGAAACAGTTTATACTCGTATACCCTTTGGAGTGCATGGAGAAGCAGCTTATACTCGTATATTCTTTGAAGTTACATAGAGAATCAGTTTATACTCGTGTACTTATCGGAGTCTAGGGAAACAGTTTATACTCGTGTACCCAATGGAGTAACATGGTCTCTATTTGGCTTGTTTCACCGTTATGACGCCGGAGTCAATTAAGGCTTGGATTTTATTTTTGAGTCGAAAGCAAACCTTGGTGGGATGAAGAACTCTTCTGTGGTACGCACAGTAGTTTGGATCTGTAATTTTTTTAGCTCCCTCCTGATCTTTAATAGGTGGCAGCTCGATTTTGTCATTAGCGAGGAGGTATTTCAAGATGGCTGGAGCTTCATCATCTTCGAAAGAATACTCTTTTTGAAACTTCGGATCGAGAGTCGCGTTCACAGCGATTACAGATATCGTCGGTTGTCTTCTTTCATCTTTCTTTCTTTTAAGAAAGTGTTTAGCTTGTTCGCAACGTAGTTTTAACTCTTTCCAAGTGGTTGAAGGCACGACCCCCAAGGCTTCCAGGACGTCGATGGAAAGATTATTGTGGTATGTCTGTAGGATGAACTCCTCTGTGACAGGATCTCTGCAATTTATTGCTTTGTTATGAAAGCGCTTGACAAAATTATCGACTGACTCTCCGTCTCTTTGCTTCTCATCCAGAAGGGTTCCAATTGACACTTTGGTGTCATCATCGAAAAATTACTGAGGAACAAACTTTCCATGTCATCCCAGCAGTTGACGCTCTCAGACTTGAGACGTCGGTACTAATCGAATGCGGGCCCATGAAGGGTGCCAACGAATGACCGAACCATTAAAGCCTCGTTTCCAGATATCATGCCCAAATAAGACTTGAAATAAATCAAGTGCTAAATAGGCGAGCTCTTCCCATCAAACGGTGTGAAGTTAATCAGATTGAATTTTGTCGGGTACAGTATTAAATCTCATTCTCTTGGATAGGGACACGGAATACCCGTCTTATTTACTTCCTGAGCAGACATCAAAGCATTGACTTTGTTTTCAAGGTCTTGCACTTTCTTGTCCTTATCTTCATCTCTCTTTGAGTGATATTGAGCAGAAATAATTGGGCCACTCATAATGTTATTAAGAAGTGTAATTGAACCACCCCCAATATTGTTGTTAGGAGGATCCGTTGAACCACCCCCAGTGTTATTGTTATTAGGAGGTGTATCAGCCATAATGACTTCATCCACTTCTGGATCGTTGTCATCTACAACATTCTGAGTGTGGCTGTTGGATTCAGCTCACTGACTGGAGTCAGGAGGTTGAGGCCGTTGAGCTTGCAATTCTCTCATTTGTTGGATAGCCAACTCCATCTCCATCTTGTCAGGAGGTTGAGGCCGTTGAGCTTGCAATTCTCTCATTTGTTGGATAGCCAACTCCATCTCCATCTTTATTTCAGCTCTAATTAATTCTCTCATTTGTTGGATAGCCAACTCCATCTCCATCTTTATTTCAGCTCTAATTTCTTCACGTTGCTTGGATAGAGCTTCTTTAAGCATTTGAGCAAACTGATCAGGAGTGATTATGAACACTTCTTTGGCTTGCCCCGTGCTAGATATTGTATCATCCGAAGCAATCACAGAACAAGTGTCCGAAAGTTCATCATCTGAGGACATTCCTTCATGTATTTTCTTATAATCCCTACGTCTGATGGCTCTTAACTGGAGTCGAGACATCCGTTGAGCAATTCTTGAATTGACTTTTCCTTCCGGGAAAAAGTCAGGATTTGATTCACTTGAATGCCGCTTAGATTTTCCTTTATCAGTCATGTTGATGGTGCCTTCAGGGAATTCTTCATCTTGGACAGCTGATCTTCTCTTGTGGAAATATCTCGGCTTGGACTTTGACATTTCGGTCAAAAGCTTCGGGAGTGTTGAGACTCTTTACGGGATGACTCCTCGTTTGGAGTAGCCACATTCTGATAGTACTGCTCTAATGAGTCACGCACAGGAACAATGAGAGCTCATTTCTTGGATAATCATCTTTTAAAATTTATTCACACCCCGCGTTTTTCATACTGCAGATAATTGTTAATTACTGTTAACGGCATTTATCGGATTAGATTAGAATAAGACCCTAATCACCCCCTCTAGGGTCTAACACCTCTGACTTATGCTTTATGCCCGTATAGAGCCTTGAACTCTTTCTCCGAGTGACGATTCATCGATATGTGTCGATCAAAGGTGACATGTAAGCCATAATGGCCCTCCGGCAAAAAGAAGTCTACACATAGTCTGGACATCTGCATTCTGGTAGATACAGCTTAGCTTCTAAGCTTTTCTTAGTGCTTCTAACCCCCTTCTCTGTAAGCTGATCTTTGTGATTACTTCATCGTTAGACATCGTCACTATATGTGACCACTCTACTCTGTCTTCTGCCCGGGTGTAGCTGTGTCATGATGAGCGCTGTAGGAATTCTTTCTCAGCCTTTCTCACTCTGATATGATCATAATCCTATGTTTGCTGTTACAGAGATCGCATATCCTGTTGCTAGCTGGCAATGTAAGTGGTCACGTCGTACTTTAGCGCATGTACACGCCATTCCGAGAGTTCCTTTGCTGTGTGTGTCCGTCTTAACGGCGCGTCATAGCCACCATTATTTACCACCTAAGCCGATGTGATATATGCAAAGATTCCCTAATCTCTGGTAGTCATTGCTCCTGGATGTGTGTGAAATATAGCTCGCTCAAATGGACATGTACAATAAACTTCCATGCTCTCGTACTAAGTACGCTGTCTTGATTGTTCTATTAATTTTCTGACTCCTCTGAGCTATTCCTCTAGATCACTATATGTCTCCTCTTGCGACACATACTAGCTCAAGTGCTCGTTGTATTATTAGTGTTGAACAGAGTACAAAAGGTAAGTTCACTCGACTACCATGATTGTGTATGAATATATACATCCTTTCAATGTTAATGGAAATGATCTGAAGGCTCACTGTGGTGGTAGACACGAGAGCTATCTGAATCAATTACCATATTTGGGCAATCAAAAACTCGAAGATAGGTCAATGTTATGGAGTCAGAGAGATGTATCAAAGATCCGTCCTTAGCTACTATTGCGAGGAAACTTGCTAGGCTCCTCTATATACCAGCTCCTTTGCACGAGACAGTTGAGATTGTTCTCGACATAGGCTTGCTATGCCTTTGATTCTTTCATCAGACTAAAGATATTGACATAATTGCACACTTTCTACTTGCAGTCTAACATAATTCTCTTGATTAAGAGAGTCTAATGGTGCTTTTTGGTCACTCCGTTGAACTCTCTTCTTCTTTCTGTATTTGTCGACTTATTCTCGCAGTGACTTTGCTAAATTCTCTGTGGCTGGGCACACAATGCTTTCTATCTTTGGTCGTCCTAAGATGTTCGCTGTCTGTTGTCAGTTCGGCTACGAACCTCTCTGAATCGAGCACATTGTATCCCCCTAGAATCCCATTCTCCTCTCTTAGTTTCACTTTCCCCTTCTCTGCGAGTCTAATTGCGTTACGCAAACTCTTACCTACACTATTCGGCAACCGATAGAACAATAGCCTGCACTCGTAAGTTTCGATATGCATATCGAATGTTGAATTGTTCTGAGATTGAGCTAGCACTAACAGTTGAATACAATTCATATCTCATCCGGCTTCGACTCTTTCGTTACACGAGCTATGTATCCTTAAGCCTGACCATCTCTGAGTTCGTATAGGACCGATATGTTCGATTGACGAATGCTAGACCGATGGTTTGGGCCTGACGGCTACTGCCTCGCTACATCCTTCCGAAGTAGATATATCCCTTGAAGAGACCCACGAGCTTGTCTTTCTCTTCATTCCAGTGAGAGATGTGCTTCTGATCATGAGGTTCTATCTGATTTGGTGCCGAAGGGATAAAGCGCATTCTGGCCCTAGAGAACCTATGGGTCGAGTCATAAATACTTAGTCATAATTCTCTACGACGAGTAGTTCCTCATTTATCTATTATTTCACCTTTAGAGCTTGCTCATCAAGGCGAGTATTAAAATTGATAAATTCTGCCTACTACTTAAGTACATATCTTCCTTGCATTGCGAGTAGCAACTTATTGTAGAAGTATATACAGGATGTGAACATCTACAATATCTTCCAATTCCTGCCCCTTATCCCTTGGGTCAAATTCGTATAGGCGACCCTCCACAAATCTCCTGAAAGGAGTAACATCTTAATGACATCTTGTTTGGGATTTCGAATCAATAACATCGAACTCTGTGCCCGCTCTGTGCGCCGACGAGAGTCTTGTGCTTAGGCAGCAACAGATAAGGACAGTCACGGCATACCGCACTTAAAGATAGTAAGCATTTCCGAATAGTTATATTAGATCAGAAAGAGATACAACCAGTCTTTATTGTAGAATAACATTAAACGCGGCTCCTGGTATATACCGTGCCTTATACCGTACCAGGAGCCACACCAATAGAAATTACCATATAGTTAGTGTTAAAAGGTCTCCCGTACTCAGAGTAGCTCAAAGAATTCTATTTCGACAACAAAACTCACATCTTCTCATAAGAGCACTCTTAATCTAAACATAGTGAGCACGGTAAAGCCTCCATTCGTCTTTTTTTGGATCGTTCTTTCATGTATTTTTTATACCTGCTGAAGAAGGCGCCTGCTGAGTAGTCGAGTAGACGTACCATAGATCAACTAAATTCTGATTGACATCCTGAGCCAAAGAATCATAAGTGATATCCTACAACGCTTCTCATGTATATAAGTGAGAAATTATGTTGATTCCCAAGTGCGAAATACCGGTCTACGAAATAAGTATGAATCTCACTCAAGATCAAGTCAACCTTAGAAATATCTTGAGCCGTCTGGATTGTTGACCCTAGGAGAATGACCATAATACAGATGAGCAGCTTTTTGTGAGCTCTCTCTTGTCTGTGCATGGATTTCTGTCCCGAAAATAGAAAATGCTCAAGCGAGACTGTCAGTAACTAGACTTCATCACCTTTCGCGCGATGTATTTATAGCCTCCTGTTGTCCCCTCTAACTGACAGCGTTCCTTGACCTGAGACGGTTCGATACAGTCACCCGACGGTCTCAGTCGACACCGGGTTGACTGTCCCAGCTTCTCAAGGACAGGCGTGGTCCTACTGTTCCGGAAAATCACAACTTGTCCTAAGCAGTCAGTCTTGAAATTGATGCTCGATCCGGACCGTTAATAACCATTATCCCTCCGTTCTGTGGCTGAGTTACCAATGAGATCCCAGATATTTTCAGCCTCCCCCTCGCAGTCTATCTATTTTCTCATACTATATTTTTCGGTGACAGCTTAATCCTTTAGCAACATCTTATACATAACCCCAGCCAGACTTATTCATCATATAAATCCTTTGAATTCAGTTCCTCATCTAGCTGTCAATTACTGCGGGACGATGATCCAGTCGGTAACTCCTTTGCCGGGCTATCAGCGTCCAGAAGACCAATTGGCAGGTCTAAATGATGTGAACAGATTCAGATGCAGTTATGGTTGCAGGCTGTCATCCAATTTTCCAAGTAATTGCGAGATATAGTATTAAAAACCCCAAGATCACTCGCATTGCGAGTACAGTCGACCCACTGTCCCGCATGCGAGATCATCTATATTGTATCGCTCGAGACAGTCTACACTGTCTCGATCCTTTCGAGACAGTGTAAGGCCATTTCCTGTGATCTTTGGATGATCTTCTCATTGTCTTGAGCTGTGTTTGGATATCTATCAGCTTTTTTTGACGCCTACAATAGAGAGGGGGGAGGGAGGGGGGGAGAGGAGTTCTAAGGAGTTCTAGGGTTTTGGTTTTTGGAGATCAAGGAGTGCTTTTCAGTCCCCTGGAGTCTCATCAAACTCTTACTCGTCACGCACAACATCATTGGATCATTCCACAATGAGGAGAGTTGTCCTTGGTTTGAGATTTATCCCCATTGTTCATCAAGCTTCGCTTAAACCCTTCAAAGGTCAGTTAGTTTTATCGAAAGGGTTGTAAGATTATTTCAATTTTGAATTTAATTGACATTTGCATTTGTATTTCATTGGACTTTTTTATGGCGCACTCAACCTGGTTGAATTCAGGGTTGGGACTAGCTAGGGATAGGAGTTACTCATTATGAGAGTTAAGTTAGACGAATAATTTTAGGCAGATATGAAGGGGTGGTCTTGTAAGCATAATGGATTGAGTTTATGATTTAGGTGAACTCTATAGTGAGGAAACCCCTTCAAGAGAAAGAAGAGTGGGTGTAAGATTGTTTATCCGAACCACTATAAAATCTCATGTGTTTTTTATCTTGTTGCATTTGTGATATATGTATTGCTTAATATTGTTTATTGCTTTTATTTGCTATACTCCGCTGCATATTCTATGTTTAGGTAAAAAATGGTAGGCAATCCTATTCACCCCCATCTAGACTTGCATCTCAGATCCAATTGAACTGTCCTTAAAAACTCTTTCATAATATGTATTGAAATATTCAATAGTATTATTTTATTACATTTAGTCCATTCTAGTATCAGTTTTTTTCTTGGCCGAATAGCACTTAAATACCTTATAGTTTCACTCCTTTAGCACTTATATAGCTTAAGTTGTATTTTGTAATATTCTCTTAGTTGTTTAAAATCGGCACATTAATGCCCATAGTTATGCAAATATGAAAATTTTCATTTGAAAGTTCACATATGACATTCATATGCTAAGTTTAGATCTTTTTTACCATTAATATTTGTTAAATTACTATTAAACCTACCCAAATTCTGATTTAAATGTATTCTAAATCTATTTTTGAATTATAATTTGGAAATGTTTAGTGATAAAGTTAACAAACTTAATAGACAAAAAGTCATAAAATTAGCATATGAATGTTATATAGGAACTTTCGGATCAAAATTTTCACGTTTGCAGAATAAAGGGTATTAATGTGCTAATTTTGAACAAGTCAATATATATAAATGCTACAAAATACAACTGAGGGTATATAAGTGCTAAAGGAGTGAAACTATAAGGTGTTTATGTGCTTTTCAACCTTTTTCTTTTAGATAAATAATTAACGGGACAACTCACCTATTTTCTCATCTAAAAGTTGCAATCCCCATGAATAAAAAGATTATTTTGAAAATATCAAAGTTTTATAACACATAACTTTTGAAAAAAAAGTTCGAAAACCACATGCCTACAAGGCTTTATAATTTCATGGGATTACTAATAAATTATTCTCATCATAACGAGTTGTTGATGCTTGATACCAAATAGCTATTAATCCAGAAGAGGATGGTTGCGGGGTGATGAAGGATGATGGAGGGCTCGTTCCCTTCTCTGACTTTATGCCTAGTTCTTGAACGAGGGCTTGATATCCGTACTGCATAGATAGAAAGAACTCGTGAGAGAACGGGGACCGGTTCCCCCGTGGTTCCTCCGACGATCAAGTCAGTTAATGAACATGAGCTTGAGTAGAGTTTAGAACTATGTGTTCTTATGCTATGTGTATTAGAGATGATCATCTCTCAAATTGGGTCAATAGGAAGATTTTTATTATTTTTCTGCTCTCTCCCCCCCCACCCTTTTCTTCCCCCTCTTTCTCCCTTTTACCTGGTGAAGAGCATCCATCTATATAGTGGATCTCCATTGCAGATTCTTCATCTCAGCCATGCAGAATGGCGGTGACCAAGTATGGGCTGGAAGGTGAGGCATCCCTTGCTTTACAGGTGTCGGCTGGCGACTAGAGGGGAAGTCATTTCAGTCCGGGAGATGGTGTCTCCGCGATATCCGGGAAGTTACTTGTGAGTTCCGACAAAAGTCACATGAGCATACTGAGTCGTCCCTCGCTTTACAGATGTCGACTGGCGACTGGAGGGGAAGTCAGTTCTTTATGGGAGAGAGTGTCTCTATATTTTTTAGAAAGTGATTGAGCTGACAAGTCATGGAGACCTATCAGGCTAAAATATGGATAAGGCTTGTCCGAGGTGGACTGAGATGGCGACATGTGCTCTGGGAGAGAGGCTTGAGGCTGGGGCCGAGTTCTCAACTTAGTCGACAGTAGGGAATATCCCTCTAGTCGTTTTTGAGAAATGCCCAGTGAGTGATCGAGTGCCCTAAATAGGGTCGTCCTTGATAATAGGGTCGACCGACACCACCTTTCGCGTCGACTTAGGAGTGTCGGCCTATCGGACTGGTTGAAATATCATCTTATCTCAGCTAATAACCATCTCTTGAGTCGATATAAAGATGTCGACTCATCTGGGAGGTCAGGATCTCTCGTACCGACTAGCATCACCTCTTGTGTCGACACCAGAGTGCCGACTTGATGAGTCGGTAGGGCCGAGGCCTCTGTAATTGTGTTTTAGATTTATCCCTGATAAGGTACCAAGGTCTTGTAATTTAGCCATGATGGTCGAGTTGTACTGGAGGATTCGACCATATGTTGTACCTTGGGCTTACCTTGATAAAGAGTCAATGGCTTGTTATCCGACTGAGGAGTCATTGTGCCTTGAACTCTTGAGAGTTGACTAGGACTTTCTTTCCCCTAAGGCCGAGAGATGACTGCAGGAGTCAGCCAAAGGATTGAGCTTGTTTCGCTTAGGACTCTTATCATATCATTTTGCCAATATCTGTATCTTGGATGAGTGAACACCATAACACGAGCATATAACCGTATCTAGATATCCATCATTTTCCTAAATAAAATCTAGTAACTTGATGATTCCGGTTTTGTAGCACTCGTAGGACATAAGTTAACCATCACATCAAAACATACTAGATTATCAAATTGCAAATGATAATATCATCCAATCTAAGTGGTCATATAACAACATGAATTCTCTATCTCCTAGGTGGCATGTCTTAGAAAATCCAAATACGGTCTATTATTACACACATCACAATGCGTGCTCAAGACGTACACCGAGGGGTCTCCAATCCCATACTGGTTATAGGTTTAACAATTTTAAGAAATCTCTAAGTTAGATCATATCTGCAAGCAAATTACTCATTATAGTGTATGATCTAATAAAACAATCTCTAGGGATAACATAACATTTATGTATATAAACCCAAAGAATATATGCAACAATAAATACTATATTAATATTCAATAATATTGCATAAATTGTATTGAATGTTTAAGGACGTATTATACTACTCTAGCACAATTAACCCCAAAAAGTATGCACAAGTAACACATAAAGAAGAGATTGAGAGATATAAGATATAATATGGCGATAAAATGGCGATTCATGTCAACTCCTTGAACTTTTACCAACTGTTTTCACTGAAGAGATAGGATTTCTACATATACAAATCTATTTTCACCGAGGTAACTGGATCTCTCACTGAAAGTAAGTGGGCTAGTTTGTTCTTTTTTACCAAATAAGAACCTGTATATAGCTTACAGTACATTTAAAAAAAATCCTAAAACATAATATTACAAACTGGAGATCTAATGACCCAGAGAATGAAGAATAAGATTATTTTGACACTCTGAGACTGAGCAATAACATTAAGAGATTGAGAGCATAGATCCTCAATGAATCAGTTGTCCGAGCATTAGGTCAAGAGTTACAAACATCTTGATGCTTAAAGCATATATAAGCACAAGCAGAAAGTTGTCGAAGGGACAAGTGGTTCCCACTTAAGTCCAGACTATGACTTCGAATGGTCATTAATGATCAACATACAAAGTATTTGATCCAAAAATATGGTGGATGTATCCAAAATTCTCAAATTAAACCTTTGAATTTTGCAGTAAGTACCCTATGAGATTGGATATGGACACACTAGTATCCAAATCAGAAACACCTCACTGTGTATCAAGGCACTGTATCATCAAATAGTGAACAAGTCAAGTTGGTTAAATCTTGTAGATCAGATTGAGCCAAGGTCAGGTCTAACTTAAAGAAATTGAATAGACATATATAAGATTTATTGGCTGATCTCAAGTTGTAATTAATTAATGCAAATACTGATACAAGTTATATGTACACACGGGACATGGCACAAACTGTCTTCAAAGAACACACCAATCTGAGTACAAATAATATTGACTGGAGTTTTTAACTTTTAGCAGAAATATTTGGAATCAGGCCTTTATTGATTCAACAGAAGGTTTGTTGTTGTGGCTTTATAGCACCCGGTTTCTCCATCTTAAAGCTCCGTCACCATACCTAAACTCTAAAGTTCTGATAATATATACTAACATGTCCCCACAGGTGATCACACTTTTTATGGGTCAAAACGGTCTGGACTCATGCAACAATGTCTTTTTTTAGAAAATCCAATCTAAATTCATAGTTGGTGAGGTACTATCTTAAAGCCTGCGCCATTCGCACCAAACCTCTGAATACATTTTTATATTCTAACTCTCCAATATGTCTTCGCAGCCTTAAAAAAGTGGCCGAAACATATGATTGTTGATGATGATTAAAATGAAATCCTCTTGTATCACTTCAGGCTGTAAATCAATGTATCTCTTAGGATTTGATGCAATGTCCCAACTTATGTGCGGAATGAAATATTATCCTAGATGGTGAGGATGGGTACGAAATTTCTATCATGATTTGTAAGAAATAGATCAAAGAAACTAGAAGAAAATATCTTATTATCTAAAGTTATGATAATGGTCGAGAGTTTTAATTTTATATCAATTCTAACATCGCAAAACTTTGCGGTGACACGTTCATCGTTAGGGAACTCATTTTGTTTATTGGATGACTTAGTTGGAATCACTTTTTTTTGTCAATGAAGAACTTTATTTCATTCACCAATGTATGTAAGTTTTGTACATCAAGATACTCATCAAGAGAGATAACAAAACAAAAAGACTAACACTAGGGGATATCCCCATGAACTTCCAGCTTGATCTTTACAGCGAGATCATCCAATCTTTGATTTCAACTGGCAGAGAATTAACTATTGAGAGTAATGATCATAATATCGATTTTCATATCTTTAACCAATTTCTCAGCATTTCTGGCAGCTTGTCTGAATATCCTAGCATTGCGTTCACACCATATATTGTACACTGTTGACGACAATGTCATTCTTTGTACTTTTTGCTTGAATCCCTTTCCCCTCACTCTGGTATTATACCACTTCAGTAGGAGATTCCATGTACATGTCCTCCATTTAAACTGAAGCCACTCCATTATAAGATTCCAAACTCTTCAGTAGGAGATTCCATGTACATGTCCTCCATTTAAACTGAAGCCACTCCATTATAAGATTCCAAACTTCACTCGAGTATAAGCATTCAAAAAATCCTCCATTTAAACTGAAGCCACTCCATTATAAGATTCCAAACTTCACTCGAGTATAAGCATTCAAAAAACAAGTGATTTCTGTTTTCAAGACCTGCACCTGAGCATAAGTGACAACTATTGCTAGATATAATTCCACTCTGTAACAATCTATCTTGAGTGAGTAACATGTCTTGAACAACTAACCAACATATGAATGAGTGCTTTGGATAACTCAAATTCTCCCAGACTGTGTCATGCTACGGTACATTGTTAACCGCAGGGGAAAGAGCAAGATACAGGCAGAAAGCTTTTGCTTAATTCCGAAACAAATTCAAGTCCTTTGTCCAAGTATTGGAGGAGGGTTGTGCCACATTATGTACTAATTTGTGTAGGAGACGACATAGGAGATGCGAGTAAACTTACAGGCTAGAGTTTGCTCTTGAAATAACTGGTTTCATGTTTATGTCACTTAATTTGAGAGGTCAATGTAGTAATAGTTAGGTTTCGGATATTTAATTTGTAAGTAAAATGAAAATAATAGTTTTTTTTCCCTTGGTGGGACAACAAATTAACAGTTAGTTTGACTATGTGCTACAAGCTCAACATTAATACATGACCTATATATTTAAATTTAATGTTCCTAGCCAATCTGAAATTGTCCAAGCCAATACTTAGGATTTATGTAAACTTATACCTATGACTTACAGCATGAATGAGTAAAGAGATAACTACGCAGTTATGGCAAATCCTAACAAACATAGATACATCATGGATATAAACTAGCACTTTGTAGGTTTAGGTATACATATGTGCCCCTTGATATTTCTTATTTAAGACATTAACATGTAAACTTAGAATTACATGGGAATCATATATCTTATTAAGAATTGGAAGAAGTATTTAAATGCATATGAATCTGTCGCTCATGTTTCATATTTTAACTTTTTAGTCATAATCAAATCATTACTATATCTTGAACACATCTGATGTGCTAACTAACGTCCTTAATAACTGTTGTTTGTGTGCGTTTAGTGATTCGATTAAGTAGTATTACCATTGGAACAAAATCCACAAGAATGTCACCTTTAGCAACTTCAGATGCTTCGACACAAAAATAAAAAATAAAAAATCGCAAGGAAAGAGTATAAGAAACTATATAAGACAATTGGTAAAGGAGAGGTAATGAGAGTTATAAGAAACTATATATCTCATGTATAAGTAACTATATATAAAAAATAAAAGATCACAAAAATAAAACATTTGGTGTTGGGAAAGGAGAGGTAATGAGTTATAAGAAACTATATATATCTCATGTTCATCATTTTGTAGGTAATGAGTTTATAAGAAACTATATATATCTCATGTTCATTATTTTCACCTTTCCCTTTCCTTAATACTCCAAATCACAATGATTTTCTTTCTTCCTAGTTTGCATAATATCAAGTCAGTGATTACGTCGCGCCTTGTTCATTTTCTCATTGCGTCTCCTCTTCAGTATGTTTTACAGAAGAGTACTTTTGACTATGACCTCAACACACCCTTACATAATTTGCTTGTACAAATCTCCCTTTTTCAGTAAAAATTAATATTGAACATACTTGCATCTCCCTTATAGAAGAGAACTTTATATACTAGACAAGAAATTCCATATTATTAATACTATATACGACAAAAGGTATGAGAAATAGAACCTTTTTTTATTCTACGTTGGAAAGGTGCATGCATTGTTAATAGTTTCCCGATACATTTAGTCTATGATAACATGAAAAAACACATCAATTAATAACTCAAAAGGCATCTTGTCGCAGATGCGATGTGTTGCCTTGCTGTCTTAACAATATATCTAGTTTTCATCGTAGAAGGTTTATCGAGCAAATTATCGGAAAGAATGGAAAACAACCGTCTTTACTATTTACGAAAACAACAGAATTTAATGGTGTTTCAGTTCGTTGTCTTTAAATCGACAGTTACTTATCCGATTCACAAGCGATTTTCGAGATTCCAAGCCTTGTAGATCCGTCTACCTGTCTACTATCATTCTCAATCAAAAACCCTCACTAAAACTTTCATCATTTTCTTTAAGGTCTCCAAAACTCCCGCAAACCCACATCAAACGCCACGCACGACCAACACGGCTTCAAATCCTAATTTCTCTTAGACCATTAAGCCAAAAACGACAAAACCATACTCATGTGAAAGCCAAACTCCATGGCTACAACCTGATTTAAATCCCATCAAAATCCATCAACCCTAGCTCCAGTTCTCCACAAAAGAATCACAGGGAAAAACACACCCCAACCAGTAGAAAAAAGCTTCATCCCCCACCCCCATCAATCCTCACCTCACCATTCCACCCTCCTCCAACCGTTGATCCCAAAAGGATCCAACGCCCCACATTCAAAACCAGAAATCCATCGATCCGCGTGAAAGCCCTCTCAACCAATCAGCGTCGAGCGTCCATCTACCGTTTCCTTTAAAATCTCGACACTCTCGGTCGCTCACCTCCACCGAGCTCTCTCCCTCTCAAAGAAAGCAAAAAAACCTCTCGACATTTCTCAAAACACTGACCCTAGTTCCGCCATGTCCACCGAAGAGCCCGCCTCAACCGCCGTCGTCACGAGCCCGTCGCCGCTCCGCGGCTTGCCGAACCCCCCGCCGACGCGCCGACCTACGACCGATGCCGCCGGCGTATGCCCGACGCTTCGAAGGCGCGCGGAGGCAGCCGAAGGCGGAAGGAGGGCGAAACCTAAGGCCCCGCCGAGGAACCTAGATCATCCTGCCTGCTCATCCTCCGTCACTCTGGAAGTAAAGCGACTCGATTACTTCTTGTCTGACATTTTTTTTTTCAGATCTGATCTGCTTTCTATTCTGATCCTTTGCTAGCACCTCCAGCGAGGCGATCGCTCGTTGAGACGGATAGGACGCCGGTCGCAGGCCCAGTACGCCGCGTCACCCAAGTTCATCGGGAACAAAGCACAAGGACAGCATCCCTGACTTACCATCCTTCAAGAAGATCGTGGCTTTCTCTCACGTGAAGAATTTTCTGCCCCTGCTGCTGGTCAAGGCTCACCTAAGGTGAAGAACTTCCTTCAAGCTCCCCTCTGCTAAGCCCTCGCGACCCAAGCCAAAGGCCGCAAGCCAAAAAGCCGCCGCCAAGCCCAAGGCTAAGCCTGCCGCTGCATCGAAGCCTAAGACCAAGCCAAAGGCTCAAGCCCGCCCGCTGCTAACCCTACAGCCTCACACAACCGTGACGACAGAGGGCGAAGGCTCGGCGAATGAGGAAACGCGGCATGCGCTCGCCGGCGAAGAGAGCGAGCGCCGGCGAAGGGCCTCTAAGACCACGTCACGACACCCGGCGAAAGAGAGAGCCGGCGGAGAAGAAGCAGCTGCCCCGTAAGAAGGCCGGCCTGCGAAGGCTCCGTGAAGAAGCGGCGCCTGGCGAAGGCTCGGCGAGATTAGGCAGCTGCTACCGGCGAAGAAGTGCGACGCGGCGAAGAAGTCGGTTGTCGCGGCGAAGAAGGTGGCGCCGAGTGAAGATAAGGTGGAAGGTGGGGACGTTCCGTTGTAGGAAGGCCCGTGCGAGGAAGCGAAGAAGTAGAGAAAAATTAGGTTTTTTTTTTAAAAATAGTTTGTTTATTTTCTTTTTTATCTTGTGGGGGCCAATGTTGTTGGTTGTGTATTGTAAATTTGTTGATGAGACCGGGGTCTGTATGGAAATCTCGTATCTTTTGCGCATGTCAGTTGAAAAATCTTCGAAATTGTAGGGGTCTTATGTTAATGGTAGGGGTTTTGCGCTTCGAGATAAATAATAAGAGTAGTCTTTGGGATTGATTGTTGCTTTGTTGTACTTAAATTTTTTGGGTATAATTTTTTTTTCTTGTTTCTTAAAATTCTCATGTCAAGACCGGAAAGGGTAGCTGGTTTCCGTCTAGATGAAGATAATTTCCAACTTTGTTTTGTAACGTTAAGTGGAGGATTATAGCATGTGAAAGCATACGAAATTTTTGCGTGTATTCGGAGGTAAGAGCATCTCCAACCGAGCCTCATTTTGATGCAAATAGTGATTTTTGTTGCACTGTTTCTTCTCTAATCCAGTCATAATTTCTGTTTTATTTTGGTACAAATGAACAGTGCTGTACTAAATATGGTGTCGCACTGTTCATCCGTTTTATTACTGTTTATTTTTTTAAACTTTTTCAAATATTTGTTTTTACCTCTCAATTAATATAAAAATAGATAAAAGGGAATAAAATGATAATATACTGAGAATATTCTTTTTTGGTATAAAAAATGGTGTAATGGGTTGGAGATGTATTACTGTTTGATGTGATTTTTGCATCATTTTGATATAAAATTTGCACCATTTTGGTGCAAAGGGTTGGTCTAAATGCGGAAAATATCTGCATGCGCGCTGCGGACCACGCAAGCTACTGTAGGCTTACGTGGCACGGCTTTTAAAAGCTCAGCGGGCCCACTAGAGCGCAGGCTGCGCTCTCGATGCCCTATTTTTTTCTTCGAAAAGTTCCCTCCTTTCGGCATCAGAATCATGGGCGGGGGTGGAAGCATGATCAGGTATTGTTATTTTCCATTTCCATTTTGATTCGTATTTTCCGCTGTTTTTTTCGATTCAATAGGGGGAGCAGCATAGCTCACGATCATCAACTGTTAAAAAAAAAAAATTGTGTTTAGATACTCTTGAGATCTGCGCAGGCTGCTTCAGTGATATATCAGGTTTCATGCGAACCCTGGTTCCTTTTATACCTCTCATTTTTTGTTTCTCGATTGTTATTCGCATGCGACGCTTAAAGCTAGTGCTGGTGAATACGAACGGCTTGGGAGTATGATGAATGTCGAGGTGCTCAATAGAATTAACTGTTGCCGTCTGCGTTCTGATCGACATGCGATATAAGAGGTTTTCGACCGTCTGCTTAAGGATGCGGATTCTTCTCTTGTGACTTCTGGCGGTAGAACTAGCGCTTGCTTAATCATAACCATCAAATGCGACCATCGTACGGATTATATAACTGCGATATATTCCTAATAAGGTGAAACTCAAAATGGTCTTTCATAAATTGCAATTATCCTCGTTTTCGCTAAACTGTAACGATCTGGGGTCGGTTTCTTCACTGCTTTGTTACCTAGCCATCAACAGGAGGGGATAGCAGTCCGATTGTTGAGCTTTCCGGTTCGTAAATTATCTAAAATAGAAACGTATCCAAATCCAATTGTTGAAGGGCTTTCTGATTCATAAATTCTGTCTGGATATCTCAATTGAAATTCGTCCTGTACTAAAATAGTATGAAATATAGATTTAAGTTGGCGATCTTTCCGTCACCACCACGATTGGAATTGGAATTGGAATTGGCATGTTGCATGTGCTCGATTATTATTATTATTATTTTTTTCGGGATTGTGTAATTCCTCACATCCTTCCTGTTTAAGTTCCATAGTTGAAGGAACCAAAAATATTATTGTTATTGTTGGTTGGCTATCGCGCGCCTCTAAGCTTGTAGGTTTTTGACATTTAACAATCAACGTGCTTGATGTTCTTTCCCGTTCCAACCCTTTTTTCCTGGATGATGCTTTATGTCTTTGGTTGTTCCCTTGCCACTCTGATACTGACGATGCCCAATTATACTTATACCTGTAGATTTATAATGAGGGTTGAAATAAACTGTACTTATCTTATTTCAAAAATATTAAAGTATCTTTTCTACGATAACAAACAAGATGATCCCAGCAATTTAGGTTTATAGCTTTGTTGTTATTGTTTTGTAACATAATAAACGATTTTCATTTAAAAAAAAAGAATATAAGTTCATTCAATTAATAATATATAAAATTGATTGTGCGAGAAGTCATCAATTACTGATCTTTGCTTCGGACCTCTTCAAACTTTTGCTCTTGCCAAGAACTCTCTTATCTCCTTTATCTGCTTTTTTTTTTCCGCGACATTAATTTATTTCAATATTAAGATGTTTAATGCTCCTACCCAGATGTTTTGCATATATATATTTTCAGTCTACGTGATTTTCATTCTGCAACCTTCGTAAAACTTCCTTACGGCCTTCTTTCCTGATGTGTCAATGTAAAGCTCTCAACTTCTTGATAGTAGGGGGCTTCTACTAACCTTTATACTAATATTTGGTTAGACAGAAATCATATGCTAATTAATCCAACATTAACACTCAGTGTGGAGCATATAACAGGATACCAGAAATAGTAACTTTTACGAGAAACTACTTTCGCGCTATGCAATCATTAAATTAGGCAAGAGATCTTAAATGACCCTATATTTGAATACGCCATAACGGGTGCTGACAAGTTGCATGCAATGGTGAAAGGGTTTTGTGTTCATAGTCAACGTATAAACATTTTTAATTAGTGTGCGTCCAAAGGAGCATAGGATAAGACAGATAGTAGCCAATCTTTCAGTACCACGCTTGTGATTGACACTTGCCATGGCTCAGTAACGGTGTGTTTTAGATTTTCCGTTGATGTGTCCTTTCCCTTCAAGTTCCTAGTTGCTGCTAGATACAAATCGAAAGACTCGTATTGTCGCTGTTTTAGCTTTTATGCATTTGTAATTTTGTAGGTATTCAACCTGTCTTAAGCTGACAAATTGGTCTATTTCATCTTGATGGTGCACGTACCAACTGAGGATGCGATTGGAATTTGGGTTAAAAAGCCTCTCAGTCTATGACTGAAGTATAGAACAAATATCACAAAACCTGGCATGATATACAGGCCCATGAGTAAACTGAAATTTGGAGCACATACTGAACGAGTACAGCTCACGTCCAACGTGGGACTAACCTGCGAGTTAGCTACACAGAGTGATAACAACAATCTCTACAAATGAAGCTCACTTGGATGAATGTGATGCTGCAAGGGAATAACCGTGGTTTGAAGTATTAGCTGATATTAGTAATCAGTATCGATCATATCCAGTCGATTTTTAAGCATGTTGATCTGGTACCAGCTAATAACGACTGATATAGATCAATATAGGATAGTAACATGTAATGCATGAGGAAATATGAGGTATGAAGTGCGAAAAATGATTTTGTTAAGAGTTATAATAGGAAACAATAATATGAATATAGTTAACATGTCAAGCCTACAAACTTTGCCAAGAAATCCCTTCATGGTTTAAGTTAGGAGAGAAATACATGCATGGTCAGGTGTAGGTTATGATTTGACATTTTAACTATGACATGAGATTATTTTGATTGGTTTCAGTGCATAGGGTTGATCTTTCTCAATGTCAAAACATTACTAATGCCCTCAACATCTTAACCAAGCTACCACTTTTGCTATGATATTATATGAATAAAAAGCAAAAAAATACAACATAATCTAGTGGTTATTTCATATTAGAATCAATTTATCATATTGCATGAAGTTTGTATTTCGTATGTCTTGTTTGGAGGTCGGTTCATGCATGCGACATCAGAGAACTAGAAAGCAAACACATGGATGATAATAATTCATGCATGTCAAAGATTCTTCATCACAAGAACTTAATCAACTTACAGAGCAGAGGTGCAATCTGAGTTACTACAGTCATTAAATAGCAAGCTTCAACAGCCAATCAACCAACTAGGACTGTTGAAATTCATTACTAGTGAACCTGTCAACATGCTCTGATTTTTCCAGAATATTTATTTTGTTTACTTGAGGATACATACTTCTTCTCGAGCATAAGATGAGATCTACTCACATAATTCTAAATCCCTCTTCAAGACGTTGCCTTCCCTCTAAATTCCACCAATCATTCTGCTGATGCCTTAATTCAACCACCTATGCATAACCAAGCTTATATGTCCAATTCTGATATCCCCCACTAAACACTTAGAAACGGTTCAAAACAAACTGATTGGGCCGATGACCTTATGAAGTAAGAGGGAGGGATGACTTGATTCAACCGCCTATGCATAACCAAGCTTATACATCAAATTCTGATCTCTACCATTAAACAATTAGAATAGTTCAAAACAAATTGATTCTGGCCGATGACCTTATGAAGTTAGAGAGGGCTCTGTATGCATGTGTCTATATGTAATGTATATACGTCGTTGTGTATGCGTGTCTGTCTCAGTGTTGTGTAGATATAAGTACGTAGGATGTATATCCTGTGGGTCTATCTGAATCTGTCATACTTATATCCCGTGGGTCTATCTGAATCTGATGTGCGTGTGATGTGTATGTCGTGTGTGCACGTATGTTGTTCACTGAATATTAAATACTATAATAAGTCTTTATTTCTCAACCATACTTCTCTCCGGAGACTACCGCTCATATTACCAGACTAGTCAAAACTACAAGTACGGGTCCGTCACATTTGGTTACACTTAATAAGTGATGTGCTTGATGTCCAATCATTTTCCTCAAGAGGATGCTTCATTGTTATTGCTCATTTCAATGCCGTTTTGATAATAATGATTTTCAAATAACATCTACTACTGTGTATTTATTAAGTGGATAAAATAAATTGTAGTTATGTTATCTACACATTTGATCTTCAGACACATGTCACACATCTAAAAGTTTGCTTGTACTAGAAACTCCCCTATCTTCCTAATTCCGCTGCCCTTGTGGTTGAAAAATAGTGAAAAACTGATAATTGTTCGGCTGGTATCTTAAATGTGTCGCATCAATTTATTTCCATGAAGAGGAGTAAAATGCTGCTTCCGTTTGGTCTTTTTTCTGTTTTCTATGTACGCATTTCCAGTCTCTTTTGACTCTCTCAATAGACTACATCAGTGTACTCAAGTAGCTCTTGACTCTTGTGTATTTCCTTCCTTATGGCCATAAGTTTTTGACGAAGGTCAAATTTATGTAGTCAGACGGTTGAAATGGGTTCGAAGGTAATGGTTAGGTTCTGTAAATATCGGGATGTACCTTGCTTTGCATTTTGTTGAAGCTGCTTATGCTACATAGAGGTGCCTCCTAATTTCGCACATGTTCGTGAAGTATATATTGTTTACCTTTTGAGTTTTCTATTCAAAGCAGACAGTGTATACTGGCTTGAAGTTAAATTGATCCCAACCTTGCAACTCTTGAGTTGAGAGTTCATCCATATTGACTTTTGGCCTGCTGCTCAGGATTGCCTCAATTTTTAGTCTCTTAAAGTTCTCAAACTTGTATCGTGGTTCAACTTTTGGTTTAAATTAAATTAAGGGATATTGTTGCTGTCACCAATAGGCTATTTAGTACTGAAATGGTCATGAACACTACATCAGTTTTACCAGGATACTCCATATTTTACCTGACTTTACCATGTCAACACACTTGGACATTGCTTCAAAACTGAAAACCTGTTTCCAACAGCTCATACAGTCCTCACATAACACAAGAAAATCAGGATATGATTGCATTAAAGAAGGAAATACTTGAACAAGAAAATCTAGCAAGTATCTAAAAAGGAAGAGAAATATGTGCCAACAAATGTATGTTATATTAATAGTCATCTGAACTCTTTTGTTCTTTTTTTAAGTTACATCAACGTCATGAGATAGATAAAGAAGAAATGCAAAAAGGGCCTGTTACTCCTTTAAATAAGAGAATGACGCACATCTGCACAAATACTTCATCATATCCTACTGTTTACATGTGGTTGTGAACACCCTAGATCACTTAAGAGTGTCACATGTTAAGGTAACAAGGGACCATATGACATTTGACAAGAATATGTTGAATTTCAGAGCTATATGGTCGGAAGTGATACATATATGCCATATAAAAACCTATTATTGACGGTGTAGTTCCTTATGAAGCTAGAAAGTGACATTGCGAAAGAAAAATTAATAAGAGAAACGGTTATAAATAGTTTTCGTCACGAAGCAGTTCTTTTTTATTAGTTTACTTAAAAAATTTAACGTTTGCACTTTGCATATTGTACAATGCATCTATATAAAGTAAAGAATTAAAAATGGTCCAAGGAGGTAGTCAAACTACAAATTTAGAAAACTATGGTTGAAATTTCAGAAATGGTAGGTTGCGAACCTTCTACTACAGAAAACAAATTACAGGCTAGAAAACTTCAAAGTAAACCAGCACACTCCTCTTTTTCTTTCCTTCTTGGTTTTTCAATTTTCAATTTGCATTCATATTATATAATTGCTCAACTTCTATTTGCATTAAGTAGTCATGATGAATCTGTGTTACCTCCTTTGTCCTGTTGGCCCAAATTTTAGCTGTGGCTGTACAAAAATGTTATTCTCATGTGTACTTGCTAAAGCAAGAAGATGTGCCATCATATGGTGAGAAATTTCTTTATGATTGCTTTTAGCATAATATTGTACAAGAAAGAAAATACGTTTTGCAATTTTCCTAGAAGAAAATATGTTTTAGTTTCTTTTTTGATGTGTTTTATTCTTAGACAAAATAAGTGCGTGAGATGTGAATCAAACAGGTGTCTGAGGTCACGACTGCTAATATGAGCCCACATATTCTTATAGCATGCGACTGCTGAAAATTGTTCTCTAATCTTTACTCTTTCTGTAGTTCTATTTTTCCCTCCTCTTTCTATGAACTTTATTTTGGCACAAAATGTTTTTTAATATAACTTATAAACACTGATTCAGTAACTGAAAATGATATAAAGAAATTACTGTAGTGACATTTTTTGAAGAAAATTACTGTAGTAACATTAAAGAAAAGGATTTTTTTGGGGTGGGGTGGGATGGGAGGTGGGGGTGGTTTGATTTCATTAAAGAAGGAAATACATAACAGGAGCATCTAGAAAGTATCTATGAAGGAAAACCAAAAAGAAGTGCTAACAAATGTATGTTGCATTAATAGCCATCTACACCCTTACTCATTGTTTTTCAATTATGTCAATGCCATGAGATAGAAGTAATGTGAAAAGAGCCTGTCACTTCTTTAATATGATAACGGCACATGCATACACCAATGCACATCATCATGCACTGCTGGTTGAATGTGGCTGTGTAGAACACCCTGAAACATTTGGACTATGTCACGTGTTAACGTAAAACTGTACAATATGACATTTCGACACAATTATGTTGAATTTCAAAGTTACAAGGAGGGATGTGATAAAGATATGTCATAGAAAAAGTTCGCACAGGTATATGCAGATATCAAAGCAAAAATTGTCAGGTAGTCCTTTATAAAGCTAGGAAATGACATGGCAAAAGAAACATTAATAAGAGAAAAGTTTATGGTTAATTTTCATCATGAAGCAAAATTTTTGATTATTTTAGTTAAATTTAATGTTTGCACTTTGCATTTGTTAATCATCATGTATGATGCATCCATATCAAAAGCATTTCAAAATGGTCCAAGGAGTTTCAAAATCATATTATAAAAATTGAGGCGAGGTATAGGAAGAGCTTGACTAGTATCTAATGAGTCTGCAAGAAAGCTTGTCGAAGTGTAGTACTTATGATCTATACAGAGGCAAGTCTCTGTGCTGTAGTCAGCAGTTACTGATTTGAGGATTGAAGTTTTCATGCAGTAGTGATGTAGGGGAAATTTTATACTTACATGCAAGCAGCTTGAAGCCAATCGCTGAAATGGTCGAATTACTTACTTCCCAGGAATCAGATGTTATAATTCACACCATCATAATTGAAGTTGATTCATGTTAGTCACGCTTATTCGATCTGGTTGTCAATGTTTAAGGCTTAAGAATTTGGTTATGTGCATATTGCCAAATAAATCACGGATACAATAATTTGTTTATCTATCAGTTGATAAAACAAAGTAGGCTTCGAATTCTTTCTGACTAGTCAAGATTATATGAAGATTACAATTCATGTACAATCTAGTTAAGGTAAAGTATTTTATAAATTAATGTATTGTTTGTTTATATTGAAAGTTTGATTTTGTTCAAGGTTGGATAGAGGTTCTGTGCAATTTGGTTTGAAGTTGTTTAGGTTTAGATTTATTATACGTGTTAGTTTGTATCATGTAAAAACTAATATTGGGATTAGACAAGATGGCTTAACAACAAGTTCTGTCATTTAGTAACACTAGACTTCCAAGTTAATTTTTCAGAGATGGGTTGAGTTTACCAGTGTTTTATTTATCTTGGTTAGATTTTCCTTGTGAAACGTTTTTCTTCTTGTAGCCTATATAGTACGGGTTTTAATTTGTACTCAGTACTTGCTTGTTTTACCTGCAAAAGTTACTGATATCAACTTGTTCAAGTATGTTCAAATCACATCATAGCATTGTTTTCCTACTCCACACAATCATCTTGACAAAGTTATTTGGGGTATAACAACAAAATAGTGGCAAAGCACAAATGTCAGACTATGTCCCATTTAAATTAATTGTTTAAATATTAAAAAAAGGCAAATTAAAGAAAAACCTAAAATTTTACAAATGCATATTTAATTGATTTATAGAGATCCTAAGGAGGAAGGAAAAGAGGATTCAATGAGCTTTGAGTTGCGATCGTGGCAGGAGAGAGGGTGGGGTTTGTGTAGAAACGACGAAAATATTGAGAAGAACAGAGATTTTTGAGTAGACAGAGCTTTGGGTGGGCTTGCCGATCGAACCGCGGCTTTGGGGCGGTGCGATCGAAATGGCACATGCATGGTGTTTTTTCGGTTTCTGGCTGGTCGAGTCGCGACGTTAAGTGCGGTCAACCAACGTCGGACCGTTGTAATGCATTCTTTGGTTTCTGTTGTCTGTCCTGTCTGACTCGTGACGATTCGGCGGTCGAACGCCAGTCCGGCGTTCAGGGCTCAGGTTTTGTTTTCCTGGTTCTATTGGGATGTAGTGTTTTGGTATAGAATACAAACACATTTTGGATTTTTTGGGGAGTAGTTAAAGGGTTGTTTTGTAAGTAGCACGAAAAGAATTTTTTCTGGCTATTGGTTTAGGGTTTTTTGTTTGAGAGATTTGTTTAGAGATTTGAGTGATTTTATAATCTCTATATTGTCGTCTCGCCCCTTCTTTATTAGTGAAAACCCATCTCTCTTAAATTGCCTTGTGTGATTAGGCAATGTAAGAATTCAGCATAAAACCGTTTATTTGTGTTTGTGTTATTTTTTGGATTGTGTTTGGCCTTTTCTCTCGAACTGTGTGATTTTTCTCGGAGCCTAACTAAGTGGTCCAGAGCCCAGAGCCGCTTGGATTACAGGTGGAGTAGATCGGCTTTGGAAGCTCATCTAGGGTCTAGGGTTTCAATTGAGATTAATATGATATTTTTACTATTGTTGATCTTGTCTTCGCGTCGTGTGGGGTGAGATCTTTGGAGGCTCTTATTTAGGGTGTTCAGTTGAGGTAAAGAATCTACTTTCTCAGCGTTTGGATCTATTCTTTTAGTTTGTTCCGCATTGATTTATTGGTGTTTTTGAGAAGATGACGCTGAGAAAGGTGTTGTGAAGTGGTTCTTTGTGTCATGAAGATCATTCAAAGTTTGATATTGTACTTTAGAAGAGTAGATGTGGATAAGTTTAATGACACGACAGATCTTTGGTTTATGGAGATGTAAAGTTTTGAAATGCCGGCTCAGTGCGCAAATAATTTTAGGAAGATACTTTGGAGTTGGAACAGGCAAACCGGATGGACATTAAAGAGAATTGTTTGAAAGAAGATGAATAAACAGACGTTGGTTGATTAAAGTCTTGTTTAACTCAAGATCTAAGTATGATGTGATCATTGAGACTTTCTGCAAAGAAAATTAGGGAGATTCTAGATGAGCAAGTATTTGACAAAGATGTGTTGAGAACCGCTTGCATTGAAGAGGAGGTTTTACGCGTTCCAGTTGAAGAAGGCGAATCTCGATTTATGATCATATGAATCAACTACCACAAAGCTTCTTACGGATTTGACAAATGTGGATGTCAATGATCGTAGAGGATGATGACAAGGCATTATTGTTGAGTTTCTTACCTGAAATGAGGATATGAGACATTCGTTTCTACCTTAATTAATAGAAAAGATATCTTTTCCATTTCGTATATTGAGGCACCCGCTGCTACTTGTGAATTATCAGGGCTGTAGGAAGAAGACAAGGAGTTTTCACAAATTGATAGCAGTAGCGGAAGGTATTATCGCAAAGAGGGAAAAGTCCAAACCGAAGTAGGAATCGCAGTCTAGAGGAGCACATCCTGTAGGTGGTGAAATCAATGTGTTTTTTGTAAGTAAGATGAACATGTAGAAGTCTGAATGCCCAAAGTTAAAAGATCGAGGCTGGAAGAACTAGGGAAAAGCTATACATAGCTTCAGAGGTGAAGTATTGCCAGCTGGTGACGAAATTAGATTCGAATCCTTCGGGCTACTCGGTGTCCTGTACTACCGTCAGTTTGTTGTTGGCCGACTCTAACGGAGTGGATGGTTGGATTCGGCAGTTTTATACCATATTTGCCTATGGAGTGGGATTGGTTTCTCCAACCTTAAGGAGTTGGAAATGAAAAAATATCGTACTCATGGGTAATGATCATTCGAATGCCCTATTGGTGGCGTATTGGAACAGGGTTCAGGATCAGGAATAGTGTGACGGATGACTAGGGAGTTAAGGACAGTGAGGTTCGTGTCCGTAGTTGCCTGGAAAGAACATGCATTTCACTTTGGAAGTTTGGAAGACATCAGGCTATAGGAATTTTAGACGATGGACGTCTCTGAATGTCCAAATTGTGGTCCATGATTGTAATGAAGGGCGTCAGGAAGAAAAATTTATATTATTTGATTAGAAAGTACGGTGACAGATAGAGAGCTGATCGAATTCTATCGATTTGGTTAGAACGCGTGGCATTTAAAGGTTGGGCCATTCAGTGTTTGATTCGTGTATGGATTGGTCGAGAGTGCTTGACCTCGCAGATTGAAGTCAGTAACATGTTGGTGTGAGTAGAAGACCAATGTGAAGTTTTTGACACCGTCTATTCACCGACGAATGACCTTCTAGATGATGTTCAGTATGCAATTTGGGGGGCTGATCCAAGAAGGCATCATTGGTGTAATAGTATTTGGTTTCCTGTTTGGAGACTGTTTAGATATTTTGTGGGTTCAACGCCACCAGTCCCGTTGGAGTGAAGTCCTAAGTAGTCAATAACAATGGAAGAAGTGTATATGCAGAAAGGTAAACTTCGTTCTGAGTTGGTAGAAGTTCAAGAGGGATCCACTTCTACATTTGTGTCGAGGCTCAAAGGCAGTTTTGAGACCTTCATTGGAAAGTGAACATTAGGATAACGATGGAGGTGGCATGATTGAATGAGTAATTCATTGCTGGAGGAGCCATCGGTGTTTGATTGTTCCAATACAGTGGATTGTAAGAATAGTTCTGGTGTTGGACTGTTGGCCATATTTGGAGCCCCCTTATTAGGGTCGTTGGCCAAACATGATTAGAGTACTTTGATCTGTTAGAAGCTATTCAGATTTTTGGTTGGCTTGCGGATATTTGGATGGCCCACAATATTGTCCACATCGAGTATGTAAATTTGATCCGATGCACATTTAGAATTAAAGGCGTGTTTGGGTTAGCCAAGTATAAGGCTTTTGATTTGTTTTAGACAGTAGTGTCACATTTGACTTCAGCGGTGGAGAGTGGTTAGACAAATCAATTAGGATGTCGTTAACGGATGGAGAGTGATGCTACTCACGACGTTGGGTAGAGATTACTCCACGTTCTCTCCGATCATTCTGTAATCGTTTAGGAATTCCCCCCCTAGCCTTAGGTACACAGATTGGGGATCATGTTGATTGTGGATGCAGAGATAGTTTTGTTGATTCGAGTGCAGCTGGTGGACATCATTCAGATTTGCTATGACGTTGGTTCACCCAGGTAGAGGTGTTTTGCTTTGTTTCACTTTGAGGCAGTGAGAACAGTTATCACAGTACAATTGTTGGTGATGATCGTTGAAGGATTGAGAACCCTTCTAAGTTGATTGAGGGCCTTTGAATGCCATTTGGTACATACGGAGACTTGAATTCCTTGAGCAAAGAGGATACCAATAGACAGTCATTTTGATGCAACCGGTTTGATGATTGATAACCGCAATTTAGGTTTGTCGGCATTCTCTTTTGTTTGGTGATCTGCGACGTGTTTGTGGATGAGTCCGTTGATGTGGATTGATTCCGTTGTTGGGATTGATTCCACTACGTAGCTGGACTGCAACAAGTAGACGTTTTGTTTGTTGGTATCGGCTCAGTTTAGGAAAATTTCGTCGAGGTGGAGAATTGTAGAAACGACAAAAATATCGGAGAAGACATGATTATTGGAGGCAGACTGGAGCTTGGGTGTTGTGCCGTCGACCGTGAGCTTTGGGGCGGTCGACCGGACAACGTGCACACTACACGGGTGTTTTTTTTGAATTTCTAGGCCGGTCGCGATCGCACGGCATAAAGTACGTCGACCGGAATCTTTTAAATTGCATCTTTGGTTCTGCTATTTTTTTGTTTTTTTTTTTTTTTTTTTTTTTTTTTTTTTTTTTTTTTTTTTTCTGTCGCGGTCATCCGCGACGATATTCGGCGGTCGAGCTGTCAGTCGGTTAGCGCCTAGTTTTGGTTTTCTCCTGTTCTGTTTGGGATTAGTGTTTGGTATAAAATACAAACACGTTTTTAGGGATTTTTTGGGAGCAGTTGAAAGAGTTGTTTTGAGCACAGAAAAGAAGAGTTTTTTTTCTGGGCTATTGGTTTAGGGTTTTTGTATTGAGAAGATTTGAGAGATTTTGTTTGAAATATTTGAGTGATTTTGTAATCTCTATTTGTATCTCTCTCTTCTCTATTAGTGGAAAACCCATCCCCTTATTACCCCGTGGACATAGGCAACTTGCCGAACCACATAAAATTCGTTTGTTTGTGTTTCATGGCCTGTTTTTTGATTGTGTTTGACCTTTTCTCATCGCCGATTTATGGATTTCCCTCGTCCCAAGCAAGTGTTCAGCAACAACAGTTGGGTTGGGGTTGAGGCGTAGTCAAGGAGGGAGAGGTAGGGGTGAGAGGGTAGTCGGCAATGGTTTTGGGGGTTGAGGTGTTGTCAGTCGGAGAGGGAGAGGTTAAGTTGAGGTGTAGTAGTTGGATGAGGGAGAGGAAAAGGAGGAGGGGCGGCGAAAAGTTGGTGGAGGGAGAGAAAGAGGCGGGAGTTGTGGAATCGTGAGATTAAGGATTTTTTTTCTTCGTCTTTTTGAGATTGAATCAAAAGAGGGGGAGAGAAACGAAGCTGATGGGTTTTTACTGTACGGGTTAGGTACGTCCGGTTGAGTCGCATATTAAATTGAAATCAATAATGAAAAGGCTTAGAAGCAACTGTTATGCGTTAACGCAGCACTTATTGCAAGCAAACTATGAAATATGCGTAACAAAGCGCTATCTTTCATTGCTATTCATCGATATTGTTATGGGAGTGTATGCTAACTTGCAATTTGCGGTGGCTATTAGTCTCTATTATTCACACAGTGAAGATTCTGACAAAGGATCTTTGAACAGTTAGAAAAAATCTAGTTTAGGGTTCTACAATTGCCTGGAATAATACACTATTTTTGGATGCCTGTTAACTTAAATGGATATTCATACTTGACTAGAGGACAAAAAATTCATTTTGTAGCGCATTATACTTATCACGTTAAGGTGCTACTCTTTTGATCCAAAATCATCCTTTTTTTAAACCTATCCTGCTACCTGAATGACACAAGATAAGTTTCTTGATGTATGGTTGACATTGTGTCTTTTCCAGAACTAGTATTTACTAAGGGACATGTCTTTGCAGTCATTTCGCTTGAATTGAATTTTTCGTGATATAAAGCCTCTTAACCCGCAAAGACCAACATCATCTTGCCTATGCAAACAACAGTTAAAAGTAAACTACAGTTAGACTTTAGAAACTCCAATCAAGATTGATTTTTCTGTTAGTGCACAATGGCAACACAACAAGAATACCATTAAGCTAAAGTTTGTGTAGCTAATTAGAAAATATGGTTAAACCGTTTAAAAGATTGTAAGTGGGCAGTTTGCGAATCATCTACTACTGAGAACAATACTATGGTGAAGAAGCTCAAAGTGAAACGCCTTCCTGACTCCTTTGTTTTATTTACTGGCTTTTCCGCTTCGGACTAAAGAGTAAACTTCTATTTGCATTAAGTAGACTGTGAATCTGTGTTTAAACTCCTTTGGAAAGGTGAATATGATTTCTTCTTACGGTACTCGTCTTTTTTTTTTCAACGGCTGTCTGGCCTTTTAAATCAGGACTTACATTTTGGTTCAATATATTACA
>NC_033796.1:99384207-99412253 GCF_001876935.1 Asparagus officinalis
ATGAAGGCAGCTTGAAGCCATCGCTGAAATGGTCGAATTATTTACTTCCCAGGATCAGATGTTATAATTCACGCCATCATAATTGAATGTTGATTCATGGTTAAGTCACGCTGTATTCGATCTGGTTGTCACATGTATTAAGGCTAAGAATTGGTTATTGCATATTGAAATAAACACGATCAAAATTTGTTCTATCTAATCAGTTGATAAACAAAGTAGCTTCGAATTCTTTCTGACTAGTCAAGATATATTGAAGATTACATTCAAGTACAATCTTAGCTTAAGGTAAGTATTTTATAGATTAATTATTGTTTGTTTATATTGGAAGTTTGATTTTCGTTCAAGTTTGATAGAGGTTTCGCATTTTGGTTTGAAGTTGTTTAGTTTAGATTTATTATAGTGTTAGTTTTATCTGTAAAAACTAATATTGGGTTAGACAAGATGCTTAACAACAAGTTCTCTGTCATTTAGTAACCACTAGGACTTCCAAGTTAATTTTTTTCAGAGATGGGTTGAGTTTTACCAGTGTTTTATTTATCTTGTTAGATATTTCCTGTGAAACAGTTTTTCTTTCTTGTAGCCTATATAGTAGGGTTTTTAATTTGTCTCAGTACTTGCTTGGTTTACCTGCAAAAGTTACTGATATCAACTTGTCAAGTATGTTCAACTCACATCATATCATTGTTTTCCTACTCCACACAATCATCTTGACAAAGGTTATTTGGGGTATAACAACAAAATAGTGGCAAAAAGCACAAAGTCAACTATCGGTCCCATTTAAATATGTTTAAATATTAAAAAAGGAAATTAAAGAAAAACCTAAGAATTTTACAAATGCATATTTAATGATTTATAGAGATCCTAAGGAGGAGGAAGAGGATTCAATGAGCTTTGAGTTGGCGAATGTGGCAGGAGAGAGGGTGGGGGTTGGTGTAGAAACGACGAAAATATTGGAGAAGAACAAGATTTTTGGAGTAGACAGAGCTTTGGGTGCTTGCCGATCGACCGCGAGCTTTGGGGCGGTCGATCGGAAATGTGCACACTGCATGGTGTTTTTTTCGGTTTTCTGGCTGGTCGATCGCGACGTTAAGTGCGGTCAACCACGGACCTTGTAATGCATTCTTTGGTTTCTGTTGTTCTGTCCTGTCGACCGTGACGATTTCGGCGGTCGAACGCCAGTCGGGTCAGGCTCAGTTTTGGTTTTCCTGTTCTATTTGGGATTAGTGTTTGGTATAAATACAAACACATTTTAGGATTTTTTGGGGAGTAGTTGAAAGGGTTGTTTTGAGTACAGAAAAGAGAATTTTTTCTGGGCTATTGGTTTAGGGTTTTTGTTTGAGAGATTTGTTTAAGAGATTTGAGTGATTTTATAATCTCTATTTGTACTCTCCCTTCTTTATTAGTGAAAACCCATCCTCTTATTGCCTTGTGGACGTAGGCAACTTGTCGAATCACATAAAATCCGTTTATTTGTGTTTGTGTTATTTTTTGGATTGTGTTTGGCCTTTTCTCTCGACGTTTGTGTGATTTTCTCGGAGCCTAACAAGTGGTTTCAGAGCCCAGACCGCTTGGGATTAGGTGGAGTAGATCGCTTTGGAAGCTCATCTAGGGTCTAGGGTTTCAATTGGAGATAAATATGATATTTTTACTATTGTTGATCTTGTCTTCCGTCGTGTGAGGGTGAGATCTTTTGGAGGCTCTTATTAGGGTTTCAGTTGGAGGTAAAAATCTACCTTTCTCACAGTTTGGATCTATCTTTTAGTTTGTTCCGCATTGATTTATTGGTGTTTTGAGGAAGATGACTGAGAAAGGTGTTGTGAGTGGTTCTTTTGTCATGAAGATCATTCAAAGTTTGAATATTTACTTTATGAAGATAGATGTGGAGAAGTTTAATGACACGAACAATTTTGGTTTATGGAGATGTAAAGTTTTGAATGCGCTCAATGCGCAAAATTTAGAAGATACTTTGGAGTTGGACGGCAAACCGGATGACATTAAAGAGAATGTTTGAAAGAAGATGAATAAAACAACGTGTGGTGTGATTAAGTCTTGTTTAACTCAAGATCTAAAGTATGATGTGATCATTGAGACTTCTGCAAAGAAGAATTAGGAGATTCTAGAGAGCAAGTATTTGACAAAGAGTGTTGAGAACCGCTTGCATTTGAAGAGGAGGTTTTACCGTTTCCAGTTGAAGAAGGGAATCTCGATTAGTGATCATATGAACAACTACACAAAGCTTCTTACGGATTTGACAAATGTGGATGTCATGATCGAGGATGATGACAAGGCATTATTGTTGAGTTTCTTACCTGATGAGGAATATGAGACATTCGTTCTTACCTTAATTAATAGAAAGATATCTCTTTCGTATAGTGAGGCCACCGCTGCTCTTGTGAATTATCAGCTTAGGAAGAAAGACAAGGAGTTTTCAATTGATACAGTAGCGGAGGTATTGATCGCAAGAGGGAAAAGTCCAAACCGAAGTAGGAGATCGCAGTCTAGAGGAGCACATCCTGTAGGTGGTAGAAATCAATGTGTTTTTTGTAAAGAAGATGAACATTAGAAGTCTGAATGCCCAAAGTTAAAAGATCGAGCTGGGAAGAACTAGGGAAAAGCTATACAAGCTTCAGAGGTGAATATTGCCAAAGCTAGTGACGATAATTTAGATTCGAATCCTTCGGGCTACTCGTGTCCTGTACTACCGTCAGTTTGTGTTGCCGACTCTACGGAGTGGATGTTGGATTCGGATGTTTTATACCATATTTGCCCTAGGAGGGATTGGTTCTCCAACCTTAAGGAGTTGGAAAGAAGAAATATCGTACTCATGGGTAATGATCATGAATGCCCTATTGGTGCTATTGGAACAGTTCAGATCAGAATGTGTGACGGGATGACTAGGGAGTTGAAGGAAGTGAGGTTCGTTCCGTAGTTGCCGAAGAACATCATTTCACTTGGAGTTTTGAAGACATCAGGCTATAGGGTAATTTTAGACGATACGTCTCTGAATGTCACAATGTGGTCCATGATTGTAATGAAGGGCGTCAGGAAGAAAAATTTATATTATTTGATTAGAAGTACGGTGACAGATAGAGAGCTGACGATTTCTATCGATTTGGTTAGACCGTGGCATTTAAGGTTGGGACATTCGAGTGTTGATTCCGTGTATGGATTGGTGAGAGGTGCTTTGACCTGCAGATTGAAGTCATGTGAACATGTTGGTGTGAGTAAGAAGACCAATGTGAAGTTTTGACACCTCTATTCACCGAGCGAAGGACCTTCTAGATGATGTTCACGTATGCATTTGGGGGCTATCCAAGAAGGCATCATTGGGATGTAATAGGTATTTGGTTTCCTGTGTTGGAGACTGTTTTAGATATTTGTGGGTTGCAACCAAGTCCCGTTGGAGTGAAGTCCTAGTAGTCAATAACAAGTGGAAGAAGTGTATATGCAGAAAGGTAATACTTCGTTCTGAGTTTGGTAGGAAGTTCAAGAGGGATCCACTTCTACATTTGTGCTGAGCTCAAGGCAGTTTGAGACACTTCATTGGAAAGGAAACATTAGGATAACGAGATGAGGTGGCAGATTTGATGAGTAATTCATTGCTGGAGGAGCATCGGTGTTTGATGTCAAGCAGTGGATTGTAGAGAAGTTCTGGTGTTGAGACTTTGGCATATTGGAGCCACCTTATTTACGGGTTGTCGTCTGCCACGATTAGAGTATTTGGATCTGTTAGAGCTATTTCAGATTTTTGGTTGCTTCGGATATTTGGATGCCCAACATATTGTCACATCGAGGATGTAAAATTTGATCCGAGTGCACATTTAGAATTCAAAGGCGTGTTTGGTTACCAAGTATAAGGCTTTGATTTTGTTTAGAGCAGTAGTGTCACATTTGACTCTCAGCAGGTGGAGAGTGTTAGACAAATCATTAGGATGTCGTAACGGATGGAGAGTGATGCTACTCCACGTTGGGTAGAGATTACTCCACGTTCTCCGATCATTCTGTATCGTTTAGGATTCTAGCTTAGGTGACACAGATTGGGGATCATGTTGATGTGGATGCAGATGATGAGTTTGTTGATTCGAGTGCAGCTGGTGGACATAGTTCAGATTTGGCTATGACCGTTGGTTCACCTCAGGTAGAGGTGTTTGGTTTGTTTCACTTTGAGGCCAGTGGGACAGTTATCACCTACAAATTTGTTGGTGATGATCGTGAAGGATTGAGAACCCTTCTAGTTGATTGAGGGCCTTTGAATGCCATTTGGTAAACTACGTGAGACTTGATTCCTTGAGCAAGAGGATACATAGACAGTCATTTTGATGCAACCGGTTTGATGAGTTGATACCGACATTTTAGAGTTTGTTCGCATTCTCGTTTGGATTCTCGACGTGTTGTGGATTGAGTCCGTTGATGTGGATTGATTCCGTTGTTGTGGATTGATTCCACTACGTACTGGACGCAACAAGTAGGACGTTTGGTTTGGTTGGTATCGGCTCAGTTTTAGGAAAATTTCGTCGAGGTGGAGAATTGTAGAAACGACAAAAATATCGGAGAAGAACATGATTTTGGAGCAGACGGAGCTTTGGGTGTTTGCCGGTCGACCGTGAGCTTTGGGGCGGTCGACCGGAAACGTGCACACTACAGGGTGTTTTTTTTGATTTTCTAGCCGGTCGATCGCGGCATCAAGTACGGTCGACCGTGAATCTTGTAATGCATTCTTTGGTTTCTGCTGTTCTGTCCGGTCAACCGCGACGATTTCGGCGGTCGACTGTCAGTCGGGTTAGGCCTAGTTTTGGTTTTCCTGTTCTGTTTGGGATTAGTGTTTGGTATAAATACAAACACGTTTTAGGGTTTTTTGGGGAGCAGTTGAAAGAGTTGTTTTGAGCACAGAAAAGAGAGTTTTTTCTGGGCTATTGGTTTAGGGTTTTTGTTTGAAAGATTTGAGAGATTTGTTTGAAATATTTGAGTGATTTTGTAATCTCTATTTGTACTCTCCCTTCTCTATTAGTGAAAACCCATCCCCTTATTACCCCGTGGACATAGGCAACTTGCCGAACCACATAAAATTCGTTTGTTTGTGTTCATGCCGTTTTTTTGATTGTGTTTGACCTTTTCTCTCGGCCTTTATGTGATTTCCTCGGTGCCCAACAAGTGGTTTCAGCACAACAGTTGGGGGTTGGGGTTGAGGCGTAGTCAGAGAGGGAGAGGTAGGGGTTGAGAGGGTAGTCGGAAATGGTTTTGGGGGTTGAGGTGTTGTAGTCGGAGAGGGAGAGGTAGAGGTTGAGGTGTAGTAGTTGGTGAGGGAGAGGAGAAGGAGGAGGGCGGCGAAAAAGTTGGTGGAGGGAGAGGAGAAGAGGCGGCGGAGTTGGTGGGAATCGTGAGATTAGGATTTTTTTCTTCGTCTTTTGAGATTGAATCAAAGAGGGGAGAGAGAAACGAAGCTGATGGGGTTTTTACTTACGGGTTAGGTACGGGTCCGGTTTGAGTCGCATATTAAATTGAGAATTCATAATGAAAAGCTCTATTAAGCACTGTTATGCGTTAAACGCCACTATTGCAAGCAAATATGAAATAGCGTACAAAGCGCTATCTTTCATTGCTTTCATCGATATTGTTATGGGTAGTGGATGCTAACGCAATTTGCGGTGCTATAGTGGCTCTATTTTCAACAGTGAGATTCTTGACAAAGGATCTTTGAACAGTTAGAAAAATCTAGTTGGTCTACAATTTGCCTGGAATAATAAACACATATTTATATGGATGCTGTTAACCTTAAAATGGAGTATTCATGCATGAATGGGAGCAAAAAAGTCATTTTGTAGCCATTATACTTATCACTTTAAGGTGCTACTCTTTGATCCAAAATCATCCTTTTTTTAAACCTATCCTGATACCTGAATGACCAAGATAAGTTTCTTGATGTATGGTTGACATTGTGGTCTTTCCAGACTAAGTTATTTACTAAGGGACATGTCTTTGCAGTCAGTTTCCTTGATTGAATTTTCTGTAGTAAAGCCTCTTAATTCCCAAAGACAACATCATCTTGCTATGCACACAGTTAAATAAACTACAGTTAGACTTTAGGAAACTCCAATCAGATTTGATTTTTCTTTAGTGCACAATGGCAACAACAACAAGAATAACGCATTAAAGCTAAAGTTTGTGTAGCTCAACTTAGAAAACTATGGTTAAACCGTTAAAAGATTCGTAAGTGGCAGTTTGCGAATCATCTACTACTGAGAACAAACTATGGTGAAGAAAGCTTCAAAGTGAAACTGCCTTCCTCTCCTTTTGTTTTATTTATTGGCTTTTCGCATTCGTACTAAAGAGTAGAACTTCTATTTGCATTAAGTAGATGTGAATCTGTGTTACCTCCTTTTGGAAGGTGAATATGATTTCTTCTTTACAGGGTACTGTCTTTTTTTTTTCAACCTGTCTGGCCTTTTAATCAGGACATTACATTTTGGTTCAATATATTAAAATAATAATATTTGATCTAATAATTTGATCATGATGCTTTTGAACATGAGTGAAACTCTCTCTCTCTCTCTGTGCGTGCGTGTGTGTGTAAATGTTGGGGGAAAAAAATCAAAGAACCCAACAAATAATTGCAACATTTTAAGCCATCTCCAGTTTTTTGCATTCATGTGTTTTACGTATACTTCTGAGCTTCAAGAGGATACACGCGAACATTTCCATTAATAAAAGAAAATACAACTCCCATGAGCTAGGCACCATTTTTCTGCTTTTTGGGTAGACGCAAATCCCCAAATCTTATTGCTCACCTTATAACTTTGCATTGTTGAGGAAGCAAAAGAGACAGACTAGCATCTTCTCATTTGCTGGGGGTTTCTATAGGCTATAGCTAACACTATTGATGGTGTGGATAAATTTGTGATACTTGTCACCTCTTGGAAAGAAAAGCATACTTATGAAGTTGTGAACATAAGAAGAATAGTCATTTTCTGTTTCCACTGGGAAGTAATTGCATAAAGCAACTTGGTATCCTTCATCTTGAACTTGCTGGATGGAGTATAAATAGGCCAGAATAGAGTCATGCAAAGCTCTCCACGTCAGATCAGTTACGTTTGCTATTAACTTATGTTGTATGTATCAATAGATTCGGGTATTGAAGTTCTCATCAATGGATTAGGCTACAGACCTGATTCCTTAAGAGTTACCTAGGTCAAATTAAGGTTTGTGATAATTCTCCATGCAAGTAAAATTTCAATTTTACCTATCATTCTGACTTGTTATACCTTGGAACATTTTCAAAAATTACTTTATATTGGAACATTTTCAAAAATTCCTTTATATTATCGGCCCAAGGTTTAGTTGTGGCTGTACAAAAATGTTTGAAATTGTCTCATTCTGTTAACAGTTACTGAATTCTTATAGCAGATAGGTTGACTCTTGAATTTAGTTCCTCTAACCATTACACCAAAACTCCGAAGTTATGGTGAGGGTCTAGAATTATAGTTTTATATTAATTCTAACATGCCCCCGCAGGTTGAACGCCCTTTTTTATGGGTCGAAACCTGGACTCACGCAGCGGTGTCAATTTTTAGAAAACCCGCTTAAAATTCGTGGCCGGTGGGATTTGAACCTGGGTTGCTCTGATACCATCTTAAATTTAGTTCCTCTAAAAATTACACAAAAACTCCGAAGTTATGGTGATGGTCGAAGATTATAGTTTTATATTAATTCTAACATTAACAATTATTTCCTGTTTTCCGACAGGCCGCTGATGTCGTACTTGCTGAAACAAGATGTGCCATGCACATGGTAAGAACAGACCTTCACGATTGCTTCTAGTGTTTTCGTCACTTTTCTTGTAAAATCAGTTAGTGTCTGAGAAGTGAATCAAACAGGTGTTTGAGGGCATAGCTTCTAATACAGGGAACACATTTCTTTGTAGCAGATATAGATGTTGAGAGTTCTACCAGAATATATAAAACTGGTTTCTACTGGAAAGTTGCTATTGTGAACAGAGATGACAGTAGCACCCAACACTGCTTTCTACTGGGAAGTTGCTATTGTGCATCCGTTGCCCTAAAATCTGCATGATTTTATTAGTTTCCTTCTGTATCTCTTAAACATCTCAATATATGACTGGGTTGAGTTTGCTTATTGGGATCTCTAATCAATGGAGAGTTATTTAAACATTGACATATTTTTTCTGTACTTGTTCAGTATGTCTGATGGAAATCAGTTTTAAGAGGAGGCAAACTATCCACATGATCCCTTTTGGATTTTCGAAAAAGCTTGGTTGCAACAGGTTTTTCTTTGTTTCTTTCTCTATTTGTATTTACTTCCTTTATTTTGTTTTATTTCTTTTCTGAGAACTAAGATGGTGGCTGAACTCGAGTATTTTTAAGGAGAGCATCACGACTACTGGCAGAAAGTAAAGAGCTCACAGATAGTGGAAACATACCTAAAAAAGACCGTATAACCTCCGAGTAACAAAAAGAACTCTTCTGAACCTAACCAGCAGTACTACATTGACAACCAGGATATTCTAAATGAGCGGCAATCAAGATTTTTTTTATTGCTACAATTGCTTAGTTCTTCAGTACAACAATGTCTTTGTGTTTCGGTTTTCTGAAAGAATAAATTTTCTAAATAAACCAATTCATATTTTTTTTTAAATCGACCCACTCCTGTTTTTTTTTACAAATATCGATCCACTTCGTGGCCACGTCAGTATCATGGCCACAAAGTGGGCCGATTTTTTGTTAAACGCGTTGCTAAATAGTCGGGGTTGCTAACCCCGACTATTTTGGACGCCCTGGGTAATTTACAAGCTAAATTAGTCGGGGTTCGAAACCCGACTAATTTAACACACTTTCTAATTGGTCGGGATTGGGAACCCCGACGAATTCGAAAGCCTTAGTTCGAAATGGTCGGGGTTCCCAACCCCGACCATTTAGCAGAGAGCAATACCCCAGTTGACGAGTTGAGTTGGAAAAATAGCCAAGGGACCAAATAGTCGGGTTTGTTAACCCCGACTATTTGTTCTGGGTCGGCCCTAGGCCCGTCCCCTATATAAGACCCCCAAACTTTCTCCCCCTCCCAACCATTCGTTCCCAGCCGCCACCCTCTCCTCAAAATCGTCGCTCTTCTCCCCCAAAACTCCTAGTTGCTACCGATCTCGGATTTCAACCTTAATTTTCGGCCGAATTTCATTGTGAAAGATTTATAAGGTAGTTTCTCTACATTCTCTCCTCTTTTAACATGTAGAAATCTAGGGTTCCTTAAAAACGAATTTCTAGGGTTTGAACTCTACTTGTAGTGGTTTATTTAGAAAATTTATTCTTGTTGTAGTTGTAATTAAACATTTAGGGCATAGAATGCTCAATTTTAGGGTTTAGGATTTGAGGGTTTAGGGTTGTAATTGGGGTTTAGGGTTGTAATTTGGGGTTTAGGGTTGTAATTGATAATATTTTTTAAACTTTTGCATTTAAATGATATAATTTTCTTTTGCATAGATTGAACAATATGATTTTTATTGTTTGCTCTTATGGTGAAAAAATTAATTATAGAATGAATAATATGCTAACGTACGTCGGAGGGGTAACGACGCCGTTAATGATCTCGTAATCATATAGTTATTGTGACTTGGTTAATGAATTACACTCAGTTACAGCAATTGACCCACGAGAGTACCGACTAAAAATAATATGCAATTAGCCCATAACTTTTGATAGAACGTCCGCAGTTGAGATCTCAAACGATCATCATATGAGTATTATGTTTAATTTAAGCAAGTCACAACCAACGATAGAATTGTTTATTGAAAATTTGCCACATAGTTCGTGCCAAATATTCAACCCTCCAAGAGAATTATCATACATGTTAAATTTGGGAGTTGAGTCTGATGGTTTTCTTTCTTCTTCGAGTGAAATGGAGCGGACTCAATTTCAATATCACAGTGGTGCACCTTTATTTGGTGGAACGTCAAATGTCATGAACAATTAAGTCCTTTATGAAAATATAAGGCCGTTAAGAGGGGCAATAGTTGAAGAGGATGAAAGAAGCAACACCTCTGAAGGTGAAGATGAAGATAGCTCATCAATTGATAGCATACAATTTGTGAGTGAAGATGATGAAGAGAATTCGAATTGGCCCAATGAACTTATGTTAATAATGAATATATTGAGTACGAAGAACCACCTGTAGGCTGTCAAAAATTACTACAACGTGATCATCATGATGGCAATCACCCCTGTGTTTCTCAGTGATGAGAGTTACAAGTTGATGACTCTCATACTGTAAAAAGCCAAATGCAAAGATTACACAATGACGATCTTTGTAGAACTTGGAAAGAAATTACAATTAACGATATCTTTAAAGCAAAACGTGGGGCTCACCCCTCGTTCAAACTTAAAACGCGAGGGTCACACCTGCGTCCAAACTCAAAACACGAGGGTCATACCCACGTTCAAACTTAAAACACGAGGGTCACCCTCGCGTTTCACAGGCTAAACGCGAAGGTCGCTCCAGAATGCGAATCTCGCGTTTGACTTGTTCAAACACGTTTTGAACGGTTCCAAAACTATTTGGACGTAATGAGGGCATTAAACCCCTATTAAGAGCAATTTAAGGGGTCGGTTATATCCCTATAACCCTATAAATACCTGAGAAATCAGCTAAAACCAAGTCTTTTGGATCCTAGGAGCTTCTTGAGAACCCAAGGGGGGACCTTTAGAGCCTATAAGGGAGAGCTCGAGAAGGTTTTTGGAGAGCCTTTAGGGGAGGCTTTGGAGCCTTTTGCCGATCTCAGGAGGTTTCGTCTCTCTGCAATCAAGACGGGATAACTGATCCTCTCAAGATGTCGACGTTGAAAGTTACAATTTGACGACTTCAACGACAACGAACGAGAGTTACAACTTGACGACTCTTGCCTCTTCAGAAACCAGAGTACAAAGGTTACAATCTGACAACTTTTGTATTCTGAGGAGATTTGATGCAGAGGTGACGCATAGACTACAACTTGACGATCTCTGCATCTTCGAAGCCAAACACGACCTTCGCGTTTCATCAATAAACGCGACACTCACGTTTCATTAACAAAACGCGACCTTCGCGTTTCATCAACTAAACGCGGAGGTCACCCCCACGTTCAAAAGCTAAATGCGAGGCTCACCTCCGCGTATTGAAGCTAAACAAGAATCTCTCATTTTGACTGTTTCAAATCACTTGAACAATTACCCATTTAATGGGGGCGATTAAGCCCCTATTAAGGAGCAATTTAAAGGGTCAGTTATGTTGGCCTTCTTGTTTTGATGATGATTTACAAACAATTTACTACTAATGTTGTTTGTCTAGTGTTTGTGTTTTTGTATTTATTCTAGGCAAACAACGAGTTGGAGGATGGATGGAATAGCGCTTCAACGACGATATCAAATGGAGGTTGGCGGAATTGTGGAGTGAAGCAATATGCAATTCAAGTTAAAGATCAAGTTCAAGCTTCATCCGCAAATATATCAAGTCAAGCCTATTGAAGATCAAGATCAAGCTTTGGTATATTTAGTTTAGGTTTTATATTATGTGTGTTAGATACTCTAAGCTCAATATCATATACACACACGTATTTGGTTTCTATGCATATATATAGTTATATATATACATGCATGGTTTTGAGTTTTCATGCTTTGGACACACTTGCAAAATACATGAGTTTTCACAAATAAAAATTTCAATTTGAGAAATTCTTTTTCTAACATGTGTGTTTTCATGTTTACAAACATTTCGCAAAGTTTCATCAAGTTTGAAATTGATTTGTTATGTTTAAAGGAATTTACAAATTCACGTTTTCGTTCGTGCACATGTTCGTGCATGTTTTACAAAACTGATAAGTTTTCACAAATGAGAAGTTATATTTGAAACATTCTTTCTCTGACATGTTTATCTACATGTTTATAAACTTTCCTCCAGTTTTTACTATTTTTGGAGTTGATTTACTATGCCCAATTGATTTTACAAAATCGTGTATCACAGCAGATTTTCAGAAACTGTATTTTTGTGTTCAAACATTTATTTCTCTCAACTGGGAAATGATTTTTCAGAAATTCTTTCTCTGACATGTTATTCTACATGTCTAGAACATTCCCACAAAATTTCATAATTTTTGGAGTTCATTTGGTTTGGGCTTTTGTTTGAGGTATTGGGAGGCTATAAATACCCCCTTATACCTCAGTTTTAAGACATCAAAGAGAATGTTTTAAAATAGTTTAACAAAGGTTTAAACTTGTTTAGTGCTTGTTAAAGTTTGGTTTAAAGAGCTTTTAATTGAGGGTTTGAGTTTGTGAATTCAATTTCACAAGAGCAAGTGGAGATCATCCTTGGTGTTTGAGCATTCATTCTTCTCCCTCTCTCTTGTCATCTATAGAGAAGTTTCCTTAAACTCAATTCTAGCATTTTATAAGTTTGTTCTTAATTTCATAAGCTAGATTTCATATTGAGTTTATATTGTTTTATCTCTTTGTTCACACACAACCTATTGAGCTTATTGTATTTACATTCATAGTATAATTTGGGGTTGTGGGTTTGTGACTTAGAGTTGTGCTTAATTGAGTTCTCACCTTGTTAGAGAGAACAATCATTGATTTATATTGTGTTTAATTGTGAGGATTCACTTGTAATACACTTGTACAACGAGAGAAGTGTGTGGTGAGAGACGGGGTCGAATCCAAGAGGAGTGGCGTCGGTTGACGTGCCTAGGGAGAGGTTGTAACCGAGCACTTGAGGAGGAGGACACGGGCTAGGACCAACACTTAGTGTGTGAGGTGTGATTACATAGTGATTGTATTGTGAGGTGTAAACGTTGTTCGGGTGAACGTAGAAAACCCGGTTGTGATAGTGGAGATCTCCTCGAGGTGAGGAGCGGGGACGTAGGTCGTGGGGACCGAACCTCGTAAACATATCGTTTTGTTTGTGATTGCATTGGCGTACTTTTACATTCGTGCTTATTATTCATATTGCCTTTGTCAATTGCTCATTGTTGTTTTTTCCCTCTATCTAGCTTATGATTAATTCACCCTTGTGTAAATTTTATATCCTTGCACATATATTGTCTATATCTCTTTGTTAGGATATATTTTATTGTTCATATATCCTTACACATATTTCTATCATATAGGATATATCACCTTGTGTACATTACATATTCTTGCACATAACTCTTTATATATCTATCTTGCAAGAATATATTTGTTAAGTAATTTTAATTGGCATTTAATCGGATTAGATTAGCATAAGACCCTAATCACCCCCCCCTCTAGGGTCTAACAAGTTACACCCCTTAAAACCCTGTAAATAGCTAATTTCACATCATAAAAAGGGAGGAACTTTGATTGGCTTTTTGTTGGAGCATTGTTGGAGCTTTCGGCTTGGCTCTTTGAACCATTCTCGGTTGAAGAATTTGGAGATTGACTGTTTAGCCTATTTTTGTTAAAAGGATCACATTTCCTTTTTGAAATTAACTCTGCTACAGAGTTCTTAAACTTGTTTAGAGTTCTAAACTTGCCTCTCAAGTTCTTCCCGTCGTCAAGGTCAAGAGGAATAGACGAAGCTCTGCGAAGCGAGGTGCTCGGATCATCAACGGGATACAAGATTCAAACTCCCATCACTACCAAGAAGAACCTAGTTTTAAATAAAGAGAAGGATCTCTATTGATTCCTTCTTTCTTTTGTAAATCGGGAGAATGATAAGAAGAATTATAATTTTTTTTTCTAAGTTGGTTAGAGAGAGATTACTTTGAGAGATTGTGTTCATTCTCTTCCTAAGACAGTTAGGGAGATTAATACAAAATCAGTTATTCTCATTTATTCTTTAAATTTTTTCTCGCAAACAAAAGATGACGACTCTGCTGGAGACTAGCTTTTTCACTAATGAAGAAGTAGTGGCGTAATTCAACACCAACCTCGCTGGAACTACAGTCGAAACTCTGACCGTGGAGTTCGGTCAAGCCAAGTATGAGGAGTTTCTCTCCTCCGGATCCCTTAGCCCTAAGGCTATGCGAAAGATTCGCAAAGTCTCTAAAGAGACTAAAGCTCCTCCCACTGTTGATTCATCAAAGAAGCATCTCTCATCTGGATCATACTGTTCATACAATCCCCTCTCTGAAGGAGAAGACCTGGTTTCAACTGAACTCGTCAACCGAGTTGGAGACCTTACACCCGTGCCTAAAACAAAAAGTATCGGGTCACAAGAGGCCAATTATCATGGCTAACTTGATCATTATAGATAGTGACATCACTGTGGAAGCCTCAAATCAGGCTAAGAAGAACGCTGCTCGACGAAGGAGAAGATCTCTACGATGAGCACAACTCCGAGAAAGTCGATCTTTCAATCAACGCGAAGTTCACCTTTGTGAGCCTCAACGTGACCCTGAGCTCCGTGTTTCTATTCTAGAATGTGAGCCTCGCATTTATGTGTCCAAACATGAGCCTCGCGAGGGCCAAATTGAACGAGACCCTCAGTGGTGCGTTTTACAACCAAAACGCGAAACTCAAGACCGTGTTGAACATGAACCTCAGCTTCGTGTTTCTCAGTCAAAAAGCGACCCTCATGTTCCCATTCTCAAACACGACCCTCACGTCACTGCTGAAGAACGTGACCCTCGCGTATTGATCACATATGGAGACCCTTGTGTTGCTAAGCCAAAATGCGGACCTCGCATTCCAAGTGCCAAACACGACCTTCGCGTCCATGCTTTCGAACGCGACCCTCACGTCTCTTCTCCTCAACGTGACCCTTGCGTTTTAGTGTGACTCTTGCATTATTAATGCTAAACACGATGTGTCAAGTCGTGTTCAAGCTGGCCGACATAGACTTCAAATCCATCAAGAACCAATCCCGTCCAGCTAAAGATAGGGGGTTCCAATTAAAACCTCACGTTCAGTGAGTAACTACTCTCGAGTCTCTACAACAGATTTGAGAGAGTTCATGTTAAGAGAAAGACCGGGTCAATGAGTCGCTCATCCATGTCAATGTGAACGACTAAGTTCTACGGTCCTCTCGGGATGTTAATGCTGCTCACATGCGGCCAAGCCCTCGGTGTTCATCCGATTAACGAACGTCGCTTTACCCAGTAAACGATAACATTTTTACAAGAAGAGGACTTCGGAGGATGAATACTTTGGAGTCACTTTTAACATGGTGAGTATAGGGAGATCATCAATCCCTAATTCCGACGTGGCAGAGATAGATCAGTCCCCTGGCTTGAAAGAGATCCTGAGTGAGTTTGGTGGAATCTATTAGCACACTCGAACTAGAAAGAGAGTCATACCTCCTATCAACTACCGAAAGTTGGCTAAAGGAAATGAGTCTAATGATGAACACTCATCTATCACAGAATCTCAATCCTCTAGCTCTTTCGTAGAACACGAGAGATCTACTTATATGACGAGATACCCTGAAGTTCTTGTGAAGAGACATGATGAGCAGGAAGTCATGCTCAAATCACAGCAGGAGGCCATCAATGAACTCCGTATCCTGATGGTCCAGATTGTCGCAGGCAGGGCCAAGTCCCAGAAGATGGACTCGCTGGCAAGACAAAAATCTTCCTGAAGAGGTGGATCATCTTCATCCTGACCTCCCACAAGTAGGAGGAAGGAAAAAGCAATTGAGACTTCCGGTCAGGAAGCTCATCATATCATCCAGTCCACAAAATTGATAGAACTAGAAGCTCGTCTCAATGCCATTGTCAATAGAAGCAAGCTTCAAGATGAGGGAGTTGTTAAGCCCTATCTTGCAGAGTGGGATACAACCCTTTATCCTCCAAAATTTGAAGTCCCAACTCTACGAGCTTTTGACGGCACGAGATCACCGGACCAACATATCTACTATTTTAAGTCACAGACTAGGAATATGATATCAAACGACACCATACTGGCTTGTTTGTTCATTGACACCCTCAAGAGAGTTACCTTTGAATGGTTCAGGAAACTGCCTATCGAATGTATCCAGAAGTGGACGGATCTAGAGAAACTATTCTTGTCAATATTCTTTGAAGACGACGCATATGTCTCTGTCCCTACCATTCTTGCCACTAAGCAGGAGAAGGGAGAACCCATCAAAGCCTTCGTCGAAAGATTCTGAAGCGTGGCTCTTCGATGTCCGTCAGGTATGATACAGTCTACACTGGTGAAAACCTATTGACACAACCTGCAAAACAATCTCCTAGCCTAAATAGGGGTCGCAGAATGCCATTCCTGGAGATAACTAGTCTCCAAGGTGAACAGGCTCAAGAAATTGTGGTCAGGCTCAAAGCTGAAGAAGAAATTAAGAAGGGTTAAAACTGAAGATGATGTTCGACATCATGCGAGCATATCATCGTTTCAGAGTGGGGGTTGGTTATTTGGAATTGAATCTTCTAAGTTATCATGTTCAATAATACACCTCTATCAACTTTAAAGATCTTTCCCAAATCAACTTATCAATCTTCCCTGGCTAAGATTATAAGGCCACAACACTATCAAGTTAACAGTACACCTTTGATAGTCAAAGTCGTTCGACATCAAGCGAGCACGTCATCATTCCAGAGTGGGGGTTGGTTATTTGGAATTCATTGAAGTTGTCATGTTTAACAAAATACCTCTATCAACTGCAAATTTCTTCCCCAACAAAGATGATAAGGTCACAACACTATCAAGTTAACATGACACCTCTGATAGTCCCCAATTGGATTCGTGATACCATGCACCAATAATGTAGCAAAGCACAATGCCTTGCTACTAGGAATGCAATTGGCCGAGAAATCTATATTCGACAACTTGAAGCTTACGGTGATTCCCAATTCGTCAATTATGTCTTGTACGTCATATTACCCAAACGATCCAAAGAAAGCGGCCGCCGTCAAACGAAGGCCCTTCGATGAGGCTTCTCGAACATTTGGGATGTGAGGAGTCAAGACGTAAAACATGATTAAATTCGTCAAACATCACAAATAGTCCACGACAATGGAACTCAATTCGTTGATCACGGTTTCCAAAAATTCTGCAATAAGTTCAGAATTCAGGGTGCCACATCAACGACATATTATCCACCAACTAATGACCTTGCAAAAACTGTCAACAACCATTGTGAAGCTTCTCAAAAAGTTTGTCTATAAAAGTCAACGCGGCTGGAGCGCCTATGGTCATGATGCATAAGACAAAAGAGAAATTCAATCCTAAATGGGATAGACCCTTCGTAGTAGAGTCAGTCTACTCGAACAGAGCTTGTCGTCTCATTAATCAAAAAGGTGATAGGCTCATGATGCCAATTAATGGGAAATTTCTTAAGAAATATTACCTCTGAAAATCATGAGACCCTCTTTTATTCCTCCTCTGCAGAGTCTTAGTCAAGACTGAGGGTTGTTTATTTGTTATTGTCAAGTTAACAATACACCTCTAACAATGAAAATCTCTCCGAGGAGTAATTTGATTTATCAATCTTCTTCGGAAGAAAGTAAATCAATACTGTCAAGTTAACAAGACACCTCTAATAGTACAAGCACTTCAACATGTATCACCACCAAAATCAACTTATCAATCTTCTCCAACAAGATGATAAGGCCTCCAAAGTTGACATGTTTAACAAGACACATATGTCAACTACAAAATTCACACAACCATCCCTAGTCGTTATATCGACGAGGTAACATTACACTTCTGACGATTAACATCACCACGGAGTTCAAATTCAGCTTGTCTCATTCCTAATGTTGCAAGCTTTTTCAAACTAAAATAAACTTGTCAATCCTCTTTAATAGGATGACAAGTCTGTTAGACCCTAAGGTCGCTATGAAAGAATCCTAGAGGGGGGGGGGGGGGGGGGGGGGGGGGGTGTGAATAGAGTTTATGCTAATCTAATCCGATTTTATGTCAATTAAAACTAATTAACAAATATATCCTAGTAAGTATGATATGCTACAAGATATGTGTAAGGATATACAATATAAACAAGGGTAAACAATATGATCATACAACAATGGCGATATAACAATATGCAAGAAAAAATACGCTAATGCCAAACCCAAATACAAGAAAATGATCACGGAGTTCAGACCTTCCGTCCTACGTCTTCGCTCCCTACTCCCAGGGAGAATCCACTACACAACCCGGTTTGGAAGCCGGAACTTCTCTACACACCCGGTTTTCTAGCTAACCGAAAACTCTACACACTCGGTTATCAAGTCAACCGACAACTCTCACAAATCCTCACAAAGTACATACACAAGCTACAACCTCAAGTGTTAGTCCTCACGTATCGACACCCTCAAGTGCTCGGAATTATCACCTTTCACTAGGCCACCGACGCCACTCCTCTCGGTGTCAACTCCGTCCTCACCACACACTCCTCTCGGTGTACAAGTATATTACAAAGTGAACTTCACAATTAGACACACAACAAATGATTGTTCTCTAAACAAGGTGAGAACTCAATTAGGCATAACTCAATGTTACTATCTCTCATAACCCCAAATATATTATGAATGCAAATATAATAAGTTCAAGTGGGTGTGTGTAACAATGAGATTAATCAAATCTAAACTCAATATAAAACTAGCTTTAAAGAAGATACTCAAACCAATAAATATAAAGCTAGAAAAGAGTTTAGAAAACTTCTCAATAGATGACAAGAGATGGAGGGAGAATAGTTGATTGCTCAAACTCCAATAGATGATCTCCTCAAGCTCTTGTGGAATTGAATTCACAAACTCAAACCCTCAATTGCTTAAAAGCTTCTAAACAAACATTAAACAAACCTTAAACCCTTGTTAAAACTTTGTTAAAACATTCTCTTGGATTATTGAAGAGCTGAAGGCAATGGGGTATTTATAACAACCTAAGACATCAGTCAAAACCCAACTGAAAAGATAAAAAAGCTCTCAGAAAACACTGCTAGAAACTAGCCGTTACTGTGCAACGGCTCTTTCATAAGTCGACTTGTGAGTCGACTTATATGAGTCGACTCAGTAGAAGAAAAATCATAACTGCGCTGCACTTCGTGAGTCAACTTATGAGTCGACTCATGAGTCGACTCATGAATCGACTAAACATGCACAGACCTAAAGTGCACAGAAAAACTCAACTTTAAACTGGATTTAAAAATATTAAATAAATTCTAAAAAATATAAAACTTTGGGAAATGATTATAAACATGATAATAAACATGTTACAAAAACTGGTTTTCAAAAAGGACTTCCCAAATATAAAATATCATTATTTTTTAAAATAGTCCAAAAACATGAAAACTAAACATACATGCTTTTGACATTTGACTTAAGCAAACTTTTGAAACTCTACAAAATGATTTTATAGACTTAAAGAAAGATGTAAATTATTGTTATGAAGTCTATAAACTAGAAACACAATATTTTCACAAATATGCATATTCTATGCAATATTTTCTAAAACACAATAATAAATATGAAATATGTTATTTCATATTTATGAACATGAAAACTCAAACTATGTATGTATATATATATATATATATATAACTATATATATACATAGAAACCAAACATATATGTATATATGAAACTAATATACATGGAGACCAAAACTAAATTGTGTATATATATATATATATATATATATATATATGAAAAACAATATAATGTGTGTGTATATATGATTGAGATTAAAGTACTAACACACATAATATAAACCTAAACTAATGTTACCCAAGCTTGATCTTGATCTTCATTGTAGCTCAACTTGGCAAACTCGCGGATGAAGCTTGAACTTGGATCTTGAGCATGAATTGCAAGGCTTCACCTACTATTTCCGCCAACCTCCATTTGATATGATCGTTATGGCGCAATTCCATCCATCCTCCAATATGTTGTTTGTCTACAATTGATATAAAAACATAAACACTAGACAAACAACATTAGAAGTAAATTATTTGTAAATCATCATCAAAACAAGAAGGTCAACAATCTCCCCCTTTTTAATAATGGCAAACAATTTACAAAAAGATATATGCATGAAAGGAAATTGAATATATAATATTATAATTATCATGCTTATAAACAAAAAGAATATACTCACAATATTTCTCCTCATTTGACAACATCAAAAAGGGGACAAAAGATGAAGAGAGCGAAAGCTCCCCCTACAAATAAGCATGGGTGAGTATAAAACAATTATAGAGATTTCTCCCCCTATCAAAATACCTTATGGAATATATGCATTAAAGACCAGGGCAAATATGTGAGCAAGCATAGATGAAAACATGCTAAACACAACTCACATACATAAAGACATTGAGAACACATATAAATATATCAATATGAAAATAGTGTCTCATTACTCAAACATAAAAACAATGTATAAAATAGATTTATGAAATCAAAAGAAAGAAGACATGAGAATCATGCAAAAAGTTTTTAAAGAAAACAAATCAACCTAATGAAATCATAAATCACAAATAAATCACATAAAAATAAACCAATATAAAAATGGCAAGAGAGGCGACAATATCAAGCTCTTGAGCTTGTTCCAACCCATATAAATATTTTTAGCATCCGATAAACAAGATTTAGAAATAAACACCCAATAAACCCGGGAGGTTATATAAATATAAACCTCTCATGAAAATTGAAACTCATAGTCATGAAAACAAAAGATTTTGATCAAAGAAAAATTGTTTTCATATTTAAAATTTTCAAAGCATATTTTAAAAACAAGGAAAAAGAAAAATAAAAAACACTAAGGTCTTGGTAATAAAAAATAAAAATCATTTTGGCACTCAAGCGTTCTTGTTGCTGGATTGTTTAGGGACATGACCCCTATCAATAAAGCTCAAAGCCCTAGGGTTATGAACCCTCTTGGGCACATGTGGTGCACTAACACGGTCATAACAATAATCGTGCAAATGACCCTTCCGATTGCAATTTGTGCAATGAAAGAGACTCATTTGTTTTTGTGGACCATTAGCTCGTGCACGGGAATCATTTGCAAATAAAAATTGGCTTTTAAAATTATTTTGCAAATGAGAAACATCATTAAACAAAGGTGGTTTAATTGAGAAATTTGGCAAGTTTGAACATTTTTTCAAATCATAACAAAACTTTACCAAATGGCCAAATCTACCACAAAGATCACATTTAAAAATATGTGGTCTACTAGAAACATTTAGCAAACGTGATTTTCTTTTCAAATCAAAACAATATTCGGCCAAATGACCAAAACGATCACAATGATCATACTTGAACACACTAGCATGCTTATGATGAACTTTGTGAGAATGAGCATGTGAATGTATAAGTGTAAAAGATGAAGAAGCTACATGAGGTGCACAAGGAGCATTAGAATTCTTATGTTTTTGTACATCATAACAGAACTTAGCTAAATGACCTTCACGGCCGCAAATAGAACACTTATAAGTTTTGCTATACATGTGTGCATAATGAGTGGATGATTTTGACTTAGTCTTGGCACACATATTCACAAGCTTCTTATGGTTGTTAATGCAAGTAGTTAGAGTTGAATCTAAAGAAGAAATACAGTTTTTAACATTGTTCAACTCATCAATAGGCACATATGCATTAACATTAGAAGTAGAACATAAATAGCCATTTATGAAAGAGGCAATATCATTTTTATGCTCTCTACTTCTAACATAGCATTATTTTTAGCATGAGATAAGCTAGTGATGGATGAGGTTAATTTTTTATTTTTCAAATTTAACATATCATTGTTTTCTTTAAGCATAATATTTTCTTTTGCAATGACATCAAATTTGGACACTAGTAACTCATGATAGGATTTCAAATTAACATGCTTGCTTTTTTAAATCAATAAAATCATTTTGCAATTTCTTGTAGGCATGCGCTAATCTATCATATGCATAAGCGAGTTCATTAATAGATAGATCATCATCGGATTCCGAATCGCTTACCACACTAGGGCTATCGCCTAGTGGTCGTGTGCATGATGAAGCTCCAATATTACTTGAGGAAGAATCTGTCGGAATCCTTTGGATCTCCTTGAAGTTACCATGATGTGCTTCTATGAATATCCACATTTTGTAAGCACTATCAAAATGAGCAAGCTTGTTAGAAATAGAAGAATCAAGTGCATTAAGCATATATTCTAACACAATCTTGTTCATGAAAAATAATCTTTTGTTAGTTTTACTCCACTTGGATTTCTCCATAGTGGATACAATATAAGCATTATCAATAACTCCCCATAAATCAATATTTTTAGATTGCACAAATAGTTTAAATCTAGAAGCCCATTGTGCATAGGGAAAATTAATGAATTTAGGAGCAACATTTGATTCATAGCCTAACAAAGGTGCACAATTCATGTCCATGATCTTTAACTTTATGTGCAAGCAAGACAAATAAAATCTACACAAGATTAGCACAAAAAGATAACTCTGGGGGGGGGGGGGGGGGAGGATGAATAAGGTTTATGCTAATCTAATCCGATTTTATGTTAATTAAAACTAATTAACAAATATATCCTAGCAAGTATGATATGCTACAAGATATGTGCAAGGATATACAATATAAACAATGGTAAACAATATGATCATGCAATAATGACGATATAACAATATGCAAGAAAAAATGTGCCAATGCCAAACCCAAACACAAGGAAATGATCACGGAGTTCGGACCTTCCGTCCTATGTCTCCGCTCCCCACTCCCGGGTAAAATTCAATACACAACCCGGTTTGGAAGCCGGAACTTCTCTACACACTCGGTTTTCTAGCTAACCGAAAACTCTACACACTCGGTTATCAAGTCAACCGATAACTCTCACAAATCCTCACAAAGTACATACACAAGCTACAACCTCAAGTGTTGGTCCTCACATATCGACTCCCTCAAGTGCTCGGAATTATCACCTCTCACTAGGCCACCGACGCCACTCCTCTCGGTATCAACTCTGTCCTCACCACAGACTCCTCTCGGTGTACAAGTGTATTACAAAGTAAACTTCATAATTAGACACACAACAAATGATTGTCCTCTAAACAAGGTGAGAACTCAATTAGGTACAACTCAATGTTACTATCTCTCACAACCCCAAATATATTATGAATGCAAATACAATAAGCTCAAGTGGGTGTGTGTAACAATGAGATTAATCAAATCTAAACTCAATATAAAACTAGCTTTAAAGATGATACTCAAACAAATAAATATAAAGCTAGAAAAGAGTTTAGAAAACTTCTCAATAGATGACAAGAGATGGAGGGAAAATAGTTAATTGCTCAAACTCCAATAGATGATATTCTCAAGCTTTTGTGGAATTGAATTCACAAACTCAAACCCTCAATTACTTAAAAGCTTCTAAACAAACATTAAACAAACCTTAAACCTTTGTTAAAACTTTGTTAAAATATTCTCTTGGATTATTGAAGAGTTGAAGGCAATGGGGTATTTATAACAACCTAAGACATCAGCCAAAACCCAACTGAAAAGACAAAAAAGCCCTTAGAAAATACTGCTGGAAACTAGCCGTTACTGTGTAATGGCTCTTTCATAAGTCGACTTATGAGTCGACTTATATGAGTCGACTCAGCAGAAGAAAAATCATAACTGTGCTGTACTTCGTGAGTCGACTCATGAGTTGACTAATGAGTCGACTAAGGTCGAGCCGAGGGAAATGAAGCTGATTACGCATGTCATTGGAAGTTATATGCATTTGCCGGAAAGACACATAATGGGTATTTTAAGATCATAGAATACTATGGTGTTCACACATGTAGCAATTCAATGTTCGAGCAAGATCACAGTGGTGCTTCCGACTCTTACATAGCTCGGTTGATTATGCCAAAATTAAAGAAGCAGCTTGAACTAAGACCCGATAATATAATTGATAGAGTGTTGCATATGAAGTTAATTGAAATATCGTATAGTAAAGCGTGGAATGCAAGGAGAATTGCTATGAAAAAAAATATTTGGTGATTGGGAGAAGTCTTACGCGACACTACCTCAATATCTTGATGTGATCAAAAGAAGCAATCCTAGATCTGAATATAAACTCATAGCCAAAGAGATCAATTCAGGACTTCATCAATTCACTTCTGTATTTTGGGTATTTGGTTCTTTGATCGAGAGATTTAAATTTTGTCGGCAGGTTCTTAGCATTGCTGGCACACACTTATATGGTAAATATAAGGGTGTATTGCTTGTCGCTACAGGAGTAGATGCAAAATGGTGGCTTATTTTCTTTGGCATTCGTAGTTGTGGAGGTCGAGAGTAGTGAAAATTTAGAATGGTTTTTTTTCTTGCATTCATATATTTTTAATGTGTTGCCTCCTAGAAAAATTATTTTTATATCCGATAGGATGAAAGGTATTCCAAGAGCATTGTACATGAGATTTGGCTCTCATCACAATCACTGCTATTGATTACGACATTAGAATTAATTTTAAAAAGAGCTTTGATCAGATACATTTACAAAACTTTCTTTGGCAAGCGGGTGTTACACCCGAAACGTGTGTGTATGATTAGATACAAGATCAAATCAATGCAACATCTCAAGCTGCACATGACTGGATTGAGCGTAGTTTGGGAAGTGATTACGTCGACCGGTGGGCACTAAGTAAAGATGGAGGAAATCCTATTGCATGATGACAACTAATTGTTCTGAAAGCTTTAGCGGTGTACTTAAGGGAGCTCGAGCAATGCCTATACAAGCGTTGGTTGCGAGGACATTTTATAGACTAATGTTTGGTGGGAAAATTGAAGAAGAAAATTGAGAATATTTATTGTATTATCTCTCTAACTGGCTTAGATAAAGAATGAATACAATTCTCTCAATACAATTTCTCTCTAACTAACTTAGAAAAAGAAATTATAATCTTGTTATATCAGAATCCCAATTTATAAAAGAGAAGAAGATCAACGGAGATCCTCCCCTTTGTTTAAAACTAGGTTCTTCACGGTAGCAATGAGATGCCTCCCTCGATGTTCGTATCGAGTTTGCTTCTCGTTGACGATCTGATATCTCACTTTACTAGAACAGTTAATGTAAACTTGTATGGTAAGTATGAAAAGAACTCTTAAGAGTTTATGAACTCGGGACAGTTTAAACTCTGTGAAAAGAGTTGTTGTTAATCCGAAAATTTGGTTAATGAATTGAGCTATCTGTTGCTGAAAAGATACCTCAAATCTCCTTCCGAATCAGCCCAAAACGAGATATCTTTTTCCAAAGAATGCCAATCCCCCCCCCCCCAAAAAAAAATCTGATCCAAAATCTCATCCTTCCAAAAAATTCCAACCCCCCCCCCCCCAAAAAAAAATCTGATCCAAAATCTCATCCTATTACTTGGTTGAGTCGATTGGATATTTATAGGAGGATAAGGGGGTGCAACTTACCTCTTAATCCAATCCTAAGTGGGTGAGAATCCCTCAATACGTGGGGAAAACGGTTTGAAACCGTTCAGCTCGTGTTTGTACGAGTCAAACGCCTCAAGCTGGCATTCTGGAACCAAATTCTGCCTCTCATACTTAGGATGTAGAGTTAAGCATTCGCCTAATGCTAAAACGCAATGGCCGCATTGCGTTTTGAAGCTGAAACACAGAGGTTGCTCTGTGTTTTTTAAGAGATTGTAGGTTTGTAACCTCTCCTGCTAAAGTGTTGCAAAGACCATTATTCTGTAATCTTCGCTTTAGCTATTTTGAGATGAGAGTCGTCAGACTATAACTCTCGCTGTTGATTGTGAAGCATGTCAAATTAGAGCTTTTCATCGATTGTCGTGCAGATCGTTGAATTGTAACCTTTCTTAATCTACGTGAAAATTCTCTAATTGTAGCTTTCGTTTATTGACGTGAAAGTCATTTGTCTATAACTTTCATTGTCGAAATGTTGATGTAGAAGTCGTCAAGTTGTAATTTTTATTATTGAAATTTGATAGGGATCAACTATCTGTTGTAATTTTCAGACAGCCTATAGAACCCCCTCCAAAGTTTTCAAAGTTCACGATTGACTGGAACGAATTTTCAGAATACTTTGGATCCCCAAATTAATTTGAGATCTTTTATTGAATGATGGTTCACCATATCTGTTTTGAAGATATTACGAATTCGATTATAGAAACTTGCTATATGTCACAGTTTTGCGACTTCTTCACTAATTTCCTTGAGATCTCCTTTGGTAATGATGAAACTCATACTTCCGACGAACGCGTAGAAGTAGTTAAGATAGTTCTGATCTCCTTAAACCAAACAAGATAACTTTTGTGTCTTAATGACAATGAACTCAGCCGAACAAGCTAAAGCTCAAATCCTCATCGTTAGATCCATTAGTAGGATTAACATTTTCTTCTTCTTCGACAACAGGAATAACAACATTTCCAGCTGTAGGGTGAAAATTTGATTCTTCCGAAGGAAGGAGTTTCGTTTGTATTTATAAGAAAGCTTATTACAAACTAACAAATCAAATGTTTACAACAGAAGCAGAGGGAAGGCCCTCTTTGTTTTGTGTGGGGACTTTAGGTGGCTATAGGACGCTTCGCTCGATGCTCGGGTCGAGTCTGCTTCCCTTGGACCGTTTGAATGAGGTTGCTGGAGAGCTTCAGTTCGCAGTAGAAGCTCGGGGCAATGGAGTTCGGGTCTGCTTGGTTCGTCGGCGATCGGAGCTCGGAACTAGGCAGCAGTGCTGTAATGCAAGGATTTGCTAACAGCTTGGTCTCAACTCTTTTTTTTCCAAGTTTTGCGACCTCTCTTCCATCGTGCTGGAAGGGGTTTTTTTAAATGAAAGAAGGACAGCTTGACTTCTCCTTGAATTGTGGGATGTGACCACATCCTCTTCAGAGACGTCTCGCTGTTCCTCGATACCATGAACGGTCATTCCAGGGATTGTGCTCTATGTCCTGTCACCTACGATGGGAAGGCCCATTCTTGTATGTGAGGCAACAAACGACTGCTATCCGAGTGGATTTGACCAGCATTAATGAACCGCATTTATGAGTTCGCAGATCGATGAAGTGTCTGTCCGATCACTTGTACTGTGCGCGACCGCCCGGCGTGCTTTGAGCACGACGCTTTCTCCTTTCCGGTCAGGAGAGGCGGTGAAGTAGGTGTACAGTACTCGAGTGGGTCTAGCCAGCTTGCCGAGTGCCGGCGGATCCACCTCCAGACTCAGACAGCCGAGGTGAGTCGCATTTATGAATGCTCAGGTTGACTCGACACCTGTCCAGTCCCTTCGCGCTGTGCGCACTGCGAGCGGCCGTTTGACGGTCCTGGGGTACTGTGCTCTCTCTCCCTTCGGGTCGAGAGAGATGGGAAGGTCCATCTCAGCACGTGGGGTAGTGGATATCCAGCTGTACTGACGGTTTTGGGGCTTGCTGGCGGATTCGACTCCGAACTCGGGCAGGCGAGTTGAGCGAAGAGCAAATTTCCGCCATCCTGATCGCTCCTGACTCATGCTGGCGAGTCGACCGTTAGGCGAACCTGGACTTGAGTACAGTCGACGTCTACGCGGTTTAGGTCCGTGCCAGAGAATTGGGCGTGCGAACTCTTCTCGTAGGCAAATTTCCTGTAGACCCATAGAGGTATTTTTTACCGTCTACAAGACCCCCTTCAAAGTTTTCAGACCTAAACTGGCTTGCGTGTGGTCTGGAATACTTTGAATGAAGAAATTGTTGGCGAAGCAAGTGCCTTCGATTTCTCTTAGGATTTTTAGCAAATCCTCAGCTATCAACGGGTTTGATGTGCCTTTACCGATTACCGTTTGAATCGGGCTAGCCATACTATTCTCCTCAGTATGATGAGTTGTCGAACAGTTTCTCTTAGGCTTAATGCTAAGATTTCTGCTCTAACCCTTAGCCATCTGGGGCGTGGGTTTCAACCGTTTAAGCAAGGTCATTCTTTTGGCTTTGTTCGTAATTTTACCTTTGAGGGCGAATGCATCGTCAAGGCGAAATTAGTTTTTGAGAGCCAATTTTCGCGCGCCTCGTGGGGTTATGCCCAGTATTTGCAGGCGAAACCCTTCCTTTTGTAGGCGGAATCAGATCTGACGGAAGATGAGCCACGTGTCTGCTGATAGAGCCTCGTGCTTCCCAGCTAAGACATTGGATCG
>NC_033796.1:99413253-99430150 GCF_001876935.1 Asparagus officinalis
CTGGGCGTGCGAACTCTTCTCGTAGACAAATTTCCTGTAGACCCATAGAGGTATTTTTTACCGTCTACACCAGCCAATGCAACAGGGGCGATAGTAATAATAATTAATTTGCTTGAGTCTTTGAGATACTCCTTCAACTTGTATGAAGGTGTATTCAGTGTCGACAGCAATAGCAAGGACATTCTTATAGGCATCGATGAATATGTGAAGCGCAACTGCAAGAGTTAGGTAAGAGAGAGACAAAGACAGCAAAGCAACCATAAAAACATCAGCTGTAAACTTGTCAATAAGGTCATCCTCAATGAGGTTAAGTACTTCTTGGTTGAAGATGGATCCATTGTCACAGACAGGGAGAACCACAAGCCCGTATGAGAAGGACCTTATCCCAAGTTTGGCAAGGAGGGCAACCTCAGAGGAACCCATTTTGTCTTCTTTCTTGATCAGCTCAACTAGGGTAATGATTTCAACAACATCCTTATTAATTTTGGTTGGAATGTTAAGCCATTTGAAAGGATGAGTTGCACGAGAGATCAAACTTGATAGTGTTAGCGATATCAATTATAACCTGTCTGTACTCATCCAAGAGGCTGCATAGCTTCTTGTTGTAAATTAATTTCTTCTCGGCTTTTGTCATCTTGATGGTCGTTTGTAGGCTGTCTAAAAATCACAACAGATAGCTGGTCCCTATCAAATTTTAATGACGAAAGTTACAATTTGACGACTTCTACATCAGCATCTCGACAAAGAAAGTTACAATCAGACGACTTTCATGTCAACAAATAAAAGCTGTATTGGAGGATTCTCACGTAGATCGAGAAATGTTACAAATTCGACGACCTTCACGATGATTGATGAAAGCTCTAATTCAATAGCCTTCACAATCAATCGTGAGAGTTACAATCTGACGGCTCTCACACCCCAAATGGCTAAGGCAAAGATTACAAAATAACGGTCATTGCACACGCTTCAATAGAAAAAGTTACAAATCAACAACTACTTCTAAGAAATGCGGAGTTCATTCTCGTGTTCATGATTTCAGAACACAGGCGACCCCTGTGTTCGTTCTCAATTTTCGGTAGAAGCCGAACTCCGCGTCTCAGTTCTGAGACGCAGAGTTAAGGCCCAGAATGCCAAACTGGGCGTTTTTGACTCATTTAACGTGAGTCGAATGGTTCCAAAACCGTTTCCCACAATCTAGGAGATTCTCACCCACTTAGGAACGAATTAAGGAGGTAGTTATACCCCTTAATCCTCTATAAATAACTAAAAAATCAGTTCAATTAGGGATCTTTTGGATCATCATCGAATTCCGAGGATCAAGGGGGTCATCTCTGGCTTTTAAAAGCTTCAGATCTGGGAATATCAGCGGAGATTTTTTTGATCTCTTCCTTGGATCTTTGAAACTTTCTCCAGTTCATTGGCACGACATCATCATCTCGAATCCTTAGCTTATTAACCAACTTTTGGTTCGAATCAACTCCATCACAGAGTTCTTAAAAAACTCGTTCTGAGTTATTAACTTGATTAGAGTTTTCAAACTTTCCACACAAGTTAACTGTTCCAACGAGTTGTTCGGATCATCAACGAAGAGCAAACTCGACGTGAGCATTCGAGGGAGGCACTCCATCGCCACTATGAAAAACCCAGACTTAAACAAAGAAGGGAATTCATATCAATTCTCTTCTCTTTTGTAATCAGGAAATTCGAATTATAATTAAGTTTGAGAGAGTTGTAAACATTCTTTTTCTAAGCATTTAGAAAGAATAAATCAAATTCAAGTCTTTCATTTTCTTATTACAAATTTTCCAACAAACACTGTTGTTAGATTCTTTCTAATTATTTGAAGCTGTACAATAGCCCTGGCCGTTGAAATGTTTGTGTTGTGGCGTTGAAACGCACAAGTGAATCCTATGCTTGAGATTTGGGATGCAGAGGTGAACTTTGCGTCAGAAGTTCAACCAACTCTAACACGGACGTAGGGGCCGTGTTTGGGCAGGATTCTTGCCTGGGATCTCGTCCCGATTTGACAGCTCACAGCTATCTATAAATAGACCGCTGTGGTCAAATCAATAGTCATTCGACTCTTCTTCGTTCTTCCCTGAATTGTTCAACAAAAAATTTTCATTTTAAACTCCGGTGAATCTTGTTCATCTTCTCCAATAGTCCTCATCAATGGCACCTAAAAAGAAGACTATTTCTCACCCTAGGCCCACTGCGGCCGCGGCTCAGTGTTCGTCGGCGATGCTGTGGTTCAGGCAGGTGCGCTGTCGCCACAGTTCCCTTTCGTTGGTGGTAAGTGTGACCTTTGTGGTTATAAAACTTGTTTCGGCAAGTTCTAAACTTTGAATAACAAGGAGACTCACTTTAATGACATAACACAAAGTTGGGACTCTGTGTTTGGAATTTGAAGCGTGGGGTTTCAGCCTATTCGCTCAAATTTTGTAACACAGAGCTTGGACTCTGCGTTTGAGATTTACAACGCAGGGCTTGACCTCTGCGTTTACATATCACAACACAGGATCTAGCCTTTGCGTTTGGAATTTACAACGCACGACTTGACCTCTGCGTTTAAATATCATAACACAAGGTCTAACCTTTGCGTTTGGAATTTACAACGAAGGGCTTGACCTCTGCGTTTAAATGTTACAACGCAGGGTCTAACCTTTGCGTTTGGATATTACAACACATGGTCTGGCCTCTGCGTTTGAATGTTTCAACATAGAGTTTGACCTCTGTAGTTGCGTCAAGTCTCTTTGTTTTGCCTCTGCACTAACTGATTGTTCTTTTCTTTTGCAGTGCATTATGCCAATGAACCCCTCACTTTTTTCCATCACTTTGGTCATGAAGGTGGTGTAGACTTAAATATGCAATTCAATCTGCGTCAGGAACTTCTAATTTTTCAAGACGTCGACAGGGAACGTGCCACTTTGATCACCCAAGCTAGTCCGACCGTACTTAGGATTTTGGTTACAGATGCCACGTTTGAAACTGAATCTCGTAAGAAGTTCATCAAGCCGACATTTCTGTTTAAGGACAATGTTGTCATCTTGAAGGAAGTCACATATGGTGAGGATTATAAATGGTTAAGGCAGATAGGAGATCACCGTTTCTTCCTTCCTGAGATGCAGAGAATGTTCCCTATCTCATATTACCATTGCGCCTCCTTCTCCAGACATATGAACTGTGACCTTGTCAGAGAGCAGGATGGTGTAGCAATTGAGGCTCTGGCTTTTACTAGCGTGCACACCGTAGGTTACAACCAACAAGTGTCAGCTTTAGAGCCATGCTTATTCTCAAGAGGATACCCTATGGGGGAAACAACCAGTCCAAGTAACGCCTTTATGCGGAGATTTTGGCTGTGAAAGGGGATTTCTCTTCCTCACTGTTTAGAACTCCCAGATGGGTACATTCCATCAGAGCACTGTGGTGGACGAGAATGACAGGCTTTGTATTGAAAGAGTTAGGGGGACCGTTAGCACAATTTGGGCTTGACTGTCCTATAATGGCTACCAGATATGGTATTGATCACAGCCATTACAATTTTTATGCTATCCTGGAGGGATACAACCCAGAGACATGTACATTTTTCACTCCGGTTGGGGAATTAGAGTTTGCTATCCATAAATTGTATGACGTTTCCGGCCTTCCCTTCGGAGACTTGCCCTATGAAGAGTTTATCCCCAGGTCGAGTGAGCTGAGAATTTTAAAGGAGAGCAGCCACGACATCTATGATACTTTATGGGAGGTGATGTGTCATTTCTGAATCTCTACCCAACTGATGGGGACACGACGTGGCATAAAGCAGCTGTCTTGGGCCGAATATCTCTTCCAAAATTTATCTCACAAAGTTGTTGTTATGTCTCGTCAAGATGTGAGCACCCCTGAGACTATTCAAGCTTTGATCAATGACACAACAACTCATTTTGTTAATGAGGGAGGAGAAGACGGCTTTCCTGCTTAGTCTGAGTTCGAAAGTTTCCACCACCAAGCTGCCACTCCCATTTCTGACATGGCTTTGCTGGCGGGGTTTCTCATATTATGGTTAAAATGTTGCGTCATCCCCACCAGACCTATAGATGTCGTGATTGCAGAAGTGGTCTATCCGGCCGTTCTATTGGCCCATGAGAGGCCCGTGATTTTACTTTCAGCCATGGTGAGTTGTTTGCAGCATGGTCTAAGGGAGCTATGCCTTGAATTTTTTTAGGTGAAAGAGATAGACTCCGGAGAGAAGAAAAGTGTAATAACTCCCAATCCTTGAGTGCCATTGCCATATACTTATTTGATGGCACTGTATGTCTCTCATTGTCCTTCTCTAATGAGTGCACCATCCTCCTCAGGCGACGTATTCATCCCCTTCATACAGAGGTTAGAGAAAGCCACTTGGGAAGGAACATATGTGGTAAAGGTTCATCAAATTTTATCGAGAGATCTCAACTATCATATATTATGTTGCTTCTCAGACTTTGAAGGTGGGGGATATGGACAGGTATTTCAAGATGCCGCTGGCCCGAACGGTTTCACTCGATTGGATGGAGGAGTCTTCCGCTGGTTACTCAACATTAGACCAGGTTATCTCCTTTTTAGACAGTGAAAAGTGTATAATTGAGTCGTACCAACTGTACAGGTTCACTCGATAGTTTGGGTACGATCAATTATATGTCAAGAATCCAAGGGTCCAACTAGCGACCATTGGTAATCTATACGAAGGAGCTCGGACTTGGTACTACTCTATAGCAGGATGCACTAGGGCTACATTCAGATTACCTCACAAGACATACAACTCTTTCACTTCCATGGCCTTCTGCAATTGGTATTACGCAACCTCAAAAATATATAATTACAAGCTGAATCTCTCCGGTTTATGGGAAATCAGAAAAATATATTCATCCAGAAAAGGATCCTGAGTATCTCGTCTGAAAGGCATAAACGAGTTCTTATCCTATGAGGATGAAGCTGAAGAAGAAGAGGGAGACCAGGGACTGGAGAGCGCTCAAGGAGAAGGGCTTAGGGCTACCGAAACTCCGAGAACAAGGGCAGCTGGAAAAAAGGTTCTTACTGAGGAGGAGGCGGGTCAGCATGAGAAACGTACCCGTAGAAAGATGTTAGTGGATTCTCCTCTGCAGAAATTAATGGCGGATGCCTTTAAATCAATAGGAAGGGTGGACGAACAAAGGTCTCATACTACCAATCTTCCCTTTCAGCTGAGCCTCTCCCAAATTTATCCGGTGGGACTTCTTATCATCCCTCAAATAAAGATGAAGGCATTGGTGAGTCCTTATACGAGGATATTGGATCTCTTCCTTCAACAACTCTTGACCAAGCTTCACAACAAAAGGTTTCTCCGGCCACCGTTCCAGTTGAAGAAGTTCTGCCATGTGCATCTGAATCTATGGTAGCAGATCAAGGAATTCAAGAAGAGAACCATTATCCTCCTTCTTCAGCAGTAATGTTGCCGATTAGGGATCCGAGATCCAGCCCAAGGACAGGGATTATTACTAAGCCTGCTACAACTATGGATTCAGTTGGGTCCCAGATGATAATGAGGAGGAAGTAGACTATGAAGCTTCGATGACCGGTGACGAGGCTAGTGGCGATGTAGGTGATGATGAGAGCGGCCAAGATAGTGATGACTTAAGCAATTGGGACATCCCACCGTCGTCATCTTCTGACAAAGCTTCTGCCTACATTCCTCTTTCCCCTAAAGGTAATCACCATTATTTTTATACTTTTCTGATCATTCTTTCTGTATCTTACTGATTTCTTTTTATATAGAATCTCCAACTCAAGTGGTTGAGGGGACAATAATTGCACCTCCGGCTCAAGTAATTACGGAGATTACCGCTATGTCTCCCTAATCAGAACATCAAGCTATAACAACCCTTGCGTCAGAGCGACAGGTGGTATTGGCTCCTTTACCTGAACAACAGGCAACAAAAATTCCTCCTCCAGAGCAACCGATGATGACAATTCCTTTGTCCATTTCTCTTGGGTCTTCAAAAATGTAGAGTGCTCCATCTTCATCTCAAATGGCCACACTTGCAATTCTTCCTTCCAATCCCTCACAGTTGGATATCCTGGTATCTTCCCCTGTGTCTTCATCGTCATCACCCCTCCTTCTGTTACTGAGTTCTACAACTTTGGAGACCCCAGCGACTTCTTCCGCTGCTTCACTAAGCTCGGCTTGATATTATCGTCATCACCCCTCCTGGAATTTGTTACGATCAGAGCAACTTTGAGGACCTATCGCTCTATTGGATAGAGTTGATAAGTTGATTGTCAGAGGCTTGATATTAACGTGACAAGAATGATTATCAGAGGTATGATGTAAATGTGACAGGAATTTGTTACGATCGGAGCAACTTTGAGGATCTATTGTTCTATTAGAGAGTCGATAAGTTGATTGTCAGAGGTTTGATATTAACATGACAGGAAAATGTTCGTGTGACTTGAACACAATTTTGGGGGGCTTAGCGTATCGTTGGGGAGAATTGCTAAGTGATTTATCATTCGAGGTGATGAATTTTTAGTACTTGTGATTTGAACAATATTTGGAAACTTATCACTCTGCTAAAAAATGTTGATAAGTTAGTCATTTATTACTCTGTTGAGGAGAGTTAATAAATTGATCATGAGTTGAGTGATTTTGGGGACTTATTATTCTATTGATGAGAATCAATAAGTTAGTTTTGATAGAGGAATTCAGACTCTATGGGGATGATGGTCATCAGAAGTATGGTGTTAACTTGACGACAATAGAGAATTTTGTCAGCTAAATCAACTTAAACCCTGCTGAGGAGATACAGATGTTTTAACATCACTCTATTAAAAGAATTCATGAGTGCAAGAGTGGACCTCTTATTTAGAATAATTGGAACGCTAAGGTGACCTCTGCGTTTTGAGTTCGAAACATAGAGTTAGGACCTCTCATGACGCAGGTCTAGGCCTAGCTTTTGGAATTTGAACGTAGGTATGAACTCTACATTTGGGTTAAAGCCCAACTAACTTTTTATCCATTAATGCTGAGATTGCGTTTAAAAATGGTTGGGATTCTTTCCTAGAATCTCGTACCGTCTTAACAGCTTGACAACTATTATAAATAGACCTGAGCGGTCAAATCAAGAGTCATTCAACTCTTTCTTCTCTTGTCTTGATTCCATAAATGAGAACTCTCGTTAATTTCGACAGAACTGTAGGCATCTAAAAATGCCTATAAGTTCCTGTATACGGCTCGAGACGAAGAGGAGGCGATAAACATCATCATCCAAGTCGAGAAGATTTAGCCGAGCAGCCCGCATACACATCGGTTACCACCAAGTGGCCCGTACGCTCAACGATCATCGGAATGATAAACCAGGTGTCTCGTGTGATCACCAGCTATTTCTAATTGGCCCGCGCACTCATTAGCCAGTTCCAAGTAACCCTCGCATTCGCTGACCATCGGAATGGCAAGCCAAGTGACCTAAAAATTAGCCCAGCCACCGTCAAAATGATCCGTGCGTTCACGAAACGCGCAAAGCGAATCGAGAAAGCGTACCGGTCGGCGAAACAATGAGATACATACAAACAATGGAACGAGCCGAACTCTAGAAAACCACGAAAGCCTCTGGCGACCGGGACGCATCGAAATGAACCGGTCAGACCAGTGGCTCAGCCATAGGCCAAACCACCATTTGGTGGCTCGGCTAAGGCCGAGCCACTTCGGTGAACTGGCCAGAATTGGTTTTTTCGGTTCTTTTGTGGATTCTTTCGGATTTGGGTGTTCCAACTGATCTGATACAGTGGTTATGCTATTGTTAACTGAAGATAGAGGGCATCCCTCGTTTTGATCTGAAAAAAACGTCAACCAAGCCTATAAATAAGAGTTCAAGTGTTCATTTTAGGGAGGAGGAGATGAAGAGGGCGAAGCGCTGCCGAATTGGAGAGTGGAGCCACAAATTTACAGCAAGGGTTAGCGGATCTTGGCGATCTCCTACGCATAAAGAATGGAGTTCTAGAGATTTGATACCCGTCCCCTATTCCTCCGGATTTAAGCTTGGTCTTAAATCTCGAGAAGAACCGTAATCTCGCTTGGTCGAGATTACCGTTGTAGCGATTACTTTCTTCGTGAAATAAGAGCTTTGATCATCAATCTGTCAACCGGATCTGATCCACGGCGGTCCACGAATATTAACATCCCCGGCATAGGCAAAGATCCCACGTAAGCAGCGGGTGATAAACGTCCGTTGCGTTATTTGACAAGAGTCGTATATTTTGTATTTTCATTGTATAAGAAGATATTATAAAAGATCAACTTTTTATTTGAGTTTATTGTAAACGATTTAAGTTGTAATAGATCCAATCACAATAAAAACAGTGATTTTTGACCCAAACAAGCTGGCGACCACAGTGGGAGCCGACAACCTTTCTGCAAAGGCTGATGTGTCGCAACCTCGGATTCTCATTCCGGTTGAAGAGGAGGTCGAATATGAGTTCGACCAGCAGAAGTATGAGGAGTATTTGTCCTCCCCATCCAGATCCACCTCTCCTCGTAAGTCCAGGAAGGTTCGCTGATCTTCGAATTTGAAGACCCAAGAAGATCTCCCTGTCACTGCTGCAACTCCATGGCTCGCAGCGTCCCGCTTGGCATCCGATGAAGCCGACGCCGTAGATCTGAACTCCTTGAGCGAGGAGTTAACTACTGATAACGTGCTCGTCTATCAAGAGAGCATGTCAGAGACGGCGACAACGCCTTTGCGCGCCAGATGGCCAAGGCCTTAGAACCGGGTTGATGGAATCCGCTATGAAGCGGATCTGAAGTCCAGGAGGCGCCAACCGCCGTAACAGCGGGTAGCCAACTCCTCCAGCTCAACCACGAATGAATGGATCCGCGTCAAAAGGACGTGTTTAACTCTGGAAGAAAGGATCCAGAAACGCCGCGCGTTACTCGCAATTGCGCGAGCTTTGATGCAAGAAGCGCAGAAATTGAAACAAGAAGAAGTGGTCAAGAAGCCACCAAGATCATGCTGAGTCTGGAGGTAAAAGTCCAAACCGGCATAAAAAACAACCCAAACGGTGCCCGAAGGCATCGAAAAAACCAGAAAACCAATTGCTGGCTCGGCCAAAACCGAGCCACCAAATGGTGGTTCATGCGCTAAGAGATCTGGTTCGATCTGTTTCGCAACCACCAAATGGTGGCTCGGCCAAAGTCAAACCACCAAATGGTGGTTTGAGCAAAACTCAGACTGGTTCGGTCCGTTTCACTGCTGATTCACTTCCTATAGTCCCGTCTGAGTTTCTGGCAGCCCCTATTCCTATCCCAATAGATTCCACACTTCCGGTGAAGCCTCGCGACCACAGAGACTAGTCTCGTTTTAAGATAAGGATGACGAATCGTCTGGGTCCTTTGCACGAGGATCGAGGCAAAGTTCCGATCAAAGAACTCTTGGGTCCGGTGACTGAACCCCGAGTAACCACTCGAGCTGGGGGTCGCACACGCCCTCACAACAAGTCAGGGCCTTTGTATAATGGGAAAACCCCTGCAATTGATCACCTCGAACGGAGAATTGAAGACCAAGAGCCCGTCAAAAGCTCGCGCTCCCAAAAGCATAGCTCTAAACACGTGACTCTTAAGAACGCCAATAAGGCAGCAAGCTCTCAGAAAGAAACGTGTTCGTCAGACGATGACGTTATACCTAAAAAGTCGTGCCAACACGCGATAGGTTGCTCCGATCATATCACCGACGAGTTGTACTATCGGGCTGGGGGTACGAACAAGTCTCGGAAGAGAAGTATCCAAGAAATAGAATCTCACTGCCCGTGCGCTAAACTAATCAGGGCAGTATTATCAGCGTGTAGCTACCCCAAGGCCGCTCCATAGAGGGTCTCGGTATTTGAGAGGATCTCTAACTGAGCGACTAAGTCCAAGCCAAGACGTTTCCACAAGAAACGATCGGCCGTTCAAGGTGACAAACTTCTGGAGGTCACAATAAATATGGCTGATAAGAGAAAGTCAATTTGACCTTCTAGCTCTGACCCGCTTATATCGCATCATCTAACCCGGTTGCGATCGGGAACTATTAGACAAATGGATTATCAAAGAATGCAGAGGGGATTATCCTCCGATGATGAATTATCAGATGCCAACTCTGCAGTCGCTTCTGACCAAACAGTGTCCAGCCCAGGACAATCGTACGAGGTATTCATGATCAACACCGAGCAAATCGCTAAAATTCTCGAGGATGCTCTAACCAAGCAGAAAGAGGCATTCAAGATCGAAATGGAAATGGCTATGCTACGAATGAGGGAAGAGCATGACCAACAAATTCGGGCTCTGTCCAATCAGTTCGGTGAATCCAGCCGTCACAATATTGCTGACCAAGTAGGTAGCGATTCAGATGTGGATGAACGTCTCGATGCTGAGAACCCTCTCGTTGACCAAAACGCTGGGGGTGGTCCTACCAATAATGACAACACTGGGGGTGGCCCTGTTATTCCTCTTAATAATCGTCCAAGTCCCGATACGAGCGAGGATGAGAAAATGAAAGATCTCGAGAGCAAAATCAACGCTCTGATGTCTGCTCGAGAGGTGAAAAGGACCGGCATTCCGTGTCCATATCCAAGGGAGTGGGATTCAATAGCATATCCGACGAAGTTCAACCTGATTAACTTCACGCCGTTTGACGGGAAGGGTTCGCCCACATAACATCTGATCTACTTTAAGTCCCATTTAGGTATGATCTCCGGCAATGAAACCTTGATGGTTCGGTCATTCGTTGGCACCCTTAGCGGGCCCGCCTTCGATTGGTACCGCCGTCTTAAGTCCGGAAGTATTAATAACTGGGAAGACCTGGAGAGCCTATTCCTCGCTCATTTTTTTGATGATGACGCTGAGGTATCAATCGGGACACTCTTCGATGAGAAACAAGAAGATGACGAGACAGTCGACGACTTCATCAAGCGCTTCCGGAATAAGGCGATGAACTGCCGAGATCCGATCACGGAGGACTTCATCCTTCAGACATGTCATAACAACCTATCTATTGAGATATTGGAAGTTATGTGAGTTGTACCGTCCAATACTTGGAAAGACTTAAAGGTGTGCGGTGAACAAGCCGAACGCTTCCTCCGAAGCAAGAAGGCCGAGAGGAGCCAACCAACGGCTAATCCTCCGAACTCGAACTTCGCCTCCCGTGGTAAGGGCAAGGCACCTGCAGCTACTATTGGTGCTAATCAAACGTTACAACTGCAATCCTGAAGGCAGCAAAAGACTTCGGATCCGAGACTCCAAAAAGAGTATTCCTTTAAGGATGAAGACGTTCCAGCTATCTTCGAATCCCTCCTTGAAAACAACAAGATCAAGCTACCACCTATCGCAAACCAGGAGGAAGCTGACAATACTGCGGATCCAAAGTACTATGCGTACCACAGGAGGGTCCTTCATCCCACCAATGATTGCTTTGCTCTCAAGAATAGCATCCAAACCTTAGTTGAAGCCGGCGTTATATCGCTCAGTTAAGTCGAATGAAGACTCCGATAAGTATAAGAGTATAAACTGCTCCTTCCTACACTCCAAAGAGTATACGAGTATAAACTGCTTCTCGGTCATCCAACTAAGTACAATGTTAAACCCGGTTTCGCAAAGGAAGCTGGGGGTGGATGATTTATGTAACGAGAAGTTCCTAGAGAATCTTATATTCTTAAGGATAACCCGAACATGCGACTGAGGATAACATACTCCTCGTTATACCCAGTTTTACAAAGAAAGCTGGGGGTGGATAATTCATGTAACGGGAAGTTTCCGGAAGAATGTTAAATATAATATTCTTAGGGATTACCCGATTATTATGAACAAAGTGATAAACACTAAACTCCTATTATGATTTCCGAACACTCTTTTGCAGAGATGCGATTCGATCACTTCATTGGATCAATTTTCTCTCACAAAACTCTCATTGGTGTTTGACGACTCACAGTCTCCCACCACAGAATCCCCCACCGATCAGACTAATTGATGATGGGACCACCAAAATTCTTTCCTGTTTAATTCATTCAAACTTCCACTATGTTCATGCACTCAACACTTTCATGGTTAGAGTCCGGATATGATGCTTAGAATTTTGATCTGTCAATCCTTGACGAATTGTCAAACCCCTTTCGTGTTAAGTCCTTATCACTTAACACCAAGAACCCCTACTGAGTGATTTGTAAAAGTCAACACTCCCACTGTGATTTGTACACCCACTCCCACTGTCCACTTGGTCAAACCTTCCTACAGTTAGGACCACATTCAAAATCCCCTCTTGATTCCTTCAATGAACGAGAGGTCTACAAATCGAGTGATCAAACCTATAAAAGTTAGACTCATCTCACACTCCCACTGTTTACCTGATCAAACCTTCTTACAGTTAGGACCACAACCAAAATCCCCTCTCGATTCCTTCAATGAACGAGAGGTCCGTTTTCAGATCGAGTGATCAAAACTTCCTACAGTTATGATCGTCTCAAACCTCCCACTCGGTCAAACCTTCCTATAGTTAGGGCCAAAACCAAAATCTCCTCTCGATTCCTTCCATGAACGAGAGGCCTACTTTGAAATCAAGTGATCAAACCTTCTTACAGTTAGGATCACCTCAAACTCCCGTTTGGTCAAACCTTCCTACAGTTAGGGTTAAAACCATAATTCATTCTCGATAAACGAAAAACCCACCTTTAGTTCGATAATCAAACCTTCCGACAGTTAGGGTTATCTGAATCTTTTTGATTCTCGGAGTGGAGATCCCACTCTTAGTTTCACCTTCCCGGATTCTTAAAGTGGAGATCCCACTTGGAGTTTCTTTTTGTAACTGGAGATAGAATATAAAATTCTTCCTCTTCAGCTTCGGGAAATAGAATATAAAATTCTTTCTCTCCCGCATCGGGTTCGTCTTTGCCCCAAGAGAAGACACCACTTTTTCAACTACTATAATCCGTGCTTCACACGCACGTGGAATTTTATCCCGAATCCTGAGCAGGGATAAGTCAACGCCTAACACGCGTTGCCGGTTTAGTCTTTCACCGATTGAAAAAGACATCAGAATCCAGTCTGGGGCATTTTATCCCGAAGCCTAAGTAAGGATGAGTCAGCGCTTAACCCGTGTTATTGGGTGGTTCGTTCCTATAAAAAAATGACCGAGTCTACGTATTCAACATCGTAGCAACAAAAATCCATGTCTTTTATACATGGAGAATTTTATCCCGAAGCCTAAATAGGGATAAGTCAATGCCTAACACGCGTTGCCAGTTAGTTCTTAACTGTAAAAAAACAAAAGCCCCTATATTTGACATTATGGCATGTTGTTATTCATAACGCCAAAATCCGTGCTTCACACGCACGGAGAATTTTATCCCGAATCCTAAGTAGGGATAAGTCAACGCCTAACACGCGTTGTCGGTCAGTCTTTTACCGTAAAAAGGACAAAAGCCCACATATTCTATATTGTGGCAGGCTGTTATTAATAACACTAAAATCCGTGCCTCACACGCACGGGGAATTTTATCCCGAATTCTAAGTAGGGATAAGTCAACGCCTAACACGCGTTGTCAGTCAGTCTTTTACCGTAAAAAGGACAAAAGCCCACATATTCGATATTATGGCAGGTTGTTATTAATAACACCAAAATCCGTGCCTCACACGCACGTGGAATTTTATTTTGAATCCTAAGAAGGGATAGGTCAACGTCTAACACGCGTTACCGGTTTAGTCTTTCTGTTTGAAGAAGACACCAGAATCCGAGTCTGGGGACTTTTATCCCGAAGCCTAAGTAGGGATAAGTCAGCACCTAACACGCGTTGCCGGATAGTCTATTCCCGTGAGAAAGACGAAGTCTACGTATTCAATATCATAGCACTAAAAGAGTTAACTCTTTTAGCATAACGTTACATGTGGAACAGACTTAAACAATCCGCATGCAAGCCCGACTCAAACGGTAATCGGTAAAGGCACGTCAAATCCGTTGAAGGCTGGGGATTTGCCAAAAATCCTAAGTCAGCGTCTAACACGCGTTGCCGGATAGTCTATTCCCGTGAGAAAAACGAAGTTTACGTATTCAATATCGTAGCACTAAAAGAGTTAACTCTTTTAGCACAATGTTACATGCAGAACGGGTCTAAACAATCTGCATGCTAGCCCGACTCAAACGGTAGTCGGTAAAGGCTAATCAAACCCGTTGATGGCTGAGAATTTGCCAAATATTCTATAAATATGAGTCATTGACGTATCAGCTTTATTAGTTGATCTCGTGACTTGAGCATCCAACGACTTCGGGATAAGATCCATATCTGCAGACAAAACAACTTTAATAGTTGGTCCTGCAGCCTAAAATTTGGGATCGCCACGCTCCAATGTCTTAAGAGCTTAAAGTGTGTAGACTCCAGCAAACATACGAGTATAAACTGTGTTAACGCCGATCAACGCGTTGCAACGAAGATAATCAGTTCAAAGTCAACTCAATGACACGAGCCAAAACTAACTCACCAATTTTGATTCAAGATTTCGACAACGGTCAGATGATAAACGCAGCGCCGGAAGAACTTCATTTATTCGATAAAACACTGAATAGACTGAAGGCTGAAGAAGTTAAGAATTGAAAGAGTTCACAGGTCCTTTGATACCGACTGAAGGTGGGGGTCTATCATATCCAAAGCATCCCTGACTCCTCTATAAAAGAATGAGTCTGAAATACTTTGGAGGGGGTATCTGTCGGCATCTAAAAATGCCTATAAGTTCCCGTATACGGCTCGAGACGAAGAGGAGGTGATAAACATCATCCAAGTCGAGAAGATTCAGCCGAACGGCCCGCATACACATCGGTTACCACCAAGTGGCCCGTACGCTCAACGATCACCAGAATGACGAACCAGGTGTCTCGTACGATCACCAGCTATTTCTAATTGGCCCGCGCACTCATTAGTCAGTTCCAAGTAACACGCGCATTCGCTGGCCATCGGAACGGCAAGCCAAGTGACCTAAAAATTAGCCCAGCCACCGTCAAAACGATCCACGTATTCACGAAACGCGCAAAGCGAATCGAGGAAGCGTACCGGTCGGCGAAACAATGAGATACATACAAACGACGGAACGAGCCAAACTCTAGAAAACCACGAAAGCCTCTGGCGACCGGGACACGTCAAAATGAACCGGTCAGACCAGTGCTCGGCCACAGGCCAAAACCACCATTTGGTGGCTCGGCCAAGGCCGAGCCACTTCAGTGAACTGGCCAAAATTGATTTTTTCGGTTCTTTTGTGGATTCTTTCGGATTTGGGCGTTCTAACTGATCTGATACAGTGGTTATGCTGTTGTTAACTGAAGATAGAGGGTATCCCTTGTTTTGATCTGAAAAAAAACATCAACCAAGCCTATAAATAAGAGTTCAAGTGTTCATTTTAGGGAGGAGGAGATGAAGAGGGCGAAGCGTTGCCGAATTGGAGAGTGGAGCCATGAATTTATAGCAAGGGTTAGCGGATCTTGGTGATCTCCTGCGCATAAAGAGTGGAGTTTGAGAGATTCGAGACCCGTCCCCTATTCCTCCGGATTTAAGCTTGGTCTTAAATCTCGAGAAGAGCCGTAATCTCGCTTGGTCAAGATTACCACTGCAGCGATTACTTCCTTCGTGAAGTAAGAGCTTTGATCACCAATCTGTCAACCGGATCTAATCCGTGGCGGTCCACGGATATTAACATCCCCGGCACAGGTAAAGATCCCACGCAAGCAGCGGGTGATAAACGTCTGTTGCGCTGTTTGACAAGAGTCGTATATTTTGTATTTTTATTATATAAGAAGATCTTATAAAAAGATCAACTTTTTATTTGAGTTTATTGTAAACGATTTAAGTTGTAATAGATTCAATCACAATGAAAACAGTGATTTTTGACCCAAACAAGAACCTCCAACGAACTCCATCTTCTTTGACCAGCATCATCCATGGCGCCACGGAGAATGAGCTCTGGCTCGAAGAAATTCGTGGGAACAACTTTAGATATGCCGTTGGTTAAAGATGCCGGCAGAATTTTGGCTTTCGCGGGCAGCTCGTTGTAGACGGTAAAAAATACCTCTGTGAACTTGCAAGAAATCCGCCTGTAAGGGGAAGCCGCCCAAAGCCACACGAATTCACTCTTTATCACAACTCGCCTAACCGAGTCTGTAGTCGAATCCGCCAGCAAACCTCAAGGCCGCCAACACAGCCAGGTACCTGCTACCCCGCGTGCTGAGGTGGGCTTTCCCACTCCTCTCGACCCGAAGGGAGAGGGCACAGTACTCCAAGGCCGTCAAGTGGCCGCTCACAGTATGAATGATTGGGCAGGTGTCGAGTCGACCTGAACATTCATAAATGTAGTTCACTTCGGTTGTCCGAGTTAGGAGCCGAACCCACCGGCATTCGGCGAAGCTGCCCATGCCCACTCGAGTACTGGGAACCCGCTCTCCCACCTCTCTCAGCCTGAAGAGAGAAGACATGGTATTCCAGGCCCGCCGAATAGCCGCTCACGGTACAAGTGATCGGACAAAACGCCAAATCAACCTGCACCCTCATAAATGCGACTTACCTCACTTGTCCAAGCGAGAGGCGAGAGCCGCCGGCGCTCAGTGAGTTGGTCAGATCCACTCGAGTACCTCTCTTTCATTTAAGAGCCTCTTCCAACAACCTTTAAAAAGAGGTCGGAAAACTCTGAGAAACATGATCGAGAAATCGAGACCAAGCTGTTTGCATAATCCTTGCATTACAGCGCCACTGCTTAGTTCTGAGCCCCGATCGCCGGCGAACTAGCAAATCCGAACTCCATCGACTCGAGCTTCTACTGCGTACTGAAGCTCTCCAGCAACCTCGATCGAACGGTCCAAGGGAAGCAGACTCGACACGAGCATCGAGCGAAGCATCCTGTAGC
>NC_033796.1:99430175-99478631 GCF_001876935.1 Asparagus officinalis
GACCGTAAAAGTACGAGTGACACTTGTCAATTTTTGGGTAACTCACTTGTATCTTAGGCATCCAAGAAACAAAATTATGCTGCCTTGTGTAGACGGTAAAAAATACCTTCGTGAACTTGCGAGGAATCCGCCTGTAAGGGGAAGCCGCCCAAAGCCACACGAATTCACTCTTTATCACAACTCGCCTAACCGAGTCTGTAGTCGAATCCGCCAGCAAACCTCAAGGCCGCCAACACAGCCAGGTACCTGCTACCCCGCGTGCTGAGGTGGGCTTTCCCACTCCTCTCGACCCGAAGGGAGAGGGCACCGTACTCCAAGGCCGTCAAGTGGCCGCTCACAGTACGAATGATTGGGCAGGTGTCGAGTCGACCTGAACATTCATAAATGCAGCTCACTTCGGTTGTCCGAGTCAGGAGCCGGATCCGCCGGCATTCAGCGAAGCTGCCCATGCCCACTCGAGTACCGGAAACCCGCTTTCCCACCTCTCTCGGCCTAAAGAGAGAAGACACAGCACTCCAGGCCCGCCGAATGGCCGCTCACGGTACAAGTGATCGGACAAAACGCCAAATCAACCTGCACCCTCATAAATGCGACTTACCTCACTTGTCGAGAGCCGCCGACGTTCAGTGGGTTGGTCAGGTCCACTCGAGTACCTGACAGCCGTTGTCACACGTACGAGGAAGGGCTTTCCCATTCCTACATAACGTGAGGCAAAACACGGCTCCTCGAAGGACCGCTCATGGTACGGGTGAACAGTAGAATATCTCTGAAGCAAGGTATGGTCACATCCCATAATTCATGGGACAACAGAACTATCTCTCTTTCATTTAAGAGCCTCTTCCAACAACCTTTAAAAAGAGGTCGGAAAACTCTGAGAAACATGATCGAGAAATCGAGACCAAGCTGTTTGCATAATCCTTGCATTACAGCGCCACTGCTTAGTTCTGAGCCCCGATCGCCGGCGAACTAGCAAATCCGAACTCCATCGACTTGAGCTTCTACTGCGTACTGAAGCTCTCCAGCAACCTCGATCGAACGGTCCAAGGGAAGCAGACTCGACACGAGCATCGAGCGAAGCATCCTGTAGCCACCAAAAGTCCCCACACAAAACAAAGAGGGCATTCCCTCTGCTTCTGTTGTAATTTCGATTTATTAGTTTGTAATAAGCTTTCTTATCAATACAAACGAAACTCCCTGTTTTCGGGAAATCCAAATTTACACCCTACAGAAGATGGCGACCACAGTGGGAGAAGTTGTTTCATCAAACGAAATGGTGGTGGCTCAATTCGATGAAGTTGCTGTCGGGACGACCGTGGAGTCCCTAGAGATTGAGTTCGACCAAGCCAAGTACGAAGAGTACTTGTCTTCTTCCTCCTCTGGTGGCGATGCGTCCCGCAAACGCCACAGAGTCGTGCGCCGAGGCCGACCTCAAACGGTCAAAGCCTCCGCACCTGAGGGTTCCACTCGAGTCTCGTCAGGGGAACCCGCTCCCTCACAATCGATCAAGGCCAAGCCGAAGATCGAGAGCAAGGGGCAAGGGTCTGCCAAATGGGTCGCCAAGTGATCCCCACAGACACCTGTCCCGGAGGAAACGCCGGTTCACTCCGGTACAAACTGCACTGCCACAGCACGCGGTGATGCTCTCCTCACTGGGAGAGCTAGCCAACAGCGACAGCAAACGCTCGTCAGACAGGAGGTCCAAACCTCCGTTTCCCACAATGGCCTGAATCATTGTACAGGCCCGAGAAACGTTAGGCGAGAAGGCAAGCTGCCCGACGTCGGGAGGCTCTCCAAATCAGGAGCGCCGACCGAGGGAGACAGAGCCACCCGCTCAGGAGGACTTCGCTTCCGGATAGGCGAATCCTCGAAGGCTGGCGAGCCTCGCCATAACCCTTTGGCGGATAAACGTGAAAAAGTAGGCGACACCTCACGAACCCGCTCGTTCAAACGAAGGGTTGAAACTCGCCTGCATGCTGGAGTTCGCCGGAACGTGAGAACTCGCCCGTCAAGGCGAGATCGCCTAACCCCAGCACCAAAACGTTCCACTCAACGCGCACCAGAGAGCACGTCCAAAGATCTCTCGTGCACTCACCCGAACGACCCTTCTGAGGCTGGGGGTTGTCACCAACCGCCCACAGAAGACCTCCGGGAATACTTAACTCGCAAACACACTATACATGAGGCGAATCCTCAGTGCCACTGCGAGAGGCTCATCCACACGGTCCTCGCCGACTGCCAATGCGTTGGAACGGTAAAACCTTCGGTGTTTGAGAGACTTTCTCAACAGTCCTCTCGACCAAGGCCCTCCCGTCGAAATCATCGTCACCAGAAAGGACGCGCTGCCGACAACCTAGAGCTCCCGTCCGCCACAGTTAACATGACGGACAAGGGCAAGACGGTACTCCCCGACTCACCAGACTCGGACTTCGTCCTGGGGCCTAACCCTCGGTTCTCTCAACACCGACAAGAGGGTATATACCAGCGTACCCGTAGTCGCAGAGGGGTAAGCATCGGGTTTGATTACTCCACCCTAGCCCCTCCCTCCTGCGGCGAAGACGAGGTTCACTCGGCGGCAGCCACGTCTCAAACCTCGCGCTCAAGTCAGGACGCAGTACACATGGTCGAACTCGCCCATGACCAGACGGTCGCCCAGAAGCTCGAAGAGCAACAGGCGACCATAGATTCCCTGAGGGAGATGATGGAACAACTCTTGAACAAAAAGAAGAAGAAGAAGAGAACCCCGCGCACCGTACCCCGGCGAACAGAGGATAAGGAGTGAGTACCTCCTCATCGTCCGGCGACTGAGACGGAAGATAATAGTAATCCACAATCCGATTACTCTTCCAAGACGTCGATAGGAACGTCGCACACAGGGGGTAGCACCCGCGACAAGAGGTTCGACGAGTTCCAGAATCAACTCAACGCACTCAAACTTCAGCAGAACATGAACAAGCTGGGGGTGGTCCGACCCTACCCTGTCGAATGGGATACGGTCCCCTACCCGACAAAGTTCAAGCCAATTAGTTTGGTGCAGTTTGACGGCAAGGGTTCGCCCTCGCAACATATTTACTATTTCATGGCGCAGACTGGATTCCTCACGGGGAACGATGCCATTCTCACTCGACTATTCATAGGCACCCTCAAGGGGGTGGCCTTTGAATGGTTCCGCAAACTAGAGCCCGGCTCTATCAAAGCATGGGCCGATGTTGAAAAGCTCTTCCTCGCCCGCTTCTTCGACGACGACACGGAAGTGTCAATGGCTACCCTCCTCGCCGAAAAGCAACGAAAGTCGGAGTCTGTCAACGACTTTGTGAAAAGGTTCCGCAACCAATCAGTCCACTATCGGGACCAAGTTTTTGAATCCACGCTGATCGAGATGTGCCGCAATAATCTCTCGATCCACATCCTATCCAAAGTAGGCGCGGTGGAAACCCAGACGTGGAAGGAGCTTGTTCGCCAGGGCGAGCAAGTAGAAAACATGATCAAAAGGCTAGAGGCCGAAGAACCACAGCCCAAGAAGGGAGCTGCAGAACCAGCCGCGCCAAAGAATCCCCCTCGGTCCAGAGGAAAAGAGATCATGGCCGTCGACTCTACCCCGGCGCCGAAGGCCGCTCAAAAGCCGAAACCCAGGCAATTTGAACAACACCCCCCGTGGCAATATGATTTCAAAGAGGATCAGGTGGTGGCGACATTCGACACTCTGCTCAATAGTGGGCAGATTAAGTTGCCAGAAGCCGCCAAGCCTGAGGAGGTGGACAAAACCAATGACCCGAGTTACTGTGCCTACCACAGATTCCTGGGCCACACCACAACCAAATGCTACGTCCTCAAGGACAAACTCCAAGCCCTCTACGATGCGGGGGTCCTGAAGAAAGAGAAAGTTCAAAAGCAGGTGACCACGAATATGATCACCTTGAGCTTTGGAACAAATCTCCCGGAAGTCCAAGCTCCGGCAGGGATAATTCCCATTCCCAAGGCTGTCTTGAAGATCACCAATGATGACCCTCACAACCAGCGGGAGAAGGGTTTAGCTCCGCAGGTTCTGCCGTCGGGTCAGGTGATGTGGGTCCATCCGGACCTCATCAACGACGAACAGTGGACTACAAAGTCCTCGAAAGGGGCTAAAGGAAAACACTGTAATGTCATCTCCGCTATTCTAGGTGAAGAAAAGACAGCGATGACCACCCTGACCGACTCCGAAGAGGAAGCCGCTGTCCTCGCCACGAGAGCAGGGAAGGAATTCGCGAAGGAATATCCCGCGAGGGTGGAGAATCCGGCAGGACCTCCCACGAGGCCAGCCGCAACAGCCCCTCCCAATCCAGACGGACTAGGCTCAAGCCGCCAGCATTTCCAGTTCAATGTGCTCGCGCAGCTGAAGAGCATCCCCGCGCGAATCACTATGTATGATCTTCTACGGCTATCCAGGCCCACCAGGGAAGCTCTGCAAGAGGCACTGGCCGACTCGGAGGTTTTCTCCACCCACTTCTTGAGGGAAGAGGACTCTGAACAGGAATGTGCAACGTGTTGCCAAACGTCCGAGAGACGGGTCCCACGCATCACCTTCACTCCGGAGGACATGCTCATCAAGAGCACATCTCATGACCGACCATTATACTTCACGGGGTACGTCGGTTCGTCGAAGGTGGATCGAATTCAGGTCGACCCAGGGTCTGTGTTGAGTATCGTACCTTTGAAATTGATCAAGCACTTGGGGATACCGCCAAAGTGCCTATCCTCGACTACGACGACCATCTTTGGCTTCAACGCCACAGGGACTCGTCCGCTCGGCAAAATCCGCCTGAAATGTCGAATAGGCGATATGAAGATAGAGGTGACATGCTACGTCATCGATGCCGAGCCTTCCTACAACGTGCTCTTAGGACGCCCATGGATCCATGGCAACCAAATAGTCCCATCCACCCTTCACCAATGCCTGAAGTACGTGGACGATTACGAGCGAGTGAAGATAGTAGTGGCCGACAGACAACCCTTTAAAGGCGTCGAAAACTACTTCACGGATTCTCTGCTGTACCAGGACCCCAACGTGCCGCCAGCGGAGGAGCCGGAGAGCGGTAACGAGGCAGACAGTGAGCCCGAGTACGGTGACAGCCTAATCCTGAACGACTTCGAGTCAATTGTAATCGGTTACGAGAGTCACAATGTAATCAACGCTGTTCAGGCGGAGGAAGTTGTCATGAATGAGAAGTCCAACTTTGCTTATTTGTCGTCTTGCTCCACATCCGAGGATGATGCGCCCAATAACCTGTGGTCAAAACTCTACAGTGATCCTTCCCTACCCTTGCCAGTATGCTCGTCATACGTCGCCAAGGCACAGCCGATCAAGTCATCACAAGCTGTGCTCGTCGTGCCAGCACGGAATATGTATCGAAAAGATATCATCTTCGGTTGAATCGATCATCCCCTGCGCACGCTATGGGACGAATCTGAAGACGAGGACCCGGCGCCCTAGTTTTCGCAATGCAGTCAAGTTGCGAAGAGCATGATGAGCGACATGGGGTATGACCTTACTCGTTTGAAGGGCCAGAATTACGGTCGAGGACGCAGGACGGTCATCCGACCCGCCTACGTACCCAAGGGGAAACCCTCAAATTATTTCAACAAGACTCGGAGAGGCTTAGGCTACTCCTCCTCCTCGTCGGATTGGTGTTTTTACGCCAACGAGGATTCCGACTATGCATGCTCGGGGGATCAATCGTCAACAACCTTGGCATAGGACTCAGATGTTAGCGTGAGGGATCTGTTCGATAGCCTTACAGTCAACATGGCTACGATAGACCCCGCCGAAATGGTGGAGGATGGACAAGTTCCACTTTACGACGAGACGTGGGATCGCCATGTTAACGCCCAGTGGAACAGTCGCTTCGAGCAACGTGAACCACCGACCGAAGACGAAATCCTCTAGGTGAACATGGATAGTGAGGCGAATCCCAAACCCATATTCATCAGTGGCAGTTTGCCTCCCCAGGAAAAATAGGACCTCATTGCCCTCATACGGGAATACATTAACGTCTTCGCTTGGAATTACGAGGACATGCCCGGTCTGGATCTGCGGGTCGCCATGCATCGCCTCAACATCAGCCCAGACGCCAAACCAGTCAAGCAACAGTAGAGGCGGTTTCGCCCTCAGATCATGGAGGCAATTGAGGCCAGACGCCAAACCAGTCAAGCAACAGTAGAGGCGGTTTCGCCCTCAGATCATGGAGGCAATTGAGGCCGAAGTGAAGAAACTAATTGAATCCGGTTTCATCAGGGAAGAACAACACCCCGACTGGGTGGCTAATATTGTTCCGGTCCTGAAGAAAACGGTAAGATTCGCATCTGCATCGACTTTAGGAACCTTAACACTGTGTGCCCCAAAGACGAATTTCCCCTGCCCATCACGGATGTCATCATTGACAACACGTGCGGATTCGAGAGGATGTCCTTCATGGATGGTTTCTCGGGGTACAATCAAATCAAAATGCACCCCGAGGATGAGAAGCACACTTCATTCAGAACCCCTATGGGAGTGTATTGCTACACCGTTATGCCCTTCGGACTCAAAAACGCTGGCGCAACCTACCAACGTGCCATGAGTATGATTTTCCGAGATCATCTGCGGAAGACGGTCGAATGCTATGTAGACGACCTGGTCGTGAAGAGTCGCCATAAGGAGGACCACCTCCAAGACTTGAAGGCTATGTTCGAACTCATGAGGACTCATCAACTCAAGATGAATCCTACCAAGTCATTCTTAGGGATGTCTAGCGGCAAATTCCTCGGTTTCGTCGTCACGACGAGAGGAATCTGGATCGATCCAGACAAGGTGTGAGCCATTCAAGAGCTTCAACCACCCCGAAATCTTAAAGAGCTAAGAGGCCTTCAAGGACGACTGGCTTATATCCGAAGGTTCATCTCAAATCTCTCGGGCAAATGTCAACCCTTCTCTAAGCTGATGAAGAAAGGTACTTCCTTCGTGTGGGACGAGTCTTGCCAACAGGCCTTTGAGGAAATCAAGGCTTATCTCTCAAACCCACCTGTCCTTGCGGCACTAATCTCAGGGATGCCATTCCTCATATATATACGGGCCATGGAACATTCTCTAGGCGCCCTCTTGGCACAAAACGACGATGCGAAGAACACGCATGCGGACGCTCTCGCATCCTTGGCAGCTAACTTGGCCCAGCCTTTGGGAACGACCCAATGAGTCACAGTCGCTAGCCGAAAGCTCTTTCGACTAAAAGACGTCCCAGAGGCGAACGCCACCCATCAAACCCCGGATCAGCCTGATCAGGAAACCTGGTTGGCCAGACAATTCACGTTATTTCCCGGATGAACCCCATCCGAGTGTTCATGACACAACCGGCGGCGCTAAACTGGCGCCTAGCCAGGTGGGCACTCCTACTATCTCAGTATGATATCCACTTCATGCCACAAAAATCAGTCAAGGGACAGGCCATCTGCGATCTCATGGCTAGTCACCCGCTGGGGGCGAAAACCGACCTATTTGAAGATCTGCCAGATGAACCCCCCGAAGCTAATGTGACTTCATCACCAGAGGGGTGGCATATGTTCTTCGACAGCACGTCTCGTGCAGCCACGAGCGGATCCATTGTTGCAGGAGTGGGGGTGGTCCTCACCTCTCCGCATGGCCACGTGTTACCCCGAGCCTTTTCTTTGACAGAACCGTGCACCAACAACGTGGCTAAGTACAACGCGTAACTCATAGGGCTCGAGTTGGCCAGAGAGTTAGGGATAAAGCATCTGGAGGCTTACGGCGACTCCCAACTCATCGTTAAGCAAATGACTGGCGAATATGAAGTTAGGAACGACGATCTCATCCCGCTCCACAAAGCGGCTGTCAGACTAGTGGGGTCATTCGAGAGTTTCCGCATTGAGCACATGCTCCGTTCCAAGAACACGCATGCGGACGCTCTCGCATCCTTGGCAGCTAACTTGGCCCAGCCTTTGGGAACGACCCAATGAGTCACAGTCGCTAGCCGAAAGCTCTTTCGACTAAAAGACGTCCCAGAGGCGAACGCCACCCATCAAACCCCGGATCAGCCTGATCAGGAAGATTGGCGTCTCCCGATCATCGATTACGTCCTATACGGCATGTTGCCCGAAGACGCAAGGGAACGAGAGTCTATCCGACGACGTGCCTCGAGGTTCTACTATGATTCAACCACTAAGACGCTATGTCGGAGGTCATACGACGGCTTGTTGCTTCGATGTCTTTCAGGTGGGCTGCATCAAACTCCCACTCGGTCAAACCTTCAAATAGTTAGGACCAAAGCCATAATCCCCCCGCTGTCACTTTCGACAAAATCAACTTACCAATCCTCTTCAAAAGGATGGTGGGTCCTCAGAATCGTTCAAATCACGACAATCCCTGTCACGTTAACGAACACCTCTGACAAAATTAACTTACCAATCCTCCTCAAAAGGATAGTGGGTCCCCGTAGTTGCTCCAATCGCAACAAAACACCATCAGGTTAATGATCACCTCGGATGGCTGGCGCCGCTATCCCTACGGATGGCACAGCCTAAGTAATGACTTACCATGCGACGTGTTATTACTTCGGTCGATAGTCACACTCTTACGTCCCTGGACTACTTGACCTATACCGGATATCCTAACTTACCCTTAGGATAACCGAAGGGTAGTAGCCTACCACGCGACGACTCCTACAGCAATCAATCATCACATTCCTACATCCCTGAACGATTCGATTATCGCCTATGTCTCGCCCACCCAGTCAACAACTCGCTGAATGGTGGGTCAAAATTGGGTTCTTCAGTTGGCCAAATGCATGAAAAACTATTCTCTGCTTCAAGCTAAGTGTTACCCTCTCGGTTCCACTCGAGCTGCAACGTGAAGGTCGGAGTTAACCCGACCCCACGCCGTGAACAGCCAAGAACAGGAAACGAGCCTAATGACTAACTCTAAAGCAGAGTAGTCAAAAAGCTCGCCATATCGCTGGAGATGGCATGAGCAGCTCGACTCAAACGCCAAGACAGCGCAGGCGAATCCAACATGAAAACAAGATACAGGTCGAGCATATATCCACACCAGAAAATAACAGAGAAAAGGAAATGGTGCATGAAAAGTAGAGGATAAGCAAAGCAAAGAGCCACTACGGGCCAAAAATACATACATAAAGTTTCAAAGTTATGATGCAACCCGCATCAACTGAGTTACAAAAAAAAGGGGGGAAGGGGGAACTTAAACAGCATGGGCGTTACAGGAACTTCAGCAGGCTAAAAGCAGCGATCTTGGCCTTGACCGCCGCAAGATCCGCCTCACGCTGGATCCTCGCCCTCTCCTTTTGCTCCTGCTGCAGCTTGGCGAAGGCCACCTCGCCATCTTCTTCCTCCTGGCGAAGAAGTTGGAGCACCCTGTCCACCGCTCCGGCAGCCTGGCTGAGCCTCATCGCCTCCGCTCATAGCTCCCGGCAGCCTTGCCACGCCTGCGGAGAGAGGCCGGCATCAACTACCCTCGAAGAAGGAGGCGTCCAATAAGCGTGACCCCATAATCCCACAACCGGTCCAATACACCTGGCGCTGATGCCCTCGCTTGCGTAGACGTTTAGCTCGGCCTCCTCTCGCAGCTGGATTCCCGCTCGGCACTCCCGCTCCTCTCTAGTCTTTCACCACGCTCTGAAGGGTATAAGGAGTTGTTTTTTTTTCGAGGCGCATCGGAGAGGCGGTTGGGGCTAGCGTATCGACGGTGTCCGTGTTCCGTGTACCAAACTCCTCGAGGGCGGTACATCCACCCCCTCCCACGACCAAGCTCCGCTCACAAAAGCCCGGAAATAAATTTCCCCCGCCTATTAGTGCGACCGCTGGTGTCGAGTGTGCCCGCCACGCTCATGACGGACCCCGCACATCTTAGACCCGGTGGCTCACCGACTGAGGGAGTGCCGTCATAATACTCCGGCGCCCTCGCCGACGGAGATACGATCGTGCACGGCAAACCCTCCAACCTCTGGAGGGCCTTGAACGCAGGGTGGGCCATGGGGTCTGGGGCAGAAGACCCCTGAACCGAGCTCGCGGGGGAAGCGGATGGAGCGCGACGTCGATGATAGTGGCGGAAGACCCAACGCCCTCGGAAGCGCTATGGTCGGAATCGGAGGCCATGGGTCAAAGAGAAGTCCTGCAGCAATTCTCTTTTTAGCGAATTATCTCAAAAGAAAGAGGACCTTGTTGAAAATACGGCAAGTACATTATGTATATATAGCCAAAATTCCGACGGTCAGGATCTATCGCCCCAAGCAATCGAGCGGCCCAGGTGTCCTGCGACTCTTCGAGCTCAACGCCAATAAAAGTCATTCCTCTCGGGACCCCAAACCGACCGATCGGATTAAGCCCGAGAGGCGAAGCGTTCTGTCACTTCGCCATTAATGAGCATTAACACGTCCCAAAGGCCTTAGCTGGCAAGCATTTGGGCCCACTAGCAGACGCGTGGCACGAGTTTTGCCCGCATTTTGAATCCTCGACTACGGGACAGATTCGCCGCTGCTTGAGTTTTGATTGCAATACGAACTCGCCATAAGTCGGATCTAACCACACAAAATTTTGCTTACAGCCTAAATTTGCCAGAGGCCAAGTTGGGTCTGCAGCGTGAACTCGCCTTCCCATAAGTCTCGCCTGCAGTTTAAACTCGTCAACGGTCAGATTTGGTCTTCAACACGAACTTGCCACCACAAGAGTTTCGCCTGCAATATTAAGTCGCCGTCAGCCATTCAAGCAAAACACCGAACGACGACATACTAAAAGGAGGTGTGCGTAACAAGAAGACACGAACTTCATCAGATGCTTCTAGACAGTACATTTGAACAAAGTTATGGTTTTTGCAACTACGAAAGTCATAATATTACATTCAAGAAACAAAACATGCACCCAGTTTTTTAAGACAATACATTTGAGCAAAGTCATGGCTTCATAAACAAACAAGTCACAAGCAAAACGTCTTAAAATAATCACAAGTCCGAGATCTTAGTCGAACAGGCTGAAAGAGGAGAGTTCTTCTTTGGCCACTGCCACCCTTCTTGCGTGGTCCGCCCGAGCTTTGTCTTCGGCCGCCTTCCGAATTCGGTCTTCAGAGCTCGACCTGGCGGCAGCATCTTCCTGGCGCAAGGCTTGGAGGCTTCGAGTTTTCGCCTCAGCGGTCTTGCTGACCTTTACGACATCGGATTGGAGCCCCTTCAGATTCGCCTCCGCCTGTCCCAATTCAGTTCTCAGGCGAGCTATAGTACAATTAAGGTCGACAATTCGCTCCTCCAACGAGTGTTGTTGACCCACCCAGAAGTTGACGATGGATTCCAAGTCCTCTATTTCTTTGGAACGGACCTCCTGTTCCCAGGCTTCCTGACGCCTGACATGAACCAGGCAAGACTCCATGTCGACTTCCGGACCTTCTCGTAGCAATGTCTCTAGCCTTATCATACGCGACTCCAAAAGACGGAGCTCCTGCATGCAACGTGTAGCAAGCCGATTTTCGCCCAACCGCCGAAAGTCGACCACGCGATCTAGGAGAGATTGCTTGAAGCTGTCAAAGCTGCCCATGCCAAGGTTGAAGAGGGAAATCACCTGCCTCACGGCATTCTCAAACTCTTCGATGCGAGCCTGCAAGGGCAAGGATTCAGAGGAAGCAGGCTCTTGACCCGGAGCGAGCGCCGCAATGGGCAGAACTTCGAGACAGGGTTCGGTTCCCGGCTAAGGAACGGAGCCTGAGGCAGCAGAAGTCGCAGGGCCTTCAGATTCATCGTCAGATATTAGGATGGGCTCGGCCGCATGCTCCTCGGCAGTCGGCACCTCTTCTCGATCTGAGAAACACAACAATAACATAGGGAAGAGTCAAAGGAAGAATACCTGCTCAACCCACGCGAAAGTCGGGACGAAAAGATACCTTCGGCCACGGCGGCCTCAGCAGTACCCGAAGAAGACGGCTCCTTCTTTTTCTTAGAAGCAACTCTCTTTACCTTCGGTGCCATTATAGGTACGATGAAAATAAAACTTGGGTTTCCCCTGGGGAAGACAATGAAAGAAACTATAGCCTCTCTTGACAGAGGGTGAGGGCGTTAAATACTCTAAAAAAAATCCTAGGCGGTTACTCACCACTCGATTGGACCGTTCAGGGCCAAAACAGTCGAGAGTAAGGCCGAACAAATCAGATCTCACCTGGATGGCCAGGATCCGACGGTTCCTGGACACGATCTTCAGCAACAGTCCTAACTGGGCGTGATGGACGAAGAGCCCCACTACGCCGCATTTAATGCGAAACGACGTGCCTACGTCCTCCTGGCTGACGTACACGTGGATCAGTACGTGGCCCGCTAAAAATGGAGTCCACCCGACGTCAAATTCGTCGTTGAGGTTCCCGCAGGCAAAAATCAATTGGATCCGCATACCCCTCTGGAACTTAAGTCAGCTCCCAATCCGCCTGCGGATGAAATCCGCCCGCGAAGGAAACAAACTTACGGCCGAAATTCGCCGACAGCTGAAAACACCCCTGCAGCTAAGACTCTCTAGCTAACGCATGATAAAAAAAAAGAAAAAAAAATGGAGCTTGCACAGAAGTAATAGTGACCAAAAGCGAAAGCATAATTTCATTCATAAAGAAATCCAATTACAACGGGGAATTAAAGGCAAATTACAAAGCTTTCAACCGCAGTTCCGCCTCACGAATCTCTCCAGCTAGACGAAGCTCAAGCCTCCTTAGGACCTCTCGACGAAGGTCTTCCTCAGTGCGCGAGACTAAGTCCTGAACGGCATCTTTGACCTCCTTGAGAGCTCGATCCTTCTCCTCAACAGAATCGGCGACCAATTGCCGACGAGACTCAATCTCCTCCAGCTCCTTTGCCGCCTGCTCACGAGCCTTCTCTTGAATGACCAAAGAAGCCTGTGCGTTAGCTATGACTTGTTTCAGTTCCTCTATCTCGGAGGATATGCGAGAGAGGCGGTTATCGGCTGTCTGTTACTCATAGGCCACTCGTGCATCCTCAGCCTTGGCCTGCTCCAATTCTGCGGACAACCTTGTCTCTAGTGACATAGTCTCATTCAGGCGGTGATCGAGGTCTTCCACTGCTGCTCGGACTTCGTCGGAGGCGAGATCAACAATTGCGGAACTCTACGCACGAAGGGCGAGCAACTGCTGAACAGCCTCCTCCACTTCTTTCAGACGCTGAAAGTACGGCTTCGCCGCTGTGGCGCCAAGCCTCTTGATTAAGAAGAACATGTTGTGATCGAGGTCCTCCTTGAGCTCCTCGAAAGGACAACTCTCCTCCAAGACGAGTTTGATGCAGTCAGCCAAGGTGTCTTGAAAGTTAACCAGGGCTCGGGCCGTGCTCCTCTTCCCCGGTAGGGCCACCGATGCCATCGGGGTAGCAGCCGCGGTGTCGCTAGCCACTACAGATGAGGAAGCGGCCACCAACCGAGTGGAAGTCCTCCTCTGAATCGGAGACTCTTGCGACGAGGGCTCACCCCCAATCGGTGCTCCCGCGGGAATGGAGGTTTCTTCTTGTTGGCCGGACCTGTCCTCAGGAGCCGACGCCCCTTCCTCGCTAGATAGCGCCTCATGAATCGAGACGTCGTCATCCGCCTCTGATTCGCCCATTTCTCCGGCCGAATGACCCTCCCAAGAAGGAGGATCCTCCTTGCCAGTAGCTTCATGAGAAGGGCCGACTGCGGATGCAAAGAGAAGATTGACAAATGCCCCTTCGACTCAGAAGGATCAACAACACTCAAACCCATGCTTACCTGAATCTCCGGGCTCTTTTACATTTCCGATCTCCCCCTCTTCGTCCGAAGGGATGGAGATCACTCTCTCGGCTGCACCTGCACAAATTAGACACAGATGTCAGAAGATAGTACCCGAGAGTACCAAAAATTATTACCTCCGGGTGCGGGCGTAGGAGTCGTTGAGACCCCCGCCTGTGGCCCCACACCAGATGGAGGAGGAGTGTCCTTCGAAGTCACCGGAGCCGCCTTCGATACGGCAGAAGAGGTAGACCGAACAGCTCCAGCCCCAGAGGCAGCATCATCCTGACCCTCCGCCGCTCTGGCAGCCTCCACAGCTTCCTCGCAACGGGCCTTCTTGGCCGCTTCCGCTCTGGAACCCTCCGCCGTCATCTCCCGCTGCCACTTGGAGATCAGCGAACTACTCGGAGATAGAAGGGGCATTCCCATCCGCCCAGCTATTGCGCTCCGGGCTCGCTCCAATCGCTCGCCTGCCCGGATTAGCTCGTCAGCTTCTCCCCGCTCACTTTGGGGATCCAACGAAGGACCAGGAGAGGGAGCTCGGGCCTCGGGTGCTTCAGACTCGTCCGGACCCACGTCGCCGCCTTCAGTGTCTTCAGCCAGATCCTCTGACAACCACTCCTTAACAGTTTGGCGGCCCCTCTGTCTCGAAGTACGGAGAGGCCTTCTGGGAGGACCCCTCTGCTCTGCCGAACACGAGCCCTGGAACCAGAAGCCTTCGGGATTAGCGCTGGGACCCCGATACCACCGGCAGTACAGGAGAGTATGATGCAAATCACGATCCTTCGCGGGTAGTTCAAAACGGATACCACCGGCAGTACAGGAGAGTATGATGCAAATCACGATCCTTCGCGGGTAGTTCAAAACGGGCATGGGTACCGCCAGCATGAGTCCAGAACCATCCCCGAGCTCCATCCACCAACCCGCCCTCGAAGTGCAGGTGGGGATTGGCGTTGCCCATGTACAATTGGTCGTACCCAAACTGGCGGGCGAACCTGTAAGGGATATACGGCTCGAGATAGCATACGGAACCTGTTCGTAAGATGTGATACCCCGGCCGAATGTTCACCAACCATCGAAAAGCGTCGCGCGAGAGAACTGTGTGGTGATCCGCTGTCGGCGCATCTCTAAGAGACTCCCCGTAGCCTCCTCCACTGAAATAAGGAAAGAAACAGCGAAAATTATAGTGGACGAAGTGGGAAAGCGTCTTCCGCGCGTCGGGAATGTCCTTGCACTTCCAAGAGCACCTCTCCAAGCGCTCAACGAACGGAACAAACATGTCTCCCGGAAGAGTCGCGGGGGCGCTCATCAAGCATTCGCAGTGGTAGACGAACCACGCCATCAAATAAGTGTACGACAACCCCACCCTAGGATTAGGGGTCCTGATGACCTCTCTGTCCCCCTCATCGACAGTCGATACACGACAGAATTGGGTTGTCAGGGTGTGAAGCGCCCGATGGATACATGCTACCATCGCCGACACCAAGGAATAGGACTTCCCGTGGGCTAAGCAAACCGCGGGGTACACGACTTCCACGGGAAGAGCCTCAAAAGAGTGAGTGGGGACTACGCACCTCTTTAGTCACAACATGAGGTACCCCGCAAACAGAGCCTTCCCAGATATAGGAGACTTGGCCTGGTGTTGGAACGAGTGGAAAACCGTTCCAGACTTGAACCCGCCCTCGTCATGCTCGAGGACTACGGTGGCTTCCCCTTCGGCCATCCTCCTTTCCACTTCAGCCTGGTCACATCCGCTCAACGGCAGAGCAGGCCTCCCCTTAACATCATTCTCAGGGAATAGATAATCAGCCCAATTCTTGTGGCTGATCCCCGGGGCCCTTTTCTTCTTACCTTTGTGATCAACCGCCCCTAAGGTATTGAGGCATATGTGATAGTGACAGAGCAATTCCCACAAAGTCTCGACCACCAAAGGGGAGCGGTCAGAAAGCTGGTCGATCTCATCTTGACCAGGAACGCACTCCTCATACGGAAAGTCTCCCAACGGCAGTCCCGACACATCGTACATCTCGTGAAGGGCTATGCCGAGCTCACCATTGGGGGTGAAAAACATGCCACTATCCGCGCAATACAGCTCCAAAATGCTGTGGAACTGGGAAGAATTAATCTTTAGACCGTGCCGAGTGGCCTGAATGGCCGAATACAGCTCTGAGTTCGCAAGATCAGAGTTCTCGACCAAAATGTAGTCAGTAATCTTAGACCACCAAGTCTTGCTGCCAGGCGCAGAGTAGATCCACCCCGGAGCTCTGAAATCCTTCGGGGGAAATTTCCCACCGACTTGGAAGAAGCGATGACGGAAAGTCTCCGCGACCGCCGTCGTCTCCCCAGTAGGCACCTCATTGGAAGGTAGACCCGGACGCAGGCCAGTCACCCGCTTGCAAGAGCTCTCTACCCCGTACACAGCCGTGGAGCCTGTAAAGACGCCGCAAGTCACCCTGTCTTGAGTAGGGGTCAAATCCCAATTCATTGTCCTCGGAACCGCAAGGGAGCGCAGCTCGACGATAGAGAACCCTCTCGGCATGTTGGGAAGGTAGTAGTGAGCCCCGTCCATTGCGCGAAGCCACCTGCTCTCCTTGATCAGCAGGGCGGAAGGATCAGTCGCGGCATCGCCGAACAAGAACTGGGGCTTGTGCAACTCTGTCCTAGCCTTGTCTGTCAACACCGCGTCGGTGGTCAACTCACGCAGCGTTAAATGGTGCCCGTCAGTAACTCTCTTTATCAAGCCATCCGGCTTATTAGCCGAGAACACAAGCACCGGATTCAAGGAAGGAAATCGGGGAGGCGCCGTATAGCCTGTGCCTCCGGCGAGACCGATGGCCACGCCCTTTGGAAGAGCTTCATCAGAAAAGATCGATGCAAGAAAGAACCAAAGAGTGAGGACAGGATCCGCCCTAAAGGTAGACCCGCCAATCAAGTAAAGACGAGCTAATTCGCCTGTCAGAAGGCGAAACCCGTTCAACTAGAACGAGATCCGCCTGTGAAAATGATGCTCCCCTTTACCAGAGAAAAAGTCAAACTCGCCTATCAAAAACGAGTTCGCCTTCGCCCAATAAAGGTCGATTTTGCCTGTAGAGGCAGAGATCGTCCTTTGTGAGTAAATGCAAAATCCGCCCGAAAAGGGGGCGACTTTGCCCTAAGTCGGGGAAACTACCAAAAGACGACTGAATCCAAGGGAGACAAGCGATGCTCATCCCCCCAACCCGACGTCTGTAACCTACGCAAAGTCGTCAGACGAACCGACTTACCCAAGTGCGTATCAGGTATGCTGACGGGTGCGCCGGCGGCGAGGCGGTCGGAATAGCGTCCGAGACCCCCTCCTTTCGCAACACACCTCTTGGATTTCGGCGCCATTGAGGGAATTAAGCGGGAACTCTTTCTCCTTAGAAAATTTTCAAGATTTTCGAGCACGGTAACCCTCAAAGGAAGAGAACGACCTTTTTAAAAAGCGGAGTTGCCAACGTGGCCACGATCGTCCTCAAAAAGCGAAGCACCGGCGAACGAGAGATGTAACCACGATCGAAATCAACGGCCCAGATTGCCCCCCGACATTTCGAAGTGCCACGTCAAGACGGGAAACGAGCCGATCGAGAACCCGGGACCCGAGTCGAAATTGACGGTTGTATCCAACGGCCGGGTTTGAAAACTACGGCCACGATTCAGATGAGGCGTACAAAGCTTACGTCAGAGCGCGACGTGACGGAACCACGCCGTCTTAGATGGAAAGCACGAAGCCCACCAGCGAACGCGTGGCTCACCCACACTGAACCTAGTCTCGCCCGAAAGGAAGGGTCTCGCCTGTGAAAACTCGACCCGAATCCACGAGTCGAACAGAAATCCACCTCCAAAACCCAACTTCGCCTGAACGGCTCATTCGCCCTTGGAGACAAACGACAAATAACACAACTTGTCCCAAACTTGGAACCGCCAACGAGATGACCTCGCTAAAGCCCACGCCTCGAATGGCTAAGGTTTAGAGTAGAAATCTTAGCATCAAGTCTAAGAGAAACTACTCGACAACTCATCATACTGAGGGGAATAGTATGGCTAGCCCGATTCAAACGGTAATCGGTAAAGGCATATCAAACCCGTTGATAGCTGAGGGTTTGCTAAAAATCCTAAATGAAACCAAATGTACTTGTCTCGCCAAAACTTCTTTATTCAAAGTATTCCAGACCACACGCAAGCCGGTTTAGGTCTGAAAACTTTGAAGGGGGTCTTGTAGACGGTAAAAAATACCTCCGTGAACTTGCAAGAAATCCGCCTGTAAGGGGAAGCCATCCAAAGCCACGCGAATTCACTCTTTATCACAACTCGCCTAACCGAGTCTGTAGTCGAATCCGCCAGCAAACCTCAAGGCCGCCAATACAGCCAGGTACCTGCTACCTCGCGTGCTGAGGCGGGCTTTCCCACTCCTCTCGACCCGAAGGGGGAGGGCACAGTACTCCAAGGCCGTCAAGTGGCCGCTCACAGTACGAATGATTGGGCAGGTGTCGAGTCGACCTGAACATTCATAAATGCAGCTCACTTCGGTTGTCCGAGTCAGGAGCCGGACCCGCCGGCATTCGGCGAAGCTGCCCATGCCCACTCGAGTACCAGGAACCCGCTCTCCCACCTCTCTCGGCCTGAAGAGAGAAGACATGGTATTCCAGGCCCGCCGAATGGCCGCTCACGGTACAAGTGATCGGACAAAACGCCAAATCAACTTGCACCCTCATAAATACGACTTACCTCACTTGTCCAAGCGAGAGGCGAGAGCCGCCGGAGCTCAGTGAGTTGGTCAGGTCCACTCGAGTACCTGACAGCCGTTGTCACACGTACGAGGAGGGGCTTTCCCATTCCTACATAACGTGAGGCAAAACACGGCTCCTTGAAGGACCGCTCATGGTACGGGTGAACAGTAGAATATCTCTGAAGCAAGGTATGGTCACATCCTATAATTCAGGGGACAGCAGAACTGTCTCTCTTTCATTTAAGAGCCTCTTCCAACAACCTTTAAAAAGAGGTCGAAAAATTCTGAGAAACATGATCGAGAAATCGAGACCAAGCTATTTGCATAATCCTTGCATTACAGCGCCACTGCTTAGTTCTGAGCCCCGATCGCCGGCGAACTAGCAAATCCGAACTCCATCGACTCGAGCTTCTACTGCGTACTGAAGCTCTCCAGCAACCTCGATCGAACGGTTCAAGGGAAGCAGACTCGACACGAGCATCGAGCGAAGCATCCTGTAGCCACCAAAAGTCCACACACAAAACAAAGAGGGCATTCCCTCTGCCTCTGTTGTAATTTCGATTTATTAGTTTGTAATAAGCTTTATTATCAATACAAACGAAACTCCCTGTTTTCGGGAAATCCAAATTTACACCCTACACTCGTCGTTGCCGCCGCCCTGTGGGCCTTCCTGCTATGGTAGGTGACGATCGTGATAACTTGCTTCGACAAGTTTTTGAAACCCTAAATGAGTTCTTGACAACAAGGAAGATGACTCGTTTTCCTACAATTGAAACGCAGAGTTGAGACTCTGTGTTAATTATGAAACACAGAGTTGGGACTCTGTGTTAATTATGAAATCTAAATGCGGGTCTTGACCTCGGTGTTTAAGATTAAAAATGTGGGTTTTGACCTTGGTGTTTTAGATTAAAAACGCGGGTCTTGACCTTGGCGTTTAAGATTGAAAACGCGGGTCTTGACCTCGACGTTTGAGATTGAAAATACGGGTTTTGACCTCAGCATTTGAGATTAAAAACGCGGGTCTTAACCTTGGTGTTTGAGATTGAAAACACCGGTTTTGACCTCGGCATTTGAGATTAGTCTTTTGGACTTATATTAATAACTTATTTCAGCTACTCAGCTCTGCCTTTTGTTTTGCAGTGCTTTTCCCCAATGTACCACTTTTCTAAGAGCATCATTTTGGATACATCGGTTGTCTAGATAAAGATGAGATTTTTGGTTTCCATGAAAGAATTTCACTATGCACTGTCCCTGATTTAGAGCGGACACACTTGATCCGGGAAGCCAGATGTTCCACCCTCAGGACTTTGATCACCGACCTTGATCTAGAGACACCAGAAGGTCATGACCAGTTCATAAAGCCAGCATTCTTGTTTGGAGATCGCATAGCAGCAAATGAAAAATTTATACATGTGGAAGATTCCAGGTTGTTCCGTCGAATCAACAACTGTTTCTTCTTTCTTCCGAGCATGAAGAGAATGTATCCACTCTCCTATTTTCTAAGTGTTAGCTACCATAAGGGTTTGGCTTTTGAGCTCGTCAAGGAGAGGGAGAACGTATCGCTTGGATATAGTCACCGATCTCGCATACAGATTGATGGACAAATCAAGGGCCTATAACCAGGCAGATTTGAGAAAAATGATCTCACTCAAGAGATGCCCCTTCCAGCGAATGTTTTTGTTCGCCAGATCATTGCTGTTCGTGGAAAATTTCCTGTGCAGATGTTTAGATCTCCCGACTGGGTATATTTTGGAGAAGGTGGTAGGTGGACTCGCATAGTGGACTTTGTCCTTGAAAACCTTAAGGAGTTGCTTGCCCAATTTGGCCTTACAATCTTGGTGTTGGCCACCCGGCGTAGGATTGTTCAGAGCTATCCCAATTTCTTCGCCATGCTGGAGCTATACAACCTGGACAACTGCTCGTTCTTCACACTTGTCGGAGAGATGAGTTTTGCTCTTCATGAAATGCAAGCTGTATCAGGGCTACCATTTAGAAAGATGCCCTATGAAGAGTTCATTCCTACTACGAAAGAGCTCTTTATCTTGAGAGTGGCACAACCAGAGATTTATGCAACGTCTGGGAGTTGATGTACCACTTTCATATTTGCTCTCAAGTCATAGGGGTACACGGAGGAGGCATTATGCACATTTCTTGTGTGGATTATCTTTTCCAGAATTTGAATCAAAAGGATGCAGTTGTGACCCGACTCGCTACCATTTCTTCCAAAAGCATTAAAGCTCGCATTAAGGCTGCTAATGCTAGCTATAAGAATACGCATCCTAAGGATGGATTTGAAGTTGGTATGGAATTTGAGAACTTTCACTACCAAGCTACGACTCCTATCTCTAACACTGCTCTCGTTGCTGGTTTTTTAATGATATGGCTAAAACGTTGTGTAGCGCCATTGAAGCCAGTAGAGTCCATCTTAGCTAAGGTAGTATACTCAGTTGTTTTATTGGCTCATGGAAGACTCATGAGTCTCCTCACTGTCATGGTAGGCAGTATACAGAGTGGCCTACGGACGTTGACTTCTGAATTCGTTGACGTCCAAGAGATAAATATTGCTGGGAAGAAAGTTTACAAAACTCCCCAACCCTGTGTACCAGTGTCGTATACATATTTGGTGGCCTGGTTCATGCTACATTGCCCTCCATTGATGACATGCATTGCCAACGATAGCGAGGCTTCTATTCCATTTGTGTAGAGGCTTGAGTCGGCCACATGGACCAGCACTTACATAGTTCGGGCTCGACAGCTCTTGTCACAAGGGGACAATTATAAAATTTTTTGTTGTTCTCCTGATTTTGATGGGGCTGAAGAGGAGAGCACAAGCTTTACGGACGTACTTTTTGATGGTTCCTCATCTTTGGAAGAAGGCGTCTTCAAGTGGCTCCTCACAATCAGATTTGGTTATCTGGTCTTTCGCCTGGGGGAGAAGTGTGTCATCGAACCTTACATACCTTCTCGGTTCACCAGACATTTTAGATATGACAAACTTTATGTTGGTAGTCCTAACCTGAATTTGGCTCAAGTCGGGAATTTGTACGAGGGTGCTCGTGCATGGTATTTCTTCTCTGTGGGAGGGACTCATGCTTAATTCACCTTGCCCAACTTGCCACCCAGCTTCTTTGCTGTTTTAGATTTTTGCGACTGGTTTTATGAGGCTTCTCAGATTCCGGAGTATTAACAAAATCTGAGAGCTTTACAAGTCCAGAAAAGGTTCTACAAGGACTCGCCTGTCGGGGATAGAAGAATATTTATCCTATGAACAGGAGGCAGCCGGAGCTATAGAGATCCAAACAGAGCTACCAACTGCCGAGCCTTGTGAAGAGAAGGTGACTGAAGAAATCCTTGATGAAGTACCCACCCCTGAACCTCGCTCATTAAGATCGTCAGGGAAACTACTGAGGAGGAGGGTGAATATGAAAGGAGGGTTCGTAAAAGAAGTCTCGTTGTCACCAAACACCCCAAGAAGGCAAAGCTGATGAGAGACGTAATGAAGTATGCACCCGTCGTGCTCCCAAATGATAAAGGAGATAAAGCGCTCCAATCGATTCCTTCTGTTCCCGAGGATGTGGAAGCTGAAGGGAAATTGAGTGTCTCGGGTTCAGAGTCTCCCCCCTCGATGGGACCTATTGATGACATGACCATGAGACAGGCTGTTTCTGGATCCACTCCCACAGAATTCGTAGGTTTAATCTATCCGATCACCCCTCCTCCGAGTTCAAAAATCCTCAGGACACTCATTGAAGAGATAGAGAATGTGATAAAATTAACAATCAATATCGTTAGTCTCGGACAAGTTGCTTTTGAGGATTTTAAGCCTCTACTAACTAGCTGCTTAGACAGAATCAAGAGCCAGGGCGACGTGCTGTGAACCAAAAATTGTAGGGAGTACATCATTCTCATTGAAGCGGAATTGAGGACCCTTTTAGATTTACAGCGCACCGATTTGGAATCGGAAGTGGAGCTAGCTCTTTCTGTAGCTCGCATCTCAAAAGTGCATCATCAAGAGGCCCTTTGCAATAGTTTATCTGAGAAAGAGGCCTACATGGCGATCTTACAGGAGCAACATACTTAGATGCAAATTGATATGGGTAGTCTCGCTACTTGTATTCATGACATTGAAGAAGCCGTTATTTGGCTAGACACTGAGCTAGCCTAGAAGAAGGCCCAGTTGGCTCAAGATGCGGACATTATAAGAGGGCTTCAGCTTTGAAGTGATGAAGTTTTTAAGAACTTCTGCAACGAACTACAAGCTTTTGAGAGAATTCGAAAAGAGATTGCTACTGCAGCACCTGTTGAATCAGAACTTAGAAGGTAGATTGCAGAACAAGTTCGAGTGGCTCATGAGAAGAAGATGTATGCACTTAAGTCCAAGCTCAGATCCCTCAAATTGATGAGCCCTGGTGCTTGAATCTTATATTGCTTTTAGCTGGGGGGGTAGGAATTCTTTTGTTTTGTACATTTTCATGCTAAGTATTGTCACTCTGTAACAGATTAACAATGTTGAATGAAAATGATATTATAGTGATTTTCATTACCTTTTCCTCATTTTGGCTTGTGACAATGAAAATATTGAAAATACCATAGGGTTAATGTTAACTTAGCATGAATCGGAAATTCTCTTTATTATCACTTGGAAAATTTTAATCGTCAGATGTGTAATATTAACTTAACGATATACAAGCTGAGGAATGTTTAAAAAGGTTTATTACTCTCCATTCTAATGAATTCTGAGTATCGACCCCCATTCTAAATAAAATTGATGTTTCGTCCCAGACTTTGCTAGGGAAAATAAACATAATTTGTTATTCTCCCTTCAAATGAAACATGAATAACCAACCCCTAGCCTAGGAAAATTAATTCATTATTTCAGACTTGGCTGGGGATTAGGAAAAGGGTACTTCATGGCTTATGGGTAATATTTCTTGAGAAATTTCCTGTTAATAGGCATCATGAGTCTGTCGCCTTTCTGGTTGATGAGACGGTATGTCTCATTCGAATAGGCCGATTCTATTACGAAAGGCCCTTCCCATTTGAGATTGAATTTACCTTTAGTCTTGTGTGTCATAACCATAGGTCATCTAACAACTAAGACCAAATCGTCTTTCTTGATGATTCACTCTTTGACCTTCTTGTTGTAGGCTTTAGAGATTTGAGCCTGATACAACTCGATCTGTTGTTGAGCTTGAAGTCGCATGTCATCTAATACTTCAAGTTCTTGAAGACGCAATCGATGTTGTTCTTCATCTGTCATCCTGGTCGCAAGGGCGACTTTCAGAGATGAGATTTGGATTTCTAATGGTAATACGGCTTCGTAGCCATAAACCAAAGAGAATGGAGTGGTTTTTGTAGGGGTCTTCACCATTGTGCGGTAGGCCCACAAACATTCGCCAATCTTTTCATCCCAATCATGTCTTCTCTTGGAGACAAACTTCTTGAGGAGCTTCACAATGGTTTTGTTGAATGCTTCTACGAGGCTATTGGCTGGCGGGTAGTATGTCGTCGATGCAACACTTTGGATCTTGAACTTGTCGCAGAGTCTCTAAAAACCGTGACTGACAAACTAAGTTCCATTGTCATGGACTATTCGTCTTGGTATACCAAAGTGGTAGATGACATGATGTTTGATGAATTTGGTCATGTTTGAAGCTTTGACTTCTTTCAACGGAATTGCCTCTGTCCACTTGGAAAAGTAGTCGGTCATTGCCAAGATGAACCGATGTCTTTTGGTTGTTAGTGGAGTGATGGGTCTAACGATGTCCATACCCCACATCTCGAATGACTAAGAGGCAGATGTCGGATGTAGGTTCTCAGGTGGCTGATGAACGAAGGCACCATGGATTTGGCACGCGTGACAATATTTAGCGTAGTCAACGGATTCCGAGAACATCTTTGGTTAATAATAGCCAATTCGTCGAAGGTGGTCTCCTAACTTAGCTCCGAGTTGATGAGCTCTACACATCCCATCATGAGCTTCTTTGAGAGCCTCTTGTGCTTCTCTTCTAGAGAGGCAACAAAGTATGACTCTATCGTGTGATTTACGGTACAATGTTTGAGAGATCGCGTCGTAATAGAATCGAAGAGTCTTCCGTTTGATAGCAGATGCTTCTTTAGCATCATCGGGTAGTATCCCATACAAGACGTAGTTGATGTACGGGAATGCTAATCCCTTGGTTCCAACTCAATTGAAGTTGCACAAGCGATTTCTGTTGTTGTCTCATTTGAGCAGTATTCTAAAGGAAGCTTTGGGTGGTACAAATCATGTCTCATAACGAATATCATTGTCTCATCCCTTGGTGGTAATGCCAATGAAGTTGCTAACGAAGCTAGAGCATCCGCATATATATTTTGGGCTCGTGGGATGTATTCAATGAAGAAGCCTTCAAACTTCTGAGCAAGCTCTAACATAGCGAAGTGATATGAGACTAAATCCTCATTACACACTTTATATTCTCCTCGGACTTGATTCATAATAAGCTAAGAATCGTCATAAGCCTCAAGGTGCCGAATGTTGAATTCTTCGGCTAACTGCATCCCTAGTAGCAAAGCGTTGTACTCCGCTACATTGTTAGTGCATAGCTCAATCAGAGAGAATCCTCTTAGGATTACATGGCCGCCCGGGGATACTAGAACTACCCCTACGCCAGCAGTAATTCCTCCATTAGGATTTGCCCTGGATGCACCGTCGAAGAACAACTTATAAATTTGTATAACTTCTTGAGTTGCACAAGCTTCGACGACTTCATCTGGTAAATCTTCATATAATTTGGATGATTCAGATACCAAATGATCGGCTAAGAAATCTGCCAGAACTTGACCTTTAACAGCCTTCTGAGGCATAAATTGCATGTCATATTGTGATAGGAGGATCGTCCATTTCGCTAGATGATAATTCAGAGAAGACGGCTTCGTCATGAGCATTCTCAAGGGATTTACCTTAGAGATGATGTGGATTGTTTGACCTACTAAGTAGTGTCGCATCTTCTGGACAGCAAACACTAAAGCAATGTACTCCTTTTCTACCAGATTGTATCAGTGGTCGGCTCTAATTATGATTCTGCTAAAGTAGTAGATAGTCTGTTCGTGCCCTTGGTCGTTATTTTGGGCTAACAATGCTCCAAGGGAATGATCCATAGCTCTCACATATAACAAGAAAGGTTTTCCTGATATTGGGGCTACAAGAACAGGTGGTTGAGTAAGATATATTTTGATCTCCTCGAATATCTTTTGGAAATCTCCATCCCAAACGAATGAAACTCCTTTCTTCATCAACTTAATGAAGGGCTGGCAGCATCCCAAGAAATTTGATATGAATCTCCGGATGTACGCCAATCTGCATTGCAAGCCTCTGAGTTCTTTAATAGTTCTCGGAGGCAGTATTTCTTGGATAGCACGAACTTTTTCTGGGTCGAGAGAAATTCCCTTGGATGTGACTATAAATCCTAGGAATTTACTAGTAGAGACCCCTAAGAATGACTTGGTTGGATAAATCTTCAGTTGATGTGTTCGCATGATGTCGAACATCGTCTTCAAATATGCAAGATGATTGCCTCTAATTTGGCTTTTTACTACAATATCATCCACATAACATTCTATCTTCTTACGTAGATATTTGTGGAAGATTGTATTCATGGCACACTGATATGTTGCACCATCATTCTTTAATCCGAAGGGCATTACTGTATAACAGTATATCCCTAGGGGTATTCTGAAAGCAGTATGCTTTTCGTCTTTGGGGTACATCTTAATCTGGTTATATCCTGAAAACTCATCCATAAAATATATCCTCTCATACCCGCATGTATTGTCGATCATGACATCTGTGATGGAGAGTGAAATTTTGTCTTTCGGACATGCAACATTAAGGTTGCGAAAGTCAATGCAGATTTGGACCTTGCTATTTTTCTTAGGCACAGGAATGATATTAGAAACCCAATCAGGGTGTTGTTCCTCTTTGACAAAGCCTGAGTTAATAAGCTTTTTGACTTCTGACTCAATCGCTTCCATGATCTCTGGACGGAATCGACGTTGTTGTTATTTGACGGGTTTTACATCCGGATCAATGTTAAGGCTATGCATAGCTACCTTGGGATCAAGACCAGGCATGTCTTCATAATTCCAAGCGAAGACATCTATATATTCTCTAATGAGAGAGATGAGATCTTCTTTCTCAGGTGGTGATAAGCTCTCGCTTATGAAGATTGACTTAGGATCGGATTCACCCCCATATTGACCTGGATAACCTAATCTTCGGTAGGCAGTTCGTGCTGTTCAAAACGCATATCCCACAGGATGTTAAGGCACTGATCCAAGGATCGTTGGTTGATTCGATCAATTCTTGGCCATCGTCTGCATCTTCGACCAGATGACTAACTGAAGTCATGTTCACGGACACGCTTTTGAATATTGCTCCGATACTTACATTAGATTCCCATGAGAATGTTCCGAATGAATGATCTTGACACAGGCAGTTGCCGATCTCGTCTTCTAAAAGAGGAGGAGTTGAGACATACCTAACCCTCTTTTAGTTTTATGGTAATAATCAAGAGGTTTCCTTTCTGGAGTAGAAAGCTGAATTGACGCTCGTCTTCCTTTCCCAAAATTTAAACCTTCCTGTTTACCAAAGTCATAACCCATCATTTTCATCAATTTGATGGAGTTAGGTTCATGATAATGGAATTGGAGGACTCCTCGGCCTTCCTCTGAACTCTCTCGCTTGAGTAATTCAGGTTTGACTTTACCAAAGTAGATCGCCTTTTGCCCTTTCCTTTTGGACGTGACCATAAAAAAAAAGCCTTCTGCACATCCTCCATCTCTTCAAATGCGGCAAAGGATAATTTTAGAGGCAAAGTGAGTGAAGCCTCGGCGTACAATGTGCACCATAAACCAGTACCTGCATCTGTATCAATCTCTATTTGTTCATATTCAGAGGACACATTAGACAAGTACGCCAAATTGAAATCTTCATTAATGGACCACTCGCCCTCACTAGGTACATCATTATTATCTTCATTCTGACCCATTACATCAAAATTAAACTCCCATGAACAATCTTCCTCAGGATCGGGCTCGATGTCAGCTTCGTTGCTACTATCGGTGGCCTCATTTAACTACTGTGGCTCTTGAAAATCTAGATAGAAGACTGAATCAGTATGAAAGTTCTCCACTCCTCTAAAGTGTTGTTTCTCAGCAATCAGAGTTCTGACTTCTCCCTCCTCGTCAACATATTTCATGACCCGATGAAGAGTAGATGGACAATGCGATTCGCATGAATGCAATATCATCCTAACAACAAATTGTAAGACATGTACGCATCTATTATGTAACAAGTCACTTCGGACTTGAGATCTCCGATCTGGCACCTGAGTTTGATTTTACCCAAGGGACGTGTACTGTTGGCGTTGAAGCCGAAGATGGTCATCTGAGTGGAACTTAGCCAGTGTAGGGGAATTCCTAGGACTTGCATGACCCGATATAGCATGATGCTGAGTGCCGAGCCCGGATCAAATTGTATACAGCTGATTTCATAAGAGCCGATATACACAATATAGTACAAAGCTCTATCATACTTGTGTTTGATCTGCATATCTTCCTGAGTGAATAATATGCATGGCAGACTTCTTGCAGCTTGTAGACATTGTACACAAGATTGTTCTTTGGAAGCTTCTGAAACCGGAGTGACCTGAGTAATAAAGCTTTCCATGTTCATCAAAGTTTCAATTAGAGCTTCTCTTATGGTCTTGGAGAATCACAATAGCTCATACATGGTAATCCTTCCATGGATATTAGCCAATTACACCATGACGTTGAATTGGAAGGGTGTGTTCGATCCTCTAGTCTCTTGTTGAAGAAGGTTCCGGTTGAAGCGAAGCTCTTTCTGTTTCCCTTTATCGATTGTCTTCTTAGGAGCAGAACCCCCAGCCTCTGGAGCTTGCTCTTCTGCTCCTTAAGCCTCTTAGCTATAATTTTTTAGATATGTTTTCCCTGATCGGGTACCAGGGTTACCTCCTTGATCTGCTGCAAGGACAATCCTCTCTTCTTCTGAGTCTGTGAGAGGTTTGAGATGATCATCATCCTCAGTTATAGAGAGGATAATCATATTGGATGACTTTGCCCTTGCCTCTCTTCTTCTTTGTTGATGCACTTGTCCACTGCTGGTCTTCAATTAAGTTAGGATGGACCCACATGATTTATCCTTTTGGAGTAGTGAGGGGAACCAAGCCTTTATCCTTCTGACTATGCGGGTCAGCATTTTTCATGTGTATTTCTCCCTTAGGGATAGGGATAACACCATTTGCTACCGTTACAGGAGGAAAATCTCTGAACTAGACCGATATCAACTTTGTGGATACGGTCTTCTATTCTGGTTTTAGCTTGAGTATATTAGCATCGACCAGGTGTTGCAGAATATCCTTGAAGATATATCATCTCCTCATTGGATGTCCTAGCATTCTGTGATACCGGCAGTAGTTAGGATCATCTACTTTTCCTGCTTCATCAGGTTTCTTCACTTCAGGAAGTTTTAGTTTGTTGTTCTTTCGAAGTAGCTGGAATAGGGTGTCCACGTGTTCCTCTTTGAATGAGTACTGTTTGGGTGCCCTCTGTTGATTCGATGTCTTACCCTGTTTTGCAGGTGATGCTCGGGTGCTGGTATCAGCGGCCAGAGTCTCCTTTTCCTTAGGTCTGGGAGCATTGCCTTAGATGCGTTGTGTTTGCAGATTTGGCTTATTAGCTTCTTCAGCTCTGACTCGAGCAACAATCTCTTCCACCTGCTCTCCTTGTGAGACCAACTACTTCTAAGAGTGACATTCTGCTACTCCTATTTGAGCTAGGAGATGGGTCTGCAAGTTATGCCTGCAAGTTTCTACCAAAATAGATTGTGTCATACCTGATGGGCATCGTAGAGCTATACTTCAAAACCTCTCCACAAAGGTCTTTATGGATTCTCCCTTCCTCTGCTTGGTGGTGAGAAGGGTTGGGATATAGACCTCTGAATCATCTTCGAAGAACATGGCTAAGAAAAACCTTTCTAGATCCACCCATTTCTGAATAGACCCAGCATGCAACTTCATGAACCATCCGAAGGCAACCCCCTTAAGGGTATTGATGAACAAATGCGTCAATATGACATCGTTTGCTATTACATCTCTAGTCTGTAACTTGAAGTAGTAGATGTGTTGGTTCGGTGATCCCGTGCCGTCAAAAGCTTGCAGAGTCGGGACCTTGAATTTTGAAGGATAGGGAGTTGTGTCCCATTCTGCGGGATAAGGCTGCACTACTCCATCATTTTGGAACTCACTCCTATTGGTAATTGCGTTGAGACGGGCTTCCAACTCCTCCATCTTGGCCGACTAAGGATTATGCTCGTTCTCGCCCTCTTCTTCAGAGGTGGATTTTATACTGTGAGCTTCATGGTCCGAATTCTCATTCACTTTATCCTTCCCTTTTGACGATTTTGTCTTTTGGGAGGATTCAGCTTTTTGGACTTTTTCTATGACAAACTGAGTCATCAAATCTCGCAGTTGATTGAGAGTTGCTGAGCCTGGAGCATGACGTGATGTTCATCGACACTCCTTACTAGGTCATCTGAGCTTTCTGTCACATAAACAGGATTCACGTGCGCTACAAAAGAACTCGAGGACTGAGATTCTGTGATGGCCGAGTGTTCCTCATCAGAAGTTGCTCCTCTAGCCAGTCATTTATAATTAACAGGAGGAATGGTTCATGTTCGAGTCCGAGTATGTGTAACAACCGTAATTTTTCGATACGTATTTAAATATTTTTTTCTAGTATTTAAAATGTTAAATTTTATCTTATTAATATTTTTCCTAATTTTTGGAATTTTTTGAGTTTTCAAAATAAATAAATAATAAAATATATAGTCTTGTATTTTTAATTCTGCTAAATATTAATTTACGGTTTAGTAATTTTTATATATAATCATTTGGTGACTAATATTATTAATGACCTTGTTATTATTTGATGTAAACTTGAGCATAGTACAGTGGTATATAAATATTAATAAAAAGATTTTTTGGTTGATTATTAATTATTAATATAATTCAGATATTATGTGAAATTTTCAAATTTTTCCCTCTCTTATTTTTATTCCATTTGAATTCTTTCCATAACCCCTTCCTAATCAATTCCTAATCACTCCCAATCAATTTCTAATCACCGTTTAAACTCTTTCTTTTTTAATCCCGTAATTTTCTCTCTCACACATTATTCTCTCCGTAAATCTCTCTCTCTCTCTCCTGTATCTCACGAAATCCCCTCTCTCTCTCCTTTTATTTTCCCATCACAACCGTACCCACCTCTCTCTCGTCCTTCTTTCTCTTCTTCTGCAGCACCGAACCCTGACCTCCTCAGCCGCTGCCACGTGCCCTTAGTCCAACCTTCCCGCCCGAACCCGCATCGAACGCCTCACTCGCTGCTCGCCGGCCTTCCCTCCCTGCAAGCCGCTTGTCCGGCCAGCCGGCAAGCAGCTCCGTGGTCGCCAGCACCGCCAGCACCGCCAAGCACCCGCCTGCACAGCTGAGCCCGGACGGCCACCACACCCCGAGAACCGCGCCGCCCCATCGTCGCCGTTCAGCCGTGGAGACCACGACCCCAGAGCCCCATCGGTCTCCTCTCTCCCCCGCTCGTTCCGCCCGCTCCTCCTCGCCGCAACCACCCGACAGTCCCCTCTCCCTCATCCTGTCAGCCGCCCTCGTCGACGACCCAAGATCCCCGAGCTCAGCCGTCGGCCGCTTGCTTACGCCAAGCAAAGATCCGACCGGATCATCATTTAGTTTCGTTCCAATTCTTATATTTGACGTAGATTATTTATGTGCAAGATCCCGCTTCACTTTGACTCGTCAATTCAATTTCTGATCTGTTGTGAATTATTTTACTGTAATATGATTAGTTATAACTAGTATATTGCGATTATCTGCGTGGGACTGTTGATGATGATATTAAATGATTTTTTTCTAGATTAATTAGAATTATTATTATGAGAAATAATTTTTAAAAGAGTTTATTTTGGAAAAATGGTTTAATTTGAATTATTATAATAATAAATAAGTTAGAAGAATTTATTTTGGAAAATGGGTTAGTTTTGAATAATTATAATGTTAAATAATTTTAAGGGAAATTTTTGGAAAAGGGATTATTTTTAAAGTAATATATTTTGGAAAAGATTATTTTGGAATTAACCAATTTATGATCATGATGATTGGAAATTACGACATTTCATGTATAATTATTTGATAGTTGTAGTTCCATCTTGCACTGTTATTAGTAGTTGTTCACGTTTCCTGTTCATGATTCATGACACCGTTACATAGTATTCATTGCATTTATACATTGTTATAGTTGAGAATCGTGAGTATTGATTGACCATAGTGACCCGTGAGATATGAGTTGTTGACTTGGACTTGGGATGGGAAGCTCTGGGTTTATGTTATCGGATATGTTGTTGTTTATTTCCAGGCTCGCACCAGTGAATCGTTTCGCACTGGGGTGGGTCTGAGGAGCAGTGATCGGATATGTTATTGTTTATTTCCAGGCTCGCACCAGTGAATCGTTTCGCACTGGGGTGGGTCTGAGGAGCGGTGATATTGTGATTATTGATTATTTCCAGGCACGCACCAGTGAATCATTTCGCACTGGGGCGGGTCTGAGGTACTAGTGAGATGTGGTTGTTAACCAGATATCCGATAATGTGAACCTTGACTCTATGTGAGATGTGAACCAGTGACCTGTTATAGGATGGCTATTTACATGACCTCGTTTCTTGGCTAGGTATGATTTCTTGTGAGAGGTAGTCCAGTTGTGTTTCTTTTCATACATAGATCGGGATTAATATTTAATTATTTACAATTCGAGACATATGGTATATACATGAGGGTTTCATTGTTTGGATTATTTCGCTCGACGTACTACGTCTCGAGTTGTAGATTTTTAAGTATTAATTCCATCTAGTTGTATGACCTTGTGACTTTGATGATTATAGGATGGATAGCGGCATGATCTTGTTACTCGGATGTTTATGAATTCTCGTGACTGTTATACTCTAGTAGCGGATTGTATCTAGCTTGTTAGTATTCCAGTTGCATATTCCTATTGTTACTACTAGCATTACATGATCCGATTTCCGTTATTGCATTAGTCACTCTTCTATTATCAGTTTTTGCTTTGGTCGTTCGATCGTTCCTATTTCTCTCTGTGGGGTCTTGTCGTGCGTCATGCACCTGACGTACACCTGTTTTCTCTGGTGTACGTCAGACTTAGGAGAAGAACAGGTTCAACAGGAGCCAGAAGATTCTCAGCAGGAGTGCCTTGTAGATGAAGCAGAAGAAGAAGCCGAAGTTTAGTTATTCCCTCCAGTTGTTCGATGGTCTTAGTTTATTTTTGTAGTTCTTTCTTTTTCATTGATCGATGTATTTTTGTATCTCCTCAGCACTCATTTGTTCAGATAGCTTTGTATATGGGCATGTTGGCCTGCATATTATGTCTGGGATGATATTCATTTATGATATGTATTATTTTTATTCTGTGTTGTTCATTATATTCTTGCTATCTGTGATCGGGGACCTGTGACTTCGCATTGTTTGTATTTCTTGACGCTTAGCGTATTAGATTGAGAAGACGGGGTCTAGCACTTATCTCTCCTCAGTCTAATACATCACAGGCTTGTTAACGTTCTGATTCCCGTGTATTTTGGGAAGCGGGGCGTGACAGTATGTCGGTATATGCCTTCAAACTCATCACAAATTTCTCTGACGGTTGGAGAGCGGCTAGTCTCCGAATCATCATAACTAGGAGCTTTCCCTCTGCCGATCTCATTGATAGTAACCTCAGGGTATTCAGTCTCCAAAGTCTTCTTCCTGTAGTGTCGTCGTCGTTTGGCAGGTCGGGCAATGTTCGTCAACCGGTCAAATACTGACCTCCTTGGTTCAGAAGTGCAACATGGGCATCCTGAGAGAACTGTAGAGATAAGTCACTCACAATGACATGAATGAGTGACTTGTTGCACTGGTCTTTCTCTCAAAAGTAAGTCAGATACCTAAGGAATTTTTCTCACCAAATGTGAGGTTGGAGATGGAACCCCCTGCGCCTTAGTGGGCAGGCCTGATTCTTGTTTAACATGGATCTTGAATCCATGTTGATCTCTTTGGACACGACGGATCACGTCGCGTTATGAAGCAGGAACACGAGGGTTGTGTTGTGTTTGATCAACGCTAGACCGAAGTCTGCATTTTTTGGTGAGACGCAGCCTTGAGGGTTATGTTGTTGTTGGTTAACACAGTTCTGAGATCTGCGTTTTGTTGGTGAAATGCAGCCTTGAGGGTTGCGTTTAGAATCATGAACGTGCTCTAGAGAACCACGTTCAATTTGAGAAACGCTTCCCTGAGGGTTGCATTTAGGTGTTGAAACGCATCCTGGAAGACTGCGTTGTGAATTTGGAACGCTCCCTTGAGGGTTGCGTTTTAATTGAATCACTCGAGGTTCGTTTGGGCTCACCTTCATGAGACTTGCGTTCTGGAGTAGAAACGCAGCGCTCAAGTTGAGGCTCACAAACACGGCTCTCACATTGATTGAGAGATCGACTCTCTCGGAGATAGGCTCATCGCAAGGATCTTCTCCTCCGTCGAGCGGCATTCTTCTTGGCCTATCTTAAGGCCTTTGCATTGAAGTCATCAACATTGATTGGGCTTGTCGCCGCAATGGACCTCTTGTGACCCACTACACGTTGTGTTGACACGAGTGTGGAACTTTTAACTCGTTGAACGAGTTTGGCAGAGTCTGAGCCCACTCCTTCAGAGGAGGGGCTGTTCGAATAATCTTGATCAAATGAGAGGGTCTCCTTTGATGATGCAGCAATGGACGGAGCTTTGGTCTTGATGACCGTTCGGATCTTGCACCTGGCATTGGGGCTGAGGGATCCGGAGGAGAGGGCCTCCTCGTACTTGGCTTGGTCGAACTCTACGATGAGAGTTTCGACAGTCGTTCTAGCGAGGTTGACGTTGGATTGTGCCACCAATTCGTCGTTAAAGAAGCTAGTCCCCAGCGGAATCGCCATCTTTTGTTTGGTGAGAAAATTGAAGAAGAAAATTGAGAATATGATTTATTATATTATCTCTCTAACTAGCTTAGATAAAGAATGAATACAATTCTCTCAATACAATTTCTCTTTAACTAACTTAGAAAAAGAAATTACAATCTTCTTATACTGGAATCCCGGTTTACAAAAGAAAAGAAGATCGATGGAGATCCTCCACTTTGTTTAAAACTGGGTTCTTCATGGTAGAGATGAGATGTCTCCCTCGACGTTCATATCGAGTTTGCTTCTCGATGACGATCTAATGTCTCACTTCGTTGGAACGGTTAATGTAAACTTGTGTGGCAAGTATATATGAAAAATACTCTTAAGAGTTTATGAACTCAGGACGAGTTTAAACTCTGTAAAAAGAGTTGTTGTTAAATGATAATCACATTTTATTATAATTTTATACCCTCATTATCTATTTTATATGAATAAATATGCTACTAATAATTGTTCTTATCTTTAATTACAGGTTAATGAAGAATAAATCTTAAACTCCAATCTCTCAACAAAAAGCCCTTGATTTAATGAAGAAATGAAGCCCATGAAGCCAAATGAATTCTTTCAAATATTTAATGAAGAAATAAATCAAAGCCCAGTGGAAAAATCAAGAGAAAATGCCAAAGCCCAAATGTCAAAGCCCAAAAGTCCAAGCTAAAGTCAAAGACCCAAACCCAAAAGCCAAATACAAGAGGATCTGCGGACAGCACACAGAAGAAGGGTAGGCATCGATGCCTGCATCGATGGCGGCATCGATGCCTACATCGATGCCTGCATCGATGCTTGTATCGATGCAAGCATCGATACCCTGGGCAGTTAGTTACGAATCTAAGGCTAATTTTTGATGTTTTTGGATAAGATTTCAATCCAATGGCTCTCATTCACTGATGTTTACTATAAATAGGGGTAGAGAGTGAGGGGTTAGAGGTGTGAAAATTTTTATAACTCCTTTTGGAGAGGAGGGCTACTCTTAATTGAGAAGGCCTTCCAAATTTGTAACTTTTTGTTATAATTAATAATAATAATTTTTTCACCACTTTAAATATTTCTTCTCTTTGTTGGATGATGAAGATGGAGATGAAGAATTGTTTAGAGGTTTGCATTTCTTTTCTTTTTCTCTTTTTTTTTTATTTTATTGCTTATTAGTTTAGATTTATTTCTATGCTTATAGTTAGATTTTATTTTCTTGTTAAATAGCCAATTTTTATTTTATTTGATTCGCCTTTAGACTAGAACCCTCTAGGGAATCACCTTTTTCTAAGAAGTGGGTTCAATTTTAGATTACCCATATCTATAATTGAATCCACCATCTTTAATTTCTTGCATTTTCTTTTATTCTTGAATTTTATTTTTGATTTGTTTCTCAATTTTATTCATTCTTCTTTCTTGCCTTATTGATCACATTTATTCTCAAACACATTGATCTACACACTATCACTCTCATTATCTCTCCACAATCGCATTTACTCATCACTCCTATTTGTCACGCACACAACATAAGAACCGATTTTATATTTTCTCCTATAAAAACACCTTCCTCGTGGGATCGATATCTTTATACTATAACTTGACACGGTTGTGCACTTGTAACCTTTTTGGTACATGTTTATGCCGCATCAAGTTTTTGGCGCCGTTGCCGGGGAAGGTGCTTAAGTATGTTTTAATTATTTTGGTTCTTAAACTTGTGTGTTTTTTTTGTGAAGGAAACGCTTAGAGCTTGAAGATCGCGGATTGGAGAATTAGAATTTAAAGATTTGCTTTCGGGTAAGTCCTCTTTCTAGTTTTTAATTCCACCATTTAGCTACTTCTTCACATTTAGAGACAATTAGGACTTAAAAAAAAGATTTTATTTTTGTTGACCATAATAAAATTCACCCTCCACTTTGACATTTACTAACAAGATAATAAATTCAAACATACTCCCCCCTTCTCATTTGTTTGATTGTTAACCCTAATTAAAAAAAAAGATTTTTCTTTTCCATCCTTTTTAGTTGCTTTTAATTTTTAGGGTTGCATTTCATATAGTGTAGGAATTCACCAAGTGATTTGAGCATCTTGATTTGGCACACACTTAAAAATATTTTTAAGGGCAAAACCCCATAATCAAGATAAGATGAGGGATTTTATCACCCTTTCCTTAGCCCACAAATCACTAATTCCTCACTTCACAAACCCAAGCCTTCTAAAACTCATTAGACGTTGGACCCTAAGAATTCGAGCTTTATAAGGAACAAGAAATCCTTAAGTGAACCGGTTTAAGTTTTCTTAGATTAGTTGGTGTCTAAGGTAAGGTTTAGGGGTTGCGTAAAGCGCTCCGCAAGGAAAGATGTACTTAATTGATCTTTGATCACCCTCTAGTACTATCCTTACCTGGCTAACTACCTAGGTAAAATTTTAATCTTTTCACTGTAGGAGTTTTTGGTTAGGAGCTGGTCTAGTGAGTTAGGCTAAACCCTAGAATTAGAGTGATTGAAAAGTGATTGCTTTGATTTGTTAGATTTTCTCTATCTTTTTCTTTAAAAAAACTAATTTTCTTTCTTTCCTTCAAAAAAATAAAAAATAAAAAATAAAAAAATAAAAAAAATTGTTTTTGTGTATGCAAACTTGGGATAATTCTCATCGTTTAATCCGTGTTGAACCAATCCAAGAAATGGCAAATCAACCTGTTCTCCAGGATATGTGTTACCCCCACCAGAAATGCAATTCTATCTTGCATAAGGCTCCCCGAGGCAAATGGAGCAAATTTCGAGCTTAGACCGCATTACATAAACATGCTTCCTAAATTCCTTGGAAATGAAACAGAAGATGCATATATTTTTATTTCGGAATTTGAGGAAGTGTGTATTATGATTAAAATGCAAGAATTAACAGAAGATGCGATTAAGCTTAGATTTATTCCATTTGCTCTTAAGGATAAAGCTAAAAATGGTTGTACAGCTTAACGATAAATTCCATCTCAACTTGGGATGAATTTGTCACTGTTTTTCTTAAGAAATTTTTCCCTATTCACAAAACGGTAAAGCTAAGGAACAACATTCAAAACTTTAAAATTATCCCGGGAGAGCCATTCTGGAAATATTTTGACCGATTCAAAGATCTTTTAATCCAATGTCCTCATCATGGTCTAGAAAAATGGCGATTGTGCCAAGTCATATATGAAGGATTGGACTATTCTTCAAAAACATCTTTAGAATCGATGTGTCAGGAAGATTTTATGAAAAAAAACGCAGATGAAGCTTGGGAATTTCTAGAGAGTTTATCCGAGAAAACAATGCAGTGGGAACACTATGATGACAGGGTTTCATCAGTCCTCAATTCTAAGTCTAGTGGTCCTATGGCGACGATTCTGCGAAGGTTAGAAGCTTTAGAAATTAAGGAACGAGCTCCAGCTCAACTCAATCATGTTTCTTTCCCAGGATGTCACAATTGTCAGTCTCTTACCCACGTTTCAGAGGAATGCCCTCTCCTAGGAAATAACAACGCAATAGAACAGATGAACGCTGCATTCCAGCACCCTAGAAATGATCCATTTTCTCTAACCTACAATCCAGGTTGGAGAAATCATCCCAACTTTGCATGGAATCAAGGAAATTCTCCTGGAACTCAAAACTTCACTCCTGCTTCGACCCAACATTTTCCTAGGGGACACACAGTTCCGTTCAATTTTCATTCACAATTTCAACAACCCAATCTGCCGTATCAAAATTAGTCTCCTCTTCATCAAGCTGTAATTCAGACTCATCACAATCCAGATCAGGATAAACGTCTCAACGTCTTGGAAAGGGGTTTGGAAACCATAATTAAGGCCTCCACTCAAACCACGAATATGTTGACTTAAACGTCTAGCACGCTGAATTCCTTCATGCAATCAACTGGACAAATGTTCAACTCCAACACTCAAGCTATAGCTAGATTAGAATCCCAACTTGGTCAACTAGCTAGTACCGTGAGTGAAAGAGAGAAGGGAAAATTTCTGAGTCAACCCGTGGTCAACCCTAAGAACACAGGATGCAGTTCATCCTATGAAGCCCAAGTGAATGCAATCCATTCACTTCGATCAGGTAGACATGTCGATAATCAAGTGAGAACTCCTCCAAGTCAAACTCTTGATCCTGTACAAATTCCTTCTCCTTCTCTTTTTGATGAATCTATTCAACAATCACTCCCCTCATATGACCAAGAACCTGAGCCTGCTTTTGATAGATTTAGACCGGTTGCTCCATTTCCAGATAGACTCAGGTCTAGAAAACACTCTCCTCAGGAGGAGAAGATCCTAGAAACATTCAAGCAGGTTAAGGTCAACATTCCTCTCTTAGATGTAATTAAACAAATTCCATCTTATGCTAAATTTTCAAAAGAATTGTGCACTAAGAAGAGGCGAATAAATGTTCCAAAGAAAGTCTTTTTAGCCACCAATATCAGTGAAATGCTATCAAATCCCATACCTTTGAAATGTAAAGATCCAGGTTCCCCCATCATTTCATGTATCATTGGTAATACTCACATTGATAAGGCGCTTTAAGACTTAGGGGCCAGTGTCAATTTGCTTCCATATTCAGTCTATCAGCAATTGGGTCTAGGTGTACTGAATCCAACCAAATACACCTTACAGTTGGCTGATAGATCTGTCAAGGTCCCTATGGGTGAGTTAGAGGATGTTCTGATCAAGGTTGGAGATTTTATTTTTCTAGTAGATTTTGTAGTCTTAGAAACACAGCATGTTTCAAATCCCAAAGGACAGACACATGTCATCTTAGGACGACCCTTCTTAGCCACTTCTAATGCTCTCATCAACTGTAGAACTGGTCTAATGAAGCTGTCCTTTGGGAATTTGACTGCTGATCTTAATATTTTTAATCCAGGGAACCAACCAAATAATCAGCCTCTAGAAATAAACTACATTCAGGAAAGATCAGAAGAAGAAAAAGAAGAAGAGTCTGATTTGAGTTTTGAGGAAATTTTTGATGAAGAGTTAGAGTTTTTAGAAGAAGCATATCAGGTCCTTGAGAATAATAAAACTGTGTTAAACATTTGCTGCGTTGAATTAAATTTTGAAGAACTCTTTCTTGATGAACTTAGATTCTTGGAGAATAATCAACAACCAAATTTTCAGAACTTCACAGAAGAATTGGTTGTTAGAAAACAAAACTTCACAGTACAAGAGTCTAAGTTCATTAAGAAATGTAAAATGCATGACACCAATAATATCTACCTTACTTTGTTGCAAGAATTACTGAACACCCCGAAATGCTTGGAAATTCACATTATTGATTATATCATTCTGAATTTGTTTAAAATCCGGGGAAGAATTTTCAACAGTAAGGTAGGATTCAATGTAGAACAGGAACTCTTCATGTTGAATATTTAATTCTACATTGTTTATTTTGTTTATTTCAGAATAATAAAAAGAATTTATTCTTCTCTCATTCGAGAGTTTCTTATTCAGTTGAAAAAAAAGAAAAAAAAAGAAAAGAAAAGAAAAAAAGAAAAAAAAAAGAAAGAAGAATAAATTTTTGATTACATCCTCCTCAGACCAAAGGTAATTACAGATTTTTATTAGCCGACCAAATGTAAGTATTTCACTTATTATCTACTTTACTTTGTGCATCATAGAGTTTGCATTGAGGACAATGCAAAATTTAGGTGTGGGGGTGGGAATTAGTTAATTTTTCTCTTTGTTTTTGTTGCATTTTTGTCATTTTTTTCTTTTCTAAAAAAAATTATAAAAATATCGTCACTTGCCAAATTGATAGAGTTATGTAATAATTGATTTATTTGATAAATTTTAAATTTTCTAATCTGTTATTTACTCAAGTTCACCTTTTATAATAACTCTAAATAAAGTTCTTAAGAAATGATTTTCAAAGTAGTATACTTTACTTAAGCCTTAACTTAGATCTTTATTTAAAATAATGGAATGCATGCTTAGCTTAGAGTTAAAAATAATTTTTCAAAATGGCTTGACTTACATATTTTTTAGAATATATATACATAAAAAAATTACAAAAAGAAGAGTGCGAAAAATAGACACAAAAAAAAAACTCTTAAATTCAAGGTGATTCTATCTTATAAAGCCTAAGCTGACCGAGTAATTAAGCCCAATGAGTATTTTTATACTTAATGACCTAAGCCCAATTGGGCTGGGATCCATTGGCCTAAAACTCGTTAAATGGTCACTTAGAAAGCCGGTTAAAGTAGAAAAAATCACCAAAGAAGAAAGAGTTAATAATAATAATAATATAAAAAATAATAAAAATAAAAATACTAATAAATGTTTTATACATAGTTATATTTGTATATATGATCTTGAAAAATATTTTAGATCAAGCAACTTAAATATTATTTTAAACAAAGAGTTAGCATGTTCTTTTCAAAACTTTTAAATTAAATTTCTAAGTTTGGCTTGGTTTTGTATTGCTATAATGAGAAGATTTTCTAGAAAATATACCTTAGAGTTATATATAAAAATGTTTTCTTGAGTAATAACTAGCTTCAATTATCAAGTAAATTTAGTTATATACTAACTTCCTTAATTTGGCAAGTTGACCGAATTTTGTGGGTATATTCACTGCAAACCCTCACGAGACTATAACTCGTCCACTAGGGTAACCTAGGGGTTTAAAGGCTTGTTGTATGCGCTAAATACAACCGTGATTCCTACGAAAGTGAGTTAGGTTTTCTTTCAGTTTTCTTTCTTTACTAGAGGACTAGCAAAAGTTTAGGTGTGGGGGTATTTAATAATCATATTTTATTATAATTTTATACCCTCATTATCTATTTTATATGAATAAATATGCTACTAATAATTGTTCTTATCTTTAATTACAGGTTAATGAAGAATAAATCTCAAACTCCAATCTCTCAATAAAAAGCCATTGATTTAATGAAGAAATGAAGCCCATGAAGCCAAAGGAATTCTTTCAAATATTTAATGAAGAAATAAATCAAAGCCTAGTGGAAAAATCAAGAGCAAATGCCAAAGCCCAAATGTCAAAGCCCAAAAGTCCAAGCTAAAGCCAAAGACTCAAACCCAAAAGCCAAATACAAGAGTATCTGCGGACAGCACACAGGAGAAGGGCAGGCATCGATGGCGGCATCGATGCCTGCATCGATGCCTACATTGATGCCTGCATCGATGCCTGTATCGATGCAGACATCGATACCCTGGGCAGTTAGTTACGAATCTAAAGCTGATTTTTGATGTTTTTGGATAAGATTTCAATCCAATGGCTCTCATTCACTGATGTTTACTATAAATAGGGGTAGAGAGTGAGGGGTTAGAGGTGTGAAAATTTTTGTAACTCCTTTTGGAGAGAAGGGCTACTCTTAATTGAGAAGGCATTCCAAATTTGTAACTTTTTGTTACAATTAATAATAATAATTTTTTCACCACTTTAAATATTTCTTCTCTTTGTTGGATGATGAAGATGGAGATGAAGAATTATTTAGAGGTTTGCATTTCTTTTCTTTTTCTCTTTTATTTCTTTTTTATTGCTTATTAGTTTAGATTTATTTCTATGCTTATAGTTAGATTTTATTTTCTTGTTAAATAGCCAAGAGGCTAGAACCCTCTTGCCTTAGATTTATTTCATGCTTATAGAGTAGATTTATTTTCTTGTATTTAATTCTTGTAATTTATTCTGTAGTTTAGATTTTGGAATTTATTTTGTAGTTAGATTTTAATTCTTACACTATTCACCTTGATGCTAGAACCCTCTTGGGTTTAGTTTTTTTTTTGTTTATTTTCATTTTGTTTGATTCACCTTTAGGCTAGAACCCTCTAGGGAATCACCCTTTTCTAAGAAGTGGGTTCAATTTTAGATTACCTATATCTATAATTGAATCCACCATCTTTAATTTCTTGCATTTTCTTTTATTCTTGAATTTTATTTTTGATTTGTTTCTCAATTTTATTCATTCTTCTTTCTTGCCTTATTGATCACATTTATTCTCAAACACATTGATCTACACCATATCACTCTCATTATCTCTCCACAATCACATTCACTCATCACTCCTATTTGTACGCACACAACATAAGAACCGATTTTATATTTTCTCCTACAAAAACACCTTCCTCGTGGGATCGATATCTTTATACTATAACTTGACACGGTTGTGCACTTGCAACCTTTTTGGTACATGTTTATGCCGCATCATTAAACTAAAAATTCGGTTAATGAATTGAGCTATCTGTTGCTGAAAAGATACCTCAAATCTCCTTCCGAATCAGCCCAAAATCAGATATCTTTTGCCAAAGAATGCCCATCTACCCCCACCCTCTAAAATCCGATCCAAAATCTCATCCTTTACTCGGTTGAGTTGATTGGATATTTATAGGAGGATAATGGGGTGTAACTGACCTCTTAATCCACTTCTAAGTGGGCAAGAATCCCTCAATACGTGGGGAAAACGGTTTTGAAGCCGTTCAACTTGTGTTTGAACGAGTCAAATGCCTCAAGCTGGCGTTCTAGAACCAAACTCTATGTCTCAGACTTGGGGCGCAGAGTCAGGCATCCGCCTAATGCTGAAACGCAATGGCCGCATTGTGTTTTGAAGCTGAAACACAGAGGTCGCTCTGTGTTTCTTAAGAGATTGTAGGTTTGTAACCTCTCCTGTTAAAGCATTGTAAAGACCATTGTTCTATAATCTTTGTTTTAGCTATTTTGAGATGAGAGTCGTCAGATTATAACTCTCACTGTTGATTGTGAAGCCTGTCGAATTAGAGCTTTTCATCGATTGTCGTGCAGGTCTTTGAATCGTAACCTTTTTTGATCTATGTGAAAATTCTCTAATTGTAGCCGTTGTTTGTTGACTAAAAGTCGTTTGTCTGTAACTTTCATTGTCAAAATATTGATGTAGAAGTCATCAAGTTGTAATTTCTATCATTAAAATTTGATAGGGATATCTGTTGTAATTTTCAGACAGCCTACAACTAAATCATTATTTTGTCAAGGGAGCAAAGTGGGGGACGTTGTTGACACCAAAAAAATAAAGAGATTGTAGGAGCTCGTGTCAAGCAGGTGAGATCGACTAAGATTGTTAGATTTACTATAGATGAATGACAGGTTATAGACAATCACAGTCATAATTACATCGTCAATTTACGGGGGACACAATGCGTATACACTTGTAACATACCAAAATTGTAAAAATTGCCATGTTCACATGTTATAACAGTTACGACCAAGCAATTTGGGGGTGCAAATACATCGTATTATACATACGCTTATGAGTGGTATTAATAAAGCCACTATAGAGATTCATACAAGCAGTGTTTTCATCTCATTGTAGATAGTCGTTACTGGCCATCTTACAACAGGCCGCATGTGTTACCTCCTGAATATTAAAGACAACTCAGACGCCCGAGATCAGTATGCATAAAAGGTATGATGGATGAAGGTCGGGAAAGAGCTCTAAAAAAATATAGATGTGGATATTGTAGACAACCGGGCCACAAGAGATCTTATTGTCCTACCAATCCAAATAGATAGCAATTAATGAGTACAATTTATTTAATTTTTAATTTTATTCTACTTTATTTATAAGTCAATGCTTATATACATAACCTGTAATTTTATTCTACTTTTATTTTTGCATACGTCATATCACCGACACATTTTATCATTATATGTGCAGAAATTTACAGTATGGAGGCGGGCCCATTGACGTATGAGGTCATTTACGACCAAGATCGACATCGATCCGCGAAGATAGACTCTGGGGAGGTAAATTGCATTTGTATTATTTTCAATCATATCAATTATTCTAAGTTATAGATTGTTACTGGACATTTGCATTGTTTAATATATGCAAGCCCCGAGTATTACTATAGTTGATCATACTCATGCACATTTGAGCTGGGATTTGACGAACCCACAGGTCCAATTTTATGTTCGTCAGGCAGACTTCTTTGAGTGCTCACAAATTAAATGGGTGAGACTTGATTGGGCTCTCTTGACAACACTGATTGAACGATGGAGGCCGGAGACGAATACATTCCACCTGCGCCGAGGAGAGTCGACAATTACATTGTAGGGTGTTGGGGTTTTACTTGGCCTCAGAGTGGATGGAGATGTTGTCACGGGTAGCGATGACTTTAACTAGGTAGGAAAGTGTGAAGTGTTAGACCCTAGGGGGGTGATTAGGGTCTTATGCTAATCTAATCCGATTTTATGCCAATTAAAACTAATTCAAATATATTATTCTTGCAAGATAGATATACAATATGTTATGAGCAAGAATATGTAATATGAACAAAGAGATATATCCTAGCAATGAGATATACTATGAGATAAATGCAAGGATATACAATGAACACAAAGGTAAACAATCTAAACTAGATAGTGGACAATATAAATAACAAGCAATATACAAAGGCGATATAAGATATGAGCATAAGAAAGGTGCGCCAATGCAATCACAAACAAACGATATGATCACGGAGTTCGGACCTTCCGTCCTACGTCTCCACTCCCCACTCCCGGGGAGAAATCTACTATTACAGCCGGGTTTTCGACTCTCACCCGAATAACGTTTACACCTCACAATGTTGGTTTTCAACGCTCACCGATCAATATTCACAAACACTCACACTTAGTTTTCTAGCTAACCGAAAACTTCACAACTACACAATTGATCTCCACGAGATCACACTCACAATTAAGCACGAATACAACAATAGTTGTTCTCTACAATGGATGAGAACTCAATTAAGCACAAATCAATGTTACAAACTCTCACAACCCTAATTATACTATATATGTAAATACTATAAGCTCAATATGGGTGTGTGTAACAATAAGATTTATTAAATCTAAACTCAATGTAAAAACTAGCTTTAAAGAAAGATAATCAAACAAATATGTAAATGTAAAGCTAGATATGAGTTTAGAAATTCTTCTCTGAAAAACAAGATGGAGAGATGGATTAAGATGAGACTCAATCAATGTAGATGATCTTCTTCACTTGTAAAACAATCTTCACAAACCAAACAAACTTTAAACCCAACTAAAACCCTTGTTAAAACTCTTTTAAACTTCTTTAAAACTTTCCATTGGGTTGCCTTTGGTAGAAGGTGTTTGAGGGGTTTATATAGAAAGAGAAACCAACAGCAAAAACCCCAAACAAAAGACAAAAAACTCCAAAGAATCAGAAATCTAATTCTGTACCAAAAATAGCCGTTGGGCGGTCGGCGGTCGACCGTGGAAAACTCGCGGTCGACCGCGAGCAACAAAAAGGTAAAACTGGGCTCTGGAAAAACATCCGGTCGACCGTGATGGTCGATCGCAAAACTCTCTGGACTTCATTCGGTCGACCGCCACGGTCGACTGCAAGCCTTTGAAAACTATCCTGAGCCTCTGGACTCAAGGCGGTCGACCATGGCGGTCGACCGCAAACTGATACATGAGAAAAATAGGTTTGAAAATAGTTTTCTAATTTTGAAACCCTGTTTAAAAATATCAAACAAATTCAGAAAAATATAAAACTTTGGAAAATGATTATAGACATGATAATAAACATGCTACAACAACTGATTTTCAAAAAGAACCTCCCAAATGAAAAATATCATCATTTTGCAAAATAGTCCAAAACATAAAATGTAAACATATGAGTTTTGACATTTTAGCTTAACCATGTTTTGAAATATTACAAAATAATTATATAGACTTAATAAAAGATGTGTATGATTGTTATTAAGTTCATAAACCAAGAAAATATTATTTTCACAAAATTACATATTTTGCAAATATTTCAAAAGTAAATATGATTTCATTGAACTAAATAAAATTAATATTGATGAAATCATATATATGCATGTAAGTATGAAATAAGAAATGTATTTTCAATTGTGTTCAATTGTTTCATATTAAAACTTGAAAACTCAAAACCATGTATGTATATATATAACTAAATATACATAGAAACCAAAATTTAACTTATGTATATATATATATATAACTATATATATATACAAAGAAACCAATAAAATGTGTGTGCATATTATATTAAGCTTAAAGTACCAACACACATAATATAACACCTAAACTAAATGTTACTCAAGCAATCTTGATCTTTAATAAGTTTGACTTGGTACACTTGCGGATGAAGCTTGAACTTGAATCTTCAATTTGAATTGCATAGGCTTCACTCCACAATTCCGCCAACCTCCATTTGATATGATCGTGAATGCTCGATTCCATCCATCCTCTAACATGTTGTTTGTCTATAATGAATACAAAACAGAAACACTAGACAAACAATATTAGATGTAAATTATTTGTTAAACATCATTAAAACAAAGAGGCCAACATGAAGCATTGCTGGGTCAAGTTTCTCACATGAAGGGTGGTAAGATCAAGCTTGAATGGTTAAGAAATAATTATATGAATGTACCAATCAATGCGATCGAGGAGATCATCAGGAGCTATGCCCGTGCATATATACTTCATATGATCAGTACTATTCTATTTCCGGATTCCACTAAGGATTCGGTGCACGTGAGATGCTTGCCACTCCTGGAGGATCTTGAGGAGTGTGGAGGGTTATCATAGAGGGGGTGTTGTGTTAGCTTATATGTATAGGGAGATGACCAAAGTGGCACTCATGCAGAACAAAAAATTCAAGGGTTGCCTCACTTTGCTATAGATATGGTCAGGAGAGATTGCATTTGGGATGCCCAGATTTGAGTGAGACTCATGCTCTCGACAACCATATTCCGTTAGGATGTATGTATTACTGAGTTATTTTGTAATAGATATGTTTACATGTAATTTTATACATTTATTTTAATCTATACCAATCCATTGTATATAAAATAGATGGAATGTGTCCAGATCTTGGCAAACATCACCAAAGGGCCATAAAAACTTCTACATGAACGGGCTTGATCAAATGGAAGATGAACATGTATTAAATCATAATATTTAAATATATTCAATTAATACATCATTTGTTACCGATATGTAAATTTAGTTAATCTTTTTGTAGGTCAAGTGGATGCCATATGAACTAGCGTTGGAGTCACTACCAGATATTTGCAGGGAAGGTGAGGATGTATGGCGTGCTCGCGTCCCGATCATATGTTTTGAGATTGTCGAGATGCACGTGCTCGACTGTGTGCTCCAACAATTTGGACTACAACAACATATTTCGGACCATGTTGGGAGAATAGAGCGAAATCCCAGAAAAGGTGCACATCATGCAAATTGGAAATTAATTCGCCATGCTTACATCCAGAGGTAGGAGTTGAGGGAGGAATAGGTAGCGATGGAGAGGGCTGACGCACCTGACCTAGGTGTGTACTTGTGGTGGTATTGAGGATTACTCGCTGATGGATATTTCGGGAGAACAAAGCCCCTAAGGAGTACATACCAAGAGGTTCAGTTAAGAGAGAGTTGGTAAGTGTATAGGCAAAATATACAATTATTTTGTGATTATTATTTTATTATCACCCACTTGCTAATAATTCTCTTTTTTTTTATCTTATAGGTACAAGAGCTCGATGAGGTTGCTAATATGACACGTGAAGCATTGAGAACGACTACTGAGCCGTGGGTGAGGAACACATTCCTTCGCATCATATAAAAGATTCAGTCCGCTTTGAAGAGGACGCGTAATGCAAGACGTGATGGACGTGAGGAGCGCCTCATAGGGTACGAGCCTTGACGGTTCCGAGGACACACGGAGCAGTCTCAAGTCGTGCACATGATGAAGCTGGCCGCTCACAGCAAGCTCAAGCCGGATGTTAACAACATGTTCGAGTCGATGAGGATGTCATGCGCTCCCAACTTCACACACAACCGGATGAGGATCTCATATGAGCTCACGTCGAAGGTGAAGGGGGGGG